>NC_086324.1:155509487-156131987 GCF_036172605.1 Pelobates fuscus | reverse complement strand
ATTTGTCATTTTACCTGTATCTTGCCACGGCAGTTATCTGTAACCATATCTCTGAATTTACATATGACACAATCTATTCATTGCGGATAGCGACCATAATCATGCAGTTTGTAATTGGTATCGATTAGTAAGCGTGGGCAAAGCACAGACAAAAGCACAGTGATAGCTTCGTGTAAATCTCCAATCAGGCTGATCGAAAACATGGTGTTAACTTATTAAGTCACGCTATTGCATTCCTATTGGGGCAACCATAAAAATGTCTTTTTCACACGTGAGATTTTTGTCAGAATTAATTCATTTTTTAAAAAACAGATACAGCTGTTTTTATGTTTTCAAATACTAGTTTAAGTGCTTAGATTGTCCCTCTAGGTTTTATTTATGTAAGGACAAATCATTGCAAGAATGTATTGTTTTCCTGATTGTGTTACAATAGAATTTAGGAGTTGAGGAGTTTAAATTAAGTCGGGAAAGGACAGATAATATACAAATAGTAGGCCACAACTTCCATTAACCTAGACTTATAACTAACGTGTTCATCTAATATGGCAATATGATTGTGCGTTGTCAGCCTGGTCAATAAAGGGTTAGTTATGTTCCCTATTTCTATTCTTTAAAAGTTTAGTTTAACCAGTAGCAACCGGGTTAGTACTATCAAGCACAACTACGTCTTGCAAGCAAATGCTTTATTCAAAATCACCAGATTTTTTTTTGTTTGTTTGTTTTTTTTAAATCAATATTTATTATAAGCAAACAGACAGCTACACAGAAAGGTTACCAAACGTAGAGGAACTACATAAATTGTAACAGGGCATATATAACATAACAGCTGTACAGAAAGTGCCTCTGCCTCACATTACATACAAGAAAATAAAGTTTAATATGGAATATTAACTACATAAATATACAACATTCCAATCTTGCATATGTCAATGTACATATGATATACATTGTCAGAATGAACGTGTCTTTCTTGTGTACATGGCAAAATACATACTGAAGGGGAATACAATATCACTATTAAAAAATTCTTCCAGATTTTAATATTTCTGGCTCCTGTCCTTAAAATACTGTGCTTGTGTAAAAAGCAGTTTCAAATTCCCAATCTTTTACGTGGCGGACAGTGCAGTAGACATCAGCATAAAGTAATAAAATATCTTAACGTACTCTATGGTTAATGGTTTTTCTATGCAGAAATCATTTAAAGAGAGCTGCATGTATGATATTTTACACGTTTCATGTCTCAGTTTAGAAAGAACATGTTGTTTCTCACTCAAAATATATATCTTCTTTTATCAATGTAGTCATTTTTCAGCAGACATAGGCCACAAGATGTTGCTCTCATAGTAAGTAGAGGTTCAAATTTTAATATGATAGAACACTATTTTGCTACTGATCAAACTAAACACGCTAGAAAACATGATGTGGTCCAGCAAACCATGCTACGTGAAGTTTCCTTTATCTTCATCGATCTTTTACTTTATTTACTTCTTGTTATGTTTTTGGGTGTTGATGGTAATCAATCCAAATTTTTACAAATTTGCTACATATTTAGGGTTTATTGGAGGTATATAGATGATGTTTTGATGTCCGGGCTACAGCAATTGTTTCATGATTTCATTATTACTTCTAAGAAAATCCAATACATTTGGTTTGTAAATCTACAATCGAGACTCTTTGTTGGACTTGGGGTTATTACAAATAACAACTGACATGCTGTTAAAACTATAATGTCAGTCTCTGCAGGAATTGTAATTGTTCTGTAGCATAGACAAAAATGTAAATAAACTCGGGGCATAGATGTTTTACATGCCAATTGGAAGGGAATATGACAGCGTATTGTATGGTTTTAATTAATATTTGTTTCATGCTTTAACTTCACCTTGAGGGTGGTTTGGTTAAAAGACAAAATATGCAACTGGGAACCCACTAGAGTTAGAGTTAAAAAAATCTAATCAGATCTGAAATTAAAATATAATAGACATGATAATTTAAGATAAATAATGTAAAGCTTAATTAACTTTAGAGATGGTTACATATCTTCATGTCACAGCGTGTTTTAGCTGAGTTAGAAAACAACATTGTGTCATGTTGTTACTATGCTGTTGAAAATTTAGACCTTTGGTCATCGGGTGTGATATTTCAATCTGATCATTTATTTGTATCCTATGGGTAGGTATTGGACCAAAACCTCCCAAAGCAAATACATGGCCTAATATTTTTTTTTTTAAATCTGGATTTAGAGCAGTCATCATGCAAAACTATGTCATATAACAATGTTATCTTACTGCTAGCGGTTTCACTTTGAAAACACTGCCTGCAGATGCAATGAATGCATTCATGCATAGA
Organism: Pelobates fuscus; assembly: GCF_036172605.1. Classification (NCBI taxonomy): domain Eukaryota; kingdom Metazoa; phylum Chordata; class Amphibia; order Anura; family Pelobatidae; genus Pelobates; species Pelobates fuscus. The sequence continues at coordinate 156,129,641 of NC_086324.1, read as the reverse complement.
AAAAGTTGATGTAGGATTGGATGAAAATAATCTGTTAACAGGACTTGAAGCAATCAGATGTAAGTATGAATGAATAGAAATTAGCCAAATAATAACATTACGTAAGAATGTGGGGTTAGGTTTGATAAAACGGTACGACACCAACATATAGGTGGGCATAGATGTAATTAATCAGTGGCACAAGTCAGAACTGCACAGATTGCTAAATGTAACAGAATAACCATGAAAAAAAATACATAAATTACATAACATTACAGAACACTATCACCACATTGGCAGGGAAGACTAGAACGAAGGAAACTTAAATGAAAATTGCATTCTTCACTCCTGAATCGAACCCGAAGTGGACGAGGTTGGCAGTGCACAATATCTTGCAACACTTACTGTATCAACATCTGGGTAAAATCCCTGAATATCACTAACTGATCCCTGTTGGCAGAATCTCCCCATGTTGGTTTGGATAAAATCATATGTATCTCCAGAACTGGGTAGGCAAGCATCACCTTAAAAAACAAAACATTTACAGCGTTAGAGTCTTCATAACTAAATAGTTTAACAATTTCAAAGCCCTATATCTGTAGGGGCACGGACAGCGCTGTGGCCGTGGTGTAGCGTGACCGGACCCCTTTAAAAAAAAAAAATTGCCGCCGCAGCGCCAGTGCTGCTGGGAGGAAGTGGTCAATTCCTCCCAGCTCACTCCGCACGGGAGGAGCGCGTGCCTGGCAGTGAAGAGGGAGAGCCAGCCGACTCCCGGTCCCATCAGCCCCAGCCACCCTTCTGCAAAGACAAGATAAGAGACAGGAGGGTGGCTGGGAAATGAGCTCTGTGTGTCTGTCTGTATATCTGTCTGTATGCATGTCTGGATGTCTGTCTGTATGTCTGTCTATATGCATGTCTGTCTGTCAGTATGCATGTCTGTATGTCTGTCTGTATGTCTATGTCTGTCTGTATGTCTGTATGTATGTCTATGTATGTCTGTCTGTATGCATGTCTGTATGTCTGTCTGTATGTCTATGTAGGTCTGTCTGTATGTCTGTCTGTATGCCTATGTATGTCTGTCTGTATGCATGCCTGTATGTCTATGTCTGTCTGTATGTCTGTCTGTATGCATGTCTGTCTGTCTGTCTATGTCTGCCTGTCTGTATGTCTGGCTGTATGTCTGTCTGTCTATGTATGTATGTATGTCTGTCTGTATGTATGTCTATGTATGTCTGTATGTATGCATGTATGTTTTCATGTATGTATGTCTGTATGCATGTCTGTCTGTATGTATGTATGTATGTATGCATGTATGTATGCCATTATGTGTGTATGAATGTCAGTGTATGTATGTCTGCATGTCATTATGAACATGTGTATGTATAGATGTCAGTGTCTGTATGAATGTATGTATGCCAGTATAAATGTATGTCTGTATGTCATTATGAATGTATGTCTGTGTATAGATGTCAGTGTCTGTATGCTAGTATGAATGTATGTCTGTCTGTCTGTATGTCATTATGAATGTGTCTGTGTCTGTATGTCCTTATGCATGTGTGTCTGTATGTATGCTAGTATGTGTCTGTCACTATGTACGCCTGTGTGTCTGTATATGTGTGGATGGCTCAGTATGTGTGTGTCAGTATGTGTGTCTGTTAGTATGTCTCAGTGTGTGTGTGTATATCTATGTCCTTTTGTATCAGTGAATGTGTTTGTGTCTGTGTGTGTATTCCTGTGGGCGGGATTTGGAAGCGGTCTCTGTGGGCGGTTTTGGAGGTGGGCCCCCGGGGGCCCAGACCCTGAGCTCAGTTAGGGGCCCCAAAATTTCTGGTGGCGGCCCTGCTCTTTAGGGGTGAAGCCATCAACATTCCATTTGAGATTGTCTCCATTCAGTACACTCCTTTCATACCTCCCTTGGGAGGATGACTATTCAGCTCTAAACATTTCCAATGTTCTCATGTACATATGGAACCTTGAGTATACAATGATCAATCAAGCTTTCTGGTCTATACGGAAGGAAATATACCTTCATAGGGTTATTCTCTAAAGGGTGCATTGTTGGGAATCCAAAGTGAAGTAAAAGCAACTTCACATTTTTGGGCACAGCAGCTGAACTGCAAAAACAATGTTCAATGCAGCTATGTTTTTGCTTTGACTTACTTTGGCCTTAAATTGAGTTTAACTTTCCCACAATCTAGTTTTTAGTGAATAACCATCAGGATTGTAGAAAGAAATTAGTGAAAAGCTGATCATTTGGGTATTTTGCAAAACGGTCTACCTTAATGACAAATAGACAAATGGATGGATGGGTGGATGCATAGATGGTTGGATGGATAGGTGGGTAGATGCATGGGTGGATGGATGGATGGTTGGATAGGTGAGTAAAATATTGGGTGGATGGATGGATGGATGGATGGATGGATGGTTGGATGGATAGGTGGGTAGATGGATGGGTGGATGGATGGATGGATGGGTGGATGGATGGATGGGTGGATGGATAGATGGTTGGATGGATAGGTGGGTAGATGCATGGGGGGATGGATGGATGGTTGGATAGGTGAGTAAAATATTGGGTGGATGGATGGATGGATGGTTGGATGGATAGGTGGGTAGATGGACGGGTGGATGGATGGATGGGTGGATGGATAGATGGTTGGATGGATAGGTGGGTAGATGCATGGGTGGATGGATGGATGGTTGGATAGGTGAGTAAAATATTGGGTGGATGGATGGATGGATGGTTGGATGGATAGGTGGGTAGATGGATGGGTGGATGGATGGATGGGTGGATGGATAGATCGTTGGATGGATAGGCGGGTAGATGGATGGGTGGAGAGAGGGATGGGTGGAGAGATGCATGGAGGAATCGATGGATATAGATATACACACTGTGAGAGACTACTGGAATCTGACTGGACTAATTTAAATTTAAGATTGACTCTGTAAAACAGTGTTCCTTGTCATAACACCCTTAAGTATGTAATAAAATATATGTACCAATTAAATTTGTAGGCAAGCTTGTAGTTTGTTGGCAGTATTGCTAAATGTTATAAATAATAGAAAAACACGTTTAATAGGGATGTGGTAGTAAGAACGTTAACAACCAACCAAGTGCAGAATACCCAGGATTATCAACTGTTTAAAATGAGTTAATTCAACATCTACTTGGCTAGTTCATTAGTATATAGGTCTGTTTCGCACTTGTTTTAGTGCAACAGAATAAGCGAGGACCAGGGCTGGTAGAGGCGCATTCTAGTGACGCATTCAGCAATGCTGGTGGCACAGTGGTAGGTAGATCCTGCTGAAATATGCATAAATGCCAGTCTGGCTAACTGTCATGCTACCCATCCCTCATCAGGGTATACCATACACAAAGTGCTGTTAGTGCTCTGTTTGGTAAGAAAGCCAAGAGGAAGCCCACTCACAATGCACATCAGACTATGTGAGTCGGTGGGACACAGGCCCACAACCAGAAGAGTTGGGTGGCATTTTTATTGGATTGAAAGAGCAACCTAAAATGCTGCAGTAATTTCCATCCTTGGCATTCAGATACAATTCCCGTGATGCTCGAACTGTAAGTATTCAGTTCATGGTTTCTAGAGGTTACTGCATTACCGTCAACACAAGCAGGGTTTGATACATTTGTTTAGATGCATACCCTGTGAATTCCACTTACCGTTATTTTGTGTTTGATAAGTCAAATAAGACACTTCATAATTATAGATGTCCCCTTTTCTTTTCAGTGAAAAAGTGTTGTACGTTGAGTCCAGAGTTTTGATCCTGGAAGGAAAAAAATAAATCAATGTAATAATTCTTAGGCTTTGTTCACAAAGAGTGCGTTGGCAACCGAATTGCAGGACACTCCACTGCCCAAATAAAAAGTAAATAAATCTGTTTAGTAGACCCCCAATGAAAATGTGCATACATTTAATTATGCATTTTTACTGCAGATCTCTTGTCTGCAGCCTTTGCAAGCCCTCCCTCCCCCTTTAACCCCACCCAGACTTTCTCAGGCTGTCCAATCGCAGACTTCCCAATGCAGCTCAATGAGAAGTCTTTGCAAGGCAGGTGCTCTGGGCAACTGCTGCCTCTAGCGTTTAGCTCCACTGAGCTAAACAAACCAGGAAGTAACAGGAATTGTTGTCTGATTGACAGCCAGGGGGGTGTAACAGCGTTAATTTATAAAAGTGTCCATATATATTGAAATCTGCACTTTTAAGAAAATGAAAAAAAAAGATGATACATTCTTCACACATAAAACCCTTCAGCAAGCTAAAGTGTTTTAGGGGTCGGGAGTGTCTCTTTAAGAAATAAAAATAACAGAGCTGGGAAATACATCTCAACTTAGCTTTGGCAGATTTGGCCTGATAAACTCAAAGCCCAACTATCTATCTTGCCTATTCAGGGGTATATTCACTAAACAAGGAATCAAAGTAAGTTAAATATTGAACTGCTACATATAAAAAAGGCAAATGGAAAGCTGTTACTGCAACTTGACTTTTGTCCTGAAATTTGGTTTCCAATTTAAAACACAATTTATTTATGCAATAAGACCATTTGTATGTCTATCCGTATGTGTATGTATATATTGTATGTATTCTTTGGAAAAAAATATTTATTGTAAAGATTTAGAAGTATGAAACAAACAGAATTAGCAATGCATATCTTTTGTATATCCCTATTACGTCATTTTGAAATACAGCTGCCTAGTAGCAGGGTCAGATAGAAAATGCAGAACCCTAGAGTCAACTCATGCTTTTACAGTAACTAATTATAGACTAGAATGAGAAAGATAAATGAAGACAATTTTACTGTTTGGATTCCACAAAATGAAATTAGGAAATAACTTTCTCCATCTTCTTAACTGCATAACCTTGCATTTACCAATGTTTAATCTCACCTGAGAATGGTCTACATATTTGCACAGTTTAAGAAATCTTTCTACACAGATGAGAAAAAACATAAAACAAAAAACATACGCATTTTATACTTGCTTGTTATTAGATATTCTGTCGATTTAGTTTACTTACAGGAGCAGTACAGCGTTGGGAAAATAAATCATTATTCCTAACACTATAGTGTCCCTCTCCCTAGCTCTAAATAGGTACCCCGGGGCAAAAAAAAAGAAAAAAAGGAAAGACTGACTTACCTTATTCCAGTGCCGAGAGGGTCATGGCAAACGCCACAGATGCATCCAAAAGTACTGATAGGAAAGAATTGACTCAATGCTTTCCCATGGGGCATCCTCGTCATGTGACCGAGTGTTACTCTGTTTGTGCCAAAAAGCGCCTCTAGTGGCTGTCTAAAAAAACACCAGAACTATCTTCCCCAAAATGTCTAAAGAAAGTGTTTTGTAAAACTGATTTTGTCATATACCATATCATTGAACATTGGGTAACTGAGTTATACAGTTTGAATTCCTATTAAGACCATGTTAGGTTCTGCTCTGCCTTTACCTTGCTATCTAATAAATAATTGTTAAATATAAATCTATCTCCTCTTGTGCTTTGGTACTTACAGAGACTGGAAGTGAGAGCAAGGGAGATCATTTTTGAAATTTTGCAGTATTGTGGAGTTTACTGACGGTAACAAAAAGTTCAGATTAGATAACCAGTCCTGCCAGTCTTTTAAAGTCAATGTTCCTGCCACTGGAAACACAACTTCTGCTGTGGAAGACAGGAGGCTATCCCTAACTTTGGCAGTCAGCGTCAAGGTCGGATCCTAAAAAAAAAATATATATAAATATTCAATTGAAGAATTTGAAATATTATGCCGAAAAATTGTGTTTAAAGATTTGAAAGACTAGAGGTGAATGTGGAGAGGTTTTAAACATGCAGAGATGACATAATGACAATAACGTATCATTACATGGATTTTTATACATTAAATATTTTTTATTTTTTTATTTTTCTTCTGCTGAAACATTGTGCTGGTCAACAAATGTTTGAATGAGCTGCTCATTGTGAGCAATAAATTAGAAATGTACAATGTTAGTTATTAAAGGAACAGTGTCGTTTTCCCACATTTTTTAATATTATGTTTACTTATTCAATATGTTTAGCAAATATAATTGTGCGAGGTCTATAAAAATAAAACTCCCATTGGTCTGTTCAGCATTGTACTGGAACTGGGCATCTCCATCTTGACTCCTCGCTAATCAAATTTTGCCCTTTTTTCTGCACTTGAACGTAGTTACCACAAGAAGAGAAACTGCAACAATGTTTTACTTCTAATTTGCACTGTGTGCCCTAGCTGCATCTGGACTGACTTGTGATGTCTTTAATATACATTTAATTTAATATACATTTTAAAAGAAGAACATTTAAGGGAAAGTATAGTGCCACAAAAACAAACTTGTTTTGTGCACTATAGCTTTCCCCTCCCTCCCTCGTGAGCCCCCCCCACCCCTTTTTAGAAACCCCTTCTATCATCTGGATTAGGCACCTTGGTGCTGGCTCAAGTCTGCTTTTCGCTCCCCTCCTGGGGGAGCCATAATGCACATGCTCGACAATGGCCACGCTTGTATTAGGAGTTCCCTATAGGACAATGCTTTCCTATGGGGTTTTGGGTGACGCTGGATGTCCCCATGCATAGCGTGAGGACAACCAGTGTTAGTTAGGTCACCTAACAGCCTGGAAGTCCCTCTTGTGGCTGGTAGACAGCCATTAGAGGTGGAGTTAAACCTGAAAGGTAATTATTGCAGTTTATTAAAAACTGCAATAATTACCTTTGCAGGGTTAAGGGACCTGGGACTGTGCACCCACACCACTTAATTGAGCTGAAGTGGTCTGGGTGCCTATAGCGTCCCTTTAATTTATGCAAAAATATTAAATAATTTGTAAAACATATGGAAAAATATTAAATCGAGGCCTATGTTGGAATTCTTTTCTTAAAAGCCTATAGTCCATTATTTGAAAACATTGATCATACACTATATTTGTTACAATATATGTTAGCAATACAGCAGTTTTATACTTCAGGCATCGCTACATTTTCTCTAACCTGTAACAATTGGCTTCTTAATGATGAAATGAAGCCGAAAAGGGATTGGAGATCATTTGAAGCACTGTTAAATATGATGCTGACGGAGGTGACGTTTGTAATGATGGTAGAGGAGGTGGAAGCGCTAGCCAGCTGGGTGTTAGTCAGTAAATCTGACACTTCAGTCTGAAAAGAAAAAAAGAGAAAAAAAAAGAAAAGAAAATGTAAATGTTGCACATTTCCTTTCTCATATCAATGATAAAAAAAATTACATTCTTTTTGATACTGAATAACTGTAGTCGTTTTTACAATTAAATCATGACTCTATCAATATGTGACGTATATCAAACCCACCGACGTTTGGCTGTATACGTGGATGTTTTACAAATGACTTACTGCTTGAATTCCGGGGTAATATGTTGTGATGGTACTCCAGTCTGCATAAACAATGGATTTTCCAAAGTATTTAATAATCCATTCTCTTGAATTTAGTCCTGTACTGCAGGCAGATCCTACAGGGAAAAAAGAATAATGACAAATTAGATTCAATCTATGGGTAATTCGTGTCAAGGAAGTTCATTATTGGATGGCATTGGCTATATCTATACAGCTGGAGGTATGGACTATGGTACCTCGAAGCCCCTGTTTTATGATCATCTCAACACTGAAACAGTTAGAAAAGATCTCTATAGAAAATAACAGAACACTGTAGTTGGGTTAGAAAGGAAAGGATAGCAGGGTTGAGAAAAATATGCATTTATTGACTGTTTCACTGCTGATTTGCTTATAAAAATTTTGAGAAGGAATGATGTGTACAGCTACACGCCGTACAGCTCCACATAAATTCCATTCATGTTTTTGAAAAATGTATTTTTCTAGATGACTTGACAAACTACCAGAAACCAGGTTCTCCCTACCTTGCATCTTAATGATCTCCCCAATGTCATTAAACGGAATCAGTATATTCTATAGATGTAAGCAATTTGGGGGGGAGTTAGATTCCTAGACCCTGTGTTTTATGATTTAATTAACATGTGTCCCAAAATCTCTTGCACTTACCAGTGTTTTGTAACTGCAACTTCAGATTTGAATTCTGGAAATTGTAAATGTCTTGAGGATGCTCCAGATTCACGACACCGTTTAGAGACTGGACGCTGTAGAGGAGACATTATTTTAGTATAAAAATGTTAATTTTCCCAACAAGAAGCTGAAGGAAGTGTCTCTGAATTATGGAATGAACGGACTTATCCAGAAGGGACATTGATTTTATAACTTTTAGAGTTTTGTAAAAAAACAACCTAGGTCCCATGTTCTGTTAGAGAGAAGTAGTCTAGGAGTCCTTTCTACCAAGTTCTCCTTGTGGCGAAACCGACCTCGCCACGTGTCCTTGGAGGGGGCTGCTTGCCCGCCTCTTGCCTTTGGACTATGGACCAGACTTTATGTGAATGTGTTAACCTAGATAGCTATGCCATGGAGCCCATTCGTGTAGTTAAAGACTTCGGCTCCATGGCAAGTGAACTGTGTGAGTAGGATCTGCGCGCTATTCGGTAGTTTTGTGCGCTCAGATCACAGCTATCTGAGGATAGGTGAAATGTCTGTGTGTTATGTGTAAAAGGTGAATTCATGTATTTTAAAGTGTTTTACTGTCTTTGTGTCCCCATGTGCTCAATGGAGTCTGTCTCTGTGCTGGGAGGTAATTGGATTACTTCTCCAGCACAGAGAAGGCTCTGTAAAACCGAGCTGAGCTGGAAAGCTAGGGGTTTTAAAAGATACTTTACTAACTTTTGAACCCCTGGTCTGATCCATTCCCTTTTTTAATATGTTGTTCCCCTGAATGGATTGATTGTGGATATGTAATTTTGTGTGAATGTGATGTATGGTTTTGAAGTTATAAATATTGTGTAAAAAGTATATTTTAAACTGTATGAATAATGGTATTATGTGTCACACTAAGGGAAGGGGATGTGTGGGAGGTAACATCTAGGTCATTGGTTATTTTATGCCTCCCCCTGGGTGTGGCCTGTAAGTGTACAATTGTAATAAAAGCCAGGCTGGATGTGCCAGTCCAGAGTTCCTGTTTTACCCTCAAAGTGAAGTGTCGTCTCATTATTGGGGGAAGGATTTATTGCATGCTGTTCCAGTTGACTGCTAGGAGTGTAAGCCTATTCGTATGGTTCCTATTCAACGGTCTACAGCATTCCTATGCTTGAGAAGATTCATATGCTGCATCGTTTCGGGGATTGTGGTGTCTGCCAGAGTGCTTGGAGTCCTCAGGAAGCGCTAGGAGCATCCATTAACGGAGGTACCCAGTCGGGGTGCCAGGCGATCCGTTACACTTCTCATTATATAAAATCAATAGTTCATTAACTAAATGTTACCTGCTAGCTTTTCATAGGGCCAACTATTACTAAAACGGGCCTCCAGACTACTCAAAATGTTCCTGGCAACTACGGTAATACATATGAGCCACCACCCACATAATATTGACCGGAATCCAAATCTCCAGCAATCTCTAGCAATACCCAAAAGTACATCAAAGGTTGAGGAGAATCAGCTGATCGAGGAGGTACTTCTGAAATAAGGCCTCAGTCTGTTTAAATGTGTCCCAAATTTCTATAACACTCCGACTATGACTGCGACTGCGACTAAGACCCATGGATGTGAAACCCGATACAACTGTAAGAGTCATTTGAATGTGATGGATAGTATCCCATTCTAATATACAGTATGTCTAAAGCCAGTGTATGCAGTTACAGAAAACACGGTTGATTTTCTTACATGGCAGCGAGTGAGTCACAGGATATGTCTGTGTTTATGAAGCCGAGGGTCTTTGCACTAAGTCCACTAGTGAAAAACTTGAGCCTATCACTGAACAGGTTGGTGAAGTCAGACGCTGAGAAGAATTGGAATTTTTGTCCAAGCTTGCAGAATACTTCTCCAAGAATGATGTCCCTGACTTGGGCATTGGGCAGTTGCGTAAGTCCAGCCTGAAATATGAAAGTCATCACATAAGTCAGTACAACCCTTTGTTGCAAGATACTGGTGTACATAGTACTAGATGATACATAGTCTAAGGGGGTCTTTCTGAAAAAAATGTAACAAAGCCTATGTTTTAAAGCAGCAGTAGGCAAAAGGTAGGTCCCCAGCTGTTGTAGAAATACATCACCCATGATGCTTTTCCAACTGTAGGCAACCGATAACCTCCCAGGCTTACTAATGACTTAGCTTACCTCGCCTTAAACTCCTTTACTGTGTTAACCTCTACCACTTCAGCTGGAAGGCTATTCCATGCATCTACTACCCTCTCAGTATGGAATAGCCTTCCAGCTGAAGTGGTAGAGGTTAACACAGTAAAGGAGTTTAAGCATGCGTGGCAGACATAAGGCCATCCTAACTATAAGATAAGGCCAGGGACTAATGAAAGTATTTAGAAAACTGGGCAGACTAGATGGGCCGAATGGTTCTTATCTGCCATCACATTCTATGTTTCTATGTTTCTGTGTCTGTACCTCCGACTGTCATGTGTGTCTTTCACTTTCTCGCCTATCTCTCTTTTTCTTTACATTTGCTCATGTGTCTCTTTTGTTTTCTTTGTACATTTCCTTTTGTATATTTTTTTACATGTTATATTGTTGTATTCTTGTATATTTAAGGTATGTAATTTTATTTTGTGTTAAAGCGATCAATCTATCTATCTATCCATTCGTCCATCCATGTGCTAGTTTGATGTGAGATATTCCTCTTTAAGGGTCCAAAAGTTTTGGAAAGAACATAAGCCAAAGAAGAAGAATTGAAAATTAGGATGCAAGGTTCCTATAAAAAAACATTTTGCAACTTATTTTACCTCTCCTGCAGCAAGGTTGAAGTAATTCAGAAACGAACCAACATCCAGGTTGCTCACACTGGCCATGACACTTGTGATCTTATCTGTGTCTCTCAGAGCACCACTCATTACGCTATAGTAAGCCAATTGCTCCTCATTGAGGAGTTGCGCTGCATCAATCTAGGGGAAAAAGTTAGGTTATGTTGATGATTGTAAAGCATTATGTTCGTATGATGGAATATTACACTAGACCTCTGGTGGAAATTTCAACAAGTTCACTCAACTCCGACCTCTTATGGTATAACACAGTACATTTTATTTAAAAAAAATCTGCCACAAAAATATAAATGGATGATCTTACTTCTTCTTGTATTCATAGTGGTATGCTAATGGGCCACACAAGTCTGTTGGCTTTGTTTATGCACAAACACCAACCAATGGAGTGTTAATGACAATCCATTAGCAAAACTTATTGTGATTGCATACTTACAAAGCTAAAATCTTGAAAGAGATTTGATATCTCTTGATAGCTGACCAAATTTCGGAAGGACCCCAGGTTGTATTTGAGCAATGCAGGGCTACCTGGTGTTTGTGGAATACATACTGATCCTGAAATAACAGAAAGAGAAGAAAAATAAATATCAAGATTCCATCGGATGTGACGAAAGCTTTGGTAGGCCCTCTGGCTGTTGATTACCGATTATCTTTGAAGCCAATAAGCCTTGACAACTTATGATCTATTTCAAGCATGACGAGCAAATATACTGTACTGTATCAAAAGCCAAGGAGGCACAGACTATAGGAAAGTGCTGTTATCTTTCACTTACCAGTTTGTTGCTTCCGCCCCAAGAGATAGGTCTTTGCAAAAGTTAACCCAGCTTGTTTGGTCTCGTTTGACAGTTGATCGTAATTGTCACTCAGTGTTGAAATTCTGTACGGGAAAATATATTAACTTGTTAACTTCACTGTGCAGGTAGTCCAGTGGACAATTCACTTTACAAATATCAACTCTCCAAAGACCGACACTTTAATGTTGCCCCACTAAAACAACCCGTGGATAATTAGAAATCCAATTTTAATGACAGGCATGTTGCAATGCTGGGCACACTGCTGGTCTCCAAGCTTAATTCTGTGTAATTACTGTGAGAATTGCAAGTCTCCCCTAAACACCCCCATCCTAAGCCTAAAAAGTAATGTTTCCTATGTCCTCCATCTTTCACCCCATTATAGTGGCATCCTTATGAACAATTCACTTTCCAATTGTGATTTAATGACACTGTTCTAATGCTTTAAAACTCACCAGTTTGAAATTGTCATATTAAATGTCTACTGTATCTGCTCAGAGCTCAGTTTTTTTAGAATCATAGTTGGTAAGCACCCTACAGTTGCAATTATTATATTCTAAATATTATATTCTGTTTAAAGAGAAATATTAATGGCTCACGAGAACATATTCAGCTCTATATACTTTAGGGTCTTCTCGTGTGAAAGCAAACTTTTTTGGCTGCGTTATAAAGAGTGACCACTATAGAAGACATCTTCAATGTGTCAAAGAAGACACATTATTGTTCCGTAGAGTAGAGGTTTTCCGACCCAGTCCTCAGAGCACCAATGGTCTGGGTTTTGTCACTTTCCCTGGCTTTTTGGTGTGCCTCAAGAACTTGTAAACCACTGCTTCAGAGGATTCTAACAGAAGCAACAGTTATAAAGCCTTTATGTATTAATTGGAAGGAGAAGCTCATTTGTACTTACATGCCTTGGTATGCCCTACAATCAATATTGAGTGGGATGAGGTTAATCTGATCTCCAGTTAGGCCTGATATGAACAGACGTAATTTAATCGACCAAAAGTTGATCCAGTTATCACTTGTAAAGCTGTTGAACTGCGCTGAGGCTTTCCCATAAATTACATTCAGTAGAGAACTGGACGTTTCCCTGTTTGGCAAGACAACTGTGCCTATCTGTAAGGAAAAACGTGCATGTTTGTTATTTATTCTTCATATTGTGTCGGCTCTCATGGTTATTCACTAAAGGGTGAATTGCCAGAAGTTCAAAGTGCATTTCGAATGTTAGGGAAAACAAAATTCAACTCAGGTATGTTTTCAATTCTACTAATTTGGTCTAAAATGTAAAATTCCCTTTTTGAATTCAGTTTGATTCCTGACCAGTCACACTATGTACAATACAAATACACTATGTACAATGTACAAACTTTTTCTTGATTAGGATTACAGTAAAATAATACAATATCAGTGGCACTAAAACAAGGAGTCCATACTAAAACCAATTTTACCGCGTCTGCTGCAGCGTTAAAGCTGTCCAGGAAATCGTTGATCTGGGTAAAACCATAGTTCCCCAAGGTGGTAGCGAGGGCGCTGGCGCTCTCCGTGTTGGTAAGAACATCTCCGGTAAAGGCAAAGTCAGCCAGTTGATCTGGAGTTAGTAAATGGATAACGTCTAGCTGCGAGCACAAAATAAGTATACTGTTAAGATATTTTCTACCAGTGTCCTACTAACAAAATCTACATTTTAAATTAGTTAATAAAGTTTTACAGTTTCATAAGTTCATTCAGATGGTTTTCAATCTATAAGAATAAATAAAAGTTCTGGGAGTGCCTCTCTCTTACTGTCATAATTTTTTTTTTTTAAATAAATAAAAAAATAACCCTATATACCAATATGATGACTGCCAATCTATACACTTTACAAAACACAATATTATCTATTAATCAATGGTCAGTTGGTTTATAAGAAAAAACAGAATGCTCTATAGGCATGGAATCTTCTTGAGGAAAAAAAAAATAATTAAAAATGTAGATAGATAGATAAATAGATAGATAAATAAATAGATAGATAAATAATAGATAAATAATAAATAGATAGATAGACAGATAGACAGATAGACAGATAGACAGATAGATAGATAGATAGATAGATAGATAGACAGAGAGACAGATAGATAGATAGATAGATAGATAGATAGACAGAGAGACAGATAGATAGATAGATAGATAGATAAATAGATAGATAGACAGAGAGATAGATAGATAGATAGATAGACAGACAGAGAGATAGATAGATAGATAGATAGATAGATAGACAGAGAGATAGATAGATAGATAGATAGATAGATAGATAGATGATAGATAGATAGATAAATAGATAGATAGACAGAGAGATAGATATATAGATAGACAGGGAGATAGATAGATAGATAGATAGATAGATAGATAGATAGACAGAGAGATAGATAGATAGATGATAGATAGATAGACAGAGAGATAGATAGATAGATAGATAGATAGATAAATAGATAGATGATAGATAGATAAATAGATAGATAGATAGACAGAGAGATAGATAGATAGATAGATAGATAGACAGAGAGATAGATAGATAGATAGATAGATAGATAGATAGATAGATAGATAGATAGATAGACAGAGATATAGATAGATAAATAGATAGATAGATAGATAGATAAATAGATAGATGATAGATAGATAGATAGATAGATAGATAGACAGAGAGATAGATAGATAGATAGATAGATAGACAGAGAGATAGATAGATAGATAGATAGATAGATATATAGATAGATAGATAGATAGATAGACAGAGAGATAGATAGATAGATAGATAGATAGATAAATAGATAGATGATAGATAGATAGATAGATAGATAGATAGATAGATAGATAGATAGGCAGGCAGACTAATAGATAGACAGACAGACAGGCAGACAGACAGACAAATTCATTTTCAATTTGTCAGTAAATGTTATGATCAGTAGATTCATTTGGATGATTAATGAGGAATTATGGTTTCACCAGGGGAGTATAATTACTATTTAAAGCTGAGAGCAAGTTGACATTATTGGGAGAATATTGTTGACTGGAAAACAGTAATGACATGCATATAGTTATCTAATTTAACATACACCTTTTATATACCAAACGGATGGAAATTGTGTTTTTATGCAAAAATACAAGTTGCTTGAATGAGTTGTTTGCAAACTTACCCCATTGAAGTTGCTGTCAATAACCTTAATGGCGGCATATTTAGAGTATTTAAAGAATCTTTTCATTAATCTCTCTATCCACTGACTGCTGGATTCGCCAGGGACAGAACAAGCAGACCCTTTACAAATTAGACAAGAAAAAAAAGATTAAGTTGGTCAATAGGATCAGATGTCTCCTGAGCCAAAAATGGCATGCTTTGCTTCACAATAATGCCTTTTTTCCCCCAACATTTCTTTGTCTAAATATATTTTTATTGACGTTATAATCCACAGCAGCTGGGGTGCCAAGGACTTTCTGCCCCCTTTTATACTAGCTATTGTGTAACAAAACCCACCCTTCCACCCAAGCACACATCTAAGTGGCCCATTTCGGCAGGGCAAGTCTGGAACCAAGATCATGTGACTAGGCATGTATCTTCATGTACTTATGATTGTGTGTTAGTTTGTGTCTATGATAACTAGTTAGTGTGTATCTATGTATGGATATATATATTATGTTTCTGTGCATGCATGCATGCTTGTATTTGTCTGTGTGTGTGAGAGTTTGTTGCTAGTTAGTTTGCAGCATGTGACAAGTTGTGTATTTTGTGTGAATTGCTATTTATGTACCAGTATGTACTAATTACATGTATGTGTTTGTGTGAACGACAGTGTGGGTGGGTAAGAAGCACATGTAAGTTTTGTTTGTCCAGAGCCCCACACACATACATAGACACACATATTGACAAGCTGTGTCTCACTTTGTTACCCTGCCCAGTATGTTAATAAAGGGATAAAGGGAGAGGGACATAATTAATTATGGTAGCAGCGATCTACAACTGCAGCCTGTGTGTGGCTCCCATCAATCCTATAGAATGTAAGCTCGATTGAGAAGGGTCCTCTTCAACCTATTGTTCCTGTAAGTTTATTTGTAATTGTCCTATTTAGAGGTACATCCCCCCTCTCAAAATATTGTAAAGCGCTACAGAATCTGTTGGCGCTATATAAATGGCAATAATAATAATAATCTCAGGAACCCCATTGCTGAACTGTAATTTAGGAAACAACGCTTTTTTAATGGATAGTGTACATGCATAACATTTGGAAGTATGTAATTGGGACACGTGGTGGACTAACACACGGTGTTGAACTAGTTCTGTTAGTTTTGGGAGATCAGAGATTATAAATTAATGTTTTTTTCCTTACCTGTGGTTTGGTATTGCTGAAGGAGGAATCCATACAGAAGGTCAAATAGACTCTTTTGGGTGTCAACTGACAAACTGTCAAACACTCCATCGAGATTTGCGACGCTTTATAAAACAAAAGAAAGGAAAAAACATAATATTAATACACGTCTGGCAAGTGGTGCAAACATTTTTTTTTTTTTTTTACAGAATGTTTTTCACTTTGAAGACAGTGAGGTTTTTTTTTTTTTTTTTTTCCACAATGCTTGGAGTGCACATTAACTGTTAATTCACTAAGGTTCTGTAAAATGGAATCTATGGAACAAGCTTCAAAAAAATACCACAGTAGGCACGGAGTTATTGTATTCAGCATTAAATCTTTGCTGTCCCCCAGTGGCCTGATATGGTCCTGCATGTTTAAACAAAACAGAAGTCACTGACCAAATGCTTAAATTAAGAGCAGCTTAAGAAAAGAGGCATTTTTTAATGAAGAGGATTTAGTAATAATTATCCTTTATTTTACTTAATTTCATTTTATTTATAGAATGATTTATCTTTTCTTTTTTTTTAACTGAGGAATATACTAGGGATAACTGATTTTTAAAATCCAGGGTTATCATAAAAAAAATATAAAAAAATAAATAAAACTAATATGTTTGAAAAAATACAAAAAATAACAGGTAGGAAGCTATAGGTATATATGCGAGAAATATCTAGGACAGATATTAGGGAGTAACCCTTGTGGGGAATTTAGATAACACAACAAAATAACGTAATCTGTCCTAATAGAATCACTGATATAGTGAAAATAATGTGTATAAAATATATTTAATAAGCATAATTAAAAAGGTAAAAAAAAAAACTCTGAACTCTTGTAGAGCAATTTAACAGGATATTTAGAAGATAGGTCTAGACTTTATCCTTAGTGCCTTTCGTTTCTATTCACCACTATTTAGAATGTATCTAGTATATATAGTATCCATATAGCAACATTTTTTTTACTAATTCCACCCTTTTTTTCTTCCGTGTTTAGAGGTTTTTACCTTTTTAATTATACTATGTTATATTTTATATGTGTTATTTTCATTATATCAGTGATTCTATTAGGACAGATTACGTTCTTTCGTTATCTTATCTGTTTGAAAAAAATATATTTGTCTTTACTTCTTGTCCCAGGAACTCATTTTTCACTATATTAACAGTCTATCTTTCCTGGTTGTAATGCTCACACCTCTTTGGTTGTCATCAAATAAATAATAAGAAAACCTAACTACAACTATTTTCATATGTTTTATCCAGTTAACCACGAGATAATATTTTATCTCCTTTAATGTGCACAAATGTTCCCACACTTACATGATTGGGTAGCTATCACATGTGGCAGCGCCAAGAAGGGTGGCCAATAATTCGGGATCGATGCTGCTCATGAAAATGTTGATCTGGCTGAAAAGTACTGCCCAGTCGATGACATCATAAGAGGACAAACTAGGTTCTACAACGGTAACGACTGTACTGAGATACTTGTATCGTATAGCGTCATTCGACAACCCGGAAAGACCGAGCTGCAAAACATA
Organism: Pelobates fuscus; assembly: GCF_036172605.1. Classification (NCBI taxonomy): domain Eukaryota; kingdom Metazoa; phylum Chordata; class Amphibia; order Anura; family Pelobatidae; genus Pelobates; species Pelobates fuscus. The sequence continues at coordinate 156,112,100 of NC_086324.1, read as the reverse complement.
ATTTAAACGGGACACGTCTCAAGCATGAATAGATCTTGACACAAAAGAGTGCACATTAGTTAAAAATAATACGAATAATAAAGAAGCTACTTGGGAGGATTATTCACTAAGTATCCTAAGGAGGTCACATACCTCCTGGAAGACTGTATTGTACTGAGTCAGAAAAGAATAAACTTCAGGAACAGTTGACTGTTGAAGGCGACCTGAAACTTGGCAAGCTAGCTCCTCGTTGTTAATGTTGCTGCTTTGAAGAGTCATCTCGGCCAGTTGTTCGACACTTAGAGAAGAGATGACTTCCGTCTAGGAGAGAGGAAAAAGTAACCCAAGTTATTTCACTGGCTCAGTATGATTTAGGAAGTTTGGAATGTTCTGAGAACTGAAACCAATTAACAACACTCACCGCTGCGAATTTTTCGTTCCATTGCACAATATTACTGTACTCCGCATACTTGAAAAAGGAGCCAAGGTTGGTATCAATCCAGTCTTGAGTTCTCTGTGTTGAATCGCCACAGACAACACCTGAAGATGGAAGGGTGGTATCTTTCAGTACAAATGAAGCACTGAGTTATCTTTTTTCGTTGTAGGTAGGGTTAAAACTTTGTAAGATTAGGGGGCTAGAGTTATGGCTGAACTTCCCATGGTCTGTGTTAGGGAAGTTGGGTCATACTAAGCAAAATTAGTAAACATGTGTTTTACAGTTTTATGTTGCACATATTCTATGAACTGCAGCTAAACTGTTCATAGCCAGGAACTAGAGATCTTCTAATTTACTGAGAAGTGATATTGTATACGAGCAAATAACATGGCAATGTAAAATGGAAATGGCATGTGCAAGAATAGAATCTGGAACTCTAAGAATGTCAAATTATGGACTTCTTGGATCAAAAAAAATGGATCCCCAAAACTGGCACATTTTAATTTAAGATATGGGGTATATATTCTTACATCTCTTTCTCAGGGCTATATTTGTTCATGGTTTCTGTAATTTCAGCCTAGAATTATGCTGTTGTTTATAGTTTTATGTATGTCTGTCTTTAATATATATATTTTTTAAAAAGTAATAAAAAATAAATAAGTATATTGGTAAGCATATATCGAGATCTGACTTATTTTAACACCTTAGTGAATGAAAGCTGAATGATGGTGCAAGATGGTTGCAACAGCCAACTGTAACGTTTGAATAGCTAAGGTTTCACATGGAACAGAGAAAATGTGGACAGCGACCTTTCACCACTTAGTAAAAATATATATATATTTTTCATGTTTTTTTAAAAGACATACCCTCCCCCCCATTTCAAACCTCTTTAATAAGTGGTAAATAGCATTTCTTATAACAGCTAATAATTTATTTAACACACCTGTAGTGGTTTTAGTGGAGTTAAGTTGTTTTTTGACAAAGCCATCATAAACCCGTTTTTGCTGGCCAGGTGTCATGAGGTCAAAGGCATCATTAAGATCTTTCATTCTGTAACAACAAGTGACATGGCAAACGGTTATACATTTATTTCAGAGAAAAAAAAAAAAAAAAACACAACAAAAATACAAAAAAAATAAAATTCATAAAAAAGGCATAAAGTAGGGATACAAAATAAAACTGCAGAAGTGCTTTTTCAAAGTATTAATCTATCCAGTTAGAAACATATAAAAGTCACTGACTACAGACAATACTAACAACACAAGTGAAATGAAATGAAGTACATTGTATAACAAAGACAATCTTCTCTACACCAATGGGTGCATGCATAATAATGATCAAAACCTAAAACCCATAACTTAATTTGTACATATATTAATACTTTATTTATTGATACCTTAGAGAGAGTTTAGAGAAGGGCTACTAAACCGGTTCATGGATTGCAGGATAAAACTTACTAGGAAAGGTTAAAGGATCTTAACATGTATAGCTTGGAAGAAAGACGAGACAGGGGGGATATGATAGAAACATTTAAATACATAAAGGGAATCAACACAGTAAAGGAGGAGACTATATTTAAAAGAAGAAAAACGACCACAACAAGAGGACATAGTCTTAAATTTTATAGCATGACAGGAGGCTTCATATTTGCTTAAGTCTCTCTTTACTAGAACACCACAGGAGCACATTAACATAGAGAGATAAACACCAAAGACAAAAACATAAGGTATCTATATAAGGCTCCTCCTAAGCCACCATTTCCTCTTTCTTTGCTGCTCCGCAGAACAGTACAGGTCAGAGTACCACTGCCTCCTGTTTTATATGGGTGGCTGTGTGTCCATTATATGTCATTTGTGGTTTTATGCTCATGTCTTGGGCTTACAGTATTGGTGCCTTTATTTCTGTGGCAGTTCTGGGATTTGGGCATTGTTTTTCTATCTGTTATTTTTGCCCTTTATTCCTTTCCTTTTTCATGTATTTCATTTTCTTTGTTTTTTCTTGTTTGATGGTTTTTTCTTTTATTTTGTACTTCACTGGTTTTCTGTTTGCGGTCGCCGAGAAGCGGTCTTCCAACCGCTTCCCGTGCCGACCGCCGGGACCGCGGAGAAAGACCCCCACGTGTGCTCGTGCTGATTCCTGCCCGCCGGCTTCGTCCGCCGAGCGGGAATCCTTTCTTTATCTCCCTGCCCTGCCCTCGTCCCCGCTCGCTTGTTACTGCTCCTTGAGCGGCGTGGGGACGGGGCAGGGTGTTGGTTTATTACCGCGGGTTCCTTCGCTGCTGGGAACCCTTCTCCCCCCGTGGCCGGCCACGGGGGTGCGCGGCTCGCTGCTCAGTCTCTGCCGCACGTACTGACTATCCCTTAAGGGCGTAGTGCTCCATTTATTCTTCATATATATTTGGATATAAAACTTTATTTATTTTGCTGTAGGAAATCTAAACTGTTGTTTAAGGTTACAAGATTTGATTGTCACATTCAATTTATTTATTTTCCTTTTCATTTATATTGGGTTGGGCTTACTCTCAGCCCCCTTCCCCCCCCCCCCTGTTTGGGGTAATTTCTACTGGGTTTTCTTCTGATTTTCCTGAGCATGTTTGGGTGTCTCTACCTCTGCCTGCAGTTGTTGCTTTAGTACATGTTATTGTTAATTTGCAGGTCTTTACCGTGGTCGCCCTTACTGCATGTCCCCAGGGATATAAGTGGCTCTAGTCGTTCCGCTACACGCTTCCTGCATGGGATCCACTTACATCACTGTGCTTTTAGTGCACCCAGTTGCACCTCTGCCCTACACGCACTGCATGTCAAGATATACCCGCACGGCTGCCACAGGGATCTACACTCCTGTTTCACATACCTCTGGGACGGTGCTGCCCGTGCCCATATATTGGCCTGCTTTGTCTGTGCCCTTATGATTGGCCTGCTTTGTCTGTGCCCCTTGATTGGCCTGTTTTGTCAGTGCCCCTTGATTGGCCTGTTTTGTCAGTGCCCCGTGATTGGCCTGCTTTGTCTGTGCCATATTACGCATGCTATTGATCTGACGGCTCCTTCCCCTGGAACAAGATTTGTTGAGCCTGCATGCGTTAATACTTGCCTCTGCCATTCTAGGGGTGCTGCCCCTACTGCCTGCTACTGATACCTGTTCTCTGTCTCCTTAGGTATCACGTACCGTATCTCCAGCATCATGGAAGCTGCTGCGCGGGAGCAAAACTTGCAGGCATTGATTAACGTGGCTGTGGCCGCCTCTGTGGAGAGAGCCCTGGCGAGGCCTCTTCCTCGACCTCATACTGACAGGGGTGCGAGAGAATTCCCCCCTTTTGGCAGACGACTCGGCTGAGTCAGACTCTCAGGAAAGAGAGCAGGCAAGTGCGCAAATGCGCTATTGGAAGGGTGAAGGCCCTGAACCACGCTCCCGGAAGGGCAAGGCTCCGGCGAAGCGACAGGGTTCGAGATTATCAACCTCGCTGGCCAGGCGCCGTCGTATATCGGGCGCAGGGGAGGAGGCCTCCTTACCCCCCCTACTATGGCCGTGTTGGATGAGTGGCGGGCAGACCAGTCCCCTTCTGAGGAAGATGGAAATTGGGACGAGGACCGTGGAGATGGCCCCAGTTGGCGCTGACAAGGACAGAGTCCCCCTCGGTGGTGCCGGGAGTCGACACCTTTCTGGATGCTATGGGAGAAACCCTGTTTGACCCTCGGTCTATCCGACACCCCAGGTCCTCAGAATGGTCGTTGCCCGACCACTTGGCACAGTTTGTGTGCTACTGGGTCCGCAGACCCCTTGCAGGGGAGGCCCGCAAGAAACTGAGGGCGGAATGCCCCAGACCCGTCCTGCCGGACGAGGTGGCAGCGGCCCCAGATTTTGACCCCCTGGTGGCCCCGTACTTGAATCCTGTGGGTCGGGACCCCAGGAAAGCCTCCGCTCAGCGCAGGATAGACAACGGGATATGCTGGGCCCCCTGCGCCGGATGTGGGTCCTGGCGGACGGGGTCTACGTGGTAGGTACGAACCTGGACCTGACCATCATGCGGGATTGGGCACTACGCCCCATGCGCCTTCTAGGCGATGCTAATGTGGTTCTGCACCGTACGCAGGTATACGGCTCTGTTCCATATGGACGCCAACCTATCGGAACTAGGATATAAAGAATTGGGCCCCTCTGGCAATAAGACCAGGGCACCTGTCCAGGGCACCTGTCATTAGGGAGCTACAGGAACGCATGAATTTATTTGCTTCCCTGGATAGAGCACAGCCCTCTATAATGAAGGTGTTTTCGCTCATTGTTACCCCGGCTGGTCTTCGGACCACACAGATCCCGTGAACCATCCTTTTTTTTCACACCGTACCAGCCCAGACCTCCCTACACTCGAGGAGCGGGTGGGGGTCGTGGAGACTGTGCAAGAGGACGAGCAAGATTTCCTACGGGAGAGTACATCTACTGCCACTTTCAATCCACCCCTATTGCATACAGTCGGACTGTTTCCCTGCAGAGACAGGTGGCTGGAAGTGTCTTCAAATGCAGGGATCCGTCAGACGGTACAGGGTTAGGTCATGGACCTCCCCTCCCCACCGACGCAGGTTGGACCTCTGTGTGTCTCCTTCTTCACGAGGGTTCAACATTCTTTGATAGCTTCGGAGGTTCGGACTCTGCTCGCCACTGGCGCTGTCCAGCTAGCCCCGGATTTGGGGGGCTTTCCCAGCTCGTTTTTTCTAGTAAAGATGAGGTCGGGGGGGCTCCGCCCGGTGGTCAGTTTTTGGGACTGGAACACCTTTGTTGTCTGCACCCACTTCAAGTTGGAGGGCATTCATCTCCTTCAGGACCTTCCCTGGCCGGGAGTCTTGTTCATGCGACTGGACCTGACGGATGCTTACCTCGCCGTCCTGGTGGACAAGAGTGGTCGCGGTTTGCTTCGCTTCGCCTGGAAGGGCGTCCCTCGCCAATTCACATGCCTCCCGTTCGGCCTCAGCTCGGCCCCTTAGTGCTGCACCGAGCTGCTGACGCCTGTGGTCGCCCGATTCTGGCCAGAGGGCGTCCGTTTCCTGTTATTTCTGGATGATTTGCTGGTCCTCTGCGAAGATCCCTCCAGGCTCAGATCTTACACGCGTTCGGCAATACCCTTGTTGGAGATCCTGGCATTCGTAGTGCATCTGAGGAAGTCGGCTTTGGAACCTTCCCAGACGGTGGAGTTCTTGGGTGTCATGGTCAATGCCACGGATTGCGTTCTTCGTCTGCCTTTGTCACTGATGGCATCCGCCCAGGAGGTGGGGAAAAGGATATTATGGCAAGTCCGGATTCCCCGTCAAATGTTTGCTCGCATGGTGGACCTTCTCTCAGCCTCGATACAGGCAATATACCCGGGCCCACTAAACCGCGGGACCATGCAACGGCTGAGGACTGTTCTACGCATGTGACCCTCTTCAGACCGGATGGTTTCCCTGTTCCCGGACGTGAAGGCCGGACTGAGCTGGTGGCTCCTGCACATGGCCGCATGGAACGGCAAGGCAATTTTCAGACCGACCCCGGATTTCGTTCTGGAATCGACCGCAAGCCTTGGGGTTAGGGTGCCACGTACACGTCCGGGTCCGCGGGTGGCTCGTGGTCGGACAAGGAATCGGAGTTACACGTCAATTGCCTGGATTGATTGCGGGTTTGTTGGCAGTTCGGAGCCTGACAAGTCACCTGCCGGACTGTTGCGCCCTCCCTCGGAGGGACGAGGTCTCAGCGGTACAATATACCGACCGCTTGGGAGGTGCTCGGTCTCGCACACTGGAGGTGACGAAGGAGATTTCCGGCTTATGCTTCCAGCGCAACATCGCATTACAGGCAGAGTATCTACCGTGTGAGTCGAACCTGACTGCGGATTGGTTCTCCAGACTTTGGAAGGATGCCAGCAACTGGGAACTCTTTCGACCCATCTTCATCGTACTCGTGCGTCGCTAGGGTTTGTTCATGGTGGGTCTATTCACCTCCGGGACGACCATCGGATTCGGATGTGCTTTGGTTGGCTCTCGGATCCAGCGTGCGCGGTGGTGGTCGCGCTCCGACTGGTGCGGTTATTTTCTCAGGAAACATAGGTGTTTCCTCCGTTCGCCTCTATCCCCCGGGTGTTACTTCTAGTTGGTGGTCGACGTGTGTCCTTAGTGTTGTTGACTCGGTCGGGTTCACGGAGTTTCTGGATGTCTCCTGTCGGGATCCTCTTCTCTTACCGTCCTCTCGAATACTCCTCTTGGACTCTTTTGGGAGTGCCTGCTATGTCGAGGCGTCGTCACTATCAGCCAGGGACCTTCTCTGGGATCCCTGAGCTCCCGGGACGAGGAGATGTTTACCTCTCAGCATGGATTTCATAGTGTCGTTGGTGTTTAGGACAGGATGCTGAACCCTTTTTCCGGCCCGTGACCAACTTGCTGAGTGTCTTGTCCCCCCCGATGGTTTGGGACGGTTGTGCCGTCTGTTTCTTGTGATTAGTCATTTATTTAGGCGGCGCGTGTTCCGTTTGGAGGTTTTTTCCCATCGGTCAGGACCCGCTGGTCTGCAGATTTCTACGTGGGATGAGGCTGGCACGTCCTCCGGCGCCTAAATACTCTTCCCTCTGGGAGGTAAGTATGGTTTTAGCGTTTTTCTTCGGGATTCGGCCGGAGTTCCTTGATTTTTCCCTTCGCCAGCTTTCTACTGTGTTTGCCCTCTTGTTGTGTCTGGTTTTGTTCAGACGTGTTTCTGATGTCCGATCCTTCGCCCCTGTCCAATCTCGATGGATGAGATGGTTATTGACACTGGCAGGGGTGAATGCAACTCTTAGAGTGCATTCGGTTAGCGGCGCTACTGCTTTCGAGTTTTTTCCTTGATGGGCGTTTCTCCTCGGGACGTTTTGTATGTGGCGGTCCAGTCCCGTGACGAGTTGTTTTTTTTGCGCCAGTTTATTTTGGACCGTCGGACTATGTTTCTTTTGCTTTGCTGTCGGAGCGTTAAAACAGCAAATATGAAGCCTCCTGTCATGCTATAAAATTGTAGATTATACTAGCTTTAGTGTAACTATAATCTTAATTTTATTAATGACAGGAGGCGAATATTTCCCACCCAGTTTGGTTTCTTCCCCCCCTTGTTTTGGATGGATTGCATTGATTGTATTTCTGTTGATTGGTATGATATCTGGGCTAGGTTTGGTAGTCTGGGGTGATGTTGTGGGAAGTGCATGTTATATTGTATTGACGGTCGTTAGTGATGGATTTCATGTCTTTATTCTATCAGTACTGGATCGTGGGATTTATGTTTATCAGTACATTTCGTTCACTAATCAGTGTTTTCGACTCTGTTTATTTCGTTTCAGTTTCTTGGTTTGACTTCAGTTCATAGAATCGGCTGTTTGGCAGGATGAAGATCAAGTTCATCCATTATCCGAAGTTTTTCCAGATGGCATTCATTGTTATGTTGTAAAATTTTTCTTTATTTAGTTATTGTCATTGTTGTGTACGTTACGGTGTCGCAGCGTGAAAGAGGAAATGGTGGCTTAGGAGGAGCCTTATATAGATACCTTATGTTTTTGTCTTTGGTGTTTATCTCTCTATGTTAATGTGCTGCTGTGGAGTTCTAGTAAAGAGAGACTTAAGCAAATATTCGCCTCCTGTCATTAATAAAATTAAGATTATAGTTACACTAACGCTAGTATAATCTACAATTAGAGGGACACAGGTTTAAAAATAATATCAGGAAGTATTACTTTACTGAGAGGGTAGTGGATGCATGGAATAGCCTTCCAGCTGAAGTGGTAGAGGTTAACACAGTAAAGGGGTTTAAGCATGCGTGGGATATGCATAAGGCTATCCTAACTATAAGATAAGGCCAGGGACTAATGAGAGTATTTAGAAATATTGGGCAGACTAGATGGGCCGAATGGTTCTTATCTGCCGTCACATTCTAGGTTTCTATGTTTCTATATTAATGACTTAAAAAGGGAAATTTGGGGGTATAAGTTCTGCAGTAGCTATTCCATTTCTGTAACGTGTGCTACTCAATACATTTTTATTTGTTTCCTAGGATTATTGGCATTCACTTCAATCAGTACTCGAATTGCATGTTCTCACAGTAAAACAGAAATATTACTAATGTGTTTTAAAATGTAAACAAAAAAAAAAAAGACAAGTGACACAGCACACTTTGCCTGTAAATTAACAGTCACTGATCATGTCCAGAATTTGACTTAGCAATGAAAAAAATATATATATTTTTTATCATTTAAAAAATGCAATATTGTTTGTTGTCTGTCATCTCATATCATTAAAAATAAATTCTCATCTGATTATTAGAATGTTCTTGCAGTCATGCTCGTATAGGGGATGTAGTTGTAAATGTATGATATACTCAATTTACAGAGTGGAGGTGCACATCTTGGAATTGCATTGCAACATGCATTTGTAGTGACAGATACCAATATCAGGAATTGAGTGGAGTCACCAGCCTATCGAAACCTGTGATTTTGACAGTTTTGCTGTTTAGCTTTTAGAAGTAAAAATACGTATTGTATGGCATTGAATGTACTCTTTAGCCATGGGAAACACATTTGAGCTAGAAAAGTTTTACTCCTTTTATTTAAAGTAGTTAAAGGAACACTTTACGGTCAGGAACACTAACATGTATTCCTGACCCTATAGTGTTAAAACTCCATCTATGAAGGCCCTCCCTTCCCCTCCTAAATATAGTAAATTCTTACTTTATTCCATTCTGCTGTTGCTGACTCTGCTCATGATCTGCCTCCGTGGCTGATATCATCAGCATTGGTGATCTCAGCCAATCACAATGCTTTCCCATAGGAAAACATTGGATTGGCTGAGATTGTCAAGGAAGCACATCAGGGACAGAGCCAGCACAAGCCAAACACAGCCCTGGCCAATCAGCATCTCTTCATAGAGATGCATTGAATCAATGCATATCTGTGAGGAAAGTTCAGTGTCTGCATGCAGAGGGTAGAGACATTGACTGTCACTCACACTGTGCTGCCACAAGAAGAACCTCCAGTAGCCATCTGAGGAGTATCCAGTGAAGTTATCACTAGGCTGTAATGTAAACACTGCATTTTCTCTGAAAAGACAGTGTTTACAGCAAAAAGCCTGAAAGGGAATGATTCTACTCACCAGAACAAATTCAATAAGCTGTAGTTGTTCTGGTGACTATAGTGTCCCTTTAACATTGAGAAAAAAAAAAGATCAACAAAATATATAGACTGTTTGTACTGTGATGGAAAGTAACTATACTTACACTTCCTGGAAGTTGTCACAGTTTGAGGGGGGGAACCAAGTGAGAAAATCCCTTTCAGCGAATTGCGGCAGGAATTTTACTATAGGTCCTTTGAACCATTCTTTCCACTTTTCATTAGTGAATCCTGGAAGGTCCTTAGCAATCACGTCCATTGTCTTCTCGACAATTAATCCCTTATTTGAACTAGTTTCCAGTTCAGTCTAAAAAAAAATATATAGATATTAATGTATTACATAAACCACTTTAACACTAATTTACATTAATTGACTGTAAAAAGTGTCTGTATGCTACTTTAAATAAAGTCCTTTTAATTCATCATATATTTCTACTATTCTCTTATAATGACGGTTGATTTGCAAAAAAAGATTAATATAGCATGTATGGGGTCGTTATAGAACCATGGACCATAGATTAACTAAAAGACACAGTAATTAGCACCTCTCTGATGGGTTTTGCATTGACCACATATAGTCATTACTGATTTGTTAATTTTATGAATACATATCATTATTGTTTAAATGTATTTAGAAGATAGGCCTGCTTGGTATGTAGTAGCATGAGAGTTCAGGCTAAAAACTATATAACAAAGTCATCTTTTATCGAGCCAAGTGAATATTCTACATTTTTTATTCACTTACTAAGGTATTTTCACTACAGTCAGAATTCAAAGTAAATTCAAAGTAAATTTCAAATTTTACGCCCAAGAAGCCAAACTGAACTTTTCCAATTCATCTACTCTTATCTTTCATTTTAAATTTACTTTGAATTAGTGAATAAACATGCCACTGTTGGGAATTCAAAGCAAATGCATTTTTTTTTTTTTCAGTTTAAATAGCCCAACTGAAAACAGGACTGACTAGCTTAATTTTTTTCAATTCAGCCATTTTGGCATTTTAATGTAAACTTCCACTTAATTTTAATTCATTTTAAAAGCCTGAAAATAAACGCCTGTTTATTGTGCTGACTGTGTTTATTTTTGGCAGTTAAAGAAAGATGAAAAAAAAGAGAGACCACAATTGAATCACCATTGCAACTTCATTCTTTTCACCAGCAGTTCATTGTTACGATTTAATTCCATCGGTATATGTCTCCTTATTCACAATGGATGCACGCTGCTATTACGATTTATACTGAACCCTTTATAGTTTATTAATTATAGCAATACAATGCAAATCATTGCAATCACAAGACAAAACAGAGATAAGATTCTTATTTTTAGCTGACTAGTTATTTTTTTATATTATTTTTTAGTTTTTTGTAAGAATATATTCGATTTTAATAGTGCACAGCACATTTCAACAATTTTAACGGGGGGAGGAGGTGGGGGGCCAAATGTAGCTTTATATTGTCTTGGTCTAAATACGGCCAAAGGTTAGCCTTCCTAGAGTGCTATATCTAAACCTCCCATGCAGAGCAGGATTAACCATAAAGCGACCTCTGGCTTTTGCCTAGGACCAGGAGGTCAGATAGGACCATGAATTGACTTGTTCCCATACATCATCCCTCTCTGAAGAATGAAGAGGAGAACCCAGACTGGTAACTTGCCCAAGGTCCTGTGGGATCTTGATACTTCTCTGGTCTTATGCTATTAAATGTACACTATAGGCACCCAGGCCACTTAAGCTCATTATGGTGGCCTGGGTGCATATTCCCAGGTCCCTTAAACCTTAACCTTGGAAAGTTAATTATTGCAGTTTTTAATACACTGCAGTAATTACCTTTTTAGGTTTAACTCCACCTCTAGTGGCTGTCTACCAGAGAGTCACTAGTGGGATTTCCGGGTCTTTAGGCGACTTTTGGTTGCCTAACTGATGCTGGACGTCCTCACACTATGTATAAGGATATCCAGCGTCACCTGACACCCTATAGGAAGGCATTGTATAATGCGCATTAGGTCTCCCCCCCTCGCTGTCATGATCGGAGGAGTGTGGACTCCGAGCCAGTGCCGAGGGTCATCGGAACTGGAACAAAGTAAGTAACAGTAGGGGTTGTTAACACCTTTTGCACCAAAGGGGGGGCACTATAGGGTGCTAAAGTGCCTCCCTTCTGCACCAAATGGAAAACTATCTTGTTTTCCTGGCAATATGATTTCCCTTTAAGGATGGGATGTTGTAAAAGAGGGAACGTATTATTTTCTCTAAAAAGCCTAACACTGAAAAATAGGTACGTAATCTTACCTCGGCAACAGTGCTCAGCTCAGTTAGAAACTCATGCACCCGTTCGGTTGTTTCAAAACTATCAAACACTTGGGTGATCGTCTCCTCATTTTTCAGGCCCCCTGATGTATAGAGATAATCTGCAAGCTGAGTTCCAGTCAGGTCTGACGCAGCGGAAATCTGAAACAAAGAAAGGATGAACTAATGTGTGACACAGAACTCAAACAGGCTACAGTAATGCTGCTTGCTCAGCAAAACTGGGTCAATGTGTCATACAAAAAGCATGCCACCCAATTAAAGACGGTGGTAACAATGAACATGGCTGAAAATCCCAGCACAGCAAAATTAAGCGCTTATCACTTGCACTTCTCTAAATGTCCTTCACGGGGCATTGCTAGTTGGCTTCTACCCAAGGTTAAATTCTATGGATCCTCCCATATACATTGACTTATACCCCACCTAAAACCAGCCCTCTACCATGTCCTACATCCAACTCTAAATAAAACTTTGGAAATCTTTGCCAGACGTTAGATGGGACTCGTGACTTGTGAACGTACTCTATGAAGAGTTGTGGTGAGCACTAGTTGTATATCTACTCAATCTTAAACTATAACATGTTCTATAGAATACATTGTAACACAAATGTTTGAATGAATTCAAAGTATCACCTAAACCAGGGGTGCCCAACAGGTAGATCCCCAGATGTTGTAAAACCACAACTCCCATGATGCTTTGCATGCCTTTTGAATGCTCTAGCATGACAAAGCATCATGGAAGGGGTAGTTCTACAACATCTGGGGATCTACCTTTTAGGCACCCCTAACCTAAACCTACATTTGCAATTTCCAAGTCTGCTGTATTAACCAGATGCCATGATGTATTAACATTTTATCCCACAGCATTAAAAATCTGCAGCCATATCAATACCCCCACATTATGCTGTATAATTAACTCCACAAATGGTGAGTTTGGCACTTTTGGATTAGAGATTTATACAATATTTAGAGTTTCAGACTCTACTTTATTGTTTTGATTGTTTTCTTTATACTATGCTCTTTTATTCGGTTTATCCACTTTGAATTTATATCAAGTGCTGGAGAATTTGCTGGCTCTATATAAATAGATGTTATTTAAAAAATAATAATAATATTAAAAAAAAAAAAAGTTGTAAAGACTGAATGTGTGAGAAACATGATTAATCAAAATAGTATTTACCACAGAGAAGTTAGAATTCAATTGCTGTAGTTCTTCTATATTGGCATACACAATGAAGGAAGAAAATAACTCCTCAATCCACTGTTTGCTGTCCTTCCCAGAGCTACAGGCTGAACCTTCCAAAGAAGATACAAAAATATGTTTAATATCTTATCTCATCAGCACATCTTTTATGCGGTCATCATTCTCAGTGATTTATAATCAGTTAGCAATTCAGTCAGTGTAACTAAATTAGTCATTCATTCCATGTGACATTTAACATTATATTATATTATATTTTTATAGTCGCCACCATGATTTAAAGGACCTAAACGACCTCTACATGTCATTGTCCGATAAGTTCAAAGTGCTCTCTTTATAAATGCATATGCCATGCAGGATGTAAATCAGCGGAATTTTCAAGACAGGTTCCCCCGAAGAACTATATTTATTAATTTATTTATTTTCTCCAAATGCTCTTCGACATGAAAAAATGATATACGTTCAGGAAAACATCACGGTTCTTAAATATTATGTAACGGCAGCAATCAAACTCCAATGTTGATCTTTAACACTAATCAATTAATAATTTTTCAATTTGTTTTATCCTTCTAGAAATTGCTACCCCTACATCGAAAGAAAAAAACCGTCAGAACTACCAATTAATACAACTTTTGTGTTTCTAATAGGATATTCACTTAAAAGTAAATTATAGTGAAGTGAAAAACAAATAGCATAATTTGGGATAAAAAAAAACTAAATTTTGTGACAACACCAATAATTTCCTATCTACCATTGATCTATGATATACTGTATCATGTTATGTTTTCTATAGCATACCTCTGGTATTTTTGGCCTCGGCGAGATTTTCAGAAATCTTCCCATAGAATGCTTTTCTCTTGTCTTCTGTCAAACTGTCAAATGCCTTTCCAAAACTGCCAACCCTGGATTTAACACAGAGAACGGTTATTCACATAAAGACAGCCTCTTGTTTCTTGTCAACACTTGCAAGTTTGTTTTTGATTATTTTTTTTTCCAATGCCCTCGTTAAACATGAAAAGCACTTCAGAATATGTATGTGCTACATAATTGCCAATAATAATAATAATAATCTTGTAACAACTATGATAATTTATTTTTCTAACAAAGAAATACTCTCAATTTTATAGGATATATTAAACAAAAAAATAGTTAGAATTATTAGTTTGCGCCTTTGCGAAGAAAATGGATGAACCCTACAGTTAAGGATGATATTGTTCAAAAGCAAATTAGAAAGATAAAGGTGATACAATAGTACAAGAGCTTAAAAGAATTGTACCAAATTTAATTGAATGGCCTTACACTGAGGTCTGCTCATCACAGTCTCCTTTCCAAGATATTTTTTGTATATCCGACACACTGATGCTCGATATTACATATTCGAGATCTTTAAAGACTGCTGAATAAGATATGTCATCTTCAGAAGTTAATATTGGATATACAGATTGGAATATCAGATCTTGAATGTTACTGCTTGCCACGCTGATTAATCCTATCTAGAAAAACAGAAGAAGGAAGTGTTAATGTGAATCACGTGAATCATGTATAACTTACATTATTTTCTTTCCTGTAGCTTAACCACACTGTTCTAAAACTGTTAAATCGACCGACTCTACCCCCTCTGCAAAAAATAGAATTAAAAAAAAAAAAAACTTTGGATACAAAAGCTACATACCTCTTGTGCAACTGTATTAAATTCTTGGATAAATTCAGTCACTTCTACAGCGGAACGTTTTTGCACTTCCACCAGAATCTCCACTGCTTTGAATTGATTTTGGATAGCTGTACTGTTGATCAAAAGGTTGCCCAACTGCTGACCAGATAGCAGATCAAGAACTTCATACTGTAAAAAAGTGGTCCATAATTAGATGTCTAACCAGGTCACTTATGTAGCAGATGCATGGACTGGGTATTATTCAAGAGTCTGCACCAAACTGCAACTATTTTCACAGACATTAAGGATATTTATCAAGGCATTCTGGGAAGATCATAACATTACTTTATTATATAGATTATATTAATGTGTGTAGTAAAAGTCATCTAAAAATAACAAAACAAGATTTTATTCATAGTAAAATTCAACCGCTTTCAGGCAACCATCAAAAATGTAGAGTAGCGTAAAAAAGAAAACGGAAGCAGGAAACTTTTCTGTCAGGAAAAATGTCAGAAAGATTAAGAAACATGTTGCGACGCTGACGAAAATGGAGAAAAAAAATGGAAACCGATCAAAAACTGTGAGAGACGTAATAAATTGCACAAAATAGACGCCTAAAAATTTGATGTTGAAGTGTCAGCAACACTTTAATAAATATCCCCCAAAGTTGGAAAAAGAACCATAATCATAGTTTGCTTGGGGTACCAATAAATATTATTTGGCTCTCAGTACTGAGTAAGATTTTCACAGCTCCAACGGAACACAAGTGTTAGAACCCATTGGTAAAGAAGTAAAACTCAAGTTATTAAAACATTTTAAAGCCCTGATTTTTTAAAAAAACAATCAGAAAAGTCATAGGGACGTAATTCAAAAAGAAAGAATATAGATATTCATACATACAATCCATTATATCTCAATGTCTATTTAAAACACAGAATGTACATCTTAATAGATGTCATACATACCACATCAAATTGGATGTAAAAATATCTCAGCTCATAGAATGTAGCATAGATACTAAATCGGTCGTAAATATACAATATGTAAGTATCACTGTTCGTGTATAAGCTGGAACAGGCGTTTCCTGTTGGAGAAAGGGACAATGTAGAAGCTTATTGATTTTTCCATAATATAGAAAACATTTATTGAGTAATTACAAACACAACAAAATTCAAGATGATTGCAAATAGACACATAATATAATATAGGTGTTGAAAATAGTGCTGCCAAACACAGTTTTGTACTGTCACTCAAACACACAAACTATACCATGACAAAAACAAGCAAACAACAACATTTTGGTTATTGTATTGTAAGTCTTGTGATCACTTTATTTTATATTGATATTTAGGACTTATTTTAAAAAAGTTCTAGTGCCATCTACTGGCCAATAAGTATACTTCAACACTTGAATTTGAATTTGGAAGTTTTGGTTTGGCTTTTTCACCTAACCACCACTTCACTTTTTTTGAAGAAGTCCTACATATTGAACAATACGGCTCCACTTCTATTGATATTTTTAGTTATGATTTTAAGTTGTGTGTTGGGGCAAAACACCTATGTGTGCATCGGTTAATGTAAATCTTGCATGCATAGCATATAACATACCAGCTCTAACCTAGTTTTTAAAAAAATTATATTTTACGATTAAAGAGCATAATTAATGCTTTATTTTATATGTGGGACTAATTCTATAACATTGTATTTTCTTTGTATATTTAAAGATACTTTGTTGCTTCTGACGTCTTCCAATTGGTAAAAAAAAAATAAAAAAAATAATAAGTGTCAAAAAATGGGATACAGGACTTTCCAAGTCAACGTCAAAAAATACATTTGAGGAAAATATCCGGGTAAATAACTCCTGCAGGGATGTGAACCCCCTGGATTGCAATTTCTATAGTTGCTTGAGTGACCAGCGATGGATCTGAAGGTTGAAGTTTCATGATAGGACCCATGCTTAGTATCCACAACTAGACCAGGAACACAAATACCTTGTGATTTTGCAATTGCTTTTGCTCCTGTAGGAATACCCAGCTGGTAGCATTGCCTAATCAGCTCACAGCCAGCATGCATTAAGGTCTACCCTAAAAGCTACAGTCTTTATCGTGATCTGTTCCTTCACATTAAATTTACTGTGTGAGAAGCAAGGATTTTTTTTTTTTTTTTTTTACATTTCCGACCAATCATCAGTGATTGACCTTGGCTTGGGCTAAAAGATACTGCTTTCCCGGATGACTTGGTCTTGTTTCCTGCATTCTACGTGATTGATATCAATATTATGGAGACGGTCTTACCCGAAAACCTTTCAGAATTGTAAGATAGGTAGCTTATGATGTAATCGAAGATTGCCCCCCTGACATCCTCACTCAAGCTGTCAAAATCATTGCTGAAGGAACTTATTCTGTGAAAGAAAAGACAGGTTTCATACTTAGCAGCTCACAAGACAGGGAGTGAATCTGAGTTATCATTCGTTTTTGTGTCTAGTTAAAAAGGGTCACTTCGGGTACAAAAATCGCATGAGCAACACTTAGATTAAGTTACAGTTATTTGTGCTGGGTGAGTTTCTTTTTTTAATGAATCTTTTTAAAAGAGGCTTTCTCAATAAGCACACATTTTCAGTTTCCACACTCCAACCTGCAGGGTTTTGTCTCTGTGCTCCAATAACACAGCTGTGTATAGTGCGCAGAAAAGGATTCTGGGAGTTGTAGTTCAGTTGTTAACATTCTATAAAAGAGGGCTAACAGCAAAATTATATTTTCTCTGAAATTCCTGTAGCTCCCCTAAAGAACTGCTCTGAAAGGAATTTTGGGCAAACTCAGTACTGCCATTGAAAGTTAAAAGTGACAGGCTGAGTCTTTTCCCTTGGAAACTTGGTTGCTTAGCGCACATCATGAATCCAGGTCTTTTTCTAAATGTAATCAATCTAAAGTTTTTCCTTTTTTGAGTTCTGAAGGGTGACTATATGTGAGTCTAGAGGTACACCTTGTCTTGGCTGTGTTCTGGATAAATTCATAATAATACTCAAAATATATTTTGTCTCAAACGTGTGATATCTTTATATTAGAGATAGAAAAATATAAATGTGTTTAATAAATGTAACATTTATTCACAGAAGAAAAAAATGTGTTGACCCCACTTAGTGTGTGACTAATATTTTTATGTAGTGCTTCTATTAACACAATTGGCTCTAAATTGTATTATTTTTTATTTTTTTCTGTATAGTTTGTTGTCTAATCCTTGGAGATAAAAAGAACTGACTTAGCCCTAGTGACAAACTAATAACAATAAAGACATGTAAAGAAAGCCACCACACGCATGAACATGTACAAAATTGTATCAGTAAGAAAAAAACACGTAACTTATGTTCCTGTTGACATGCGGAATCAACGCAAATGCTTGATATAACAGGTGTAACAGATTCTAACACAGCCTGGCATGCAATGCAAAATGTTGGCATTCCTCGTGATTTCCAGTTCATTAATTCTCATTTGTGAGAAAGAAATGTAAGAAAAAGTATCTATTGTGTATATATATATATATATGCATTTCAGCTACACCTGCTGTCAACAAGAGTTGAGTTGAGGTAAATATGTATTTTCCGTAGCTTTTACTAGCATCAATAATAAGAGACTGACGTAAACGGGATGATACTTGATAATCATCTTACTACCCCGTTATCTGTTCTCCTGTTTATAAACTAAAGTCGTACTCACATAGTACGGTATTGAGTGCAGCTGAGGTCCTCTGGGATACGTTTAACAACTTCGGTAGTAGTGCCAGAGATGAAGTTTTGGAAGTAAGTATAAGTCAGTTCAACTTGTGTTTCACTCAGCAATCTGAAATTTTGCACCCAAGCTGAGAAGAAGAAGTCCATAATTTCTTGTTTCACATCCATAGATATTAACTGGCCCGATGACTAAAAGAATGAAAAACTTTAGTTATTAAGTAATGAACTTATCTGTTCTTGCATTCGGGTGTTGTTCTCCATAAAGATGGTCAGTTACCTGGTTGTAGGCAGTATTAAAGTACGGGAGGAACTCAGTGAGTGTAGAGACAGACACATTTGAGTCTTCTTCTTTTAGAGATTCCAGTACAAATGTCATTGTTTCAACATTGGTGAAAGCATCTGAAGACACAATGTAATCTACCTTCTGGGTGATACTTGCATTGGCAATCACACGTTTCTAAGGGATTGAACAAAATGACATTGTATTATCTCATGTAGGAGTTACATAAAGGACTACAGTTCCCATACAACTGTCAATTTCTTATGCCATTATATTAGTTAGTAAGTAAAACCTAATGCGTGGAGGTTGCTTGAACAACCTAGAATACCAGGAACTGCGTCTACTGATGATCTAGACAGGTGGAAGGCAGCTAAGGATCCAACACAAATAAACCAGGTAAATGACAATTTAGTCTTATTATTTAGCAGATAAAACGCAGAATGAGCATTTCACCTCTGCTTAGTCTTCAATTCTACATTTTCAGTCAACGAGAGAAACGTTTTCTGTCTTATTTTCTTGTTAAGTTAACTCTCCAAGTTGGTTCTTTGTGTGACTTGGGTATATCCTCTTATGTATCCGTTAGGCAGTTAAAATACATTGATAATGGACATTGGCTAAGGATATTTAGAACTCTTTCAATAGCCTATCTTGCACTTGTATCTTACTGAATTCTTACTCTGGTTACTGTCTCCATACTAAGACCTATATTCAAATCTACTGGTACATATGACAAATTACATACTTTTATTTCTCTTATTTATTATTTCTCGGTGAACTTGGTCCCCATTTAGGATTTGATCTATTCAGAGTAATTTAATTTGGTATGGTAATTTAATTTAATATGGTACCTGAGATTTTAATGCTTACATTTTCTGTATTTTCTTACTCTCTCTGCAATTGTTTACTAGTTTCACATTTTCTGGTGATGGGATTTGCATGAAAAGTTATGGCACGTGTGATTTTGGAATGGTTAAATTGTAACCATTCCTGGGCATCATTTATATAATTTAGTAACATGTGTATGGTAATAATCATAAATAGCATAGCGTAAATGGATGTTTATAGCAGTGGTATTGCAATGGTATATCATTCGCAACGAGTTAGCAAATTAGTAATGGGATTTTGAACTTACAAAGTCAAAGCCTGGATTAATCTCAGTAATATCTGACAGTTTGGCAGACTGGAAGAATCTTCCAAAGACTTCATTAACCCAGACATTTTCACCTACAGACGTATTTTGACGATCTGTGTTGTAAAAA
Source organism: Pelobates fuscus (assembly GCF_036172605.1). Lineage (NCBI taxonomy): Eukaryota > Metazoa > Chordata > Amphibia > Anura > Pelobatidae > Pelobates > Pelobates fuscus. The sequence goes on along the minus strand of NC_086324.1, from coordinate 156,092,130 downwards.
AAAAAAAAAAAAAAAACACAACAAAATAAATAATATATTAACTCAAGTGCGTGGTTTCTTTACCATTCTCAGTTTATTATTTGTTCCCAGAACCTAGTGTAACATGAAAAATCTAATATTAGGACTGTACAGACATTTAACGATGTTCATGACAACATTATGACAGATGTAAACAAATGAGAGAAACAAGACACTTTATATCAGTTATTATACTGCTATATTAAATTAGAGGGGCAAAGGTTTAAAAATAATATCAGGAAGTATTACTTTACTGAGAGAGTAGTGGATGCATGGAATAGCCTTCCAGCTGAAGTGGTAGAGGTTAACACAGTAAAGGAATTTAAGCATGCGTGGGATAGGCATAAGGCTATCCTAGCTATAAGAGAAGGCCAGGGACTAATGAAAGTATTTAGAAAATTGGGCAGACTAGATGGGCCGAATGGTTCTTATCTGCCGTCACATTCTATGTTTCTATGTTTCTATGGCAACACATTTATGTTTTCAGTGCGCTCTGTCAAATGGCTCTAGCCTTAAATTAATCGGAGCTGAAGAAAATCAGGAAAATCAGGAAAATCAGGAATGGAGCAAAGGTGAACAGTTGAAAAAATATTTCTATATATGAACTGCCCATAATGTGACACTATGCTTTTTTTTTATCTCCTAAAATGTGAATTGGTGGCCGTGGTCAACTGGCTTGCAAAATTTAGGCCAGTATAATTGTAATTAAAAAAAAATCTCTAGCTTTGGCCCTACTTTCATTTCTTTATTTTGGATAAGCTTTTCAAGATAAAGGTTTGTAGATAAATCTTCGAAAACGCTTCTACTAACAGATTGTGATCATTTGAAAAGCTGACCCTGAAGAATTAAATGGAGGCTTTAGCTCGTGGTGGATAACCTCTGTGCGTAAAATTCATTGTATTCAGAAAGGTGTTACTTTATAAATGCTTGAATTACAACGCACATTCTAAAGCATTATTTGAGAAGCGTGTCCAGAAATATTACTTTGGGGTTTTATTGTCTCGTTTTAAAAGGGAGCAGTTACATACATTAGCAGTAGCTCTGATTACACAGTAACCGAAAGAAAGCAAATTAGATTTACCATGGAAAGTGGTATCCTTCATACGGCTAACTATCCAATCTGCAATGGTTTGTTGTGTTTCTGGAGACATGACATCAAAACTCTTGTCCAACTCGCCAACACTAAAACAAATGACATTAGGTGAATTAGACATGTATTCGCAGTAAATGACATTGCGAGCACTTTGTTCAGTCATTATATCAAGCTTTTGTGTAGACGCAAGAATTTGAGTTCTAGACCGGAAGTTTAAATTGTAAGCTTCTGTTAGGTGTAGCCTAGCCATAACTAATACCAGTAAAGTGGAGACTTATGTTGTATATAAATAATTCAATAGGGATTGGAGCCAAGTATACCAACACCCTCAAAATGGGGAATAACCCCTAAATAAAATATTTTAAACTACAAAAAAATATAAAATATATATATACTTAGTTTTTATCTATACCAATAAAAGTTAAGTTTTATTTACTCTTTGGATGCAAATATTTAAGGTCCTAGTAGTCTTTCTGAGGTTGATATATTTAACCATATACTCCTTTTACACCCCCTCTTTGTTCTTTTTTTTTTTTGTTATGTTGTATATGCATAATCTGTACATTATTTGCTTATATCTAACTGATCTGCTTGAAGGGGATTGGATGAAATCCCAAGTACTTTATGGCAATGTCTCTAAACCAGTATGTCCCAAACCAGTCCTTAAGGCACCCCTACCAGTCTAGGATTTAGGGATTACCCAATTGTGTCTAAGATGTTATTAGAAAATAAATAAAATAAAGAATTATAAAAAATAAATAAAAAAAAGAAGCAAACAAAAAAAAATAACCTTAGACACAACTGGGTAATCGCTAAATCCTGGACTGGTAGGGGTGCCTTGAGGACTGGTTTGGGAACCACTGTTCTAAACATTCCCTTGCACGATCTCACAAAAAAATAATAATAGCACGGGACATTATAAGTCTAGTACAGACAGGATGGGATTTTGGCATGGGAAGGTATTACACAGATACTGTCTCTCTAAAAGTATGTGATCCAAGGGCATGTGCCCACTTTGGCAAATAGCAAATCCAAAATGCAATACCAAACTAATCAATGGCAGGTGCATTCATTGAGGTGGTTATTAACAAAGCCACAACTAAAAAAAAATAGTAACATAGGGTCAATAATTATTGGGAGAAAATAATTGTGCTGAGTTGAGGTCCAGTTGAAGAAATACAGTAGTGTATTCTGCCTTCCCGGCACCTTCATACGTTTTACACTAAGTCTTGGATAGATGAAGAGAGAATTGGCATGATTATTGTTTTTTGGTACTTACACAGAGGACAGTATGTTGCCGTCTTGAACATCGAGCAGTGAAAGTGAGTCCTCATTAAAGAATTGGATCATCACACGAATCCTTGTTTTAAGCATCGATCTCATATCCTCCGCAGTGTAGGTCGGGATTTCAGATCTAATAGTTGTTAAAAAATTGTCCAGCATGTATGTGCCTACCTCTTTACTTGGTATGGCCAACTTGGTCTGGACATGACAAAAAAAAAATAAAGAATCAGGAATTATACTTATGGCAATAACATCTTCCCTTGTGATGAATTAATCACATTTATACGAGCAGCATAATTTAGGTTCCAGAACATTTAATTTGTAAACCTGTGCTTAACGCAAAACGCCCCATGTATAAATATATATCATTTTGTCACATGGTAAGACCATTTTTACATTTTCTTCAACAAATACATTTTGCATTAACCTCACTGCCTCGTAATCTCTAGTACTAAAGAATATATAAACACTAATGTTCTCACATACCTCAGTTCCAGTAGTGGTGAATTGGGTGAAAATGTCATTAACTTCTTCAATGGGAACCGTTTTCAAGAAGTTAAAGAGCTGTGTGACATTTTCTAAGCTCTCAATGACTTTTGCTTTCACCATTGCATCCCCAATTTGAACAGGTGTTAGGCTACTGAGCACGTCAGTTTCGAACTGTGGAAGTAGAGACAGAGAAAGATGCTTTAATCAGGAAAGTGATGATATGTCATCAATTTTCTAAGTGGCTATCATATCAAAGTATCCCAGACATTAATGAAGTGGCAAGAATCTCCTTGGTCAACCCAAACCTATATTTCTTTGCCTATCGTCTGTACGTCCAGCCCTCTGCCAGCCTTTCCCCATATTTCTCTGTCTAATTTAGTAGGGGAATCAGTCTTTGAGTTATTTGAACATTACAAAATATTATTTTTTATCTTTTTTTTTTACTTTAAGATCAGATCTAGAACTCTGTATATGCTCCCTCTCTCCAATCAATTACATTAGCATGTTTACTAGAGGTAGCCATGGAAAAAAAATAAGTAAGTAATCTGTGACGAAGACTACTAAGTACTTACTATGTTAAAATATTCATAGAAATCAACAAGTTGTTCAAATTGTGCTTTCTCACTGTAATTTCCAAGATATGATTTAATAAGGGATTTTGAAGATTGTACACAGCTGTTATCTAGAAGGAGGGGAAAAAGACAGTAATTTAACTAATTCAGTAGGTCTATAGTATGTCCACAATAACAGCTTAAGTGAGGACAGATACACAGAGGCATTTTTTTTTTACAAGAGAACAAAGAACTATATACTTTTTTAAATAAAATTAATTTCAATTAATCAGCAGGAATATCCCCATTGGTTTGCAAGGCGAGTACTCCCTAAATTGTTTATTTTAATTAAATTTTTTTAAAAAAAATTACCCTAAAGCCTGTCTTTTCAATATAAAATAAACTGATTCAATTTTTTTCGGGTAGTATAGTTGTATATTAAATAGTCAGTGTAGGACTCACTTAAGAGGTATGCCTTGACGTGGCAGGTGGGCATCCCTAATGGCCATTGGGGTAATTAAATAACCTCCAAGTGTTTAAATATGCATAGGGATTTGGTAAGAGCGCAGGTAACCTTTTTTCTTTGGTTTTTACTGTATATTCTTGCTGTCTAGTCTTGAATTGTGGTATTCTGTTTCCACAACCAATTCTAAGCTTATTCTATGCACCCACCAATCCATCAGTGATAATAAAAAAAATACAGAAAAAAATCCATTTCCCAGCTCCTAGGATCAGCGCATAATTTCACATACATAACAATAAGATAGCATTTTGGTATATAAAATATTGTGTGGAAGGTATTCTTACCTTTTTGTGATAGGTAGTTGCTATAAAATTGGAAGACATCATTCTGGTTAGCTGGTTCAGTCTTAGCATACACTTTATCCAGTGACCTTACTCTGTAAAACAAAATTTGGAAAATTATTTTGCAAAGGATAAAAGAATAATCATAATCTCACCTTTTCTAAAGAGAAATGCCGAATCACTTACATGCTTTCGTAAGATGAACATGTCATGTCAAGCGGGAGTTGGTTTAAAATATCAGCATTTATTTGGGGCAATACAGTCACTAAGTTCTCTTCAAACCACAAATTATATGTTGTTTCAGTGAAGTTTTCATAGAAATAGGCAAGTTCTGAAGTGGTTCGTTGCAGCATTGTGTTTTGGACTTCAGAAGTGACTGTGATATTCTAAAGGGGGAAAAAAAAAGTAAAAAAAATCGATATATATTTTTATGTCTTTACGAATTCCGATTTTACGAATTCCGATTTTACGAATTCCGATTTTACGAATTCCGATTTTACGAATTCCGATTTTACGAATTCCGATTTTACGAATTCAGATTTTTCAAGTTATCTATGAAAGGTGAGTTTTAGAAAAATAACTTAAAAATCCAACAAAACAACAAACAAACAAATACAGAGATTTGGGATTCGATTTAGCTAGCTGGAGCTACTTATATGTTATAACTTATTTTTATATTTCTAATAGAGGTCACTATGGGAATATCAAAATGTACACGTTTATTCACTAAATTGAGAATTATCATGATGAATTCAAAGCGAGTTTCAAGTCTGATGCCAAAGTAGCGGATCTGGAAGAATAGCTGGGTTGGAGACATTTTTTCAATTCAACTATTTTCACCTTAGATTTTAAATTCACTTTGAATCCATTATAAATTGCCAACACTGCTCACTTTATTAAATTACCATGTTTGATTTCAAAACGAGGGCATGGGTGAAAGTAAGATTTTTTTTTTTTTATTTAAGCAACCTGTTGAACGAAATATCATTACTGAATTTTACCTCTTTATATTGTGAATTGTATCCTTCCCAGAATGCGTCAAGATTCTCAACAGCTTCTTCATTTGTGACATTCACAGTGAGAGCATCGAAGACGGTATTTATAACAGCTACGCTGGTCCGAGCTGACTCTTCGTTGATCACAACTTCTGATATTTGAGTGGCGGTTAATTCATCTAGATGTGTAAGCTGCAAGAAAAAATGGCTTTCTTCAACTGCACTTTAAAAAGGTGTCCTATTTCATATATAACATTGTACTATTTCATAAATAAACATAGTACTCTGAACCCTGATTTAATTTAATTAAAAAAATTTGGCCACGTTTTAAAATTATTTGATTTTTTTTGGATTAACTTTTAAAATGATTTCATATTTTGTTAAATATTGTCTTTATTAAATAAACATAATATCCGGAACAAATGACGTTTCCTTCCCTATCTGGGACTTTCATCAGGATCAAATTGGATAACAGGCTTATTTCATAAAGATAATTATTTACTTGAAAGACAGTGGTTACCACCGAACCTTATTCAACTTTTGTATTTCACTGCCTTTTTTGACTGGCTCCCGACACCTTAAACAAGGCGTCTGCGCATTATTTGGAGGTAGAGTAGTTTAGTATTTTTGATATATTGATAGTTTTATATCATTAAAATATTTTTTAATTAAAATAATTTAAAACGTTTCTCTAAAACCATCAACTGATTTGCAGATATTATCCACTAATATCAAAACCGAGGGCTTAGAACGTTAAATATCTGATAGATAAAAAAAAATACAACAACCAATGCTTGCTAAAACATTACAGCATTTTCTCACCGGTTCGTATGATGGATTCAGTGTCTTTATTTCCGTAACAGTAACGTATTCCTTAAACTGTTGAAAGTAGACAGTTAACCAGTTATCGTCAGAGCATTCTGTAAAAAAAAAGAAGTGTAAGATATGAAAGTTCCTTTTTTTTTTTTTTTTTTTTTTTTTTACATTTAAGTTTTCCACTTATGTAATAATTTATAAAGTGTTTACCAGAAAGAATACATTGATATTTCTCTCTTTTTTAATGTTGAACTGGGATATACAAGAAATATTAAAAAGACATGTTGGACAAACAAGATAAATGTCTAATTTCCATATCTCTAGTCTGCTTCATGGTCTCCTGGAGCTAATAGCTTTGCCATCGTATTATTCCAATATAGGTATATTGGCCAATGGTAAAGACCCATACATCTCAAAGGATTATCCTCAAGGTAATAGCAGCTGTTATAAGCATTCAACCCGTGTGATAACAGGGCCAATTCTGTGTTTTTATTTTTCTTGTTTTCGTTTTTATTTTGTATTATTTCCTCCTAATCCAGCATTTACCTGATCCATCCTCTTCCAACAATGTTTAAATTGATCCTTTAACTTTGCTTTAACTTTATTCATTTAATTCTCTCGTATACTTGTGTTAGTTTCCTTGCAGTTAATATTTCTCACATTCTTTGCAGTACCGAAGGGTATTCAGACAGTTATATTAACATACACCTAAAAGTTTTTTGACACTACTATCCCTCGATTAACTTTCTCTGAATGGTGATATCATTGTTTGTTTTTTTGTTTTGTTTTTTTTTTGCCTATTCTTGATACAAAATGTGACGATATCTAGAATCTCAAATAAACAAATAAATAAATAAACTGTCGTCAAAAGTCTAAACATTAAGTTTGTCTAGGACAGGGGTGCCCAAAACGTAGATCCCCAGATGTGTTAAAATTACAGCTTCCGTGATGTGTTGTCATTTTAAAGGTATTCTACAGGCTTGCAAAGCATCATAGGAGTTATAGTTCTACAGAATCTGGGGATATACCATTTTGGCACCCCTGGTGTAGGAGACACTTCAAACCTGATAGCAGATAAGCTGTTCGTTGCATTGATTTCAATAATACAACCACCAACATACTGAAGCCTAAGTAAAAAAACAAAAAGAGAAGGGAAAAAAAAACACTTACGTTGTGCTGTCAGGAAACTGATTATCCAATAAGTAACATTTTTTTTAGTTTCAATGGTCATGTAACCAAATCCACGATCGAACCCTTGAACACTGAAAATAAAAAGTATATATGGCATAAAACACTCCATCTTATACCATTAAGTGGGTCTTACTATGCCAGTTACTGCTTCCAAGAGAGCACATTCAATATTCTATATGTTAATAAGCAATATTCCTTAGTGTCATTGAATCGTCATTCTTGAAGTTCTTGTGGTAGCATGGGATGTCCTGATTAGTGTGATAGTGTGATTTATTATCAACTTTTCGATACAGCACTGATATCATTAAATGAATAGGACACACAGTTTTGCAAAAGAATCCATATTGTGGCAAACAGTAGCCAGTTTACTTAGCCTTAAACGATGATAAATCGATGTCTGTTTTCTTAGCATTTCATATCAGTATCATGTCAGTAGACTTATTGTGTTCTATACTGCTTTGCGACTTTCCTGCTCCATTTATAACTTTTATCTTTGAGGACGTATATTTAGCTATTTATTAATACCATGAAACCTAAGGTTTAAATCGTAAAAAAAGAAAGGATGCCCAGATTTTTACAACTGTTTTACAACTGTTATTGGGTTGGATCAAGTCTCATGATCCCTATTGCCCCCTTCCCTGGGTCTTGTTGGACACTGGGCCTTATCTGATGCTGGGTTAACAAAATGTGGCTCCTCCAGAGCGTTTTCATAGTGAAAATTAGCATTTACAGACTCCAGGCACCACGACCACTTCAATTCACCAAAGTGGTCATAGTGTTTAGAGCAACCCTTTAACCCCTTAAGGACCCATGACATGTGTGACATGTCTTGATTCCCTTTTATTCCAGAAGTTTGGTCCTTAAGGGGTTAAAGGACAACTCCCACCACCATACGCACTACAGTGTGTTGGAGCCAGGAGTGCCTTGGTTCATCTCCGATGTGAGGAGTCAAACCATTTTAGAACAATTTGAATTCTTACCTGGGTTCTGCCAGGCACGACTTGGAACCTTCTCAGGAGCTTCTGTAAGCTCTCCTTAGCTAAGCCCTGCAGTATAGGTCTAGCCCATGAGAACATAATTTGTCAGCCAGTAAGGTAAGCCTTGCACTGCTGGGCTTAGCTCAGTGAAGAGAGCTTCTGGCTCTAACTGAGCTGAAGTGGAGGTAGAGAGCAGTCCCCAGAGGATTCTGGGTAAGAAGTAAAATCATTCTAAAACTGTTTGACGTCTTACAATGGGAGGGGGGGCGGAGAAATGCACTCCTGGCACCATAACAACGGCATAATGTTCATGTGGTTATGGTTCTTGGAGTGCTCTTCTAAGGAGTAAAGCTCTAGAAGGTGAATTACAGCTAAATATTTTGAATGGAGTAAAACGTGATCCATACCTTTCCCTTTATATGAACTAGATTAGATTAAAAGGGAAAATTATTCCTAAAACGGCATAAAGACTGAAGTGTTTTTTTCTGTGTTTCATGTAAAATTGCTGATAAAATTATAGCTAGTTGAATGAACACTCCAACTCCATAACCACTGACTGTTGTGTAGTGGTTATGGTGTCAGGAGTGCTGTGGTGGTTATGGTGCTAGTATCTTTCCTTTAACTACATGACTGTATAGTATGTCTTTGAGAAGGTAGCTAACAAGATGTAAAAGTGATATTTATATTGACTAAATAAAGGGGATTTCTTACAAGCTTTCAAGTTCCCTTCATCAGGCATTCCAGGTTGCTAAACTAGGTAAGAATGTATCTTGACATTGATATTGTTACTCACATTTTTTGTAAACTGGAACAATCCTTAACCACGTCAGTGCTGAGGTCTCTAAGCTGTGCTGGTTTGATGCTTGGTATGAAAATGGTCAGGTATTTATCGAACCATATGTTCCAATCAGCGTTCACAAATTGAGAAAATTGGATAGAAATAACTTCCCATATCCCATCCAAGAATAAACTGCGAACATTTTCATTTGTTATGCCAACTACTTGTTCCTTTAATATGGAAAAAAAAAAGAGAACACCGTTACAATCTAAATTAAAGCCCAATCTGAAATATTTAAGGAATCTGTGTCACTAATTATGTTCACTGCATTTTTATCACAGAGCACTGTATTAATTATGAATACTTCAAAACCAATTTGCTCGTGTAAAGAAGATAACTGGGCAGCTCTGTACAATGATGAATTATGCTTGCTTAATATCTCCAGAAATTTGATATTTTGGAGGATGTTTGTCTTGTAGATGCGCCGGGATGTGGCTTACTTAAAGGGACACCTCATATATCTAAGCACTTTGGCTTGTGTGAGTGCTTTATGTGTGAAAAGTGTGTCCTTTTTTTACATTTTACAAAAATTAAAGATTTCAATCAAAATTGGCAAATTTATAAATTAACCTTGTTACACCCCCCCCAGCTGTCAATCAGACAACCATTCCTGTTACTTCCTGGTTTGTTTAGCCTAGGGTATCTAAACTCAAGAGGCAGCTATTGCCGGGGTCCCTGCCTTGCAAAGACTTCTCATTGAGCTGGAAACTCTGTAATTGGACAGCTACAGAAAGTGTGGGCGGGGATAGAAGGGGAGGGATTGAAAAGGCTGCAGACAAGAGAACTGCAGCTTTTGCCAGCTGTTTTTAGATACCTCCATAATAAAAATAAAATATGCATAATTAAACAAATTCATATTTTCACTGGTTTTATATCTTCTAAATTGTGTATATATAAATATATATATATATATATATATATATATATATATATATATATATATATATATATATATATATATATATATATATATATATATATATATATATATATATATATATATATATATATATATATACATATATATATATTCCAGTGTTTCTTTAAGGTGTTTAAGGTGTTCCTTTAAGGTAAGTTAAAAATGATACTCACCCGTACTGTAACAATCTCAAACCATTCTATAAATGACAATAGATATGCATATCCGTTGTCTTTTAGAACAGTGGTTATGGCATTAACTCGGGTTTCATAACTCTGTGGTTCAGCTTCAGTTAGGATTTTAGAATAAATAATGAGGTCCACTGTCTGGTTAACTGTTAGAGAAGACACCACGTCAAACTAGATAAGGCAGAAAAAAGATTACATTTGTTATTACTACTGTTAATCATCATTTAAAATAAAAACAAACAGATTTCAGCAGAATTAAGTGGAAAGACGTAGGTACGGGGGAAATCTATTAAGATAGACAATTCAAACAATATAATTTATATTCAAAATACCAAGTGTAAACCATAAACCAAGATATTTTTCTCTTGCTGTGTGCTTTTAGCATACTCACTCCATCGAAATTCAGGTTTAGGGCTATTAATTGATTGAATGTGAAGAAGCTGAAGGAAAAGCCAAAATTATTCTCAATCCATTGCTGACTTGAGTAATCACAGGTACAGGCCGTTCCTGCATAAAAAACAAAAAAATAACGGTTTTTTTTATCAGACATTGGTAGCCTTTAGAATTAATGACAATATAACAAAATAATAGTAGTTCTGTGTCTTTGAAATGATTGTTGCCCAACATTTAGCATTCTGTAGTGGTTATGGTGCCAGTTGTAAATGGTCCCCACTCCCTCCCCCCACCACAATTTATTTAGCCAAGCTATTTGCTAATTGTTTGACATCTTACCTGGGGCCCAATGATCATTGATCAATGACTGGCACACAGCGATGCCAAGTAAGTTGTCAAACTGTTATCAAATAGTTTTACTATCTACACGGAGGGAAGGGCACAGTACTCCTGGCACTGTTGCGCTGATGGTGTCTGGAGTTTTTCTTTACATATTATAGTGTAGCAGACGAAAAGAGGCATTTATATTATTTATTTTGCAAATCATGATCCAGAACGTATAGCGGTTATATTAATCACACTAATAATAAGAAGAAAACAAAATAATATATGAAAACATAACACATCAATCTGTATTAAGAATGAATGATCTATAATTTACAAAGTGACAGCAGGCATTAACCTGGGAGAGCTGACAACAAAATATATAGTCTATTTACAAAAAAGAAACATAATGCCAGGATAACTTTCATTTTTTTTGTACCTGTTTTGTCAGCTTCCTGTTGCAAGAACTGAAGTCGGTAGTTAAAGATGGCCAACTGGCTTGCTTCATCTAACTTGTTATAGACAAGGTTAATTCCATTGAATCTGCCAAAAAAATAATAATCAGAATAAGTCATGATATATTTAATGGTTTTTATACTCAGTATTGCACCTTTAAAGATTTGGATAACTTTTTTTTATCAAACAGATGGAAGGGAATGCTAATGGATGGTGTTTTAACAGGTGCGATCGCTGAGCGCCTGGCGATAGTGATGTTAAAGGAACAAAGGTTTATTTACTAACATGAGAATTCAAAGTGAATTTAACCCCTTAAGGACTGGACTGTTTTTGCGATGTTGTACAATTGCGACCAGGCCTCTTTTTACACTTTTGTGGTGTTTGTGTTTAGCTGTAATTTTCCGCTCTCTCATTTACTGTTCCTATACAAATTATATATTGTTTTTTTTAAGGACAAAAAGGGCTTTCTTTACATACCATTATTTATATAATCCCATGTAATTTAATTTAAAAAAAAATGAAAAATTGAAAAAAATACAAGTTTTTTGACTTTTACTTGAAAAATCTTTTACTCATCTACAAAAGCGAATGAAAAAAACTGCTAAATAGATTCAAAATTTTGTCCTGAGTTTAAAAATCCCCAGTGTTTACGTGCTTTTTTTTTGCAAGTTATAGGGCTATAGGTACAAGTAGGATATTGCGGTTTCAAAACATACATTTTAAAAATGTATCAATAGTGACATTGTAACACTATTATCTGTCATAAATCTCTGAATAACACCCCACATGTACATATTTTTTTTTAAAGTAGACAACCCAGGGTATTCAATATGGGGTATGTCCAGTCTTTTTTAGTAGCCACTTAGTCGAAAACACTGGCCAAAGTTAGCGTTCTTATTTGTTTGTATGTGAAAAAAGTAAAAAACTAAATTGAACGCTTATTTTGGCCAGTGTTTGTGACTAAATGGCAATACTTTGGGTTGTCTTCTTTTGTAAATGGTATGCCATCATGGGGGTAATTCTCATTCCTGGGCTACCATACGCTCTCAAAGGCAACGTAACCAACCTGGCCATTTTCAATGTAAAAATATTTGACCCATATATTTGACCCTGTAACTTTCAAAACCGCTATAAAACCTGTACATGGGAGGTACTGTTATACTTGGGAGACTTTGCTGAACACAAATATTCGTGTTTCAAAACAGGAAAACGTCACAGGGTAAAATATAGTGCTAGCAAATTGAATTCTCTGGACTTTTGGCCTGGGTTGGCAGGCAGGTCGCTCAAATTGCAATCAACAAAATTACTTAATTATGTAAAAATATTACATAAATATGCACGTAGAATTTAAATATATATGCATATTTATATATTTGAAGTCTACGTGTATATTTATATATAGTTATTTATGTAATTTTGTATATGGACATATGTATATTTTGCACTATTTTTATTTATTTATATATACATAGATATATATATACAATTTCATTCTAAGTGTATTTTTATATAAATATATATATATATATTACTATCAAAATACAGTTAGAATAAAATTTCATATAGATATATATATTTTTTTAAATTTAATTTTTTTTATTATTTTTACATGATTTTATTTGATTTAAATTACTTATTATTTGTATTTTATAATAATATCTATATACAATATATATAGTTATTATATATATTATATATATACACGTGTGTAATTTAATTATAAGTGTATTTTTATATTAATATATGTACATATTAATATAAAAATACACTTAGTATGACATTATATATGTGATATATAGACATATATTATATAGATATAATATATGTACATATATCATATATATACACACATATATAATTATTATTATTTTTTATTAACATTAACTTTAATTTTTTTTTAATGATTTTACACTAGCAGGGAGACTGCCTGTCAGCACAGGCAGTCCCCCTGCAGGCAGACACATGGACACCTATTGTGACCATGTGATCGCTGTGTTGAGCGATCACATGGCCACAGGGGTCCTAATCCGCCATGGGGAGACTGTCTGGGCTGCAGGCAGTCTCCCCACACCGGGACCAACGCCGATCGCCGCCGGGGAGGGTAGTTCGTTGTCCTCGTCTGAGGAGATGCTGTGTAGTCTCCCTGTGCCGGGGAAGTCGTCTAGTTCATCCAGTACCTGTTCCCCAGAGGAGGCCGAGGTCGCGTCGCCATTGTAATTTGGCGCTGAAACTTCTGCGGCCTTTGCGGGGCGAAGGAGAAGGTCTCCAATATCACGAACCACCGCCAGTTTTACGGCCCCCTGGTGCCTGGACTTCTTTCCCATCTCTTGGTAGTGTGTTGTGGGCTAAGATTATTGAATTTTGGGTAGATAATTCGCGGTTTTCAAGCTTTTGGATACGGAGCTCTGTTGATGCACGTCTGCTTCAGTTGGCTGCTAGCTCCGCCCCCCTCTCGGATTGCATTTAAAAACTCAAAATGAGAAAAAAAATAAATAAGGGATTTGTAGCCCCATATATTTATTTAAGAGTTTGAACTGCAGTGAGTTAGTTGCTCAGCCAACTGCTGTCATTTTTATGTTAACCTTTGCCAAACTGTTGGGGTACATTTTCATCTTTCCATATATACCTACATTTTGTAAAATTAATTTTCCTTTTCTGATGTATTATAGACATAGCTCAACAGAACGTCAGTATTAAAATAATGAAGAAGGACAGGCTTTTACATTTCTCTTAAGTTCACTGTTTACTTACATACTGCGGTAGTCCGAGCAATCCATATTGGCAGGAAGCAGTTGCAGAGTCGCTTCATTGATGGCTGTCAGAATGAAAGTGATCTTCGTTGTAAAGATTTTTTCCCAACTGGACTTACAAACGTCTCCGTCATCTTGGCTTAACTTGCCCATTGTAACCTCCAGCAGGTTGCTGACAACATTGCTGTCATAGGTGGCTCTATCCCCAGACAACTGGGAGACACTGTCCAGGAAATCCACAATATCCAATAGACTTTTTGTCTTCAGGAACTTTACTATTAATGTTGAGCTGTCCACGCTGCTGAATGCATTGTTGGCAATGGCATATTGAGCCACTTGGAATGAAGGTATAACATCCAATGCAGTGCTCTGCAAAAAAAAAAAGAAAACGGTCCACTGAAAAGGTCAATTTTGATCATGGAAATCTGCCAGATATACTACCTCTTCTAACCCCTACCAAAAAGAAGGTTGACAATATCAACTAAGGCAGAGGTAGACAACGTTTAGCACTCACAATGTTGTGGACTACATCTCCCATAATGCTCTTACATCCATAATGCTGGCAAAACGTGGGGGGAGATGTAGTCCACAACCTCTGGAGTGTCGAAGGTTGCCTACCCCTGAGCTAGAGCATCTGGTCAAGTGAGAGCAGACTATTCTTTCAAACTAAATAAACAAGATTCCGTATCAGATCAGACCATACCAAGCTCACATTTCAAGGAACACTAGAGTGTTAGGAATACAAAGCTGTATTCATAACCCTATAGTGCCCCTCTACCACCACGATCCTTCTCCTCCGAGGTCATGTAAAGAGTTATCCGGAGAACCTAATGCGCATACACAACGAGGGTTGTGTGTGCATTAGGCCTTCCACATAGGAAAACATTGAATCAATGCTTTCCTATAGGGTTTTTCAACACGCTGGATGTCCTCATTCAAAGCATGAGGACGTCCAGCGTCGTTTCACATAGTCAACTAAGTGGATTACAGGATTAATAATCTTATTATATTATACTCTTCTGAAGTTGTTGTTTTTTTTTTTTGGCCCTAAAATGTTTTTTTGTTTTTTTTTATCAACATAAAAAATAAAAAATGTGTAATTTAAGCAAAGTGCATTTGGTGATATTTATTAACCAATCCCCAAAAATTTACAAAAACTAGCTTCGTCACTATGTGTGTTTAAGATCAAGCGTAACGGAAAATTGTTTCCCCCCAGAAAATTAAAGAAAATAAGTTTTCATTTTTTTTTTCTTTTGGATAAGCAGTTGAAAATATTTCTTCTTCTGGACATGTTTTCTTTTTAATATCTTTGAATTAATTTATATAAAGCAGACTTACCAAATCAATGCCGTTCCACGCTAGTTCATAGTCACTGTAGTTGACGGAATTTTTAAAACTTCGGTAGTAGGAATTAATGAATTCATATGCTGTGTTTTTTCTGCAGGCTAAAAGAACAAAAACACAGAACAATGTTAAGAAAAGGCAAACGAATTTATGCAACTCATTTTTAAAATTATCCACAATGATAAAAACCTGCGCCCTGCCCCCAAACATTTTATTGGAGCTTAAGCAGAATAGAAAATGCATATTATGTCGGATTTACATAATTGTACACCCTAAATTGCCATTGCCATGTTATAATCGTTAAAATAAACGAGGGTTATTCAATGAAGTAAGAATTCAAAGTGTATTTCAAGTTTAAGGTCAAAATAGCCAAACCTGAAAAATTCTCTTATTCAATTTCTCCATGCCGAGGGTGGAGACACTGAACGTCAGTCACACTGTGCAGAACTGCCTCAGGAAGCATCTCTAGCAGCCATCTGAGGAGTGACCAGTGAAGGTGTCCCTAGGCTGTAATGTAAATACTGCATTTTCTCTAAAAAGACAGTGTTTATAGCAAAAAGCCTGAAGGGAATGATTCTACTCACCAGAACAAATACAATAAGCTGTAGTTATTCTGGTGACTATAGTGTCCCTTTAAATTTGAAATTATGTTTTTATCACTTTTTCAATGTACAAACAATGTATTATTGCTTAAAGGGACACTCCAGGCACCCAGACCACTTCTGCTCATTGGAGTGGTCTGGGTGCCAACTCCCACTACTCTTAACCCTGCAAGTGTAATTATTGCAGTTTTTCATAAACTGCAATAATTACCTTGCAGGGTTAACTCCACCTCTAGTGGCTGTCTGCTAGACAGCCACTAGAGGTCACTTCCTGGTCCATAGCACAGGAAACCTGTGCTAGAGCATCACTGGACGTCCTCACGCTGTGTGAGGACCTCCAGCGTCGCTCAAAACCTCATAGGAAAGCATTGAAATGATTTTTCAATGCTTTCCTATGGGGAGACAGAATGTGCATGCGCGGCATGCGCATTAGGTCTCCTCGGCCGGTGGGCGGGATCAGTCTCGCCCATCGGCCGACTGAATCACAGGGAGGAGCGTCGCGGAGGAGGAGACAGCGGCGAGGGACATCGCCGCTGTCCCAGGTAACTGACTGAAGGGGTTTTCACCCCTTCAGTAACCGGGGATTGGGGGGTGGGAGGGCGAGGGACCCTCCAGTGCCAGGAAAACGGATCGCTTTCCTGGCACTGGAGTTTCCCTTTAAGTTGACAAGAAACATTGTACAGATGAGCCCAAGAAGGTCAATATGTTCTTATACCACTTATATATTTAGAATCTAATCTGGGTATAATGCCACAGCATGCTATGTCACAATTATAAGTTTGCTCCTTAAGAAATGTGACCTGGACAGCTAAAAAGAAACACAGGGTTTATTTACTTAAGTGAGAATTCAAGGTGATTTCAAATTTCATTTCAAACGTAAGGTCAAAATGGCTCAATTTTAAAAAATTTTGAATTTTTACTCAAGTAAATAAAGTTCAGATGTGAGCTTTGTATTTGCCTCCCGCAGTCTTTTTCCAGTCTAGGCTACTATATTATCTAGAGACTGATATATAAATATATCTCAACCCACTGAGCAGAAAGGCTGCATAGATTCTCCCAGTCGTTAGATACGGCAAGAAAGTTTCAAAAACAAGAATGCAGGACATTTATTTTTGGTACTCTTTTCTAAACAGACCAAATTGCCATGGAAATACATTGCAATCTTCTAGTTACTCACAATTTATCTGGATGAATCGAGAAATCCAATTTCCAATCTTTTGCTGGGTGACGTTATCAAAGTTTGCATAATTAAGATCCAAGGCACCGACACTAGACAAAATCCAAACAAAAATAACAAAAAATTATTGTATTTCTAACAGATGTTAATGTCTCATGACCTGCGATCCATTTGTCCCACCATGTTATATTGTTTATTTGCAATGCCATTTACACTTCTGTAGGTGTCATTCCCTGTTACATTTTGGTACTATATCTGACACATGTCAATCAATGCTCACCAGAGTGTATTAGAATTCAAACATACACTTGCACATTTTAGAGGCATCACCGTTGCTGGTCTCTTCCCTAAACAAAACTAGTCTCTCTACTGTTCAGATAACAGTGTGTGATTTATTTTAGTCCAGCAGTGTTTGGACTGTGAATTAGACTTGTGGTTTTGATCTTGGTCCTCCACTGCTCTGACAGTAATTTTATTAGTCTCTCTTGGTCTTGAACTCTTGAACATTGTTAGATTGAACTTACACAGATTGGAATGCATCACATGTGAGAGGAATGTCAGTCATACAGTCCAAGATATCGAGATTTATAGCAGGCAGGAAACCGTATAATCTCTCCTGGAACCAAGCGGCTATTGAACCTGAGGTGAGAGCAGAAGGATTGGTCCTCAACTTCTCCCAAACTGCATTTAGTATGAACGATTTGGCCTTGGGTGTGATGGATGAATCAGGGACCTAAAAGATACAAAATGATACACTCATAAATTGACGCACACGTTCTATTGTGTCATATTCATATCAGTCATGTCATGCAATTAATAATATCAAATGAAAAAATAAAAATTATTTAAAGTGAAGTACTAAATAACTTGTGGTGAGAGCAAAACATGATAAAACTCTCCACTGATATGTGCACATTCGAAATTTACTGTGTGCGCATTTCTCTCAGAAGACACAGCTAAACATGCAGATGAGCACAGGTCTACAACTGATGCTATCTGTGCTCATTTGCATGAACTGGGAATTCTGGGAGAATTGTGAAAATATGATTTCCAAGAATCACTGTGTTAATAGCAGACGGTTCCCAAAGTCTTACTTGAGATATGTAGATGGTGAACAAAAGTACATTTTCAATTTGCATAAATTATTTGTATTTTTTTTTTTTATATATTTAGATTTACCTGGGTGTCAACTGCTTCAAACGATTCTCTCAATGTGTCTAGAGATAACTTGGAGACGAACAAAGATGTAGCTTTTTGGGAAAAGATTGCATCTTGATTTGTGATGAAACATTTCAAGATCGCCACAACAGTGTCTGTGGAGGCTAAGTTGATCTAAAAACAAGAGGAAAAAAATTAACACTTTGTAAGAATTTGTCCAATCTGTAAAAAAAAAAGACATGTAAATGTTCCAGATTCAATAAAAAACATTTTTTTTTTTGTTTCCTAAAAGTTTTCTTAGGTTTGTGCAGAGTAAAGGAACTTAATAGGTGCAGGAATTGCTAGAATTGTGCACAACAAGAAAAGTTGGTTTTGACAAACCATTACTCCCCAAAATAAAGTAATTTTCAGGATTACCAAATTTCAGTAATAAAAAACTGATTCAGGAAAAGAATCGCACAAACCAAAAGTGCAGAAAAATGGCCTATGATATAAATATTATGTATATATTTTGCTGTACACTGATAGGAGCACAAGTCGGATATTTGGTTCAAAGATCAAGTGAGAAAAAGTCATCAAAAGAGGGAAAACAAGAAGAGCAGAAAAAAATGTATATGTATGTTATATATTTATTAAGTATATAATATATAATTATAGGTTTTTTTTATTTCACCTTTTCCCTTTTTTGGCCACTTTTCACTTGAACTGTGAATAAAATCTACTTTTAGTGATTGTCAACTAGACATCAATCATAGTCTTTCCCATCAATCATCTCATTTTTTTTTGGTGCCATGGGCAGAAATCAGAATCAGGACTCAAAACTAACATGTTCGGCAATTGCGTGTTTCATTCGGTTTGTGATTCGTTCGTCCTTGCACATAACGAAATGGGCCTGTCATTTAGCCAAGCACTTTGAGTCTCAAAGACCCCCTTACAAATGTTGCTTTATTTATGCTTTATATCTTTTGGAGAAACTTACCTTTGCACAGGCATACTGAAGTAGAGAATAGGCGCAGGCTTGTTCTCCACTCAAACCGTCTTGCAAAAGTATGTCTAAGTCTGAACTAAAATAAAATAAAGGTAGACAATGAATACTCTGTTGCTACATGGGACCAGGCCTTTCCAGAGACTATCAGCATTTTTATTAGCAGTTAGAATTTTAGGCCACAATAACTAAATGTCAAAAAAATCAAGTCAGCTGTGTTTACAGTTTGGCTAATATTGGCCTAAAATCCAGTTTGAATTCTCTATGAATTTAATGCAATTCACACTAAGCCTGCAATTAATTTTTGATTGTAATACTTTAACCATATATTCTTGTTTTCACCCTTTCTATATAGCATTTGTTTTAAGGATGTCTCTTTAAAGATGTTGAAGAGAAAACTGGTACTTACGTGCTACCCACCCGCTCGCAGGTGAGAGTTGCTGTAAAAAATTAAAGAGGTGAAAATCAGTGCTTATAGTTATTTGAGTCAAAAAAAAAAAAAAAAAAAAAACTTTTATATTGGTGGCATACTCACCATCTGCTGCAAAGGATTTACACTACAGTAAAAAAAAAATGAAAAATTTAGATAAAATCAGAAATAATTAATAGAATATGCAGCTCAGAAAGAAGTGCTTTAGTACCCAACAATTTTGCAGCTCACGTGAACTTCAAACACCATCAATCTCCAGCTTTTTATTTTAGTTTAACACACACACCAGTATCCCAGAATGTGGTAGCAGAAATGGGATCTATACATTTTGCAATTTTTTGATTTTTTTTATATCAATCTTAATCAATGTTCAAATTTAGCTTTTCACGGACAGAATGATTCTTTTTAATCATCTCAGATCAGTTTTTGATTGGATTTGCTTTTATAAAACACATCGTACTCACTGAATTGCCTATCGCTACCCCTGAAGTTGCTACTGCTGTAGTTTGAGTAGTTGTCTGTTCTGCAGTAGAAATTGGTGTAGTTGGAACAACTGTTGTCTGTAGGACAGAAATGTTATTATTTTATATGTTGACATCCAACCGACGATGGGATGCAGGAAATCAGGAGACCTCAAGAGTGATCATTTGCTATTTTTGAATATACGTGTGTCTTGAACATAAAGAATCAGTTTGTGTGTCTGTGCTCGCTTGATCAATCAATGTGTATCTCATTTGACTTACACAGCTCTTGTACTTTATATAAAACGTGCAACATGCATGTTTCAGAACAAGTACAAGGTCTTTAAATATTATGTAGTTAAATATAATATAAATTATATATTACATATTATAAGGTTGAAACATTTTACTACACCAGAGTATCACTGAATGTGGTGGAAGAAGTGGGATCCATTAATTTTGCAATTAGTTTGTTTTTAAATTTGTTCTCAATGTTAATCAATGTTTACATGTAGCTTTTCACAGAAATAATTATTTGTTTTAATGATCTCAAATCAGTTTTGATTGGGCTTGCTTGTAATAAACACATCGTACTCACTGATTGGCCATTCCCTACCACTGTAGTTCCTACTGTTGTAGTTAGAGTAGTTGTTTCTTCTGGAGTAGTAGTTGCTGCAACTGTAGTTGTCTGTAGGACAGAAATTGTATTCTTTTAAATGCTGACCTGCACCCAGCGATGTGATGGAGGAAATCAGAAGACCTCAAGAGCAACAACTTGCTATTTTTTTTATTTATGTGTGTCTTGAACATAAAAAAAAATCAGTCTGTGTGTCTGTGTTCACTTAATCAGTCAACGTATATCTCATTTCACTTACACAGCTCTTGTACTTTATATAAAACGTGCAACATACATGTTTTAGAACAAGTACAAGGTCTTTAACCCCTTAAGGACCAAACTTCTGGAATAAAAGGGAATCATGACATGTCACACATGTCATGTGTCCTTAAGGGGTTAAAGGATACTTATGCATAAATAAATATTGTATAGATAAATATAATATAATTTATTTTTCTTTTAAGACATGCCAGTGAATGTCTCTTTGGCCAAATAGAAACTACTTAGAGTGTTTATATTAGTTTAGTTATCCACCTATATTTCAATATTTCCAAATAGCTAGGACATGACTTGTTCTCTCAGTTAGCTATTTATCAGCACAAGCATAATCCTGAATTCATTTCAAGACGGCTCTGATACACCTCCATGGAATTTATCTTGTCAGGAAATTCCAATAAAATGTTCTTCAAAATCAAAGGCTAATATGGAACAATTGTACCATTGCTGTTTTCTTTTATTTTCCTCTCAATCTCAACAGAAGCAACTAAGATGGGGTTTATGCACAGAGTATGAAATAATGAAATTACACTTAGATATTCATAGTGTAAATATTTTAAGCCCCTTGCTCAGTGATGTACGCAGCAGTGGGTGGGGTGGGGGGGAGGGAGAGGGTTGTAGCAGTCCCGCCTTTTACTATGTGTAGTGTGGCCTTGTGGATTGAGGTAGAGGAACGGAGCATAAGAGACCAAAAAGGGCATAAGAGACATAAGGGGCATAAGAGACACAAACTGGGGGTAAGAATAAAGGGGGCATAAGATGCACAAAATGGGAATAAGAGATGCAAGGAGGTATAACGATGCGTAAGGGTGGTGTAAGACGCAAGTAGGGCATAAAGACGCAAGAGTCAACACAAGACACAAGATGGGGAATGAGACAAAAATGGTTGGTTAAAAACACAAAAAGAGGTAAGAAACACAAAAGGGGAAAGGGACATAAGAAGGAGGCATAAGATATGAAATGGGGGTATGTAAACTTGAGGAGAGCATAATAAACAATTCAGAGAGTACGCCTATACATACGCTTCTGTCCAGGTCTTAAAAGTTACTTTCCACTGCAAGACTAGAGAGTCCATGGAATGCCAACTGGAGTTGAATTAAACAGTGTTTAATTTTCACCCACCAATGGCTAGTTTCGAGTGGAACTTCCAAACCCTGCTTATGGTATACTAAAGACTAGTAGGGCCCATTTTATTAAGTCATAGCACACAGGATTGCAGCCACACTAATAGTGCCAGAATGTGCCAGGATGAACCTGAATATAATCAGATTTTTTGAGCAGTCTACATGTAGTTAGTTCTTTAATTTCAATAAAAGGTTAAGAAAGACCAGCCAGCCAAATTCCACTACTTGAACACAGGTAGACCAGCTATCACAAAGCAGAGGACATGATATTAACAGTAAGTTAGAAAGAGGCATGACACCGATCATGTGCAAGTTGATTAAGATGCACAAGAGGGCACTAGGTCAAAAATTAATGATCAAGAGGGAAAGTCGGATAAGAAATTATTTGAATGATTTTTTTCAGTCTCGATAGGGGTTTGTAAAGTCAAAACAAATTGTACTCACAGTACGGCTTGACATTACCACTCCTAGATCAGTTATTGTATCTATTTCAGTGCTCCATACAGTGGTTATTTCTGGAGCACGAGTTGGGTCAGTCAAGGCAGTTGTCTGTAGGACAGAATTTTTGTTTTTTTTTTAAATGTTGATATCCATCCGAGCACATGATGGAAAAAAAGCAAAAGTTCAACAACAGTGGTAATAATCCATTTAATTGACATGTGCCTTATCTATTATCTAGTTATCTATTCAAGCAACTGGGCACCAGGTTTTTTTAAGGGTTGCTTCAGGGCACCATGTCTACTTCAGTGATTTCAAGTGGTCATATATCCTGGAGTCTGTATTTGCAGCTTTTTGCTTTGAAATGCTGCACATACACAAGTTTAACCCCTCTGTTGCTAAAGTGCAACTCCACCTCTGGCAGCATCACTGGGTGTCATCATCCAGCCCAGAACTAGACTTCTGCACTTGTTCATGTCAATTCTGTGCAAATTTTGATCCACTAGATAAAAATCATTGGCTGAGAGTGGTCAGATGATGCTCTCAGCCAAAGAATGGCCTGGACGATTGGTATACGTCTTTTGAAGCTCTGTAGAAGTCTAACATCATAAACCCTGCTTTAGAGGAGACCCGACGCCTGGCAGGACAAGGTAAGAGGGCAAACCATCGTAAAACAGTTTGCCCCATACCAAGAAATGGCACCAGAATACTCATAATTCGGTAACCACTACAGTGGACTAAAATCATTATGATGGTTGATGCCATCTTAAGTAACCTTTAATTAGTTGATGATGTAGATCTTTTTCATCTTACATTGTTCTTTTGAAGTTTATATAAACAGCACAACATATTTTATATCTATAAGTGTAAAGTTAAAATGCCAAGACTTGTATTTATGTACAAGGGTATGAAATAGTCAAATTATATTTATACGCGTGGGGGTTCTTGTTACGGTTTCTGGAATATCTATGGCATTCTGAACCTATCTGAGCCCCTTCTAGTAGTATGGCAGATTGTAGCCACATGTACAGTGATCTGCCAGTGTTATCATCCAGATTATTAGGAGTAGAGGCACTGATGTTAAAACTGAGGTACAAAGTATCATGGCTCCGACCAGTTGGAGAGTATTGGACATGGAAAAGATGGCACCTAGTCCGAAATTAATGATCGAGAAGGATAGATGGAATTGGAAATGAAAAGGATAATATAATTATCCAAAAGAGAAATTCATTTTGTATTGGCTGTACAAGTGAAGTGGAAAAGGGAAGAGAAGGATGGATTATTGATTGGTGGGGAAAAGAAGATGAAAAGAGAAATATAATGGCGGATATAGAGAAAACTATTAAGAGATTATAAGAGTAATAGAAGAGACTTGACAGGACCCCACATTTATATGGAAACCAAAAAACACTTTAAAAAAAAAGAATACCAAAAGAATGAGGAGAACGTCACCAGATCATGTGTTTTTTATATGTCATGTTGCTTGGGAGGAAAATATTCTAATTTATCATACTGCAGAATTTTCTTTTTATAATATTTTTTTTTTTATTCCACCTACGCCTAAGAATGTGGCCTAGCATTTTAAGCGAAGGTGGGGACAAATTCCTATAGTTTTTGTGTGTTTGCCAGTGTACTTGGGGCAGATTGGGGATCTATTTTTTTAAGCATTTAAAAGCATTTCATAGAATGAAACCAGAGGCTATATTACATATTTATGCAATAACAATTAACAAAGTGCGCTAACAGAATACTATGATAACAGAATATAACATACCTGTGCATTCACTTGACCTGCAAATACAGAAAAAAAAGAAAAATACTTTAGTATTGTTGCCAAATTGGTGTATAGGCAATGGGGATCTGCTATATGCCTCGCTGAAAGGTATCATCATCTTCCAAGGGTCTAAATCAGGGCTACAAAATAGATAGATCCACAAATGTTGTAGAACTACAACTCCAATTATGCTTTGCTTGTCTTTAGAATGCCTCTAGAATAACAAAGCATCATGGGAGTTGAAGTTCTATAACACCTGGCGATCTACCTATTGGGCAACCCTGGTCTAATTGCTCAGTTCTGGCCAAGATCCATTTTCTTGGTACTCAAGTAGAAGGATAAGGAAGACCACTCATTAATTGCTAGTTTGTCAGCCATGTTGAAGAAGTATTTAAATGGTTGTTCAATCAGTGCCAACTTAAGCTGGCTGAGGGATAAGTGGGGGAAGTGTCTGTCTGAACTAACTAACGTTATCATCAAGGATTGTGACTCACTGACCACCAAGTCCCATCCAACTACAGGCAAACATAGGTGTAAAGGTTTAACTATGCACACCAGTGTAGGAAAAGTTCTAGAAGTGGAACAATCAGCGAGAACATTCTGTAGGTTCCCAAACATTCCACTGGACTTAAGAAGAGAGCCCCAGAATGGACTATAGTGTATAACACCCATTTGCTCAATAAAAACAAATGTATTCCTGCATTGCATTAATAATTTACCTGAAAGCAGGAAGCCTGCTATAAACAGGAACGACAGCGCCTCTTTCCCCCCCATCATTCCTGTCCCACAGTCTTTGGTTCCTTTCTCTGTTGAAAAAGAAAAACACGTTATTTATTTTATTTGTTTTATAGGTGGAATAAATCCACATTCCCGAAGTCAACCGCAATATTTATCCACCCCTCTTTGTGACACTTAAAAATTCAAATTCTCTTGCTTCTCAGACATTTCCCCCCCCCCCCCCCCCCCCCCGCATTATAAGATTATGTAGAGGGTCTTAGCATGCATGCGTGCAGCATTACGGCATGAATTGCATTTGTAGTTTTTTTGCCTATGGGATCATACTGCATTGGAATTCTAACTGCGATATGCTCCCACCAAGCGTTGACCTTTCTGTTGAAGATGCCTCAACATAAATACTTTTTTAAAGGATAAATTCTGAAAGTAGGACATGAAACATCCTGGACATCACCCTTGAAAATAGCCTGGGCATCACCTGTTTTCATCACTGACCCACTTTTAAGCATCTTTCTTATGAACGTAATGAACTTCAATAGTGTTTTTTTTCTAATATTGCTCCCAAGTTCTGAATTTTAGCATTGAGTTCATGACACCATACACAAGCTAGTCCTCTCACACCTACTACTCCTAGTAGACTGGAAGCTCTTTCAAGCAAGGTTCTCAATTCATAGAGTGTCATTTTTGCTGACATGATTACTTGTTATTTCGTAATAGTGTATCACAATATGTTTCCGTTTTATAAATGCACCAATGAACTACTGATAAAAGCTTTCTTTACGCTCTTTGCATTTTTATGACTAGAAAAACATATCGGTTTACTTTTGTTATATATGCCTTGGGGACTACACATTTACTATCATTTTTTCGTTGTATGAATATAAAATGCATTGGATGACACTCTGCAGTGATGCTAAAGGCTGAACAGAAGATGATATCATGAGTTATTCACAGGGCAATAGTTACATAATTTACTGAGAATGATATTGATCTGAGCAAAACATTTTTTTGTTATTTTTATCATTTCAAATTTAAGAATGAAATTAGGTTTTGACAATCTATTTCTTCAATCTCAAACATTTTGAGAAATTTGCCTACACCCACTGGTACCATCATCAAACCCACCATCAATTAATGTAAAAAAAAAGGCTTACAACAGCTGTATCTAAACTTGGCTCTACAATTGTTTGTGAATCATGCGGCCTACAATGCTCGATCATCCTATGGCTGACTGAGCTTCATGAGATATGTAGACTACAAGCTTTTTCAGGTCTATATGTGAAGCTACTGACCTCACCTCATTTTTTTTTACCTCTTCAAACAATATTATTGATCTAATATTTTCCTCTTGGAAAGGGTTGGACTATTGCTGATCACCAACTCATATCCCTCTCAGCCTTGTCAATATTATCTGCACAGATAATACATTCAAAATTCAAAACAAATTTAAAGAACCCTCATAGTGAGACCCTAAACTATGAAGATAACAAACAACACAATTAAGCAACCAAATACCTTTTGTGAAAGACCCCTATAGAGAGTCCCCAAAAATGCAAAAGTGATTCAAAAACCGACTTGGTGCCTCAGCTTACCTCTCCAACTTTATAGGGATTTTATAGTAAATCACATACCCATCATATTAAGTCTGTATGCTATCCAGTTTGATTAGAATGTAATATCTTAAACTGTGAATTCATGCCAGTATATCTATAGCATATCATATCCAGTTAAAAATATATATCTCTTATATATAGACCCAATAATAAAAAATATAATTAGAAGGCAATAAAAATAAATGAAATCCAATCCACATTTCACCTATGATTAACTTGCCTATGCAAAGAAAAAAGCAATGGTAAGAAGTGTTAAATATAATATCTTTATAAAATGTGTTGCCATTTTGTTCCCATTTGTATCCATAGAGTAGCTAATTACTATTTAAAAGATTTACAAAATTGTTAAACATAACCAAAAAAAATAAAAATTCAATACAGTTAAAAAAATATATATTTTTTTTAAATTATGAAAATCTAGTAATCCAGTTGATCCACCTGACTGCATATACCAGGGAAAGATGGCTGATTTCAATGAAATACAAAAATAAAATGAAATTAGGAAATGAATAATTATCCATCGAGACTTACTGTAGGTGTTAGTTCTGTACACCTGTCTGTAGGAACCAAAGAGAAGTGGTACTGCAGCAGCAGATTAACCTGTACTTATAGTCTGACTTTGCATTCAGAGAAAGAAGTGAGTTATGCTATGAGCTATTTGGACAGCAGTCAAGAAACCCAACCCACATATAACAGCCCTGTGTGTCACCACATTCCTTACATACACAGGTATACAGAATAGGATGAACACAATGCAGCCTTAGATATGCTTTCTATACAATTTCAAAGTACGCATGGTAAACAATAATGGACCTCAATTTTTTATAAAGCTCAGAAAAAAAATAAAAAAAATGTTAAAAAAAAAAAACCTTAAGGAAGTATATGTTCCATGTTTATTAATTTATTCATTTTTTTTTCATTATAACTTTTAACTTATTTTTGTTTGTTTTATTTATGTATTTTTGTGCCTAAGGAGGTTTTCTTTTTAATTTTTTTCTTTTTAAGTTGACTATATTTCATCGCATTATACACCAAGAAAAAGAAACAAAATTATAGAGCACCATCTTCCACTTTATATGAGGAATACATAGGTTTAAAATAAAAAAATTATACTGCAAATTATTGTTTGTCAAAACTAATTTTATATGCAGGTGGTTCTCGTTTTGCGACCTACCTGTTTAATGACGGCTCGCACTTACGACCAGCTCTCTCGCGGGGTGGTAAGTGCAAGCCGTCTTCGGAATTAGAGGGACTCCCTGCTCTGCTGTGTTCTTCTATGTTCAGGAATATTTCCCCGAACATAGACAAATGCAACAGAGCAGGGAATCCCTCTAATCTCTGTTCGCGGGAAATGTCCACATACATGCACACCAGAGCGGGGATTACCTTAATCTATGTTCAGGGAAATTTCCCCAAACATAGATTAGAGGTATTCCCTGAACTGTTGCGTTCCTCTATGTTCAGGGAATCCCTTAACTCCTCACTTTCCGACCAATTTGTTCTACGAACGAGTCGTAGAAACGGAAGCCGGTTTGTTAAGTGAAGAGTGTCTGTATTACATATGTTTTATATATTTCTCATTTGAGGAGCTTATAAATGAATTTCTTACGTTTTTCAAATAAAGCTTGTGGCCCTGCAGTAACTCATTGTAGACGACTGAATTTAAACCACCATATAGAGCTAACATTTATGGATTATGGTCATTAAACATTGAGTTTTGAAGTCAGAAGTGGATTGAAAAATTTAGAAATGTAAGTTAACTTGGCAAACGTCACTGTGGCCTAAAATTACTGCAGCTTGTTGTCTCTTGACTAAATCACTTTCAATAATTATTTCATTTGAGCCTATACACGGAATTACTGCCATAGATAATTCTAATCATTAAAAGTTGTAGTAGCTGGGAATGCACAGAATATCTATAACCAAAGCCTCATTTTATCTGCTGTTATGTACAAACATAATTAAAAATATCATTAGGTACTGGAAATAATTTGCATGTTACTCGGTAACAGTATATAATTGCACAGTGATTCTAACAGCAGAACACAATACGGTCTGTGGTCATGTGTAAATGCTTTTTGGTGAAAGTAACTATATACGAGCCCGGGTTTAAAAGTTACTCACAACAATAAGCCAGGTGGGTTAATGGGACTAACGGTGAATTTGGCTAAATAGTCACTCACCAATGAGTAGAGACGAGTGGAATTATTCAGCCGTGAAATAAAAGATAACTTATAAGAATAAGAATGTGTTAAATAGTATCAAATCGAATACTTAATGCAGAGCTTTAACACAAGATTGAAATATGTACATTGTATTGTAATGCAGTCAGGGCTTGTTATATATGTAACCTAGATGTTTAATTTATGTATACATTAAATTCCAAATTGCACAGAACTATTAAACGATACTAGTACACACAATCACATGATCTGATTGCCCCGGCAAAGGGTCGGCCAACATTTTCCTATGAGGTGCATGGTATGGTTAATACCTTTTAAACTGAGGGTAAGTACAATTAAAAAGTTGGTACACCTTTTATAATATTACCCCCATCTTTACATAATACCCCATCTTTACACATTACCCCATCTTCCTATCTTTACACAATGCCCCATCTTTACACATTACCCCATCTTCCTATCTTTACACAATACCCCATCTTTACACAATACCCCATCTTTACACATTACCCCATATTCACACAATATCCAATTTTCCTATCTTTACACATTATCCCATCTTCCTATCTTTACACAATGCCCCATCTTTACACATTACCCCATCTTTACACATTACCCCATCTTCCTATCTTTACACAATACCCCATCTTTACACATTACCCCATCTTCCTATCTTTACACAATACCCCATCTTTACACAATACCCCATCTTTACACATTACCCCATATGTACACATTATCCCATCTTCCTATCTTTACACAATACCCCATCTTTACACATTACCCCATCTTCCTATCTTTACACAATACCCCATCTTTACACATTACCCCATCTTCCTATCTTTACACAATACCCCATCTTTACACAATACCCCATCTTTACACATTACCCCATATGTACACATTATCCCATCTTCCTATCTTTACACAATACCCCATCTTTACACATTACCCCATCTTCCTATCTTTACACAATACCCCATCTTTACACAATACCCAATCTTTACACATTACCCATATTTACACAATACCCCAATTTCCTATCTTTACACATTATCCCAGCTTCCTATCTTTACACAATGCCCCATCTTTACACATTATCCCATCTTCCTATCTTTACACAATGCCCCATCTTTACACATTACCCCATCTTTACACAATGCTTCATCTTTACACAATACCCCCTCTTTACACAATACCCCTTCCTCCTATCTTTACACAATGCCCCATCTTTACACAATACCCCATCTTCCTATCTTTACACAATGCCCGATCTTTACACAATACCCCATCTTCCTATCTTTACACAATACCCCATCTTTACACAATACCCCTTCTTCCTATCTTTACACAATGCCCCATCTTTACACAATACCCCATCTTCCTATCTTTACACAATGCCCCATCTTTACACAATACCCCATCTTCCTATCTTTACACAATGCCCCATCTTTACACAATACCCCATCTTCCTATCTTTACACAATGCCCGATCTTTACACAATACCCCATCTTCCTATCTTTACACAATACCCCATCTTTACACAATATCCCATCGTTACACAATATCCCATCTTCCTATCTTTACACAATATCCCATCGTTACACAATATCCCATCTTCCTATCTTTACACAATGCCCCATCTTTACACAATACCCGTTATCCCCATCTTTACACCATAACCCATCTTTCTTTACACAATGCCCCATCTTTACACAATGCCCCATCTTGCTATCTTTACACAATGCCCCATCTTGCTATCTTTACACAATGCCCCATCTTGCTATCTTTACACAATCCCACATCTTGCTATCTTTACACAATGCTCCATCTTTACATAATGTTCCATCTTTAGACAATGCTCAATTTTTACACAATTCCCCAGCTTTTCACAACTCTCCATCGATACACACTGATCCATCTTTACACGATACTCCCATCTTTACACACGGCTCTATCTTTACACAATACACCATCTTTGCACACTACACCTGTGAGCTTTATACTTCCAGTGCAAAGTCTACCAAGAGGACACAAAAAACCCAAATCAACCAGATCAACAACTATTGGCCTCACTCAGTGAATTAGAGACAATGGGATATTATTATTATTAGCATATAATATTTCTAAAGCTTACTTCATATGGGACACCAAGGAAATGTTATCAGTAGTTTTAAAGGGATACTCTAAGGACCAAACTGACTATAGCTCATGTTACTAGTTACGCTATTAGAAGTCTATGGACACCATCCGATGACGAGTGCTCTTGTGAAATCTGTGTGTGATGGTTTATACTTTCACATTATAATGTGTGATTCTGTCCAATCTGGGTGGTAATTATAGGCTGAAATAGCTGGGGTAACCTTCTTCCCGCACATTCTCAGTCTATCACTACAGTTCAGTTTGGACAGGATCACCCTTGATAATGTGTAACTCTTTTTTTTGCATTATCACTGTGACTGCACAGGAGGCGGTCTCTCAGTGTCAAAAAAGCCACCTTTTTGGTCACACTGTTTCTTACGTGTTTGAAAGGAAACAGGAAGATGTTGACCATAGATTAACAGAACCATAACCACTATAATGGACTGGAATGGTTATGGTACCTTGCGTGTTCTTTAAACAACATAAAAATATCACAGAAATATTTAAGAAACTTTTTTTCTTCAGTGTATACAGGGCAGGTGTTGGACCTTCCCATCTTGTCACACATGTACAGTCTAGACTTAAAGCAGCTCTGTCACTGTCTGGGGTCTTTGCACAAATTGCAAAGATCACCCTCTTTTCCGCTGGGTAACCAGTTACTGCACGATACAGGAGAAGATGAGTAGCACGGACCTTAACCTGTCCCTTTGGCTGCTGCTCTGAACCTGTCTCTTGGACCGGAAAATTACTAAACTTTATGACGTTCGTTTTGTCGAGCGTGGAAAAAATACTAAGACAAAATAGTCCTTATGTTGTGTGATATCTTTTGACTGCGTTGGAATTTTTGTAAAATTCCACCACTGTCAATGTGAGTAATTCATAAAGATATTATCTTTATGAAATAAACATTTTGGGGGCGTGACGACAGAGCCGATTTAACCCTGGGATAAGAATTTTTGATTGAGAGAGATTTTACATGATAAAGAATAGTTTTTGAACATGTTTTAAGAATGCTAGAATAAAAGGGATAGTGCCTTATGTCCTATTTATTTTGTTATAAACGTGTTCAGTTCAGCAGAGAAAGCATAACTATGGGATAATAGCAGAAATGTCCATAGTGATGAAAACACACTTGTAAAATGAGAAACAAAATAAAAATCAAGGGAATTACTCTTGGTTTTATTAAGATACATGACCAGGTAACTATATAATTTATCAGTGTGATTAAGAATAATTGTCCTTCCTGCAATTAACATAACTCATAATGAATACTAATTTGAGGCTTTATATTGACCGTTACGCTACAATGTATCAGCAACAACATATTTAAATATATTCACCAATTATCACTCTTAATGAGATGTGTGGATAAGATATATATTAGCTAGTATCCTGGGCTGCTGGGATTTTTAGGTGAGTTGTGAGCTTGGTGCTGAGCAAAAGCGTTCTATCTAATCTCACTTGTATTTAGATGCATATGACCCTTAAAATAAAACCAAATGGTTTCTGGTGTGGAGCTTGTCTGTTTTTCTATAAATTGGTTTGGTAGTGGATATTTGACAGTAATAAAGGGATGATAATGCATGCATTTCCTTTAATTAAAACTGTTCTAGTTTCCAAATGCTATGTATTTTTAAGAATTAATCTCTGGCCAAAGACATCAAAATGTGGCTGGACACTATAGTTGGGTTCTCTCTGAACTACTTAAAATGTTCTCTGAATAGATCTTTCCGTAATCCCCCACATCTAACATAACATTTTAATTAAGTAGGCAAATTTAGACTGATGATAAACTTGCTAATTCAGATTGTCTTCTCATTTTCAGTGTCACTGTTACCCTAATAAGCATGTGCACGTACATACTGAGAAGTATGCCTTTTGGTTAGACATGTGCAATTTGTTTCGGTCCGAATATGAATTCGGACGAATTCCGAGAAATTCGGACATTCGGGTACTTCCGAATGTCCGAATTACCGAAGTGCCAAATTGCCGAAGTGCCGAATTGCCGAGGTCCCGAGGTTCCGAAAATACAGAATTTCCGAAGTCTTGAAGTGCCAAAGTGCCGAATTTCCGAAGTGCTGAATTTCCGAAGTTGCCGAAGTTCCGAAGTGTCAAAGTGCCGAAGTGCCGAAGTTCCGAAGCACAGTATTGCCTAAGTATTAATATACTTACCCAGCGAAAGAAGAAGAATGTTACATTGTATGCAATTTTAAATAAAAAGTATACAAACATAGCCAGGATTCAGCTGTGAGCATTTGCAACACTTACAACAATTACCGTATATACTCGAGTATAAGCCGAGTTTTTCAGCACATTTTTTGTGCTGAAAAACCCAAACTCGGCTTATACTCGAGTCAATTGTCTGTATTATGGCAATTTACATTGCCATAATACAGACTGGGGGCTGTGGGGGCTGCAGAGAGATGTTACTTACCTCTCCTTCAGCTCCTGTCAGCTCTCTCCTCCTCCGCCGGTCCGTTCAGCTCTTCTGTCAGCTCACAGTGTAAATCTCGCGAGAGCCGCGGCTCTCGCGAGATTTACACTGGGAGCTGACCGAGGTGCTGAACGGACCGGCGGAGGAGGAGAGAGCTGACAGGAGCTGCAGGAAAGGTAAGTTACATCTCTCTGCAGTCCCCACAGCCCCCTCCTACACAGTGCCCATCCACTGGACCACCAGGGAAGGAGAGCCCCCCTCCCTGGCCAGCTAGCAAGCAGGGAGGGGGGACGAAAAAATGTATATATATATTAATAATAATAAAAAAATAAAAATAATAAAATAAAAATAATAATAAAATAAAAAATAATAATAAAATAAAAAAATAATAATAATAAAAAAATGTAATGAAACAAAAAAATATTAAAATAAAAAAATAAAAATGCCCACCCCCCACCAAGGCTCTGCATCACACTCTGCATTACACACACACATACACACACTGCATTCATACACACACACTGCACTCATACACACACACACTGCATTCATGCACACACACTGCATTCATACACACACACTGCACTCATACACACACTGCACTCATACACACAGCATTCTCATACACACACACTGCACTCATACACACAGCATTCATACACACACACAGCATTCATACACACACACTGCATTCATACACACACACTGCACTCATACACACACTGCACTCATAAACACACTGCACTCATACACACACACTGCATTCATATACACACACTGCATTCATATACACACTGCACTCATATACACACACTGCATTCTCATACACACACTGCATTCTCATACACACACACACTGCATTCTCATACACACACACACTGCATTCTCATACACACACACTGCATTCATTATAAACACACACTGTAAATAAATATTCAATTAATATAATTTTTTAAGGATCTAATTTTATTTAGAAATTTACCAGCAGCTGCTGCATTTCCCACCCTAGTCTTATACTCGAGTCAATACGTTTTCCCAGTTTTTTGGGGTAAAATTAGGGGCCTCGGCTTATATTCGGGTCGGCTTATACTCGAGTATATACGGTAAGTAACATACATTCATATACAATGTAAGTTACTTAGCCTGTCAATGTAATGACAGGAATGAATAAGTAGATAACTCCCTAATTCCCACGGTATTAGGGAGCTATCTACAAAAAGGCTGAAAGACCTAAATTGGTACTTAGTATTAGTAAATTATGCCCCTACCCGCTATACTGCGAGTAGGGGCATGTCTAGTAAACAGTGAGCAGCCTGTGGCCCCCCTCCCGAGCACACACCCGCGACGCGCGAGTGGGGGCTTTTAAACTAAAGGGGGACCTATTGTCCCCCCACCCCCACCCCTGAGCAACGGGTGGGGGCCCTAAATTATAATAAGGGGGGGAACCTAATGTCCTCCCCCTGGCCCCCAGCCCTGAGCGGTGGGTGGAGGCCCTAAATTATAATAATGGGGGGGGCCTAATGTCCTCCCCCTGGCGCCCACCCCTGAGCAGTGGGTGGGGGCCCTAAATACAAATAAAGGGGGGGACCTAACGTCCTCCCCCCTGGCCCCCAACCCTGAGCGGTGGGTGGGGGCCCTAAACTATAATAAGGGGGGGACCTAATGTCCTACCCCCTGGCCCCCACCCCTGAGCGGTGGGTGGGGGCCCTACAGTAAAATAAGGGGGGGGACCTAGCATCCTCCCCCTGGCCCCCACCCCTGAGCGGTGGGTGGGGGCCCTAAATACAAATAAAGGGGGGGGACCTAACGTCCTTCCCCTGGCCCCCACCCCTGAGCGGTGGGTGGGGGCCCTAAATTATAATAAGGGGGTGACCTAATGTCCTCCCCCCTGGCCCCCACCCCTGAGCGGTGGGTGGGGGCCCTACAGTAAAATAAGGGGGGGACCTAAGGTCCTCCCCCCTGGCCCCCACCCCTGAGCGGCGGGTGGGGCCCTAAATACCAATAGGGGGGACCTATTGTCCTCCCCCCCGGCCCCCATCCATAAGCGGCGGGTGGGGGCCCTAAAAAAATGTTCCCCACCACAGGTGACTAGGGGTCCCCAAACCCCTAGTCACCCCCTCCCCCCCCAAAAAAATTAACCCCCTACCTGCCCTCCTCACACTAAAAATAATGAGGGGGGGGACCTTTAACTAAGTACCTGTAAATAAAATAAAACTTACCATTCAATGTTTTCTTTCTTCTAAAATTCTTCTTTTTTCAGCTCCAAAAAAGGCCAAATAAAAATCCATTCTAACCGACGCAATAAAAAAAAAAAAAAAAGAGCGCAAAAAATAATAATCCTTCTTCACCCGGCGAGGGCTCCGCGCAGACTGAGCTCTGCAGGGCAGGGGAAGGCTTATAAAGCCTTGCCCCGCCCTGCAATTAGGCTCAGAGCACTCTGATTGGTGGGTTTTAAATCCACCAATCAGAGTGCTCTGTGTCATTTTACACAGCGTGGGAAAGTTCTTTGGAATTTTCCCACTCTGTGTAATTTGACTCATAACTCTCTGATTGGTGGATTAAGTAACCAATCAGAGAGTTATAAGTTAAATTACACAGCGTGGGAAAATTCCAAAGAACTTTCCCACGCTGTGTAAAATGACACAGAGCACTCTAATTGGTGGATTTCAAACCTTAGGTCCCCCCCTTATTAGTATTTAGGGTCCCCACCCACTGCTCAGGTGTGGGGGCCAGGGGGAAGGACATTAGGTACCCCTCTTATTAGTATTTAGGGCCCCCACCCACCGCTCAGGGATGGGGGCCAGGGGGGAGGACTTTAGGTCCCCCCCCTTATTTTTCTGTAGGTCCCCCACCCACCGCTCAGGGGTGGGGGCCAGGGGGAGGACATTAGGTCCCCCCCTAATTAGTATTTAGGGCCCCCACCCACCGCTCAGGGGTGGGGGCCAGGGGGGAGGACATTAGGTCCCCCCCTCTAATTAGTATTTAGGGCCTCCACCCGCCGCTCAGGGGTGGGGGCCAGGAGGGAGGACATTAGGTCCCCCCTTATTTTACTGTAGGGCCCCCACCCACAGCTCAGGGTTGGGGGCTGGGGGGGGCAATAGGACCCCCTTTAGATTAAAGGGGGACACTATTTTATTTTTTTTATCCTGTGGCTGCTCACTGTTTACTAGACATGCCCCTACTCGCGGCATAGCGAGTAGGGGCAAAATTTACTAATACTAAGTAATTTTTACTTAGTATTAGTAAATGTGGCTGAAAGACCAATTTAGGTCTTTCAGCCTTTTGGTAGATAACTCCCTAATACCGTGGGAATTAGGGAGTTATCTACTAAGCGGCCGCAAAAGAAGTCCCGAAGTGCCGAAGTCCCGAAATTCCAAAGTTCCAAAATTCCGAAGTTCCGAAGTGTCGAAGTGCCGAAGTTGCCGAATTTCTGAAGTGTCAAAGTGCCGAAGTGCCGAAGTTCTTAAGTGCTGAAGTGCTGAAGTGCCGAAGTGCCGAAATTGCCGAATTTCCAAAGTGTTGAAGTGCCGAAGTTCCGAAGTTGCCGAAGTTCCGAAGTGTTGAAGTGCCGAATTGCAGAAGTCCCGAATTGCGAAAGTCCCGAATTTCGGAATGCCGAACCGAACCGAAAATTGTCCCCATGCACATGCCTACTTTTGGTCTGCAAGGACCCTGGTGGTTTCCTGAGCTTTTAAATTTCAACCTAATTTTTTTATCATTTTGTTTAAAAGTGTGCCAATTCTACCCTTCAGTGAAGTATGTGTAGATTCTCCATGTCGACTTTGTTGGAACTTCTGTTCTGATGATCTGTGCCCAGATTCCATAACCAATGTAATGGGTGGGGATGATACTGCTCAGTCGTTACTGTGATACAATAAATGTTTTTGAGGGCCGGAAAAAAGCCTGGACAGTCTACATGTGTCGGGCCAGCTGCCCAGTTAGGCAACCCAGGAATAAGAACATAAATGATCCTAAGTCCTCCAATGCATATTCCCTCTGATTATTTACTGTTGTTGTGTAATACGTGGAAGGATTTGAGTAAAGATTAATGGTTTTAGGAGTAAATATGAAATAGGAAAGGACTGCTGATGGTTACAATATAATCCCACTCATTCAAGAATAGCTAACACCACGGAGAGTGTTCTCTCTGTAAGCTGTCGATTTTTAAAAGGGGAACTTGAGGATAATAGCATTGCTTCAGTGTGAATTTGACTGGAGGGTCAAAGATAAATATAACTTGTCTAGATAGTGAGCTTGTTTGGGCAAGCTCCACCAAAACTACTGTTCCCATATGTCAAACACATTTTGTCATTTATTATATGACAAAGCAATGTGATGCTCTGATACACAATCTGCACTATTGAGAATGCCTTCTTCTCATCATTAAAACATCCCCTAGCTTGCAGCAGGTGCTCTTGGATTGACAGATTGCATTGACAAATTGTCCAAATTAAAAGCCTTTTTGTTAGCAGCTCTACCAATTCCCCATTCAACCAACTTGTTATTTTGTCTATAAACTACTCTCCCCAATAAAAAAACAAATATATCGTTTTGTATATCTATAACCTGCCTCATCGAAGAGGGCTCTTATTCACTAAGGCAGAGTAGGCACCTGCTTACCTGGATGGTGCATACTCTGCCAAAATATAACATTGAACCCCAGTAATAGTGGACCCATGAGGAGATCACTGTAGCGTTACTTACCTTATCCAAGGGCCGGCCGCGGTCCTCTCTTCGAGCCGCGCGCGGTCCTGCTGCTGCACGAGCCGCGCGCGGCTCATCCGACGGCTGCAACAAGAAGGCGGGCAGTGTCCCGCCTGAATCTAAGAGCGCGTCGCGGGTCTCGGGCGCGCTCTTAAAGAAACAGTGGGAGCCTAAATTGGCAAAATGCTCCCATTGGCCCCTGTCATGCCACACTCCCCATACACTTACCTTTTTGGGCTTTGGATATGACAGGAGCCAATCACATTAATTTAGAAGGTATTTATACTCTTTTTTCCTTAATCCTTGCCCTATCGTGGTTTCTGTTGCAGTTCCCTTTAGCGCTTGTGGTGTTCAGTTGTGTTACTTCGTATTGACCTTGGCTTTGTTTCTGACTACGTTATCTCTTTATCCTTATCTGCTTGCTGTTTACTGTGTACCAGACCCCGGCTTGTCCTAGTTTACGCTGTCTCTTTGTACCCTTGACCTCGGATCGTTTCCTGACTCTGTCTCCTCTCATATACGTCGAGTCCGGCCATTCTAAGGTCCGGTAGACGTATCTCTCCTCTGTGTTGTCTTTTGTTAAGTTGAATCCTGCGAGTTGGGGTATATTTTCGTTACAATCACCACTGGACCCCAGTGAGAGGATCCACATAAAGCTATCCCAAAGGTAGGGAGGCTGTATAGGCCTAAATAAAATAAAATAACACTAAAATAAATAACATTAATTTGTGAGTCTATTTGCAAGAAAGTGTAAATATGGGTGTCTCTGTCAGTGTGTGTCTGTCAGTGAATGTATCTGTCAGTGAGCGAGTGTGTTTGTCTGTCATTGGGAGTGATTGAGTCTGTCCGTGTGTGTCTGTCAGTGAGTGTGTGTGTGTCTGTTAGTGAGTGTGTCTCTCAGTGAATGTGTGCGTCTGTTAGTGAGTGTATTTCACATCAGTGAGAGTGTGTCTGCCACACTCGGTCAGTGAATGTGTGTGCATGTGTGTGCACCTGTCTGTCAGTGTGTATCTGTAAGTGTGTCTGTCAGTGAATGTGTCTGTTAATGAGTGTTTCAAATCAGTAAGAATGTGTGTCTGTCATTGAGAGCGTGGGTCAGTGTGTCTGTTAGTGTGTGTCTTTCAGTGAGTGTGTCTGTCAGTGAGTGTGTGTATGTCTATTAGTGAGGACGTGCAAAATCAGTGAGACTGTGTCTCTCATTGAGAATGTGTCTCTCATTGAGAATGTGTATCAGTGTGTCTGCCCATGAATTAGTGTGTGTGTCTCTCAGTGTGTGTCTGTCAGTGAGTGAGTGTGTCTGTCAGTGTGTGTTTGTCACTGAGTGTGTATGTCTCTGTTAGTGAGTGTGTCTGTCAGTGAGTGTGTGTTTCTGTTGGTAAGTTTGTTTCAAATCAGTGAGAGCGTGTGCCTGGACATTTGTAAAGGGGAGGAGTTAGAAAGATGACCATGCACCAAAATAAATTCTGCACCAAGGCATCTGTGACCCTACTATCAGCCCTGCATAGTTGCAGTTGCCCCTGAAGCAAAACTGTGATGCCTTTTCTTCCCACCCTATAGAGTTTCTCTTTTTTTCTCCTGAAATACTGCTGTACCGGACCTCATCCTGGAGTGTTCTGTTATATGTTTTATTAGTTGGCTGAACAGAGCCAGGGTTATGGCCAGTGTTCCATTTACTGTGCTGTTTTGAATTTACCATGGTTCACCAGGTCCAGTACTGACATCATGCACACTAAAAGCAATGGAAGCAATTTTCGGGTGTTTGATAAATAAAAAATAAACATAGTGATTGTGCAATATAATAAATATCCACTTTTTTTATTAATGTAAAAAGAGGAAATAATTTCCAGAATCACACCCAAATTAAATGTCCTTTACTTGCCTCTCGTGCCCCTGCAGGTTTGCAAAATGAATTAATGGATCGAGGCTTTTACCATAAAATTGAATTTACAGATAAAAAATATGTAAGAATGCTGGTAACAGACACCTGTACCTTCAAGGAAATTGTTTAGTTTAATATTTCAGGTGACGCATTTTACTCTATTTTATTTCTTTGTCTCCTTTGAAGCTGTGTGTTTACAATATTAATTGAGCTAAATATTTTTTTCCAAATACTTGCTTTGCCAGCAAAGTTATTTGCACGGTTTCAAATGTAGCTTGTCATTGTCACTTTGGCTACTCCCCAGCCTCCACTACATATATATGTCAAGTAGTCTATAGATATCTTCTAGTGTTCATTTAATCGGCTGTGATTGGTGGGAGTTATACCTGCAGGCAGAAGCTTCTAATTACAGATACTGTACTGCATTAATTCAACTTTTCTGTGACAAATGTATTTGCCATATTCCTGATATCCTCTGTCCTTGTATATTTGTCAGACTGAATGCGTTTAGATTTTCATACGAAATTGAATATCAGACAAAGAGAAATTAAGTAAGTGCAAAATGTAGGTTTTTAAACTGAATTTCAATTTATTTAAGGATACACGTTAGGGAACACTTACAGGGCCTCGGTGTAAAAGAAGTTGCTTTTTCGGTTGCTCAGTATTTTTTATGCTTGAGACAAAGAGAGTCCTATTGGA
Organism: Pelobates fuscus; assembly: GCF_036172605.1. Lineage (NCBI taxonomy): Eukaryota > Metazoa > Chordata > Amphibia > Anura > Pelobatidae > Pelobates > Pelobates fuscus. The sequence goes on along the minus strand of NC_086324.1, from coordinate 156,051,269 downwards.
TTTATAAATTAAAAACACTCTCCCCCAAAGGACTCAATGAAGGGTTCTCATTCACGTCATTTTTATAGTATAAAGGGTACTTAACATCCACGGTTAATAGGCTGGTCACCTTTTTTTGACTATTTTTAATTTTTAAATTGCTGACCGTGCAATGGTGTATATATGTAAATAATAAAGTTTTTTTGGTTTTTTTGTTTTTTGTCCTTTGTTCCTTTGAACAACACTGTGTGTAATCATTAGCCTTACCTGACTAAACAGCAATTTTACTGACTACCCCTTTAAATTGGGATCGTAATTTAACGCAGTCTAACTCATAGCCTCTTTTTTCTTCAGTCCTATGTTTGCAGCATATGGGGTTGTTTTATTAATCCTTAATATGCATTAACATAACTCCTTTGGACAGTGGAGCTATAGAATTGGGTCTGCAGCGTTTGTTTTATTATCTTCAGTTTTGGGGAACATGCCGAAATTATTTGACCTTCTATCCCTGGGCACTGGTATGTGACCCACCAATTACATATTAGCCTCCGCTAAACACCTTTCAAGGTGTATATGCGATATGCTACTTTGGTGAGTAATTCCCACTGACCGGTCCATAGTGAGTGACATTAAGCCCCGCCCTCCAGATGGGGCTTTACACTCTCACTCGTTCGGACAGCCCAGTGCTAGAGGATACATGGCGAGCAGCTCGCCAGTAATTGCATCCCCCCTCCTCCTTTGCCCACACTTGACGGACGTGTCGATTAACCTATGACCGCCGTCGAGTGTGTGCTGCAGCAAGGAGAGGCGGACTCTTCGTGCGATCAACTTTGATTGACCCACATAACCACCAATGTACAGCCACTAGCTGGCTATGACGCGGTATAGGAGGCGGGACAGAACGGCATCCATACACACGCCCCTCCAATTTGCTCCGATCAGCTGTAGACTGTTTGGTCATGATATGTCCGGTATTTAAGAAGCTTGTGAACACACAGTGGTTGACTGGCTCCTGACGACGGCGTGTATTCACGCTGAAACGCGCGTCGAGCGTTTCCTTCACTTTATTTTTTTCTTATGTTTGCTTTACACTTTATTTAGGTAGCACTTTAGTAGTTTTTCATTAGGTGACCCTTTAGTTTGCTAGTGGTATCAGGTATTTAGCTAGCTTGCCTTAGTCCAGGTGGATGTTTCCACAGGCTATACTATATTAGGCAGCTATTGGAGAGGTTTTGGGGGTTTTTTTTCGTCTGTTACCTCCTTATAGTCCCTGTGTTGGGCTACTTATTACTAATCTGTATGGTATATTAAGGAAGTTGGGGGTATCGCATAGGTTTTTTTACCTGCTTTCTCTCCTACTACTCTCTCTCTCTTTCCTGTTACCAGGCATTCAAGTGCCCTTTCCGTGTCCAAAGCTGCTTCTCAGGATCCCCTTGTTTCAAGGGTCTCCCTTTTCTGTGTATTTTTTCTGGGTTACCCCCTATCTCGCAGCTTTGAGGTAGGCTATGCATAGGGTTTTTTTTCAATATTTTACATATGGTTATGTGAATTATTGTATCTACCCTATTCATCATTCGTTCTCTTGTACAGTATGCTTTTATGTAATTAATGTTTGGACTCAATAAGATCTTATATAGAACCTTACCATCTGTAAGAAGATGGCTACATGGTCACAACGAGAACCATGCTATGCTGCAATAGAAAGAAATTCCTGGAGAGATGGGACAAAAATATATTGATCTAGAAATGTTAGAGAATAAGATCATTGTATAGTTTGGTCACAGCTGTTTTAAAGAGTGATGAGTGTGGAGTCCAGATTGAAATGGGTCAAGCAAAGAGTTGGTTTCAAGGAAGTCTGTCAATCTTGCATACACAAATCGCTCAACGATATTGGAGACAAACGGCGGTAGCGAGATAGGGCGCTAGTTGGGGAGGGAATTAGGGTCAAGGTTGGGCTTTTTCAGAATCGGGGTTACAGTTGCATATTTGACGGGTAGAGGAAATCTGCCAGAGGAGAGGGAGAGATTGAAAATTTTAGTGAGAGGCAGAGCAAGAAAAGGAGACAAAATGCGGATGAGATACGAGGGAAAATGATGATAAACCTCTGCTGAAAAAATATAATATTTCCCCGAAGACATTTATATATTGGACGTAGCTTTTACAACTTGGGCAGTGGGTGGGGGCCCTAACTAACAATAAGGGGGGGGCGTATCGTCCTCCCCCTCGGCCCCCACCCCTGAGCGGTGGGTGGGGGCCCTAAATAAAAATGGGGGGACCTATTGTACTCCCCCCCAGCCCCCACCCCTGAGCGGTGGGTGGGGGCCTTGAATAACAATAAGGGGAGGACCTATTGTCCCCGGCCCCCACCCCTTATTGTTATTTAGGGCCCCTACCAACCGCTCAGGGGTGGGGTCCGTGTGGGAGGTCAATAGGTACCACTCCCCCAACTTTTTTCTAGGGCCCCCATCCGCCACTCAGAGGTGGGGGCCGGGGAAGACGACGATAGGTTCCTCCCCTTATTGTTAGTTAGGGCCCCCACCCGATGCTCAGGGGTGGGGACCAGGGGGGAGGAGGGGGAGGGGAATAGGTCCCCCGTTCTATTACACAAAATCTATTTTTCCCTTAAATTGTGTAATTTTGTCCCATTCTCTTTAGAATGTCAGGTTGTTTGAGTTGGGCCCTCAGCCCCTTCTGTTCGTGTATGTCTAACATGTCTTGTTGCAACTTCTTGTTTGTTAGTCCACCTATTTTACATCACTGCGGAATTTGTTGGTGCTTTATAAACAATAATAACAAAAAAATCACCATTCATAGAATGAATTGGAATATAGGTGATATAATTCACTTTGTCTCTTACATATTTGTGCATATATTTTTTACCTTGGTTTGAGGAGTTAATTATATATATAATTTATATTTGAATATATAGTTTTTTTTTAAAGAAGACATGAAATTTCTCTAATACCAATACTGTAATTTCCTAGCGTTTCTGCTACAGAATTCACAATGTTTATTTTCAGTTTGCAAGGAGTCACTGCCTATTTAATAAACAGACACAAGGTGCACCTATTGTTTTGTTGACATTGTACCTTGAACAATCTTTTGTCACTGCGCCTACACCTTGGTGAGTACTTCCCATACAGAATGTGTAGAAAGGAGATAAAATGACTTCTTACAGACTCAACATGATTACAAAGGAAAAAAACACAAGTGTACGTCGAGATATAATTAAACTAGCTCAAACACAGAGTTAATATGCAACCAATGCTGCTGCGACGGACACACAATGGTTCTAAAGCGAGTCATGGAGTCTACATCTCCATGGCGATGTCACCTAAACAAAACACATTATTAAGTAATAATGAATAAAATAATGATAATTTACAAGTATTTGATCATGGAGCACTTTTACCCTCTTCCCAAGATTGTGCTTTAATAAGCAGTTCCTTAAATCGAGGTTAAAATTTTTACCCAGTGACATTTAATTACCAAATGGACAGAAGACTGAGCCAACTCTGGTGGGAAACCATCTGCAACCATGAGGTTTGAACTAGTATTTAATTTGACATAGTAAGGATCCTACTGGAATAAAATATTGATGATTTGATTTATATATCAGTGTGCCTGGTTAAAGTTTCAGAAATAAATCAGCAGTTTATAAGATATCTTTACTAAGAACCTGACATCCATAAATTGCTTTAAAAACCTGGAGCAGGGGGCGTGGCTCAACCGGACGGTCGCATGAGCTGTTAGCTCCTCCATGAACTGACCCTCCACAGCTAATAGATAGAGCTTATTTTGCCCAAATTCACTAACTAAACCTGCATCAGGTTTCCCACAAGAATGGCATCCAAATCTGCCAAAAAAAATAAACAGAAGCAATCCGTGCTGCAAATACAAGCGCTGACGACGCCACGTTCGCAGGCCCAAGATGGCGCCGACCTGCAGCGCTCACCAGCGGCCTACTCTGACGCCAGCGACACCACCTCAGTCTCGGAACCGTCGATGGCTCCAGCTACGGACCTCTCGGTCCACAAAATGTTACAAACCATGCAGACCTCCTTACAAGCCGATCTGTCTAGAATGGCGAGAGACATCAGGGCCGATATCCAGGCGCTCGGAGATCGCACGTCGCGCCTAGAGGACAAAGCAGAGGAAATCATCTCCGCTCACAACACCCTGGCGGATGCCTATGCAGACATGCAAACCCAGCTAAGCCGCCTGACGGAAAAACCTGGAGCAAACATATAGATCAAAAATATACTTACCTAGAGATCACTAATCCACTACATATCACTTCTAACAGGGCATCCTGGAATGGGTGAAATTGTTGGGCAGATGCATGCTAAGAGTTGTGGCATGCAACCCCATCATTTGGGGTCGAAGTAGGCTTGCACTTCTTACAGCAGCCTTGGATGCAGTCTTTACTGCTATACTAAATTACTGATAGTATAGTGTTAAAACCCAAGAAGGTCGTTTGCATAAAAAAGGAAATTATTTTTCATCTATAATTTTTTTTTTGGGTGGTCTAAGCATTTTGGAAAATGGCGGTGCTGTATAAATTTCAATCATAGCTGATCATGAATATTTATAAGGGATCACAGTGTAAGTTTTCTCATTCCATGGAAGTTCCAATAGCAGTACTGTATTGCTGCTGGCTAAAATAGTGAGCTCTTTAGGAATGAAGTTGATATATTACCCAGTTATTTCACCAACAGTAGTGAGCTATACATTATGCCTGGGAACATAGTGATAAACATAAGAGGACAATTGTGTAGTAGAAATTCCTGGCACATAGAGCAAAGCGAGGTACGGTAAGTGCAATAGGTATACCACATATGTATACAAGGGAGGGCTGGCAAGGTGTACAGGAGAGCAATTGAACCCCTGAGCTAGAGACATACTCTGGGTGTGATCTGCGGCTTTAGAGCAACTTTCATCTACTTAATAAAAGCAACATGACTGCGTTGGTCTAGTGTCCCACAATCTGAATGTTGTTCAGGACTAGACTGCGTGGGGTATTTCTCAGAGACTACAGTACATGGTTTTCTTAGTTCTCTGGTGCTTTTCCGGAGACTAGAGACCTATTCCCAATATTCTTTGCACAAATGCATCAATAGATGAAAAGATTCACTTTGGCCGTATGGATTCATCAAAAACAAATTGTATCAGGCGATTTAGGATTGGTTCATATGGTGTTTCGGTTAAGATGAATTACATCCATACAAGCATTACAGAAAAAACTATACGCACTGACAAAAAAGGCGCAAGAATGGGCCAGTCTGTGTCCTGCTAAATATAAACATAATATTAATATTATGTACAGAATATATTTTGCAGTACACTGACGGATTAATTACTGCAGTAGAAACAGAGTAAAACATTTTATTTATTTATTTATCTATCACTAACATACACTTTTCAGTTTATGCTATACTTGGAGATAAATAAAAATACATATAACTAGTGATGTCCCGAACGGTTCGCTGGCGAATAGTTCCCGGTGAACATAGCATGTTCGCGGTCGCCACAGATGGTGAACATATGCGATGTTCGGTCTGCCAACTATTCGTCATCATTGAGTAAACTTTGACCCTGTACCTCACAGTCAGCAGGCACATTCCAGCCAATCAGCATCAGACCCTCCCTCCCAGACCCTCCCACCTCCTAGACAGCATACAATTTAGATTAATTCTGAAGCTGCATTCATTTTTTTTTTTTTTGTGTTTGTCTTTATTATACATTATCCTCCATAGCCAGTAACCTGTGTTTATTATACATTATCCTCCCATAGCCAGTAACCTGTGCTTATTATACATTATCCCCCCATAGCCAGTAACCTGTGTTTATTATACATTATCCTCCCATAGCCAGTAACCTGTGTTTATTATACATTATCCTCCCATAGCCAGTAACCTGTGTTTATTATACATTATCCCCCCCATAGCCAGTAACCTGTGTTTATTATACATTATCCCTCCCATAGCCAGTAACCTGTGTTTATTATACATCATCCCCCCATAGCCATTTACCTGTTTATTATACAGTATCCCTCCCATAGCCAGTAACCTTTGCTTATTATACATTATCCTCCCATAGCCAGTCACCTGTGTTTATTATACATTATCCCCCCACAGCCAGTAACTTGTGCTTATTATACATTATCTACCCCATAGCCAGTAACCTGTGTTTATTATACATTATCCCCCACAACCAGTAACCTGTGTTTATTATACATTATCCCCCCATAGCCAGTAACCTGTGTTTATTATACATTATCCTCCCATAGACAGTAACCTGTGTTTATTATACATTATCCTCCCATATCCAGTAACCTGTATTTATTATACATTATCCTCCCATAGCCAGTAACCTGTGTTTATTATACATTATCCCCCCATAGCCAGTAACCTGTGCTTATTATAACTTATCTCCCCCATAGCCAGTAACCTGTGTTTATTATACATTATCCCTCCCATAGCCTGTGTTTATTATACATTATCCCCCCATAGCCAGTAACCTGTGTTTATTATACATTATCCTCCCCATAGCCAGTAACCTGTGTCTATTATACATTATCCTCCCATATCCAGTAACCTGTGTTTATTATACATTATCCTCCCATAGCCAGTAACCTGTGTTTATTATACATTATCCCCCCATAGCCAGTAACCTGTGCTTATTATACCTTATCTCCCCCATAGCCAGTAACATGTGTTTATTATACATTATCCCCCCATAGCCAGTAACTTGTGTTTATTATACATTATCCTCCCATAGCCAGTAACCTGTGTGTATTATACATTATCCTCCCCATAGCCAGTAACCTGTGTCTATTATACATTATCCTCCCATAGCCAGTAACCTGTGTTTATTATACATTATCCCCCCCATAGCCAGTAACCTGTGTTTATTATACATTATCCCCCATAGCCAGTAACTTGTGTTTATTATACATTATCCCCCCCATAGCCAGTAACCTGTGTTTATTATACATTATCCTCCCCATAGCCAGTAACCTGTGTCTATTATACATTATCCTCCCATATCCAGTAACCTGTGTTTATTATACATTATCCTCCCATAGCCAGTATCCTGTGTTTATTATACATTATCCTCCCATATCCAGTAACCTGTGTTTATTATACATTATCCTCCCATAGCCAGTAACCTGTGTTTATTATACATTATCCCCCCATAGCCAGTAACCTGTGCTTATTATACCTTATCTCCCCCATAGCCAGTAACATGTGTTTATTATACATTATCCCCCCATAGCCAGTAACTTGTGTTTATTATACATTATCCTCCCATAGCCAGTAACCTGTGTGTATTATACATTATCCCTCCATAGCCAGTAACCTGTGTTTACTATACATTATCCTCCCCATAGCCAGTAACCTGTGTCTATTATACATTATCCTCCCATAGCCAGTAACCTGTGTTTATTATACATTATCCTCCCATATCCAGTAACCTGTGTTTATTATACATTATCCTCCCATAGCCAGTAACCTGTGTTTATTATACATTATCCTCCCATAGCCAGTAACCTGTGTTTATTATACATTATCCCCCCATAGCCAGTAACCTGTGTTTATTATATATTATCCCCCCCATAGCCTGTGTTTATTATACATTATCCTCCCATAGCCAGGAACCTGTGCTTATTATACATTATCCCCCCCATAGCTAGTAACCTGTGTTTATTATACATTACCCCTCCCATAGCCAGTAACCTGTGTTTATTATACATTATCTCCCCATAGCCTGTAACCTGTGTTTATTATACATTATCCTCCCATAGCCAATAACCTGTGTTTATTATACATTATCCCTCCCATAGCCAGTAACATGTGTTTATTATACATTATCCCCCCCATAGCCAGTAACCTGTGTTTATTATACATTATCCCCCCACAGCCAGTAACTTGTGTTTATTATACATTATCCTCCCATAGCCAGTAACCTGTGTTTATTATACATTATCTTCCCCATAGCCAGAAACCTGTGTTTATTATACATTATCCCCCCCATAGCCAGTAACCTGTGTTTATTATACATTATCCCTCCCACAGCCAGTAACCTGTGTTTATTATACATTATCCCCCCCTAGCCAGTAACCTGTGTTTATTATACATTATCCCTCCCATAGCCAGTAACCTGTGTTTATTATACATTATCCCTCCCATAGCCAGTAACCTGTGTTTATTATACATCATCCCCCCATAGCCAGTAACCTGTTTATTATACATTATCCCTCCCATAGCCAGTAACCTGTGTTTATTATACATTATCCTCCCATAGCCAGGAACCTGTGCTTATTATACATTATCCCCCCCATAGCCTGTAATCTGTGTTTATTATACATTATCCTCCAATAGCCAGTAACCTGTGTTTATTATACATTAACCCCATAGTAATTTATCGTTGGACCTAGGCAGCATGATGTCTTAGGCCGGCCCAGAGAGTGTGTGAGTGAGTGAGTGAATAATATAATATATATGTTCAGAAACATATTAGTAATATATGTAAATCGGGTTCATGCAAAGAGGGTGAAAAGGTATTAAAGAAAAACACACTTATTGCATCAAATTTACAAACTTTTAAAAGCTTTCCTCATTTCTTTCTCGGGATGAGGAATATATCGGTTGTAGACTGAGGATTTCCATCTGCTCAATCTTTTAATAATATGCACTGGAGTGTCAGTGTTGAAGGAGACCGAAGCTGCCCCTATTCTAAATGAAAGACCTGAGACATGGATACAACCCAATCTGTTCTGATGTAGAAGATTAATTTAGCCGTAGTCAGAGGGATTCAGTGAGAGTAGTGGTGAAATGTGTGACATGACTGAGTGTGGGTAAGTAAGAGTCAAGTATTTTAACTGGGCACTAGTTCTAGGTGGGATAAAGTGGTATAGCGGATGGATGAGTAGTTTGGTTTGTTTTAGAGGTTTGTAGAGAAAGTATATAGTGATCATGATTTTTAGCGATATCCAATATTTTTAAGGTGGTCTCAAACAAACATAAAATGCTATATAAAATTTGTGGGAATATCGAATAGTCGTGTAGAGTAAATCAGAGAGGGCTCAGAATATCGAACCATCGATCGGTAACCTGGAGGAAGTAGGGGGTCTATCTGTTTTATTAAATAAGCGGTAATATGCTTTTAATGGGATAAGACGTTAGGAAAGGTGTGTGATTAGGATAAGTGGTTGTGGCTTTATTTACCTTATCCTGGGACCGACCTGGCTCCTAAGCTTGAGCCGCGCGTGGCTGGATCACTCCTGCCTCCACACGAGCCGCATGCGGCTTGATCTCCTCTTCTGACTTAGCCGCGTGCACTGATGGCAGTGATCGGTCACGTGGCCCCCCTGGCACTAGGAGCACGGCTCGAGTCACGAGCTCGCTCTTAAAGGGGCAGTGGGAGCCAAAAGTTGATTCAGGCTCCCACTGGCCCACGTCATTCCAGCACCCCCACACACAAACGTTTTGGGGGCACAATAGCTTGCATTTAAAAACAAAACAAAAACTTTTTTGACTGTAATATAATAGCAGTCAGTTTCCTTCACACGTGTGCGTTCCAGGGCCTGCCAGGGCACAGTGTCACACCAGTGCAACTCATATCTGGTGTAACAGTAGTGTACATTAAAAAAAACCCTAGAAATTTGACTGTGAAATAATAGCAGTCAGTTTCCTTCACACGTGTGCGTTTCAGGGCCTGCCAGGGCACAGTGCCACACCAGTGCAACTCATATCTGGTGTAACAGTAGTGTACATTTAAAAAAAAAAATACAGGGGGCTTGTTGTCACCTTTCGGGGACCCTTGGTGTTGTACATGGCTGGGTGGAGGAAGAGACCTTCAATGACATCAGTGAGGACAAGGAACGGGACATGGCTAGCTTGGTATCCAACCTTGTGCAAATGGGGAGTTTGCGGTTGTGCAAATGGACTCTTTGCGGTTGTTTGTGGTGCGTTGAATGGGGAGTTTGGTCTGTCACTGTGAAGCGGGCATAACCCTTACACTACCTGATCGATACAACATCATGTTTTAAAGCACGTTATTCCAAACAATTTAGGAATGTTAGGTGATTTATGCCCTTTATGGATTAAAACCAGACTCTGCATCAACTATGTAATTATCCATGGGAGTTTTGCCATGGATCCCCCTCCGGCATGCCACAGTCCAGGTGTTAATCCCTTTGAAATAACTTTTCCATCACTATTGTGGCCAGAAAGAGTCCCTGTGGGTTTTAAAATTCGCCTGCCTATTGAAGTCTATGGAGGTTCGCCGGGTTCGCCCGTTCGCGAACATTTGCAGAAGTTCGCATTCGCTGTTCGCGAACGGAAAATTTTACGTTCGCGACATCACTACATATAACATCAATAGATTTAAAGGACCACTCTAATCTTTTCAAATGCTTTATCTTGCGGAAATATTTATGTGTGAGGAGTGTATTATCTGTTTTCAGTGTACAAAAAGTGCAGATTTCAATAGAAATTGGCACTTTAATAAATTAACCTTTTTACACCCCCCATGGATGTCAATCAGATGGTCAGTCCATTTACTTCCTGGTTGCTTAGGTGCTTAGGTCAGTGGAGCTAAATTCAAGAGGCAGCATTTGCCCAGAGCACCTGCTTTGCAAAGACTTCTCATTGAGCTGCTTTGGGAAGTCTGTGATTGGACAGCCACAGAAAGTCTGTGCTGGGGACGAAAAGAAGAGCTCTGCAGCTTTTGCAATCTGTTTTTACATACCCCCAATGAAAAAATTGCATAATTAAATGCATGTATGTTTTCACTGGGGGGTATATGTACTAAAAATGATTTATTCATTTATTTTTTTATTTATTTTTTTATTTAAATGTGCCTTTACCGCAGTAAGAGTTTTGTGGTTAACTCCCAACTTCACAAGAAAAGTTCACTGAGTTTGTTTCTAAGCTACTTTGCTGTATGTTAAAGAAAGAATCAAAACTTAAATACGTAGGATCAATTGCTTATACAAGCTGATACATATTCAGTGATATTTATACGTGAGGATCATTATACATTAATACATACCTTGCTATTATCAGACATTTATTTGCAGTAATCAGAAATCAGTATGCAGTGAATACTAATATAAATGATGCAAGATATACTGGAAATACTCGTTCGCATTAGACACCTAGGCCACAATTTAATTTGTTTGAACCAGAATCAGAAATTATTCCAAACTGTTAAAAAATATAAAATTCAAATGACCTATCTACAAATGTTCACATAGACTATAATGGTGATTCCCGTAGATAAATCATTTGAAATGTTGTTTGTTTTTTAACAGAATGGAATCTTTTTTGATTCTGAATCAAACAAATGAGATTGAGCCCCAGAGACTATGAATACGCATAGTATAAACAGTGACAATCAAAGGCATTATTACTTAAGATGAACTATGGACTGACACAGAAGATGGGCTAAACACGAGCCTTGATTTAATAATTTTGGGTAAGATCTTCAAATGATCACAATTCTGTTAGAATTTTTTTTTTTTTTCAATAAGAGCCTTATTGTTACCAGGCTCTGCTTAATGTGAGTGTTCCTAGTTATTGTGTCTATTTAGTTTTTGCATATGCTGCTCTTGCTATTTAAGGGAAAGATACCCAACTTTAAATCTCCACTTTTTATAGGTGTTCTGAAAAGTGTTTTTTTTTCCTTAATTGTTGTGTCTAGTCTGTTTAGGTTTATTAAATTGTTATAAAAATGGTCAAAAGGTGTCCGATTTTCTCTACTTAAATTCCACACTTTTTAAAGAATTATCTGTTTTAGGAAAGACCACCAAATTGAGAGTGACTGATAAAACAGAAGTGCAATAAAAAACGTTCCTGGTGGAAAAAAGTGTTCAAAAGCTTGATAAATCTGTTGCGTTGATGAAAACATGGCGTACATTCAAACATGACAGGTTGCAAAAGATGCCAAAAATGAATGAAATCTGGCAGACTTAAATTATGCTGAAAAGAATCCACCAGAAATAACAAAAAAATTTGTAAATCTGTGTGAGACACTTTGATAAATCTGTATTGTACACATCAGGGATTTTTATTTCATTGGGGGCGGAGCCAGCTTCCATACTGTCCGGACGCATCCTGAGCGAGCTCCGGTACGACCAGGGAATTAACTCCAATAACTGCCCCATCCAGTGTGGTGATTAAGCTCCGGGAGCAGAGAAACACTTGCCGCATCGATGTGGAGGAAAAATAAAAAATATAAGGCGGTTAAACTCCCGACTACCGCCGACATCTGCGAACTACTCCGAAGGCCGAAAAGTGCCATAAGGACTGCCATGGCACCCCTTTCTGACCTATCTTACTCATCTAGCACAGCTTCCTTTGCTTCCCACAAGGCCAAACTTAACAGCCTTGAACAGGATTTGAATGCCCCTTGTGGTGCAAACAAGCCCAGACGCGGAGCCGCATGGCGGCAATGGAAGATCGTAGGAGGTGGGAAAATATCAAGATACGCAGCATACCAGACCACATTGGAGTGGCCGAAATTCCCCACATAATGAGAAGGCTTTTCACCCAGCTGCTATCAGCGAAACAGGTCAAACTCGTGGCCCTAGACACACCCTGACATTCTATCCAGACATATCCAGAGCGACACTGGACTGGTGCAGGTCCCTGAGACCGCTGACCATGGAACTTAGAAGCTATAGCCTACCTTATAAATGGGGTACCCCGAGGTGCCTGCTCATTTCCTGGGACTCTGCAACTCTGAAGGTTCAGGAGGTCTCTGAAATAGCTGGCACCTTACAGAAGCAGGGGCTGTCTTCCACACCTGAGGGACAGCCACCTTCACCTCATCTACCACAACTGACTACATGGGATCCGGCCAGGGTTCGCCCATTCGTACCTGCTGCCCAAAGAGGTAACCCAGCATCAGCGACAGTTCCCTGAAGACTTAGCAAACACACATTATATTATTGTTTAGTTTAACATGTATATGTTTGTCTTCCTGTTTACTTCTTTTGTTTTATTATATACCTTCTACCATTGTATTACTTGTCCCTAGTGACACAATACTTTACACCAGCTGGCTTGAGGATTAACCTCATTTTTATACAGTAAGAGTAACTGGTTGTCATTACGCAAAGGTGACCCCAAATCTACTTGTGGGAATCGGATCAGGCCTTCTATATTGCATAGATAAATAAGATGAAAACTCCTCACTCAGTGTACATTAGACTATTTTTATTGAGGGGATCTTTCCCCTTTAGAAAGGCTTGTTCGTGCTTTTCTGCCTTGGCGTTTGGTAGATTGAATCTACCGAACCAACGCACGAATGGGGTGACCACCTGGGCAAGGAGTGTGCCAGTGATTTACCTCCCAGAAGCTGCGGTTAAATGCAGCTTAATTGGTGAACACTGGGTGGCCGCTGTTCGTATAACCAAACACGTGGCAGCGGCCATCTTAAACTCCCGAACGTCCAGCGGTATTCAGCTCCAAATCTATGGAACTCAAAGCGGACACTTATTTGCACGAACCCCGCTGAGCCGCTGACCTCCCTTCTCCTGCAATTCATACGAACGCCGTCCGTTCGGTACTTTCCCAATGTGAGCAGTGTTACCTCAGGTAGCTATGCCATGGAGCCCATTCGTGTAATGAAAGACTATGGCTCCATGGCGATTGAACTGAATGTATGTGATCTGAGCGCCATTCGGTAATGATCTAAGCTATCTGGGGATATGTTGAATGTATATGTTTTATGTAGTAATTGTAACACTGTGTAATTGTATGTCTTTTTACTAACATGTGGCTAATGGAGTTTTGCCTCTGTCCTTGGAGATAATTGAATTACTTCCCAATTATCTCCAGGATAGAGAGGAGGGATTACAATGTGCATGTGGGAGTGGTTAAGGTTAAACTGTCCTGATTGGTTACTGTCCAGTTTGTGTCCCAGTGTCCCACCAGGTCCCCTATGGGAGTGTCCACCTGGTGGGAAACCTGCATAAATACCGGGCAGGTAGCCCAGATTAAACAGATCACTGCTTGACCCTCAAAACGAAGTGTCGTCTCGTTCTTGGGGGGATTTGATTGTATGCTGTTACAGTTCGACTGCCAGGAGTGTAAACTGCTCGTATGGTTTTTCCTGTTCGGCTGTTTACAGCATTCGTATGGTTCCAGTTCGGGAGTTGGAGAATTCGTGTGTTTCCAGTTTGGGAGTTGGAGAATTCGTGTGTTTCCTGTTCGTGAGATTGGTGCTTGCAGTAGCTGCCTGTGTATCTGGAAGGGAATATCCTCTAAACGCCTGTTTAACCCCTTGTGTGCCTGGGGCTGCCGTTACAATGTCACAACGACATTGACGAGCATATTGTCAGTATACATGTAGGTACAACGCCATGGCATATGAGAGAGTTGCACTTTTTATTTTATTTCATAAAACATGCTGAGTGGTTTCACTTAACGAAGAACAAGACTACGTAGCAGTACATTCTTACAGAATGAGTAGTCTGGAAAGTTCTTGAGAACTAACTAGTCTTAGATAGACGTTAATGTGACATGCTAAAAAAATAAAATAACAAAAATAAAATAAGAGATTATTCACAACTAGTAAACTTGATCAAAGGGAAATATGCCTGTATGTCAGACTAGGCTAAATATTAGTAGTGATAGATTATGTATACATGTCTGAGGCAACGAGTAGACCTAGGCTGGTGAGACAGAACTTTTCCGGCATGAGTGCTATTGTATGTCCTAATCTAGTACAGCATGCAAGTCAGTGAGGAGTTAAAAGAGCAGCAGGCCTTACTAAGGTAAATGACTGACACGGTGTTTAACGGTGGTGACACTGGGTGTTAACAGGCAGTGGATGGCTAGGAAAATTAGCAAATATCAATGCTGAGCATCTCATTAATTACAATTTTTCAGGCATCAGGAGAGGAACAGAAGGGGATATTGTCACCTGTAGTCAACCATCACCACGTGCAGGCCATAGCAAAGGGTCTACCTCCATGTCTGGTGTCTTGTGCCCTTTCCCTAGCACAGGGCACGTCAGGGGGTGCTGTAGGTGCAGCAGGTGCCCCTCTCAGTTTCTGTGACTATGCTCTGCGATATATTAAGTAAGGAGCATTGCTTTTGAATAAGGCAGATTGAGAATTAAAATGAATAGGGAATTATATACCAGCATGCAACATGTCCCACAATTTACATGAATGTTTAGGTGGGATAAAGCATATTAAGCCAAGAAAACTTTATGTATTTGAAAGTTGGTTAAGGCATTGTGATCAAGGAAGTTTGCTAAGTTGCCATTTTCTGGTTATCTAATGTTCTCAAATTGCATAACATTGTAGTGAAAATAAATTTAAACTGCAAATTATGGGCCAAAACTTTCTGATATGGAAAATCTCTCCAACTCAACATTTTGGGCTATTTTTGCAATTCGGTTTTCGGTTCACTGAAATGTGAAAATTAGCGAATAAACCTATTAAGTTTAAAACAAAAAACAAAAAAAAAACAGTGCATTTCATTAGCATTTTCAGCGTAAAACAAAAGTCGAACATGTAATGATGATTACATTAGTTACATTTACAACTAAAATGTTATTATTTATTTACCCAGCACACCCTAATGTACATACCTGTGTTCACACCTTATATAAGGTATAGACCAGCATTCTTTGTTTTACGTAACTAACCTCTTACCCAGCAAAATGCAGTCTTTAACTCCTTAATGACCAATGACTCAGCAAGCCCTTAGAGAAGTGATACTATTTAATATTGAATAGGGTT
Source organism: Pelobates fuscus (assembly GCF_036172605.1). Lineage (NCBI taxonomy): Eukaryota > Metazoa > Chordata > Amphibia > Anura > Pelobatidae > Pelobates > Pelobates fuscus. The sequence goes on along the minus strand of NC_086324.1, from coordinate 156,035,527 downwards.
TCTCAAACTGAATAATTTATTTTATTACCGATCAGGATATGAAACATGCTTTTTCACACCATGAAAAATACACCACCTTCTGCAATATTGAAAAATACGTGTGATATATTTATTTTATAATTTTTTTTTTCAATGACAAAAAATAAATAGAATTTTTAAATTTGAGGGTTGAGTCAGACATTTATTTACATACAGTAAGTTTTATATTTTTGCTTGAAGTTTCACAATAATCAGAGGTATTTTTCCTTCAGGTGTCCCTATACGCCCAAGCAATTAATTACCTCCTGTGCGACAAGTAAAGGATTTGTTTTCTATATTACAAGTCGCCCCTCCTTCTGCAAAGAGAAATCCCTGCTCTTTTATTGTGTATAGTATTTGTTTACTAGTAAGAGAAGAATATGGGTTACCCTAGCAATGATAATATACAACACAATATTGTTGGCAATAGAGTTTTTTTTTCATATTTAAAAAAAAGAATAATAACGTTCTCACACAACAAAAGTGCATCGAGAAAACCCTACATGCGGGAAAGGGTGCCACAAATTGTGCGATTGCCACTATGGTATGAGTATATCACTACTAAAACGTACCACTGGAATAGAAGTGTACTCATATAAAAAAGTAAATGAGAAAGGTAATCATAGTGTAGTAGACAAATGTAATCAATAATAGTTAAAACAATAGTTAAAGGAACACTGTAGACACACAGACCACATTAGCTCATTGAAGTGGTCTGGGTGCAATGTCCCTGTCCCCCTTAGTCCCGCAATGTAAAACATTGCAGTTTTAGAGAACTAACTAACACTGTCTCTAGTTTGACTCTGTGAAACAACGCTGGCCGTCTTTATTCTCTGCATAGTGTGTACAGCGAAAGAAAACCCCGAAGGAAAGCATTGAGGCACTCGCTGCGCATTAGATCCTCCCATCGGATAAGGTTGGAGGAAGAGGTGGGCCTTTTTTTAAAGTGTTCCTTTAAAAACTCACTCACTAAAAAAAAAACAATGAACACATACAGAGAAATGTGCAAAGAACGCAATGCCCCCAAGTGCTGAATCCCACCGCTTATGTTGAAGGACTATCGTCTTTAGTATCCAGGGTTCAAAGTCCCAATTCATATATCCAGTTCCTTTACAATAACTGTCCGCCTCGTGGGTGTCTTAGCTCAAAGTGTTTCATCCTATATCTTCACACTTCATCAGGACATCTTGACTTTCAACATTTAAAAACTTCATTTTCCAGGGTTCCGTATGATCCAGTGCATGAGAGAGCTTTCGCAGCTCAGTTTTGACTATTTACAATTTAAATAATCTAATTTTACATTAATTTCCAGGTTCGCCTTAGTACTGGGAAAGCATCTCACCTTAAAGTGTCCCTGGGCAAGAAACCTAATGATATAAACTTGTCAACCTCAACCTAAAATTTCATTAATTGTAAGTTCATTTTAATTAAATGTATAAATGATGTGCGGTGATCCTGCAGCCCAAAAAAGATACTAAGGGCTGAGGATAACCTCCACAGAGGTTGCCTAAACTGTGCTCCCCGCAGAAGGGGGTAACCGTAGCAGAAAACAACAAATAAATACAAAAAACTCGTGGATCTCCAAATGAGAAGAAACCCAGAGAGAGGAGGGCAGTAAAAGATAAGTGGAAAAACCCTAACTTTTATTAACTAAGGTAAAGATAAACATGCTCATCATTATTTATAGTGTTAAAAATTTTAAGAAAGAGGGAACTATAGCCCTTAACTGCAATGTTCTCCTAGTTAGTAAAGAATAAATCACTCAATTTAGGGTAATATATCTCACCAGCATAGTATTTCACAGGTAAAGTACTGGCGTTTTGGGAATGTGAATTTTCAAACTCTACCTCTGGAATGTAAATATATATGTATGCTGGCACAATGTTATTGCTGCTATTGCAACTTCCACAGAAGCTTTGCCCAAAACCTCCCTCTCACTCACTGGCTGGAAGGTGTTCCATGTAGGGACTGAGTGGAGGTTTGGAGAGTTGTTTCTCTGTCATGCATAGACCATCACTGGAGCAAAGAGAATGAGTTATTTTTATCCCGATTTGTTTTTATATTGCTATTCAGTTCAAGACAAGTTGTAGCCCATGTACGCATAGGTTTGAGAAGGAATTGGAGGAGATAGCACTAAAGGGTGTCCACTATTCCCCGTGATCAAAAGACATTGCATAAATTTTAGTCTCGTGATCTAATTTTTTTTAAACTGAGCAATAAATCTAAAAAAATTATTTTACCGAACTTGCAAAAATGATTTGAGGGTTAGTTAAAAGAGATGGAATTTCTGTGAGACTACAGTTTCAATAACTTAGGGGGGTCTGCCTTGACGTTGACAGGCGGGCATTCCCTCCAATGGCAATTGGAGCAACTAAATGACCTCCATTTGTCTAAATATACATAGGGATTAAGGAGAGAGCGCAGGTAACTTTTTCTTTTTTTTCTTTGGTTTTTACTAAATATTGGGGCTGATGTGTACTGTAGTCCCTGCTGCCGGCCCAGTAGTGATGGGAGTGAGCGCAGGACTTCTCTTTTTGTATTTGTAGTTTCAATAACTAGTAAACAGGAATTACTTACATAGACAAGTTGGTATGCCTTGCAGGCCAAAGCTTAAAATATATAATTGATATATGGACATTTGACAGAGCCAGAATTTCCTTCAAGCGAGGTACAAATGACAAATATGCCTTTCCGCTCTCCAGTCCTGTTTTGTGATTTTATGATCATGGTAGTGTTTATCTCCCCTTCATATTGTTTTTTAAGGGGTACAGTGAATGGGGTGCTATCTAAACGAGAACCGAATAGCACCCTGAAAACTCTATGTAAACTACCACAAAGAGGGTGTAACCTGTCAAATGTGAAACTATTTGTATGATTCACGCTAAATGTCAAATAAATATTAAATGTTTGTTTGAACGACTCCTTGCCTTCTTACCCCATTAGCTTCTGATGTATGCAATTGATATTCTAAGTATTTAACCCCTTAAAGCAAGCATGTCAAACTCAAAGTCTAGCACGGGCAACATAAACAAGGTTTAAGTTTGTGCGGGGCACAAAAAAAACCTACATTTTCATAGAAACATGGGTTTATTTTGAAAAGTAAAAAAGTACATCATCCCCCTCTACTAAACCACATCACCCCCCTTTACTAAATCCCAGCCCCCCTCTACTAAATCCCAGTCCCCCCAATATACTTAGTCCGAGTACCTCCCTCTAACCAATTAGCAGACTCCACTCATATTGCTGCTGCCAGTATGCCACTACGGAGTCCGGCCTCTGGTATATCCCAAATAGCAGGGTCCGCACCCTGTGCCAAATCTGATCCTCCCGCTACATCTTGAAACCTTGTGAAGGTGGAGCACGTCGATGTCACATCGGAATGCACCTCCAGGTACTCCACTGTCCAGTCGCAGCCAATGCAACACTGACCAACACACACACACACACTCACTGACAGACACACACACTCACTGACAGACACACAAAGACACTGACAGACACACACACACACTCACAGACAGACAGACACAAATAGACACACACACTCACTGACACACACACACAGAGACACATTCAATGACACACACACAGACACACACACACTCACTGACACACTCTCACTGACAGACACACACACACTCACAGACAGACACTCACATACACACACACACTCACTGACAAACACACAGACAGAAACACTCACTGACAGACACACTCACTGACACACACAGACAGACATACTCACTGACAAACACACAGACACACACTCACTGACAGACACACACACTGACAGACACACACACACACTCACTGACAGACACACAAAGACACTGACAGACACACACACACTCACAGACAGACACAAATAGACACACACACACTCACAGACAGACAGACACAAATAGACACACACAGACAGACACACACACATTCAATGACACACACACAGACACACACACTCACTGACAAACACACAGACAGAAACACTCACTGACAGACACACTCACAGACACACACAGACAGACATACTCACTGACAAACACACAGACAGACACACTCACTGACAGACACACATACTCACTGACAGACACACATACTCACTGACAGACACACAGACAGATCGGTGGGATCATTCATCTGGATGAAGTGAACAAGCTCCAGGGTAAGACTATTGACTCTGTTCGGTAGTATGTTCGTTTTCAAACTACCAATCTAGACCGACCGCAAGCCTTGATTCTCTGGAACTGTTTTGAGCATGGGACCATGCCTGCGGTCGGTCAAATAAATGACTTCCATATAATTTCTGAACCCCTGAACTTATCTGGGTGATTTTTGGATATGTTGGTCACCCAGAACAGAGCTATCAGGGGATGTGACATTTGTGGGGACATCATGTGTTCTGGGCTACTGTGAGACCTTTTAGAAATGTGTGTTTTTTTCTGCCTGGAGATAATTGGGTTAATGCGGTATCTGACTCAATTATCGCCCAGGCAGATGGGAGGGATTGTTTGCCTAGTGTTGGAGTGCCTTACATTGTAAATGTGTTGTTATTGGTTTGGAAGTTTGTGTCCCTGTCCCCAACAAAGGTCCATGTGGGCTACCCCTTTCTTGGGGATTGTCATAAAAGGCCAAGCGTGGCACCATTAAAATCTATTCTTGCTCAAACTCCAAAACTGTGTGTCATCCTGTTATTGGAGGGAAAGAAGATTCAACGTGGAAAGTCCTTTGTAAGGACTAGAGCCAATTCCCCATTCGGCTCCAGAAAGGAGCGGTTCCAGAAGTGCTGCAGTTGTCCCATTTAGCTAGGAAGCGATCCTTTGGCAGAGGTACCCAGTCAGGGTACAGGGAGCTACGTTTCACATACCTTGTGCCCAAATCAACCAACCCTCAATACATTAGTCCTATAGAAACCTCCACTGTCGACCTACAGCAATTCTCCACCAACCTCCAAACTCTTCTTTTACCTATATTTAAACGTTTTAAGCTACCCTTTTTTCCATGATCAGTAAAGAGATCTCTAATCTCTCTCCTACCCCTGGCTACATTTCCCCCAACCCTGTGCCCTCCTCTGTTTTATGCTCTCTTGTGCCCATTACACCAGCAGAGGTTTCTGCTTCAGTCCTCTAGTCCCACCACTTGTTCCCTCGATCCTATACCCTCACATCTCATTGCACTCTTTCTATCTTTTTCTCTGGCTCTGCCCTTTACTAAAATATTCAATCTCTCTGTAATGATATTGATGTTACACAGTTTTGGAGTCCAGTAGCCAGATCAGCAATGTTTTCTGCCAGAGGTAGCCACTCGTTACCCAGGTGGTTGAGCCCCTGAGCCTTGAGTGGCCTTCTGGTCTTAAGCAGAGATGGGAGACTGGAACAGAGAGATGATAATCGTAGTGAGGCAAGCCGAGGTCAGTGGGAAGGAGAAGCAGCAAAGTCAAAACGGTCCAAAATCAGCAACAGGTAGGAGAAACAGGAACAAGCTTGATTAGAGAGTACAGGAACCACAATAATCTGGAAAAGGTACAGAGACAGGAAGTGGCTTTTATAGGCCAAGAACCAGACACATGACCAGACACAGCTGAAGAGACTTGTCACTGATACCAATGCTTGTAGAGTCGAGATTACCAGATCTCAGGTACATTTGCAAAAGGCAGGCTGGTGTACTGGTAAGGAAGAGGTTTAGCAGCGTGTAAACCAGGGTTCGAAACCCAGCAGAGTCAGTTCCTCACATTACTCCCACCTCTACAGGCGCAGCCTCTGAAGAAGATCAGGAGCATGAATATTGTCCACTGGTTCCCACGATCTATCCTCTTCACCATAGCCTTTCCAATGAACCAAATATTGAAGCTTGTTGCGGAATATCCTGGAGTCAAGAATTTTTTCCACCTCGTATTCATCTTCACCATCCACGAGGACTGGTGGTGGGGCAGGCAGGGCTCGACCAGGGAAAGTATTTTCATGAAAAGGTTTAAGCAGTGCAACGTGAAACACCGGATGTATTTTCATGGAATCTGGAAGTTGCAGACGGAAGGTGACAGCATTGATCTGAGCGATGATCTCAAAAGGTCCCATGAACTTTTGACCCAATTTATGAGAAGGAATCCTAAGCTTAAGATTCTTTGTTGACAGCCAAACCTTGTCACCAACATGATAAACTGGGGCCTCCTTTCTATGCCTATCAGCAGCTCTTTTGTAACATTCCTGAGCCTCCGAAAGAGTCTTCTTCAACAGTTCTTGGGAATCTCGTAAGGCGGTTAGCCGGTCAGTGACTGCAGGAATGGAAGTAGTAATTGGGAGACTCACTAGAAAGGTTGGATGGTAACCATAATTAGCAAAAAATGGGCTCAGAGAAGTGGAGCAGTGTTGGGCATTGTTATAGGCAAATTCCGCCGTGGGTAGAAAATCCAGCCAGTCATCCTGCAGGTAACTAATATAGCACCGCAAATATTGTTCTAAAGTCTGGTTGGTTCGCTCAGTCTGTCCATTACTTTGTGGATGAAAAGCTGATGACAGATTTACAGTAATACCTAGAATAGAACAAAAATATTTCCAAAAATGAGATGTAAACTGCACTCCCCTGTCAGAAATTACTTCATCAGGCACTCCATGCAAGCGAAATATTTCCCAAATAACTAGGTCAGCAGTCTGTTTAGCTGAAGGGAGACCACGAGCTGGTATGAAATGACTCATCTTAGTTAACCGGTCCACAACAACAAGAATGGTAGTGTGTTCCTTAGAGGGAGGTAGTTCCACAATAAAGTCTATGGATATAGATCCCCAGGGACGACGAGGAATAGGAAGAGGCTGAAGCATGCCAACAGGGGATGAGCGAGGAGTCTTATGTCTGGCACATACATCACAAGAGGACACATACTTCTTAACATCCTCATAATATTTAGGCCACCAAAAGGATCGGGTAAGTAGTTCTTGTGTCTTTCGGATTCCTGGATGACCTGCTGGTTTTGAGTCATGGTAGAGACGTAAAACGTCCAGTCGCACTGATTCTGGAACAAACAGACGTTGTTGAAAAATCCAAAACCCATTAAGCATGGTCATATGAAGATCACGAAAAACTGGATCTTCAGCATAGCCCTTTTTAATGCGAGACATTAGATCAGAAGGAAAGGTAACTCCTAAAAATCTACTCTCAGGCAAGATGGTGGCTTTGGTTACTGTAGTATGGAGGGGGTCAGCTATCCTAGACAAGGCATCTGCCTTGCCATTTCTGGAACCAGGGCGGTATGAAATCAAAAAATTAAACCTTGAGAAAAATAGGGACCAGCGTGCTTGTCTGGCTGACAGTCTCTTAGCTGATTGAATACATTCCAGATTTTTGTGATCTGTGAGGACAGTAATTGGATGGGTGGCTCCCTCCAAGAGATGTCTCCATTCAGCAAAGGCAGCTTTTATAGCCAAAAGTTCTTTATTCCCTATGTCATAATTTCTTTCTGCTGGTAACATCTGGCGGGAATAGAAGGCACATGGATGTAACAACATCTTAGGTCCAGTCCTTTGAGACAGTATAGCCCCAACAGCTGAATCAGAAGCATCTACCTCTACAGTAAATGGCAATTCTGGCTGAGGATGTACCAGGATAGGGGCAGATGTAAACAGAGTCTTTAATCTGGAAAATGCAGTGTCAGCCTTATTGGACCACTGAAAAGGAGTCCCTTTACGTGTAAGTTCAGTGATCGGTGTAATAACGGCAGAGAAATTCTTAATGAAACGCCTGTAAAAATTGGCAAACCCCACAAATCTCTGAATATCTTTTTCATTCTTGGGGATGGGCCAGTCCAGCACAGCTTTAATTTTACTTGCGTCCATACTTAAACCTTTAGGAGTTATTACATATCCCAGGAATTGAATTTCTGTTTGTTCAAACTCACATTTTTCCAGTTTAATGTATAGGTGGTGGGTACGAAGGCGCTCAAGAACAATGCAGACCTGTTTTCTGTGATTTTCAAGATTATCAGAAAATATCAGGATATCATCCAAATATGCCACAACAAACTGATCCAGGAGATCCCGTAGTACATCATTAATTAGATGCTGAAAAGTTGCAGGGGCATTACAAAGCCCAAATGGCATTACTAGATATTCGTAATGTCCGTACCTGGTTCTGAAAGCTGTTTTCCATTCATCATTTGGTCTTATGCGAACCAGATTATATGCCCCCCGTAGATCAAGCTTCGTAAATATTTTAGCTGAGCGAAGTCTCTCCAGAAGTTCAGGAATGAGAGGCAAGGAATAGCGTTTTTTAACAGTGATTTTATTAATGTCCCTGTAATCGACACATGGCCGTAGACTGCCATCTTTCTTTTCTACAAAGAATATAGGAGCTCCTGCTGGAGAAGTAGATGGTCGAATAAAGCCTTTGGCAAGATTTTCTTGTATGTATTCACAAAGTGCTTTCAATTCAAGCTCAGAAAGGGAGTATATACGGCCAAATGGGATAGCAGCTCCAGGTAGCAGCTCTATGGGGCAATCATAAGGCCTGTGAGGTGGAAGCTGATCAGCATTCTTCTTATTACCGACATCTGCAAAATCCCGATATTGTAGAGGAAGCTTAGTTAAGTTTGTATCAACCATTTCATTAATTGTTGTGGCAACAGGTGTTGTTGCCTTAGAGGGTTGACAATTCATTAAGCAGTGTTCTGAAGGAAAGGACAAAGTTCTAGTCTTCCAATCAATCTGTGGGTTATGCAGAGCAAGCCAGGGTATACCCAAAATCACTGGAAACTTTGTTGAGGAAATTAGGTGGAAAGATATAGACTCATGGTGATTCACTTCCAGAATCAATTTTAAGGGCACAGTCTCATGTGTAACCGGGCCTGACGTAAGTGGAGAACCGTCTACTGTTTCCATTAACACAGGAGAAGATTTAGGGATAGACTGAATTTTATTTCCTGCTGCAAATTTAATATCCATAAAGTTTCCGCCTGCTCCAGAATCTATCATAGCTGTAGTTGAAATTGTATTATCACCATATTGCAAAGTGATAGGCACCACCAAATGAGGATGTTGAGTCATCATACCCTCTTCACCCTGAGCCAGAGAAAACAAGGGTTGTGTGACAGAATCCAGTTGGTCTGAAATCTGGGATTGGTGTTGAATCTGTGCACCCTCAGCAGTCATAGCTATTGTTCTTTTAGACTTGCTAGGGCAATTGATGGCATAATGCCCTGCACTACCACAATACAGGCATAAATTGTGAGTGCGTCGCCACTGTTTTTCTTCATTGGATAATGACCCTCTTATTAGATCTACCTGCATAGCCTCAGGTTCAGAGTCTGTAGGTGTTTGTGGGGTTGGAGTAGAAATTCTTGAATAGAAAGTAGGAGTAGCACTTGGTTTAAAAGAGCCCTGTCTTTCCAATCTTCTTTCTGAAAGTCTCCGATCAATACGGATAGCCAACCGCACAAATGCATCAAACTCAACAGGAAGATCAACACGAGCTAGCTCATCTTTTATAGCTTCTGAGAGACCCCTTCTGAAGTGGAACCTCTGGGCTGATTGGTTCCAAGTAGTATCAGCAACCCACTGTCTGAATTCAGCAGCATATTCAGCCACAGAACGCCTCCCTTGATGTAAATGAAGGAGAGTGGCTTCTGCTGTAGCACAGCGATTGGGGTCATCAAAAACTAGGCACATGGCCTCAAGAAAGTCTTTTAAATTTCCCAAGACTGGACTGTCCTGTTCCAGAAAAGGGGAGCCCCAAGCCAGGGCTTCATCTTTGAATAGGGAGAAAATAAATCCCACCTTCTCTCTTTCAGATGGAAAACGGTTAGGTAACATCATGTAATGCAAACGGCATTGATTTAGGAAACCCCTACATTTTTTGCGGTCTCCTCCAAATTTTTCTGGTAGAGGCAAGCGGGCATCTTGTGCAGGTGTAACAGTAGTAGCAGCAGCAGCAGCCGCAACATCATGTGCCCTGTAGCTGGTAAGCTCACTATGCATTGATCGAACTTCATTTTGCAGTTCAGCTACCTGATCTTGCAGCACTTGAATGGTATGTGCCTGGGTCTGCATAGTTCTTGCATTAAAAGCAACCTGCTGGGCCAATGCAGAATCTGATCCGACGGTCTCCATGAATGGGCCAGATTATTCTGTAATGATATTGATGTTACACAGTTTTGGAGTCCAGTAGCCAGATCAGCAATGTTTTCTGCCAGAGGTAGCCACTCGTTACCCAGGTGGTTGAGCCCCTGAGCCATGAGTGGCCTTCTGGTCTTAAGCAGAGATGGGAGGCTGGAACAGAGAGATGATAATCGTAGTGAGGCAAGCCGAGGTCAGTGGGAAGGAGAAGCAGCAAAGTCAAAACGGTCCAAAATCAGCAACAGGTAGGAGAAACAGGAACAAGCTTGATTAGAGAGTACAGGAACCACAATAATCTGGCAAAGGTACAGAGACAGGAAGTGGCTTTTATAGGCCAAGAACCAGACACATGACCAGACACAGCTGAAGAGACTTGTCACTGATACCAATGCTTGTAGAGTCGAGATTATCAGATCTCAGGTACATTTGCAAAAGGCAGGCTGGTGTACTGGTAAGGAAGAGGTTTAGCAGCGTGTAAACCAGGGTTCGAAACCCAGCAGAGTCAGTTCCTCACACTCTTCCTCTCCTCTGGCATATTTCCTTCACACAATCATCACTCCGATTCTAAGGCCAACCTTGACCTTAACTCACCATCCAACTACCACCCCTATCTCGCTACCACAGTTTACCTCCAAGGTCCTTGAGAGAGTTGTGTATGCTAGATTGCTCGACTTCCTTGAATGCAACTCTTGACCTGCTTCAGTCTAGATTCCACACTCTTCACTCTCTGTCAAAACTGCTAATTCTTCTTGACCTTTTGATCATCAATAACTTCTTCTCATCCTCCATAACTTCAGTCTATCAGACTCTGCACTTTCCTAGTTCTCATCTTGCCTCTCCCAGCACTATTTCAGTGTTTCCTTTTCTTGCTTTTCTTCTCCTCTTCAAACCCCTCACTATGTGTGTTTACCAAGGGTTGTCCTTGGTCCCCTACTGTGCTTGATCTATACTGCTTTTGTAAACTCTTTTGGCTTCCAATATCATTTCTATGTGGATGATATGCAAATCTATCTGCCCTCTCCTGATTTCTCACCGTCTCTCCTGATGTGTGTCTATGACTACCTCTCTGCTGTTTTCAACTGGAGGGCTGCTTATTTTCTTAAACTTAATATGTCCAAATAGAGCTTCTCGTCTTTCCTCCCTCAAGTGTTGCTAATCCCATGTCTGTCTCCCTCCAAGTCAATAACACTACCATTAGCTCTACCTCGCAGGCTCACAACCTAGGTGTACTCCAACCTCTCCTTCACCACTCAAGTCCAGTCACTTGCCAAATCCTGTAATTTCTATCTCAAAAACATAGTTTACATCCGCCCCTATTCAATGCCTTACAAGATGCTGGTCCATACTGGTCCACTATGATTTCTCACCTTGACTACTGCAGTCCACTTCTCAGTTTGAAAACTGGAATGTGCACCCTTCAGATAAGGCATTTTAGCCCCCAGAGAACCTGACACACCTATACATGGGTGGTATCACTGTACTCGGGAGAAGTTGCTGAACACATATTGAGGTGTTCTTTGGCAGAAACCCTTAAAGTACTCAGTACATGTATTCTTAAATCTCCAATTATTTTTATATTTTTTTACAATTTTGCATAGATTGGTGGTAAAATGGTTGCATGAAAAGAGTCAAAATACCCCAAGTTTAATACCTTAGGTTGTCTTCTTGTAAAAAATTTATGCATGTGAAGGGTTATTAACCCCTTAAGGACACGTGACATGTCATGATTCCCTTTTATTCCAGAAGTTTGGTCCTTAAGGGGTTAAGGGATTCCTGACAGATATCAGTGTTACAATGTAACTGTTGTAAATTTTGAACAAAAATGGTTTGGAAATAGCAAAGTGCTACTTGTACTTATTGCCCTATAACTTTCCAAAAAAAAAGCTAAGAACATGTTAACATTTGGGTATTTCTAAACTCAGGACAAAATGTAGAAACTATTTAGCACAGGTGTTTTGGGCAGTTGTAGATGCGTAACAGATTTGGGGGGTCAAAGTTAGAAAAGGTGTGTTTTTTTAAAACTGTTTCATCAGATGTTATAATGTTTTATAGTAAATGATATGATATGATGAAAATAATGGTATCTATAGAAAGACCATTTAATGGTGAGAACAATGGTATATAATATGTGTGGGTACAGTAAATGAGAAAGAGGAAAATTGCAGCTAAACACAAACACCGCAGAAATGTAAAAACAGCCCTTGTCCTTAACAGTAAGAAAATGGGAAAACGGTCTGGTCACTGAGAGGTTAAGGGGGGGACCTAATTACTAATGACCAGTAGGGTTTTCTAAATATTTTTTTTTTTAATGAAAAACGGTTGGAATAACACTTTCACCGAAACCTTAATCCCACCATACCATTACTCCCCCTGATTCTTAGATTCTAGGAACCCCCAATTTCTCAGTATCCCCAAAACCAAGTGCTCTTTCCCAGTAAAAGGAAGAAGAGCTGAAGAAGCCGATGCTGATACTGATGTTCAATTATTGGCTGACAGCATCCGTTGAGTGCTCTTAGAATATGCTTAGAACAGGGCTGCATAATAGGTAGCTCATCAGATGTTGTAGAACTATAACTCCCATGATGCTTTGGATGCCTTTAAAATGCATTTAGAATGACAACGCATCATGGGAGTTGTACTTCTAAAAGATCTGGGGATCTACCTATTGGGCAGCCCTGGCCTAGAATATGTACAGAACTAACTTTAGCAAACCTGGAACACTCATTCTGAGCTAATTAAAGAAAGATGCAAGAGACTAAAGTCTGATTGTAATCATTAGAAAAATTTCCAGACGATTTCAAAAATTCAAAATTAGACTTTAATGGCTACTGCTGTGGATAACTCACTTGGAAACTTTTCCAACAGTACTGAATCATTTGGAAAACCGTATTACATTGAAGCCTAAGTCATACATCCAGCAGCATGTCTCTATAAACTGAAGCACTGTACATACAAGGTCCTGGCACTATTACCACTGGTGTTTGGGGAAACCCTTTAAAGGGACATTATAGGCAGCAAATCAACTTTAGCTTTAGGAAGCAGTTTTGGTGTATAGATCATGTTCCTGAAGTCTCACGCCTCAATTTTCTGCCATTTAGGAGTTATATCATTTTTGTTTCTGTTTTTGCAGCCGAAACCACCCCCCCCCCAGCTGTTACTCACACAACCTGCATGAAAACAAAATGGTTTCATTTTTAATCACATATTAACTTGTTTTAGCAGTTTTCTCTCCTGCTCTGTAAATTGAACTTTAATCATATACAAGAGGCTCCTGCAGGATCTAGAAGGCTACTAACAGAGCAGAGAGAAGCAATTCAACATTATACAGAATGTGCAAAAAAGGGAGAGTAACCATTAGATGAATCTTTACAGAAAGTTTTTAGGAAGGCTGTGCAAGTCACATGCAGGGAGGAGTGGTTAGGAATGCATAAACAATGTTACATAGTTACATAGTTACATAGCTGAAAAGAGACTTGCGTCCATCAAGTTCAGCCTTCCTCACATTTGTTTTTTGCTGTTGATCCAAAAGAAGGAAAAAAACCCAGTTTGAAGCACAATTTTGCAACAAGCTAGGGAAAAAAATCCTTCTTGACCCCAGAATGGCAGTCAGATTTATTCTTGGATCAAGCAGTTATTACCCTACATTGAAAGATTATATCCTTGAATATTCTGTTTTTGCAAATATGCATCCTGTCGCTGTTTGAACATCTGTATGGACTCTGATAAAACCACCTCTTCAGGCAGAGAATTCCACATCCTGATTGTTCTTACAGTAAAAAAACCTTTCCTTTGCCTTAGACAAAATCTTCTTTCTTCCAGTCTAAACGTATGGCCTTGTTTCCTATGTAAAGTCCGGTTTGTGAATAGATTTCCACACAATGGTTTGTATTGGCCCGACTATATTTGTATAATGTTATCATATCCCCTCTCAGGTGACGTTTTTCTAAACTAGGTTTAAATTTGTTAACCTTTTTTCATAACTGATATGTTCCATTCCTTTTATTAATTTTGTAGCCCACCTCTGCACTTTTTCTAGTGCCATAATATCTTTCTTTAGAACAGGTGCCCAAAATTGCACAGCATATTCAATATGTGGTCTTACCAGTGATTTATAAAGAGGCAAAATGGTATTCTCGTCCCGAGAATGAATGCCCTTTTTCATGCATGACAATACCTCACTGGCCTTGGCCACTGCTGATTGACATTGCACATTGTTGCATAGTTTGTTGTCTATAACAATTCCCAAGTTCTTTTCGTGTGTTGTTATCCCTAATTTGCTTCCATTAAGGGTATATGTTGCTTGTGTATTCTTTACGCCGAAGTGCATAACTTTGCATTTTTCAACATTAAATTTCATCTGCCATTTGAGTGCCCAGTCCCCCATTCTATCTAAATCCCTCTGCAGCAAAGTAATATCTTGCTGTATTCTATCTAAATCCCTCTGCAGCAAAGTAATACCTTGCTGTATTATTATAAGGTTTTGTGTCATCGGCAAACACTGAAACATGACTTTCAATGCCGTCTTCAAGATCATTTATAAACATGTTAAATAGAAGGGGTCCCAGAACAGACCCCTTAGGGACACCACTTGCCACCTCTGTCCAGCTTGAAAATGTACCATTAATGTGATGGAATGGGTATCTAAAAAGGAAGAAGATAGATAAATCAATAATAGAGGGAGGCTAGAATGGAAGTCGGAGAGGCTTAATTGAAAAGGTCAGATTGTGAGAGAAAAACTGAGAGGTGAGAGGTGTACTATGAGTTAGAGAGGTTAAACAAATAAAAAAGAGAGTTAAACGTCTGGCAGGGGACCGGTTTCAAGATAAAGGGAAATAATAGAATCTTTATATGAGAGGACCAAAGGTAAATATGATAGGGTCACTAAGATACGTAAAAGAAAATTAAATATAACTTAGCAGAAAGGAAACTGAAAGAAGAAGAGGGGCTTGGGTACTTTAAAATGTATTAATATGCTTTGCTCTCCCCATAGCTCTGTCACTGGGATAGGGTAGATTTTGCACTGGTAGTTCCTCTGTAATATAATATTATTTTTCAGACAACTTCTAGACCTGAGACAGTGTGAGGTTGATGGGAGTTGGCCGCGGAGGAAAAAAAAAAAGAGAACTTTATTTATACAGTGTTTGTGTATTAGAACAATCCGTGACACTCAACAAAAGATTAGCTTCACCTTTTATGGGCACTCCCACGCTTTGAGGCAATACTTTTTAACATATCAGCCAAGACAGCACAATAGAGCCGATATCATGAAACGAGGAAGGATTTAATATATGTGTTGAACCTGTGGCATACATAGAACACCCTAGCTCAGCCACATTCTGCAAATGGCATTCCTCTGAGCCCTTCTGTGACTGCAAGCCGTGACGTGCGGATTAAAAATACAGAAACGGGTGGCAGTTCTGCAAACCAGCACTGAGTCTGCCCTACTTTCATAGAAGGGAGCGAATATTGATAGTTAAATTAAATATCACATTCCAATGGATCACTCTGATCTCTGTATAATTTATATTAACCTGAATAGATGACTGGGGTGGAATAAATATATATATATATACATATATTTTTGTTCTTATTTTCTAAGAAAGGTATGATTAAAGGAAGACTTTAGCATAAAGTGTACAAACAAAATTTTAATTCTCGTCAAATCAAGATTCTCTTCTTTTTTTTTTTACAAGAAAAGTATTTCTTCCTATCGTTCAAATAAAAGCCCCTTTATCCCTTTTCCAGCACCAACGAACTTTTTGTAGCTTCCAGATTCTCAGAGTGGAATGTAGCTAATGTCCAGTGTTTCTTCAAGTCCAGAATGAATATCTGTGTGTTAGTCACATCATGACAAAGTATGTTACTTCCAAAATGTGGATGATGTGTCCAGAGAAATCAATGTTGTCATTGGATTTCAAAAGTGCTCATTTTAATATTCCCATCTGTCTTCAACATCAAAAGATGCTTGGGAGATCTTGTGGAAGAAGCGGAACCCTCTGGTTTATGGACGTTTTGCTAAATTTGAATATGAACTGGTTAATTTGATCACGAACTGATTTTATTTTTCAGAATTTACATTTCACGGTATATTAATCTCTTTCGCATGATTTCTTGTGAGATGACATATAATTGAATTAGTTTATTGAACAAAATTGGTCAGCCCAGAAAATATTCTTCTTGTGCCAGAGAATGAGAATTGCCTCATTGAAGTCAGAATATCCCTTATCCTTAAACAGCTTGGTGTTATACTAGCCTACGATTTTGAATTTATATAAAATTTTTAATCAAAATATATTAACTTTATATGTTACTTAGTGGCTAATAATATGCATAAATATAAACATTGTATGTGATTTAAATATAAATTAATTCATATAATTAGCATAAAAACCAAAGGGTGTTTTTTCTTATTTAAATAAATGTATAGAAAAATGTATGTGTGTATTTTATTGAGCTCTTTTCTGACTATACTGTACTGTATCTTCTGATTCTGAATTCGAATAGAATACAATTGTTTATTACACTCAAAGCCCTAAAGATGAATGCCCTATCGAAAGTTTACTGGTGGAAAAGTGGTGCAGATATGTAAAATGATAGGAGACGCTAATAAAATAGATCTACTGGCTCCCCTGGTTTCCATGGTGATTCGCCAGCTGCCATTTTGTGATTCAGGAAAGGTGAATCCATAACTTTAGGATCTTCTCCAAAGTTCTACTGTATCTTCATCACCAACAAGTTATCTGGACAATTTCTTCATCCAATCTTCATTCTTGCCATAGATCAAGAACCCCTGAAGAAGTAGAAGGGCTCACGTCAAGGCTACCTTTGATCATGTCCCAGTGGCTATTTTTTTCATCTGGACCCTCACTTCCCCCAGTTGAAGGGCAACCTTTTTATTTATACTGCAATTCTTCATACTCTTGGCAAAAAAAGGTTCTACTTCTACAGTGTACTATATTGGGTGTGGTGGAGTTACACTCATAAATCTTGAGTTTCAGTGTCTGCTCCTTTAGTTGGGGGGGAAGTGCTGAACTTGATGTAAATTGTGTTGGACAATTGCCCCAGTCTAAAAAGCCTGAAGATACAAGTCTTAACCGTGTGCCCGTACTTGGGTCAAGTAGGTCTTGCGAGATTTATTAAAACTGTCAAAAAGCTTACGTCTCCTGTCAAGAGTTCAAACTAGCAAAAATAAGCTTTGGAAATAAAATTAGAAAATTAGTGAACAAAAACCTTTACACGCTAGAAGATTATCATCATATAGTCTTCTTGTAGTAAAAGAAAAATCTTCACCACATACAAGTGTGAAAGTGACATGACAGTCTATAATACTATATGTTTTGTTTTGTTTGCCAGTAAAGAAATTCTCCATATACACTAAAAAAGGATGATGTCTGTGGTTAAATAAAAGTCATCCAGTGCACTCTTGAGTTTTGTTTTATGCAAATTATAATTGGCGCTAAAAAATAAAAGATTGACTCCTGCAGTTAAAGGAATGTTCCAAGCACCATAAGCACTAACAGCCTGCTAATGTGACTATGGTCTAGAAGAGTCGTGGCACCATCCATGTTAAGTAGTCAAGCAGTGTTAGCATAGTTTGTAGACAAGTGCATTTTGTTTTATTCTAAATTGAATTTTTTCTGAATTCAGCAATTCTAGAACATCCGAATTTTCGAATCAACGCAAACCAAAACTAAAATGAACAAATTCTAAATGAATTAGTTGGGATCCATTCATTTTGGTAAGGATAGAATATTAGGGAGTTGTCTACTAAACAAGTGAAAGAGCAAAATTTAGAAAATGGCCATTTTCCCAGTTTTGCTCTTTCATCTGTTTAGTGGATGGCTCCCTAATTTGTTATCCTTATTTAGGATTGCTATAATTAGCAAGCCCTAAGAAAGCCTAGCCCCTAGAACCAGGCCATATCAATGCCAACAGATATTGTAAATCCTACCAAGGTAGGTCCACGCTTCCTTTTATAAACCAATATCTAATACAGGAGAAGATCTTCCAGTGGAACAACCAAAATGTATTGTAGTCATAGCAAAAGAAAAATGTATAGGAAGACTGCTTAGTAAAATGCGTAAAATAACTGATTTGGAGAAATTCTCCATCTCAGCTATGTTCACAATTTGATCATTTTAGCCTTGATGTTTCAAATGGGTTTTCAATTC
The DNA here is from genome assembly GCF_036172605.1 of Pelobates fuscus. Classification (NCBI taxonomy): domain Eukaryota; kingdom Metazoa; phylum Chordata; class Amphibia; order Anura; family Pelobatidae; genus Pelobates; species Pelobates fuscus. Next base: position 156,017,241 of record NC_086324.1, on the reverse strand, counting down.
TATGCAGCCCAACAATATCACACACAATTGAATTACTGGAGCAACAAAGTTGGAAGTGAGTGAGAAATAATGTATATGGAGAAATAAAAAAAAAGAACAACAAAAACGAAAGCAGATTAATAAACATAAAAATTCATCCTGTATAACTAACTGTATATATGGTTGTTACTGGAACAATGATTAGAAAGACTGAAAGGGACTTTCACAGAAATGCAAGCCCGATATCAGTCATATTACCCTAATAGAGGCTTTAGTGATTGGCACAAAGTGCCTAGATTTATAAAAACCCAAAGAAAAAAATTACTTTATTAAGTCCCTAGTTGAGTATACATTTAAAGAACAAAAGGAAGTAGTAGTTGAGTGAGATTTACTTAATTTCTATGATATGCAACTTTAGACCGGAGCAATCCACTAGTATATGGGAATTGAAATATTCGGGTTAGCATGCTGCTTACAGGAACGTGTACTCGCTCTTTTGCACGATACTGAACGAGTCCTCACGGATTTCCTGTAGCTTGTTATAGCAACCTGCAGCACGACAAATAACCAAGCGATACAATAATAGGGTATTCACTTATGTATATTTATACTCTTTATCTCCACTATTTCCACTGTTAGCTTCCCGATCGCGGTCTAATTGCATCTGGGGTCCGCTACTCTGGATCTTCCCATGTATTCCTTACTTCTATACGTTACAATACCCATATCCTTACCTTAGATATTTGATATACATGACGTCTTGAGGTCCTATCCAGATCTAAGATATCCATATATTAGGCTCCTTTTTGTAACTACATCTATAGGATACAAATGCCTTTAGTTACAATTCATTATATCTCCTCAATAAAATCCAATCTACGAAATACTTAGATCAGTTACAAAAAGATTGGTTATCGCTTGGCAACATTGTATCAGGTATATTTAAAACTGTAACAACAAGCTTCAGAGCATGGTCCTATTTTAACTATTTAATGTTTTGTCCTATTTTCTTTTTTTTGCACCTTGTAAATCACACATCTACTTCCTTTTGTTCTTTATATGTATACACAACTAGGGACCTAATAAAGTTATTTTTTTCTTTGGGTTTTTATAAATCTAGGCACTTTATGCCTATCACTAAAGCCTCTATTTGGGTAATAGGACTGATATCGGGCTTGCATTTCTGTGTAAGTCCCTTTCAGTCTTTCCAATCATCCTTACACTGGGTTATGCCCACAGTGCCCTACAACCCACTACAACTTCGGTGAGGAGTAGTGATGTCCCGAACTGTTCGCTGGCGAATAGTTCCTGGCGAAAATCGCTTGTTCGCGTTCGCCACGGACGGCGAACACATGCGCTTTTCGGTCCGCCCCCTATTCATCTCATTGAGTAAACTTTGACCCTGGCCTGTACCTCACAGTCAGCAGACACATTCCAGCCATTCAGCAGCAGACCCTCCCTCCCAGACCCTCCCACCTCCTGGACAACATCCATTTTACATTCATTGTGAAGCTGCATTCTTAGTGAGAGTAGGGACAGTGAAGCTGCTGCTGATTTGATAGGGAAATTGATTTCTAGGCTAGTGTATTCAGTGTCCACTACAGTCCTGAAGGACTCATCTGATCTCTGCTGTAAGGACAGCACCCCAAAAAGCCATTTTTAGGGCTAGAACATCAGTCTGCTTTTTATTTATTTATTTTTTTCTGTGTAATGTAATTGCAGTTGCCTGCCTGCCAGCCAGCCTGTGTGTCAGGCTCACAGCATATACTGTGCCCACTTGCCCAGTGCCACCACTCACTCACTGGTGTCACAATAGCTTGCATTTAAAGGAACACTATAGTCACCTAAATTACTTTAGCTAAATAAAGCAGTTTTAGTGTATGGATCATTCCCCTGCAATTTCACTGCTCAATTCACTGTCATTTAGGAGTTAAATCACTTTGTTTCTGTTTATGCAGCCCTAGCCACACCTCCCCTGGCTGTGATTGACAGAGCCTGCATGAAAAAAAAACTGGTTTCACTTTCAAAGAGATGTAATTTACCTTAAATAATTGTATCTCAATCTCTAAATTGAACTTTAATCACATACAGGAGGCTCTTGCAGGGTCTAGCAAGCTATTAACATAGCAGGGTATAAGAAAATCTTAATTAAACAGAACTTGCAATAAAGAAAGCCTAAATAGGGCTCTCTTTACAGGAAGTGTTTATGGAAGGCTGTGCAAGCTTACTCTGCGCGGGCCGGGGCCGCAACACATGGCGGCGGGCACCTGGTCGCAGGGGTTGCAGGGCTGCGACCCCTGCGACCGCGGTATGTACACCAGTGCATGCAGATGCACACACACTTAAAGGACCAGTACAGACACCCAGATCACATCAGCTCAATGAAGTTGTCTGGGTGTCAGGTCCCTCTAGTTTTAACCCTGCAGCTGAAAGCATAGCAGTTTCAGAGAAACTGCTATGTTTCACTGAGGGTTAATCCAGCCTCTAGTGGCTGTCTCACTGACAGCCGCTAGAGGAGCTTCCGCGATTCTCAGACACTGAACGTCCATAGAAAAGCATTGAGTAATGCTTTCCTATGGGCGGTTTGAATGCGCGCATGGCTCTTGCTGTGCATGCGCATTCGGAGCTGAGAGGCGGAGGGATCCCCAGCGCCAAGGGAGTCCGGCACTGGAGAAAGGTAAGTGCTGAAGACACGCACATACACACTCTCACGAACAGACGCATACACACTAGCTAACACATGCATACACACTAGCTAACAGACACACACATTTACTGACAGAGACACACTCAGCGACAGACATACATACTCACTAACAGACATCAAACAGACTCACTAATACAAACACACTCAGTAACAGACACACAGTAACACACTCACTGACACTCACACTAACACACAGTAACACTCACAGTAACACTAACACACACGCTAACACTCACAGTAACACACACGCTAACACTAACACACACACTAACACTAACACACACACTAACACTCACAGTAAAACACACACTAACACACACAGTAACACACACGCTAACACTCACAGTAACACACACACTAACACACACACTAACACTCACAGTAACACTCACAGTAAAACACACACTAACACACACAGTAACACACACGCTAACACTCACAGTAACACACACAGTAACACACACAGTAACACACACAGTAACACACACACTAACACACACCCTAACACACACACTAACACACACTAACACTCACAGTAACACACACTAACACTCACAGTAACACTAACACAATGAGTGTTAGTGTGTGTGTTAGTGTTACTGCGAGTGTTAGTGTGTGTGTTAGTGTTACTGTGAGTGTTAGTGTGTAACACTAACACACACACACTAACACTCACAGTAAAACACACACTAACACTAACACACACACTAACACACACACTAACACTCACAGTAACACTCACAGTAACACTAACACACACACTAACACTCACAGTAAAACACACACTAACACTCACAGTAACACTAACACTCACAGTAAAACACACACTAACACACACAGTAACACTAACACACACACTAACACACACTAACACTCACAGTAACACTAACACACTGAGTGTTAGTGTGTGTGTTAGTGTTACTGCGAGTGTTAGTGTGTGTTAGTGTTACTGTGAGTGTTAGTGTGTAACACTAACACACACACTAACACTCACAGTAAAACACACACTAACACTAACACACACACTAACACTCACAGTAATACTAACACACACACTAACACACACACTAACACTCACAGTAACACTCACAGTAACACTAACACACACACTAACACTCACAGTAAAACACACACTAACACTAACACTCACAGTAAAACACACACTAACACACACAGTAACACTAACACACACAATAACACTAACACTCACAGTAAAACACACACTAACACACACACACACTAACACACACACACACACACACTAACACACACACACACATTTTTTTTTTTAATCCCCCCAGCCTCCTTACCTTTTGGAGTGCTGAGGGGATTCCCTGGGGTCCAGTGGTGCTGCTGGGCTCCTGGGGGGCCGGTCACCCGGCGGGCAGGCAAGCAGGCCGGCGCGCGAGGGAGCACTCTCCCCTGAGTGCTTCCTCTTCAGCTCCCTCGCGCGCTGCGTACTGATACCGGCGCCGGAAGATGACGTCATCTTCCGGCTCCGGTATCATTGCGGTGCGCGAGGGAGCTGAAGAGGAAGCACTCAGGGGAGAGTGCTCCCTCACGCGCCCGCAGGACCGGCCAGCCGGGTGACAGCAGGGCCAGCCTCGGGGGGCCCGGAGGTGTCCGGCTCCTGGGCCCCCCAGGAGAAGAGGCTGGCCAAGTGACATACATACCGGGTCACAGGGGCGGCCGGGCCCCCTGGTGGGCCGGGCCCGGTCGCAGCCGCGACCCCTGCGACCCTGGTATGTACGCCACTGGTGACTAGGGTTCATAAACAAAGGGTTTTAACTCCTAAATGGCAGAGGATTGAGCAGTGAGGCTGCATGGGCATGTTCTATATACCAAAACTGCTTCATTAAACTAAAGTTGTTCAGGTGACTATAGTGTCCCTTTAAACAAAAAAAAAAACTTTTTTTAATGTAGTATAATAGCAGTCAGTTTCCTTCACTAGTGTGCGTTTCAGGGCCTGCCCAGTGCCACCACTCACTCACTGGTGTCACAATAGCTTGCATTTAACAAAAAAAAAACTTTTTGGACTGTAATATAATAGCAGTCAGTTTCCTTCACTAGTGTGCATTTCAGGGTCTGCCAGGGCACAGTGTCACACCAGTGCAACTCATATCTGGTGTAACAGTAGTGTACATTTAAAAAAAAAAAATGTTTTGACTGTAATAGATTGAATAGCAGTTAGTTGTCTGCCAGCGTGTGTCAGGCTCACAGCGTATACTGTGCCCACTTGCCCAGTGCCACCACTCACTCATTGGTGTCACAATAGCTTGCATTTAACAAAAAAAAACCTTTTTGGACTGTAATATAATAGCAGTCAGTTTCCTTCACAAGGGTGCGTTTCAGGGCCTGCCAGGGCACAGTGTCACACCAGTGCCACTCATATCTGTTGTCACAGTAGCTTGCACGCATAGTACCACTAATCGGAAAAAAAAATGACAGGCAGAGGCGGGCCACCCCGCAGGGGCCGTCGTGGTCATAGTTCTGTGATTCCCTTTGGCCCTAGAATAATGCCCAGTGTTCAAAGGCCACGTACCCTGAACTTGAAAAGTTCTGATGACATAGTTGACTGGCTAACACAGGACACCCAATCTTCTATAGCTTCCGCTCGGAACCTCGACGCACCATCCTCCTCCAGCTTAGCTTCAGGCACCTCTCAAGTTACCACTCGCCCGCCTGCCGCCACCACCAACACTAGCACCACAGCCGCTTCACTTGGTATGTCAGAGGAGTTATTTACACATCAGTTGGAAGAAATGAGTGATGGGCAACCATTATTGCCAGAGGATGTAGATAACAGGGATATGTCTCAGTCAGGCAGCATTACACACGTACGGTGTGATGATGATGATGTTGTACCCACTGCTGCTTCCTTTGCTGAGTTGTCAGATACAAGTGAAGCGGTTGATGATGAAGACGCGTCCGTGGATGTCACGTGGGTGCCCACTAGAAGAGAAGAAGAACAGGGGGAAAGTTCAGATTGGGAGACAGAGAGGAGGAGGAGGAGGAGACGAGTTGGAAGCAGGGGGAGGTCGTCGCAAGGAGCTAGTAGCACAGTCAGACAGCATGCATCGGCACCCGGGGTCAGCCAGACAGCACGCCAATCAACGCATGCTGTTGCCACTACCAGAATGCCGTCATTGCAGAGCTCAGCAGTGTGGCATTTTTTTTGTGTGTCTGCCTCTGACAACAGCGATGCCATTTGCAACCTGTGCCAAAAGAAACTGAGTTGTGTTAAGTCCAACACCCACCTAGGTACAACTGCTTTGCGAAGGCACATGATCGCACATCACAAACGCCTATGGGATCAACACATGAGTACAAGCAGCACACAAACTCAAAGCCGCCATCCTCCTCCTGGTCCAGCATCTTCAGCCACGTTAACCACTGCTGTCCTCCTTGCCCACTCTCAACCATCTGCCCCTCCGTCTCTCGCCTTGAGCAGTTCCTGCTCATCTGCCCACAGTCAGGTGTCTGTCAAGGACATGTTTGAGCGTAAGAAGCCAATGTCACAAAGTCACCCCCTTGCCCGGCGTCTGACAGCTGGCTTGACTGAACTCTTAGCCCGCCAGCTTTTACCATACAAGCTGGTGGAGTCTGAGGCGTTCAAAAAATTTGTAGCTATTGGGACACCGCAGTGGAAGGTACCCGGCCGAAATTTCTTTGCACAAAAGGCAACCTCCAACCTGTACTCGATTGTGCAAAAGGAAGTAATGGCATGTCTGGCACACAGTGTTGGGGCAAGGGTCCATCTGACCACTGGTCTGCACAGCATGGTGAGGCAGGTATATCACCTACACTGCGCATTGGGTAAACCTGCTGACGGCTGCCAAGCATGGAATGCGTGGCTCTGCAGAGGAGTTGGTGACACCGCCACGACTTGCAGGCAGGCGTGCTGCCACCTCCTCTACTCCTCCTACTCCATCCTCTTCCATAACCTCCTCGGCTGAGTCCTCTTCTGCTTCTGCATCTTGCTCCACATCAACGGCTCCCCCCCAGCTCCCCAGGTACTGTTCAACATCCCGGATATGGCAGCATCACGCAGTTTTGGGGTTGACTTGCCTGAAAGCAGAGAGTCACACCGGACCAGCACCCCTGTCCGCCCTGAACACACAGGTGGATCAGTGGCTGACTCCGCACCAACTGAAGAACGGCAAAGTGGTTGTGACAACAGAAGAAATTTGTTGGCAGCATTGAAGTTGGGCAAGTTGACACATGTGCCGTGCATGGCACATGTGTGTAATCTGATCGTACAGCGCTTTGTGCATAAGTACCCAGGCTTACAGGACGTCCTTAAGCAGGCCAGGAAGGTGTGTGGCCATTTCAGGCGTTCCTACACGGCATGGCGCACTTTTCCGATATCCAGCGGCGAAACAACATGCCAGTGGGGCGCTTGATTTGCGACAGCCCGACACGTTGGAATTCAAAACTCCTAATGTTCGACCGCCTGCTCCAACAAAAAAAAGCCGTTAACAAGTATTTGTATGACCGGGGTGCTAGGACAGCCTCTGCGGAGCTGGGAATTTTTTTGCCGCGTTTCTGGACGCTCATGCGCAATGCCTGTAGGCTCATGCGTCCTTTTGAGGAGGTGACAAACCTGGTCAGTCGCACCGAAGGCACCATTAGCGACATCATACCATTTGTTTTCTTCCTGGAGCGTGTCCTGCGAAGAGTGCTGTATCAGGCCATAGATGAGCGTGAAGAGGAAGAGTTGTGGTCACCATCACCACCAGAAACAGCCTTATCAGCATCGCTGAAGAGGATTGTGAGGAAGAGGAGTCAGAGGAGGAATGTGGCTTTGAGGAGGAGGAGGAAGACCAACCACAACAGGCATCCCAGGGTGCTCATTCTACCTATCTGGTACCCGTGGTGTTGTACGTGGCTGGGGGGAAGAACATACCTTCAGAGAGATCACTGAGGACGAGGAACAGAACATAAGTAGCTCAGCATCCAACCTTGTGCAAATGGGGTCTTTCATGCTGTCGTGCCTTTTGAGGGACCCTCGTATAAAAAGGCTGAAGGAGAACGACCTGTACTGGGTGTCCACGCTACTAGACCCCCGGTATAAGCAGAAAGTGCCTGAAATGTTACCGAATTACGGCAAGTCGGAAAGGATGCAGCAGTTCCAAAATCAATTAAAAATTATGCTTTACACAGCGTATAAGGGTGATGTCACAGCACAACGGGAATCTAACAGGGGAAGAGGTGAAAGTAATCCTCCTCCTCCGACGACCACACCGGCAAGGACAGGACGCTTTACAGACGTGTTGTTGATGGAGGACATGCAGAGCTTTTTAAGTCCTACGCATCACCACAGCCCTTCGGGGTCCACCCTCAGAGAACGACTCGACCGACAGGTAGCAGACTACCTCGCCTTAACTGCAGATATCGACACTCTGAGGAGCAATGAACCCCTTGACTACTGGGTGTGCAGGCTTGACCTGTGGCCTGAGCTATCCCAATTTGCGATAGAACTTCTGGCCTGCCCCACTTCGAGTGTCCTGTCAGAAAGGACCTTCAGTGCAGCAGGAGGTATTGTCACTGAGAAGAGAAGTCGCCTAGGTCAAAAAAGTCTAGATTACCTCACCTTTATTAAGATGAATGAGGGATGGATCCCGAAGGGACTGACAGTGGGCGATACATTCTACTAAAAAAGGCCTGATGAGGGGGACAAATTAACACACCACTTAGATTGCACGCACAGTGCCCCAAATTTTAAGTAGGAGGACCGACCAAGCATGTTTTTCCATCTCCCGCTTCCTAAAATCGATGCCTTATATACACGTCCCCTGATAGGGGACGTAACAGGGATTAAACTGATAGGAGTGGTGTGTTAAGTAGTACTATTCCTATCTGGTGGTACATTAGATTGCACGCGCAGTGCCCCAAATTTGAAGTAGGAGGACCGACCAAGCATCTTTTTCCATCTCCCGCTTCCTAAAATCGATGCTTTATATGCACGTCCCCTGATAGGGGACATAACAGGGATTAAACTGATAGGAATAGTACTACTTAACACACCTTATAATAACGCAGAGAGAGGCAATGCAGAGAGAGGAGTCTGAAGAAGAGGAGACAGAGGAGGAAGGTGGCTTTGAGGAGGTGGAAGACCAAACACAGCAGGCGTCCCAGGGGGCTTGTTGTCACCTTTCGGGGACCCTTGGTGTTGTACGTGGCTGGGTGGAGGAAGAGACCTTCAATGACATCAGTGAGGACAAGGAACGGGACATGGCTAGCTTGGTATCCAACCTTGTGCAAATGGGGAGTTTGCGGTTGTGCAAATGGACTGTTTGCGGTTGTTTGCAGTGCGTTAAACGGGGAGTTTGGTCTGTCACTGTGAAGCGGGCGTAACCCTTACACTACCTGATCGATACAACATCATACTTGATGTTTTAAAGCAGGTTATTCCAAACAATTTAGGAATGTTAGGTGATTTATGCCCATTATGGAGTAAAACCAGACTCTGCATCAACTATGTAATTTTCCATGGGAGTTTTGCCATGGATCCCCCTCCGGCATGCCACAGTCCAGGTGTTTGTCACCTTGAAACAACTTTTCCATCACTATTGTGGCCAGAAAGAGTCCCTGTGGGTTTTAAAATTCGCCTGCCCATTGAAGTCTATGGCGGTTCGCCCGGTTTGCCCGTTCGCGAACATTTGCGGAAGTTCGCATTCATCGTTTGCGAACCGAAAATTTTATGTTCGCGACATCACTAGTGAGGAGTTTTTCCCTCTTCTACCGACACTGTATATTTCTGTTACTGAAACAAGTTCAGGTGTTTCGTAGTCTTGACGTTGGCCTGGCCTCTGCTCAAGGCAATATCTTGCATAGGGTCCACGTTAGCCAAATGTGGACGCATTATTGAGACAGCAAGGTAAATGCAAGAAAATGACTAAGCAAGTGTACGAAGATCTTATTACACTTACACAACCATGTTACATATACAAAAGGTATTTTTATTTAAAGAAATGCGTCATGCGTGACAGCTGAAAGGGAGTGAGACATATTTTTAATAAATTGAACGTTTCGAAATGAGCTGGACATTTGCATTATCTACTGGCCTCATTTGGCCACAACTGGTCAGTCCTGGCAACTTCAGAATGAGGTGTGAAAAGATAGGATGCACATTCAAGATAGACAAATACATATTAATTTATTACAGAATTAACAGGGCATAGTTTGCATATTTTGAAAAACAGCTTTGCAGGTGGTGGCCAAGGGAGAAGCAAACTGTAGAGATACTTACTGGACATTCTCGGTCGTAAGCACCACCATTTTCCTTCTTCAACTCATGTGCTTCATCCACCAGGAGCCAAAATTACTTCTGTACTCTTGCACATTCAAAAGGTCACAACGGATCTTTTCGATACATCTTTCCCGCCTCTAGCGACCACTGTGGAATTCAATACCTTCAAAATGCCCTGGTTGTATGGGGCAATCTTGAATTTGGGGTTCTGATCTGCCATCCTGAGTTATTTCCCTGGCACCCCACATTTAAGGAAACCTTGGAAATGTCCTTAATCAGCACAGCAGGACCATGTTGTTGCCATGAATGTGGTAGTGCTTCTCGCTACCTTTCTAGCGCATCCACCCCTCTTTCCAGCACCATATCTTCTAATGTTGGAAGTTATGGAACTGACAAAATTCAAGGCAGAACATCCATTTTTAAATTTCTTTTAATATAGTTCCTGCTTTGTGTCGTTGTATCTTTTGGTTTGCATTGCAAATTCAGTAAAATTCTATCTTTTTGATAGAGCCACTTTAAGGGAATGATGGAAATGCAGGTGGTGAAGGGCCTCCTGAAATATTTGTAGAATGGCATACCTCCATTTCTTATTTAAAGGAATACTGAAGTGAGATAATCTTTTTTTTTAAAGCAAATTGCTATATCCAAAGTGAAAAGGCATGCATGCATTTATTGCTGCATTTTTTAATTGGGAAAATATCTAAAAATAGCTTGCAAAAGCTGCAGATATGCTGTCTGCAGCCTTTGTAAGATCTCCCTTTCTAAACCTGCCTAGACTTTCAGTATGTTGCAGGGAATACTTCAATCAGAGGCTTCTCATTGAGTCTCTGAAATGGACACTGTGGGTGTGTGCAAATGTGCGTCGACGGGTACACTTGTGCTTTGGGAAAAAGGTAGGATCGCTCTAGCAGAATCTGAAATAAAACCTTCCCAGCTGTCTGATTAACAGCCAGGGAGATGTTAGTGAAATTAGTTATAAAAGTGCCAATTTCAAACGGAAATCTGCACTTTTCTAAACTATAATAAAAGGGCAACTATAGTGCTAGGAAAACAAAATTGTATTCCTGGCACTATAGCTCCCAATAGTGCCTGTGGTGCAGAAGGGGTAATAAACCATTATGTCACTTACCTGGCTCCAGCGCCGCTGTACCTCAGAAACTTGTTCAGGATCCACGTCCACTCCTCCCCCACAAATGTCAGCCGGCGGGGCAGACCTAATGCGCATGCGCAGCATTGGCTGCACTCGCATTAGGAATTCCCCCATAGAAAAGCAGTGTATAATGCTTTACTATGGAGTTTTGGGTGACGTCGGATGTCCTTGGATGGCCCTGAAGTCCCTCTAGTGGCAATGTGGTAGATCCACTAGAGGTGGAGTTGACCCCCAAGGGTAATTTTTGCAGTTTATTAAAAACTGCAAAAATGACCTTTCCATGGTTGAGGGACCTGGAACACTGCACCCAAACCAATTTAATGAGCTGAAGAGCAATTCAATGAGTTGTGGGTGCCTATAGTGTCCATTTAAAGGTAGATGCTCCTCTAGCTAAAGTTGTCCTTTAAAACTTGATACATTGACATGGTTGTTGTTTAAAATTTGTTTTTTTGCGAATTCTAGTAGAATCCAAAGGAAATTTAACATTTGGCCAAAAAAAAGCTAAATTGTAAAAATAAAAAGTAAGTTATGTTTTTCCTATTTTGGCTAAAAATATGAATTTCATTCTGAATTCTTGACAATTCCTACCTCAATTAGTAATCAAGTTACTGTATTGAAGTTTTTGAGACTTTTTTTTATATTTCCAATTGCACAGTCATTGTGGCAAATGAGAGTAACGTTTGCTGATATCTTAGAATTATTTAAAACATGTATCTAACAGGGCTCAGTTGAGCCTACAGGCAAGAGTCTGCGAATATGTGTTTGTTATTTCATGCCTTCAGGTACAAAACAGACGTAAAAATAAATCTCAAAAGGTCAACAATTTCAAGAAGCTCACAGAATTCGATAACTCGAACGAATATATTATAAAATAAAAACAAGTGGATATTCTAACATCATAATGACTCAGGTGGCAACTGAAGAGTTTTATTGACTACATACATGCTTGCCGAGCATCATGGGAAATCTATCCCACAAACACCTCCTGCATTATGTTATTACTTACTGTTCTTTATCATTAAGGATCACTATAGTGCCCTAAGGGTGCCCCCACCCTCAGAGTCCCCCTCCCTTGGCACCGAAGGGCTTAAAACCCTTTCAGCAGTTTACCTTACCCTCTGCACTGGTGACCTCTCCTCCCCCGCCGACGTCAGCTCCCGAGTGGAGCGGAGTACGCATGCGTGGCAAGTGCCGCGCGCACATTCAAACAGTCCATAGGAAAGCATTTCTTAATGCTTTCCTATGGTCGTTCTGCACGCTGGATGCGAATTTCGCATCCAGCAACGTAGATGCGCCTCTAGCGGCTGTCAGGAAGACAGCCACTAGAGGTTGGATTAACCCTGCAATGTAAACATAGCAATTTCTCTGAAACGGCTATGTTTGCATCTGAAGGGTTAAAACCTGGGGGACCTGTCACCCATACCACTTCATTGAGCTGAAGTGGTCTGAGTGACTATAGTGTCCCCTTAGGTATCGTACGGTGTACGGTGATCAGTAGTTTGTGGTTGACTGCTAATTTGACTGTACTGAGATGAGGGTAGGAGAATCTTATTAGTGTCAGAACACTTGGCACTTCCTATACTAGGGCCAAGGGACCAGGCATCCTCTGTTCCTCAAATCATTGAGATAGTGGGCGTTCTGAACCCACAGCAAGACATTATTTATTGTAGGGATGCTTAGGGCCATTCATCCCCTAGGCAGTTTGTATTAGTCACATAGGATAGAAAGGAGCTAGCAAGAACATCTGGTAAATGGGGCTAATAGGGGACACACACTTACCTGCTTTTTTAAGGGGCGGGGGGTGGCATTTACAATATCCGTATCTGGTTTTTGAGGATCCTTAGGAATCACTGTTTTTTTCCACGGGCCCATTTTGTGTCTCCTCCCTTAGTTAGGCGCTTAGTAAAGGGACACTCCAGGCACCCAGACCACTTCTGCCCATTGGAGTGGTCTGGGTGCCAACTCCCACTACTCCTAACCCTGCAAGTGTAATTATTGCAGTTTTTTATAAACTGTAATAATTACCTTGCAGGGTTAACTCTACTAGACAGCCACTAGAGGTCACTTCCTGGATTATAGCAAGGATTTTCCTTGCTAGAGCGTCGCTGGACGTCCTCACGCTGTATGAGGACCTCCAGCGTCGCTCATTTCACCACAGGAAAGCATTGAAATTTGTTTTCAATGCTTTCCTATGGGGAGCGCTAATGCGCATGCGTGGCATTGCCGTGCATGCGACTTAGGTCGCCTCGGCCGGTGGGCGGGATCAGTATCGCCCACCGGCCAACAGAATCAGAAGGAGGAGCAGCGCGGAGGAGGAGACAGCGACGAGGAACATCGTCGCTGCCTCAGGTAAGTGACTGAAGGGGTTTTCACCCCTTCAGTAAACGGGGATTGGGGGGTGGGAGGGAGAGGGACCCTCCAGTGCCAGGAAAACGGATTGTTTTCCTGGCACTTGAGTTTCCCTTTAATGTGTTTAATATGTGTCTGTGTTTCCTTTCAGTGCTGTATCTGAGAAGCTGGAAGTGGATTCTTCATGGCATTAAATTTACTATTTTTAACACCTATTAGGTCTTAGAGAATGAGTCATTTATACATTTGTGATAAAGTTTTCTGGGAGAAGAAAAATAAAAATCAACAAAACACTTCCTGCTAGTTTGTATCATGCCTTTAGTGGATGTTAGTAATTCGGAGTGTACCATTGATTCCATTATTGTCTGTTTTGTTTGTGAAGTCAGATCCCCAAGTAGATTGTTATGACAACGCAGAACATCATTGGTGCTTAAGGGGTTACGTTTTCTGATACCCCTTCCAAAGTGGATACATCTGTTTCACCAGTCCTGTTTGTAGTTTTCCGCTCTGTGGCAACTGTATAGAGATAAACGCTAAAAACGAAATATTAGAATATGTTATCTATGTATTTGCATTGCTAGCTGTGAAGCAGATATTATTATCTATACAGTGATAGCATGACATTTTTACAAGCCTGATACACTTTAAAGGCACACTATACTCACCCAGACCACTCCATCTCAATGAAGTGTTCTGGGAGCCATGTGGCCCCCATTTTAACCCTGCAGCTGAAAACATTGTTTTTTATAGCAGGGTTAACATGCTTCTAGTGGCTGCCATACTGACCACCACTAAAGGGGTTTCCGAGAAATAGTGGACCAAAACTCCACTATTTCATTAGATGGTCTCAGAGAGTGTGGCATTTTGCCGCGCACGCACACTCATCTCCCAATACTTCCCTATGGGAAAGCATTGGATTGGCTGAGATCATCAAGCTCAGCCAAGGAGGTGGATCTATATGCAGAGACCAGTGCTATGAGGGAGAAAAGGTAAGTAATATATATTTTTATCTCTGGTAGTGGGGGCCTCGGTCACCTAAATGGTGGCAAGGGCACCATAGCGTTAGGAGTACAAATGTGTAAGGAAACAGTGTTCCTTTAATATATATGTCATATTTTAATTGAACCAGAGATAAACTAGTAATGAGGCAAATATTGAAATTCCCTCCTTTAGCCAGCAGTTTTTTCATTGCAATTTGCTGTGAACTAATTCTTTATAACCACAACAAAACTCTTTAAAAATGAAATAGTGCAAATTTCCATCATGGGGTCCTTAACCCCTTAAGGACCAAACTTCTGGAATAAAAGGGAATTATGACGTGTCACACACGTCATGTGTCCTTAAGGGGTTAAAGTGGTTAAATTCTCTAAAGATTTATTTTTAGTGAATAAACCCCTTTATCTCTAAACAGATAATAAATTAACCAAATCTGACCCAAGAGTGTCACTAGGGAGAAAAATAGTGAACAAAAATACAGGCTAGCCCTGCAATAGTGCGCACCTTGTCACACCCAGCGCACATCTTTCAAATGTTTTATCTCACATCATTATGTCCTCAGGGGCTCAATTATGTTTCATCCATATCCTCTATAGTAATAACACAGCAAGCCCCCAAGGGCCTTGCAATTACATTAGTATTTCCAGTGAACTGTAAGATATAACACATTTTTTTTTTTTCACAGATTCCTATTCGAGGCTATGCAGGTGTAATAACAGTGTAGGGTATGGTATCTGATTATAGACATCTGATGGTTGCTGAAAATTTTTATTAGCAACTGTATAGATCAAATTATATTTGTACTTGAACTATGCGTCTTTATCTGGACTGTACGATTCAGTTACTCACTATTAAAATGACCAATGCGTGTAATGTTCTTAAAATCGTATACAGATGTAGCTTGCATGGCTTGTGCGTACACACACTGCACCCACCGTACGTGTTGTTTATAACTTAAAAACAACATTCTATCTGCACATTTGTGGTTTATAGGCTGTTACAATGTACAGATCCCATTTTATGTTCTTTAAAACACTTCATATTGAATGGGATTAGAAACGCATGCCTTGAACCACAATCCACAATTGTCCATGAAATAGAAAGACAATTATTTAACCAATCATTGTTAACAGGAGTAGTCCCAGAAGATTGGAAGTTAGCTAATGTTGTGCCCATTCACAAGAAGTAGTAGGAAGGAGTCGGGCAACTAGAGGCCAGTAAGCCTTACTTCATTAGTGGGGAAAGTGATGGAAACCATGTTAAAGGATAGGATTGTTGAACATCTAAAATCACACGGGTTTCAAGATCAGAGACAACATGGGTTTACTTCAGGGAGATCATGCCTAACTAATCTTATTGATTTTTTTGATTGGGTCACTAAAATAATAGATCAGGGTGGTGTAGTAGACATTGCTTACCAAGATTTCAGTAAGGCTTTTGACACTGTTCCACATAGAAGGCTTATCAAGAAAAAGGAATCTATAAGTTTGGATTCCAATATTGTTGAATGGGTAAGGCAGTGGCTAAATGACAAGCAACAGAGGGTTGTAGTCAACGGAGTATATTCAAAGCAAGGTCTAGTTACCAGTGGGGTACCTTAGGGATCTGTACTTAGACTCATTCTCTTTAATATTTGTATTAGTGATATTGCAGAAGGTCTTGATGGTAAGGTATGTCTTTTTGCTGATGATACTAAGATATGTAACAGGGTTGATGTTCCAGGAGGGATAAGCCAAATGGCAAATTATTTAGATAAATTAGAAAAATGGTCAGAGTTGTGGCAACTGACATTTAATGTGCATAAGTGCAAAAAAATGCATCTTGGGCGTAAAAACCCAAGGGCAGAGTACAGAATATTTGATAGAGTCCTAACCTCAACATCTGAGGAAAGAGGTTTTGGGGTAACTATTTCAGATGACTTAAAGGTAGGAAGACAATGTAATAGAGCAGCAGGAAACACTAACAGAATGCTTGGTTGTATAAGGAGAGGCATTAGCAGTAAAAAGAGCACTTCCCTGAGACCTGGTAAGTATTGTATGCAGTACTGGACACTGTATCTCGAGAAGGATATTGACACTTTGGAGAGAGTTCAGAGAAGGGCTACTAAACTGGTTCATGGATTGCAGGGTAAAACTTACCAGGAAAGGTTAAAGGAACTTAACATGTATAGCTTGGAGGAAAGACGAGATGGGGGGATATGATAGAAACATTTAAATACATAAAGGGAATCAACACAGTAAAGGAGGGGACTATATTTAAAAGACAAAAACTACCACAACAAGAGGACATAGTCTTACATTAGAGGGGCAAAGGTTTAAAAATAATATCAGGAAGTATTACTTTAATGAGAGGGTAGTGGATGCATGGAATAGCCTTCCAGCTGAAGGGGTAGAGGTTAACACAGTGAGGCAAGCATGCGTGGGATAGGCATAAAGCTATCTTAGACTTAAGATAAGGCCAGGGACTAATTAAAAGTATTTAGAAAATTGGGCAGACTAGATGGGCCGAATGGTTCTTATCTGCCGTCACATTCTATGTTTCTATGGTTCTATGTAATAAAGACAAAGAGTAAGTGAGAAAAGAACAAAGAGATCAGAAAAGGTGTATGACACGAAAGGTGAGGGCTTGGATCTCCTTATGTCTACTCTAGAGGGTATTTACATTGTAACATAGTAAATGCAGATATAATGCCAGTGTAGTGTAAGGAATCTAGTTATGGAGATATGATGGGTTCAGCAAAACCGCTAGCAATTGCATAGATCAAACTATATATTTGAGCAAAGATTTAAGTCCATCGAGTTCAACCTTTAAACATGACAAATGTTGATCTTCTTTCTCACTGTGCCTGGTCGCATATCAGCTGAGTGGACAACCAAACATGCCAAAGGTAAGCCCTAATGTTTTATTTTTTTATAATCTCATTGAAGAAGCTCCTCTTCATATTGACTGTAGAAATGTCAAGACGAGGTTGAACATCAGTGGTTCAATGTATATAACGTTCCTGACCAGGAACATGGAACCTTCATTATCCAGCTATTTGTTGCAATATTATTCCCTTAATGCAGTACCAGCCCATGGAATTATGGGAGGTATAGTCCAACATCAAGTGTAAGTAATATATAGGACACCTCTGCTTTTGGCTAGTTGTTTGAGGTTTTTGATCAAAACGCATGCCTTTTGAGTAAATAGCAGTGAAATAATTGCCACCTTGTATTGTGCATTTTTTTGTAATATTCCTTTGCCATCCTTTGTTCATCAACATGATTTTCTTTTTGAAATAAGTAAAAATCTGGTGAACGCCTTAGCTTTCGGTCAATTCCAGTGGTCGAAAGATTGTATCTTCCATCATTGAAGCAATTCTCAGAATGACCTAGTTCATGTTGTAGTCTCCTACGCTTGCTCTATTAGCTGTGCTATGCGGGCACAAAATGTTTCAGCACATCGAGTTACAGATGTAGGTAAAGCCTTAGGGAGAGGAGTGGTAGTTGGGGTGATAGTCCTCGAGCTTCTGATGTGTGAATCAGTTTTTGTCTTCTTGGAAAGATCAAATGGCCTGAAGTGGACTTGCTTAAAATAAAATCTGTTAAAAAAAAATATTTGAAACACAGCAAACTAGAAAAATGCACTTTCAATATTAGCGAATAAAAAGTGCATAGGTTTGCTAAAATGTTACAATGACCCTGAAATTAAAAAAATTAAAAAATTTAATATAATAATACCATCTAGCATAGTTATTCTCTAAAGTTTGAATTGCTGGGAATTTCTATTTTATATTAAAATATGATTGTGGCTCAGTTCAGGAATGGAAATTTATAGGACAACCTTAATCCAAACATATATAAATTTATACAGAATTAGGTAAATCCAAGAAAATTATTCACTAAAATTAGAATCTGTGGGGATCAGAAGGGAATCTTAAATTTAAGGCCAATGTAGCCAAACTGGAAGTATATTTTTTTTTAAGATTTTTACCAATTGAGCTATTTTGGCCCTGCATAAGAAATTCACTGCCAATATAGTAAATGATCTTCAAATCATCAGGATCATTAAGGAAATAAAATATCCCTCCATAACTCAAATAATTTTCACAACAAACCTGAAATGCTATGTATAACATGCAAATGAACTCAAATAAAATTGTGAATTCAGATTTTCTGTCCTCGGAGATGGTTTACCTTGATCTTAACCTGTGCTACTGGTCAGTCATCTGTTCTAGATTAAATTAGAAGTTTTTTTGCTAAAGGAAGCAGCAGAAATGTGTTGTTTGTGCTCATCTGCATATTTTCATGGCATTCTGGGTATATTATAGTTACACATTTCAGATCGTTTTCTAAACTCAGAATCCTTTTTTAAAACTACTTTAAAAATAAATCAAAGCTATCTGAAATAATGAAAAGCAAATTTTGGGAGACCAAGCGTATGTCATAATATCTACGTGAACTGCTAAATTGATAAGGAATGTGTACCACACCTTGTACAATATGTTCGAAACATTTTAGTCTATCCTAGAGTCAAAAGGAATAGCCCTACCGAGTATTTTAATTAAAAAGGCCAATGCGTGCATTAAAGCAATATGATAAAGTGATGTCATTGTATTGTTTTTCTAGAAAGCCCCGTTGTCAGCCAACTTCAAAAACAATACAAATAAAACCATTTGAGAATGTAGCTCTCTGTATAAACAAAAATGTAAGAGATTTAAAAAATCTTACCTGGAAACCTGTCAAAAGTTTCTAGCTGGCTTCAGGTTTAACAGTTGCAATGTTACGTAGGTGAAGAAAGGGATGAGGGATATTTTTCATAAAATATTATGGTGACCTTTCTAGTCTGGGAGTGACCTTGTCTTTTCTTGAGAGTCCCACCTGCCAGGTCTTCACCTGCTTTGTGGCCAGAACACCCATCTATTGCCCACAATAAATTGCGTACTTTATTAACATCTCCTCCCTCAAAATAAATTTTATTCCCACCCGTCACTATTATTAGGGCACAGTAGAATTAGTAGATAGAATGTTTTAACTGTGTGGAATGACTAGTGGCTATGGGACTCCTAAAAGTGCCAATAGAGAGATGAAACCTGACCACAATTTTGGGTTGGGTTAACAATGTCATATCCACCCCATCTAAGTAGCCTTCACCTGTTTAATATATTAATATCTCCCAACCACAGCATGTAGGTGGAGGCTGGGCAGGTCACTAGGTCCCTCCTTTTATAATATTATTAGCCTCCACCTACTGCTCATGGGGGGAGCTAGAGGGACATTATGCCCCCCCCCCCCTCCCCCATTTATTTAATGAATAGACCCCACCTGCCACTAATAGAGTAACCTGGTCAGACCTATTATTAAATTTAAGACCCAACTGGATGTTCACTGTTCAGTAGGCATGTCCCCACCTTCAGCATGGGTGGGGTATAAGGAAGGTATTAAACCTCCCAGAGGCTCTTATTTAGTTTTTTTACATTTTCGATAATTTCATCTGAGCAAAGTAATTTTAAAAAACTGAAACAGCATTGAAACTCCCAAATCAAAAATCTTTATATCACATTTGATGAACAGGTTAACTTTACATTTGGAGAATAAGCCATCATGTTAATGTCGCATGTACTTAATTTGGGGCTCTTTGAAAAGAAAAGTTACAAAAACAATGGGGTAGACATTTCAATACATTAACCCCTTAAGGACCAAACTTCTGGAATAAAAGGGAATTATGACGTGTCACACACGTCATGTGTCCTTAAGGGGTTAACAAATAAAAACATATAAAAAAAAGATTGTCTTTCTTTTTATTTTTCTATTTATTTATTTTTATTTTTCTATTTTCTACAAAAAAATTATGTTTTTTTAACCCCTTAAGGACACAACTTCTGGAATAAATGGAATTGTGACGGAATATTTTCGTCATGTGTCCTTAACGGGTTGAAACTGATTAAGAATTGTTTTTGTTGAGTATAACTTCCCTATAAATGCAAATGAATGCATTTAACTTTCATAACGCTATAATTTGTTTTCAATACAGCAATTATAAAAAAAAATCACATTCATTTTTCACGGCTTAGTCACACATGACACTGCAATACATCCAGTTGAATGGGTTGGGAGATAACACATTTTAACCGTGTATTACCCAAATAATGTTTTGAATGGGAAAACTCATGAGACGTTATCTGCTTTTTTTGTTTTAGTGATGGTGGTTAGGAATTATACATGTTTCTTGTTTTTCAGTTTAGTTTTAGAAGCAGGGATTTGATATTTTTCATTATAATTATGTTAATTATTAGTATAAATAAAAAAAAATTCCCTTCAGTATTTTTAGCTTTGTTCTTTCTTACTACAGAGAAAAATAATCTGACCACATGTCCTATTTGGAGGGCCATGGCAATCTGTTTTTCACCAAGAGACCCCTTTGAATGTCTCTGGTGCGGACTCCCATCTCTGCAGTGCACAGAGCTCTGTGTACGTTATTTGAGACAATTCCGGACTTTTTCAGACAATTTTCAGATATTTGGTTCTCCAGCTTCCCTGCTGTTTGTAGAGCTCTTCTGCCTGTCAATGCAGTCTTATTGTGCAACAAGAAGAATAGATTTGCAGGTATAAAGTTATTTTAAAATAAGGTTCAAGACCTCTCGGCTAGACTGAACCCCACCTGATTGGTCCTGAGATGCTGCTGGAGCTATCGATCATCCCTATGGAAAATATCCCAGGCTTCTGGAGATGGGGCCTCCAGTACCATTTTAGAGAGAGGTAGAAATCTGGAACAGTACTCCAATGTAAACAGAAAGGGTCGTTAAGATAAAATGTCAAAAACTACCATTACCTTAAAATATATACCGATTTAGTAATTTATGTATACGATAGCAAATTCCTTTCGATGTGGAAATAAAATTAAGAGACCCAGTCAAGACTTTTCCTTTATTAATCTAGTGAGGACTCGGCATTCCACATTTTATTATTTTTTTATTTGTGCACAAACACACAAAAGGCCACATTTTGATCCTTGTGGAGATTTGTCAGACTTAACCACAAGGTGCAGTCACATACCTATTCTGACCATATCATCTGACACACGTGCATGTTTACACAGTCTATGTTGGCAAATTTATGTAAATAAAAAATTCTATCTCAAATGTTCATTTAATGCATTTATGCATGTGTTCAAAGACCCATAGAAGATTTAACAACGTATTGGATTTTTATTTTTATTTTTTTTAAATATAAGGATTTTTAAATATAAGGATAAAGACAGAGTATTAGGTGGCTGTTAGGGACAAGGTTGAGAAGGAACTTTATGTAATATCTTAACATTGTAGAGTATTTTTATGTCTACATTAGTACTTCCTTTTAGAGTATCCGACAAGAAAAATAAATACAATAATACTAATTAGAATATCTACTTAGATGCCCGATCATAACTTGGCACAACGAGGGTGTGAACATGAGCTGCCGGCCTAGGAAATGTAATCTTCTGATTAACAACTCCGACAGAATGACAATTGGAAAAACGCACAATAAGGAAATTTGAAGAGAATGACATGCAAGATCTTCAACCCGTGCAACCAGCCAACATCATTTCTTCCCTGTGACTCATCTTGCTTTAGTTGCCAGGCCTCTGGGTGGATGCAAATTATTTGATATAACAAAGTACATAGTAGTGGTTTCCAACTTTTTTTGGATTGAGGCACACTTCTAAAAGAGTCACATTTCCAAAGCACACCTGATTTGTTATGCTTTTTTAACTTCGTCAACAGGTTATAAATGTCACGTGTAACATCTAGCCAAATTGACTTTAATAGGGTGGCCCTTAAAGTGTGAATTCAAAGTGATTTTAAAATTTAAGACCAGAATAGCCGTATTGGAAGTAGAGCGGTCATAGCCGTTCGGCTTTTTTGATCTTAAATTTGAAATCGACTTTAGTTCTCACATTAGTGAATAACTAACTGAAAAGGCAGCCCAAGGCTGTGGAGGAGAAGGGAAGGTGATCTCAGAGGAACTTCAGGTCAGAAAAGGTCGTACAAGGCTCTGTAGGTGGAATGGAATCTGTACAAGGCTTTACTTTTGGAAAAATGACAGTTAGTAGCAGTAAGAATCTTCACAAAGTCCTAAACTGATGAAGAGAATCTGATTTAAAAAAAAAAAATCACAAATTCTAAAATTAAAGTTCATAGTAAAATACGAACTTGAATTAATTTAATAGGAACTGCTCACTCTTTGTTTTCACGACTTTTAATATAGTTATTTTTTTCAATGCTTAACAGGAGATTTTCATGGGCTTCTGACTCCGTAAAATGGGCAGAATATTTTACCATTGTGCGAGAAAGCAGCAGCAGTCAGCACCGTATTTAAAGAATCAAGACAATATTTATCACGTAACAATGACAGCAGTATACGTCAACTGCTATAGTTAAAACAGCGCTAGTTATCATACATTTACGGCAGCATCTTGTGATTGTCACAGTATCCCATGACAGCCATTTAAACCGCTAGTAATTTACTATTGTAAGAAAACAAATCAATCATCTAAAATTAAAATAGGTCATTACCATCAAGTAATTAATTGCCATATTTAATGTGCAGTTCACTTAATATCAAGGAAGCAGCCATCAAATTGCAATTCCTGACAATTCTCACTGTAACAATTAATCGTGTGAGTGTTCTGTTCCCATTTAGTAACACTCGTTAAAATAACTTCTTATATTTTATTATATCATTGCATGGTGATAGTTTAGTGAGATATATTTTGCAAACATAGCCTTTGATTTAATATATTTGGAAAACGCTTTTGGATACCATTTTAATTTTTTTTTTTAAATATAAAAATATATCATATATAAAAATCAATTAATATATAAAAAAAAATAGTAAAATATTTTTTAAAAAATATTAAAATCATTTTAAAAGCTTATCCAAAAATATATAATTAACCTGGCTACCGTGGAGAATCCTAATTGGATATCAGTTCTCCCATTGAAGGCTACTGTGATTTTAATATCTTAGACACAAAAATGGAGCCCTGTATTAGACAACAGAAGTCTCATATGCCTGTGAGATATAACATGTTTCCCCGGAAATAAGACATATCCCAAAAATAAGCCCTAGCTTATTTTCGGGAGATGCTCCTAATGTAAGCCTTACCCTGAAAATAAGCCCTAGTCATTCGCAAATCTACATTCGGGGAAACTTTCTTTTTCAAGGGAAGACTTTATTTTTCTCCGAGCCCTGTATTAACCTTGTTTAACTGACACAGGTAATGTAAGGCTATGAAAAATAAGATCAGCCACATCCCGTAACTAAATGTCTACCTATAATTTATGTGTTGAAACTCCTAATCATGTTCTAGTTGTGCCAGAGGCATCCTGACAACTTTACAAACGCAGATGAACCTGACGGAAGGTTATTTTAATTGGATAATTATAATGAAGATTATGCAGAAACTCAATGGATAAAAATGCAGCTACACACCGCTACACACCACCACCACCACTAGTATGTATGGCAAATTCATTTCTGTGTTATTATTTTCACCGAGTCAATTTCCCTGCGCATAACCCTAATGGCTACACAGAACAGGCTGACATTGATATAAAGCAAGACAATGGAACTTTTAGCAATGTCGTTTATTCACTAAACAATTAATTACGGTGACCTGACAGCCATAATGCAAAATTTAGGCAGAAATATCGGCGCTCTAACTCTTTGCCACTTTTTTTGCAAATATAAGTTGTCAGTTAACTAGTCTGAATAACTCTTCTCTCACCAGCAATACTTCCAATTGGCATCACTGGAGCATAATCCATCCTGTGCTGTGTTTTAATAGTGAACATAATATCACTTTTTAACCTTTTCCAAAAACGTATAATTTTATACCCTTACCCAGATAATATATGTCTAGTTACTACTAATATTACAATTAATGCACAAGATCCAGCACACTTACTCATTCACTAAACAGCAGTTTCAAAGCTCACAGATTTTTAAAACATTTTTTAAATAATGGGGGTTTAGTTACATTATATGATCGTATATTGCATAAGCCTGCCACAACGTCAATGTACCCCATCTTTGGGAGGTCCTACTCTGACAGCCTAATGGTTGCTCATATGAGATTCCATCTGGGGATCTCTGCAGTACGAGGCTAAATAAGGCCCTGGAATGAGGAACCTGTGACAGGGGTGGTTGGAAAACCAAGGAGTTGGCCTATACTCCCAAATATATAAATGAAAAACCAGGGGGCTGCCTTCACTCACTCATCCACTAAACAGCAACTTCAAAGCTTACAGATTGTATTCGTTTTTTTCTAAAACACCTAATCTAGGCAAAAATAATAGGGGTTTAGTTACAGTATATGATCATACATTGCATAAGCCTACAAACAGTCAGTACGACAGAAAAAAACATTTCTTATAATCTTTCCACTTAAATTATTACAGAAGAGCAAAGTAAAATAGTTACATTGTTACAGTTTTACATCACATTCGTAACGCACAAACATTCAATCTGCCTAATAATATCTGCTGTAATGGCGTATGTGTTTCGATGTGTGACTTACCAGCCTAGTGTAATGTGTTATGAACAGATTCTATATTTAAAGGAATTTGTTCCCATATTGTAAACAGCTGGTCTTCTTGAAATGTAAATGCAATGTTCTTTCCCACGACACAGTGTTGTCCATTCTGTCACTTTATTTTCTCAAGGATGCAGCTGTCCCTTTCAGGTGCTATACCATTCCCTTTACCCTAAGGGGTGTTTTCCTAAACAGAGCCCCCTTCCAAGCCTTAATGGTATGTTAATGTAACTACTTTCCCAAGGCACAGAGTATTATCCTTTGCTAACTTTTGCCTTGGAGGTGCTGTATCTAGCTAGCTCCCCTGTGAAGATGTATGTCCCCCTGTTTCACACACACACACACACACACACACACTTAAAGGGACACTCCAGGCACCCAGACCACTTCTGCCTATTGGAGTGGTCTGGATGCCAACTCCCACTACCCTTAACCCTGCAAGTGTTATTATTGCAGTTTTCATAAACTGCATTATTTACCTTGAAGGGTTAAGTCCTCTTCTAGTGGCTATCTATCAGACAACCACTAGAGGGACTTCCGTGTTCATAGAACATAGTGCTTTAATCAAGCACATATTAATCAGATACATAATCATAATATTAGTCCCAACACAGTCCAGGAATCATTTATTGAGAAAATTCATAGATCTGTCCCTTTAAAAATAAAGGCGTGGAAGTAAAATGCAGTTAAAATATGAGGATATGTTTGTTTAATTCCTTAAATACCTTTATTGATACATGTTCAACAACGTATCATACAATGAGAGGAAACCGTCATAAAAAAATGCAATATATTAAAGGGACACTGCAGACCCCTAAAGAACTTGAGAAGAGTGTCTTTTTTTTTTTGCAAAAAAGTGTAGATTTCAATTGAAACTGACACTTTTATAAATTAACATGGTTACACCCCTTTGGGTTTTAAGCAGATATTCGGAAACTTCCTGCTTAGAACTTCCTAAAGGGGTTATTGTTTATTAAATAGAGTATCTATAAGTTTATGGTGTTGAACAGCACATGACAACTCATTTGGGTTAAATGGGCAGGACCCATTAAGTCAGGGGTAAGAGTCAAGTTCTGGAGGTAAAGTCTGGCATCCCAATCAATTTTAAATTCACTAGTTGCTAGTAGGTCCAGATGAGTTCTCCAATCTCTATGTTCTACCTCTGCAACCAGAAAAAAAAACACTGTTTTTCACATAAAAGACACAAACCCAAACTTCATACATTAGAAATTAGGTTTGTCCAGACCACACGAGGCCTAGCCACCTTTGATAATATTTCCTTGCATAATCTGCGCTATTGCTCTTTTTTCCAAGACTACTCACTGCCGAGGCTCTCTTCCTAGCTACACTATATCTAGTCTTTTCACTTACAAATTATGACTATTGTCTGGTTAAATTCTTCCCAAATGCTCAATCTGCGTACAACAGAGTCCTTGATTTAAGTTTTGGATAAACATTTCAAATAATCACAATCTGTTAGGTAAACTTCTACACAAGTCACCATCAAAGTCTATGGGATTGTTGTAGATAATTTGACAAGTTTTTGTAACAGTTTATGAACATTTGAAATACGTATCCAAAAATATTAAATTAAGGGCTAAATGTATATGAAATGTTATAAATATGAAACACTAAAAACCTAATTTGTCTTACACATATACAGCAGGTACTACATCTTCTTCTATCCTTTCTTAGATAACATTCCGTTTATCCAATCCACCAAAAATAGAAGTGAGTTTATTTCATTATGTCCTCTTCTTTACACAACATATTTTCCAGCTACTTTGTCTTTGTTCTTACTAACACCTTCTATCTGTCAGTGACTTCAATAAATTTGTCTAAATTCTTCATGTCTGCGTCCTCCTTTAGGCTTCCACGATATGTACACCTGCATATTCAGAGAAACAGAAGCAAATATTGTAAGTTGATTAATGTCTTCAGGTAACAGCATAAATAAATCTCAATATAGACAGGTTGGACTTTTTTTAACCAGTGTCAACGCTCACCAGTGGTTCTTCTCTAGCATAATCACCAGCTAGTTCCTTCCTGTGTTCATTTTCTAATTTCTTAAAGTATGAGCCAAGTGTGCCCAGGCAAACCTAAATGCACAACCAAGTTTTTCTCCCCGTCCTCCGTTTAGTTCCCTACCTGCCCATTGTGTCAATTTGAAAATAAAGAACAGGTAATAGGAATCGGAACTCTAAACATGCAGTGACTCTTCTCCGCTTTTCCCAACATTTCTTTTGTCTTGCCCTGCTCTTCCTGCCCTGAACCAGCAGAAACGTTAACAACAAGGTACAAAGTTTGACTATAGCAGACACTTCCTTTCAACGTGTTAATGTACCAAAGCTCTCTTTGCTCACATCAAGCCAAAGCACTAAAATGAAGTCTTCCTTTACTAAAGACTCATTTCAAATTCATAAGAGTGAGCCGAGGAATCATTCAAATTTTACGTAGGAGAGGAGAAGAAAATAAAAAATGTATATAATACATTCTAAAAATTTTGTTAGAATGTTGTTTTTTCGAGTGCCTGACACTAATTCCATAGTAACAGAAAATAAATATTATCCTCAGAGTTTGATCCTCAGAGGAAACCTGATTTTTTTTCTTTCTTATCTAATTTTTACATATTTTACACGTTTAGTTTAGGTTTTTGAAAAGAGGTGACACATATAATGGAAGAAAGGAGTTGGGAATAGTGCCTTGCTATAGCCTCCGATGGTATATGTAACAAAGAACAGGTGGGCTGAGGTGGGGGGGGTGATATAGTGTAGTATGTAATACAACTGGAAGTGAGGAGAAAAAGAGATGCACGTACATCAAATGGAGATAAATAGCTCCTATAGGTTGCGCTTGAGCAGTGTGATCCCTACCTAAATATATTTTGCTATATCTCTTGATCTCAGTAGATGGTCCAGGGATACAAAACAGGACACAGAAATTCGCTCTCTATTGAATAGTAGTTTTATGGTACTCAAGTATTATAAAATGAATAAGATAGGAAACACACTCACATTCTTTGGAGCCTAATATATGGCTCATTTAGACACCGTGGAATGGTATGATCCCCACTCTGAGGATATCTAGGTGATGTGGTGGCTTCTCTGTGGTATATATAAAAACAGAAAAACAGAAATATACTGCACACTGTGTGATTAGGTAGGGGAGATAGATAAAAATTCACATATTAGCTACATACATAGTTACATAGCTGAAAAGAGAAATGTGTCCATCAAGTTCAGCCGTTCTCACATTTGATTTTTGCTGTTGATCCAAAAGAAGGAAACAAACACAGGCTGAAGACCTTCCAATTGTGCAACAAACTAGGAAAAAATAATTCTTGACTCCAAAATAGCAGTCAGATATCTCCTAAGATCAAGAAGCTATTACTAATTAAAATGTATATCCCTGTATTTAATGTTTTTGCAAGTATTTATCCGACTGCTGTTTAAATATTTGTATAGACTCTGATAAAACCACCTCTTCAGGCAGAGAATTCCACATTCATATTGCTCTTACTGTAAAAACCCTTTCCTTTGCCTTAGAATAAATCTAATTTCTAATGGTTAAAACAACGATGACTTATAAGTAACATGACACATTTTGCCATAGGGCTTTTTCAACAGAAGTGACGCATATCTTTAATATTTCAAGGACGAACTTTAAGTTTAACAGTTGTATTTTAGATGAATCAATTTACTAACATTAACTTTCAAGTTAAAGTTTTATAAATGGTGGGGGGGCGGAAAGTATAAACCCGTCAGTACTTCCAATTTCTGCGAAATTGTCATTGCTTAGACAATGTATATGTAACCCATGTTATAAGACCCCAAAGTCTTTACTACTGCGAGCTACCATAGAAAAAACATTTATGTTGCAAAAATGAACATCTATCAGCAATCTAAAGCAGTGGATACCCGTAAACTACTTGGCTTTGTTTACATTGTAAATATGTCTTTAAGATTGGGTTTGGAAGACTGGGCTAAACTATTAATAGTTAAATCTCTCCCAAAACAACCTCTCAAACATGATTATTTCTGTAGTGGAAATCTATGAATAGATAACATCCCAAACTGCTACCACTCAAAGCAAACATAATGAGTCTGCATCCATAAACCATAGAGGGCCTCATATTGCCACCATCCCAATAGAAAGAAGAACAGTGTAAGAAAGGCTTATTGAGGCTTATTAATTTGTGTGACAGGCGCTTAAACAGCGAGCAAGATGGTGGGCGGGGCCTGCTAGCCAATCGGAACAGTCGCATGTGGCTGGAGCTCCTAACAGACAACCTCTTATTCCACCGGACTGCCCGGGGATGTCCTCGTCGGCAATTCTCACATGGAAGGAGGTCTCTGAATAAGCAGTGCCGGAAGCCTGAACCAGGGAGATCACAAGTCACAGCTCCAGCAACCAGTCGGGATCGGTCTCCAGGGTACCTCCTGTCAGAGCATGCTGCGGCTGGGGTCTGGTGTGGCGACCCTCTCAAGATTGCTGGACTCCAGCTGACGAGTGGCTGTTCCTCCCCCTCTAAGGACGTTGGCTGAGTGGGCTACAGGCAATCTCTACAGCAACACCAGCTTTATTATTCGTTTAATATTGCTTTATTATTCTTATTGTTCTACTCTTCTAATCTTCTCACATACAATGTGCACTATAGCCTAATTACTTACATCCAGTGGCACCTATAGCATGATAATGCTCTTATGCGCCATACTTTTCTTGCTGTAATCACCACCTGTACATTGGACATGCCTTATGGCATCATTAGTAACCACATGCACTGTGTAATGTTCATTTTATTATTTTCTACACCTAAGCTTCACTTATATTCATTGTGCATTTAGGCAGTCCAGATAACCAGTTGTTACTTTAATTAGCCTTTTTATTTGACATGTACATAACTATTATGTTTACAGGGTCGGGGGTAGGAGTGAGGTACTCTTGTTACTATATTTCAATCATTCTGACAGAGGCTAATACATGCCTGAATGTTTAACCCTGCACCACAAAAATAAAGAATTATAAAAAATAATTAGTGAGCGAGATAATATTGTATGAATGAGCTGCTACCACCACTTGGTTATCACTCAAATCCGTTCAGCAGAATTGGATCGCCACCGGGGTAAAGTTTTGACCAGCCAGCCACATGGTGATGGCCCAAAACAGAGAACTGGCCCAGCCGGTCTCTGTTCGGGGGTCTCTGTGCGAACACCGTGCAAGGGATTCTCCTAAATTCAAGGAGCGAATGCTCCCTCCAGTCGGTAGTCCGCATCTCCACGAATGTCGTTCGCATAGCTGGTCGGGAAGTAGGACGGGGCAGCGGTATAATCTTTACCGGGGTTTGTGCGAGTGCCTGGCCAAAAAGGGTTTCAAGGCACTCAATGACCAAGTACCGCTGCCCACGTTCGGAAGACAAAATGGTCACCCCATTCCCTAATTACTTCCCTTGAGGTTTCGTACTTAAGCCACTGGTGTTAACGTCCTAATGGGGTACAGGGGTGGTCCTCGTTCAGTAGTCAAATGCAATGTGTTCGGATATGTTAACTCCCAAACGGTTAAAAAGAAAAATACACAAAAGGAATGGTATGTTCCACCACAGCGTGTTTCCTTTTTTCTCTCCCACTGTGTGAGAAATACTACACTACATACTTCTTTTTTTTATTTAACTTTGCTCTCTGTTACATATATGATCAAAAAACACTATGACAATTAGCTGTCTGGTAAAACTCAACAGATTTGGTAGATCAGATTTTGCGTGTCCATACCAATTTATTTTAGCTTAGTTTTACCGTTCTCTTGACATTTTGTCTCAATACCATTTTGAGCATGAAACCCCTCCTGAATTAATTTGTTGCATTCTTTGCATTATTTTCATTTCTGGAGCTTAGCCCCTTCCCCACACATCTTCAATGTCCCTCCCTGTACTGTACAGAGATAATCTGGTTTCTGTGCTGGAGGTTAATGCCTATGCATTTTTTAACGCTGAATAATATTCTGCACCTGATCTACTCCCTTTTTTCACTTTTTGTTTTATTTTTATGGCTGGTGTAATGTGCAGACTTATCAAATAACCAAGAAAATACAAGTTTGTGTTTATTTTATTAATTAAGGTCCTCACAGGCCCCTACCACT
The DNA here is from genome assembly GCF_036172605.1 of Pelobates fuscus. NCBI lineage: Eukaryota > Metazoa > Chordata > Amphibia > Anura > Pelobatidae > Pelobates > Pelobates fuscus. Next base: position 155,986,122 of record NC_086324.1, on the reverse strand, counting down.
ATTTCTGATTTTTTCTAATTAGCAAGTACTTGTAAAATTAACATTGTTTTAAATGGCCATTGAGTATTGATGGGCGTTTGATACTTCTATATTTAAATATGGGATAACCCATTCATTTCTAGAACAAAGTCCAAAAATGTTAAAGCTAGATATTACAAGGCATATCTGTGCCCATCACACAATTACTGCTTCCATCACTGCACCTGACACTTATATACAGTGTATCCATCCAGAAGTCATGGAGGCTTCGTCACAGTTCCATTACGAACACACTCATTATATACAGTGCCCATCAGATGCCTACATGACAGCCACATCCCACAATAACAACATTCAGCACTAAAAGCATTGGCTTCCATTTTATACATTCATTACACATATCATTTAGATTACGTCAACATTAAACTAAAATCAGAAGGAACACGGACACAATTGTCACATTATACCATGTGGACATCACACCATATATTAAAAATAGTCTTACCACACCAATGTCACATACAGACACTCACCCCACCTTCACATCACGAACAGCACCACCATGAGTTCCACATCACATGGAGGAATGTATGACACCAGTATAATATACAGTATCAATAGGATAGCTGCATAGCAACACATGCAACACCTGTATCACATCAAACCTATGTGTCATGCTCACTCATCTTTCTGGCCGAATTCCTGCTTCCAGCCTCCACTACAGCAGTTCCAACACCGGCTGCTGCAGCTCTGCCCACTTTTATGATGTGGCACACACGTGCCTCTGTCATGACGCTAATGCTGTCTGGACTCGAACGTCTGGACTCGACCGTTTTGGGGGGCGTGGCTTCCAATTTAAGGAATCAACCTATAAAAGGCTGGTTCACACATAGGACTTTGCCTTACTGTGGTTATTTTGTTAGTTCCCAATAGTGCTTAAAATCTGGTTGTTCTCTTCGGTATCTTGACCTCGGTTATCTGACTATGCTCCATTCTCCTACTCTCGACTCAGCTCTCGTACCTCAACTATTCTCATATCTGGTTCCCTGACTCGGCTTGTTTACCTCGTTTCTGTGATTTCTGACTCCCTCGACCTTGGCTTTTTATTGACTATTCTCTTTCAGTCTAATGTAGAGTCCGGCCACTCTAAGGTCCGGTATACTTTTTTCTGTGTCATTCATGTGACATGAGCATTTCCATGGCCCCATATATAAAAAAACTGGCAAACGTAACGAACACAGCCAAACACACATACTACATGTATAAAAGTTAACACAACAATTTCTTGGTTTTATACACATGCATTTCTCAGCAGGAGCATAAAAAGAAATTAAGAACAAGTGGAGAGGTAAGGTTCCTGCACAGTCATCAGATAGATGTAGACGCATATGGCAGCAATATGTGGGTGAAAATATTATGATGCAGCTGCAAAATTACCCCCATGATGGCATACCATTTGCAAAAGTAGACAACCAAAGGTATTGCAAATGGGGTATGTTCAGTCTGTTTTAGTAGCCACTTAGTCACAAACACTGGCCAAAATTGGCGTTCAAATTAGTTCTTTGCATTTTTCACACACAAACAAATATTAACGTTAACTTTGGCTAGTGTTTGTGACCAAGTGGCTACTAAAAAAGACTGGACATACCCCATTTGCAATACCTTGGGTTGTCTACTATTGCAAATGGTATGCCATCATCTGTAAATTGTATGTATGGTTTGGAAGTTGTGAATATTGTGTAAAACTGTATATTTTCCTGTCTGTGATAATTAAGTTGACCCATTGTGTCCAGTAATTATATCACAGGCAGAGGAGAGTGTTTGTGTGCCTTTGCTGGGAGTGTCTGACTGTACTGTTCTGTTTTGATTGGCTATTGTAACTGCATGTCCTGTGTACCACCAGGTCCACGTGGGTGGTAACCTGGTGGGAAAACTTGTATAAAAGAAAGTCCTTTGGTGCTCATTAAACAAACCTGCTTGACCCTTTCTTGAAGCCTTGGGTCATGCTTGGGGGATGAGATAACTACACTCTTGGAGATTGCTATATCACAATACTCCCGAGTATAAGCTCTTGTAAGAGCTTGTTCCTGATACGCTTTCTGGATTAGGAGAGGTCTACCCACTGGAAGCTGAATCCTGGTCTTGGGTCCAGGGTGTGTGGAGGACGGCAAGACCCCGGTGCAGCTGCATCGCTGGAAGTGGGGTCTGCACTGCTTATGTTGTCTGGTAGAGTGCATGGAGTCCTCGGCAAGCACTAGGAGCATTGATTGGTGGAGATACTCGGTCGGCGTGCCAGCGGTCAAAAACAATATATTTATAGGTATTTCATTTTCTGCTCTTTAATATTATTTTATAGAGCTTGATTTTATTTTTTTTTTTTATTTTTTTTTTAAAACCTGGGATTGTTCTCCATATCTTTAAAAGGTGGTGTCTGAAACCAGTCTATTTCTTTGTTACAATGTTTACTCTGGTTTCTTGTCTGAATGCATTTTTCACTTTTTACAAAAGGTTTTCATGGAAAAGAGCAAGTATGAGTAAGGTTACTTTATGAGGGCTGACTAATGTCTGGCTATCTCAATGTTGTTTATGATAGAAACATTTTTTATAAATACATGTCAGCTATCAAAGAGTTAGTTGTAGAAAGTGTTTACTTCAGCTATGTGTTAAAGGAACACTAGCGGGTAACAATGACCACTTATTTTAAATGCATTATAAAGATAATGATTTAAAAGAAATTACAAATTAAAAACATTTCCTTGATGCCCTGTTTAGTGGCCCTACCCATTTTTGACGTTTGTTCCCCCTGGCTCATTATTCACATAGGGATGCTAAAAGGGGGGCCCGGCAAACTTGTGGTTCCTGTTTAACCCCTGGACCTTAGGCAGCCGCCTAGTGTCTCCTAATGGTTACTACTGCAATGTTCACCATGCAGTTGCATCCAGATATTTCCCACACCAGGAAGAGATTGGGTTGCACAGCCTGTGGCTTCACAGTCTGCCTCACGACTATGAGGAGAGAGAACTCAGTCCAACGTGTGCATGCAGCACGCAGAGGTCAAGCAAAACTTAAGACAGACATTCTAGAATCCTCGTTCCAAGCTGCCTGATTGACAGCTCTGAGGGATAGACTCATAACTGTAAGATGACTGTAAAACTGTAACTATAAATTGCTCTTGAGTTACATCTTTGTACTTGCATTATAGTTTTGTATATTTTTTTGTCTCTGTAATCATGGTCTATCACTTCTGAAAGTGAATACTAACTTTGGATATCTGAAGATATACCCTTTCACTGGGAAATCATCTACGAGGCATTATTTGGCATATAAAGTGTGAACGGCCAATTGGAATACATCTTACTATAATTTATTATACAAAATTATACACTGTGTTGTTTTTTCATTCTGTTCTTCTAGCACAATTTCCCCTATTTTGATTTGTGCTTGGGGACCAGACAAATTCTCTGGGGCACATTCTTCTCTGTCAAGGAAAGTTTAATCTTTATACATATTTTTTAACTGTTTTGAACTTGAGTTGTGATTGTCCCATTATATGTAGACCTAAACTGTGTAATGTTTACAAAGCATCACAATGGCATTCGTGATGTTGCTTAAAGTGACCCTTTAAATTCAAATGGAAAAAAAAACAAACTTAATTTTCTTGGTAACAAATAGTCTGCTGTCTCTATGTTCTGTAGAGAACATAATGTATTTTTAATAGACTAAAAATAACTAGTTTACTAAAATTGAACTTTTTTTTTCCTGTGAAATGTGAGTTCTTCGTTAAAGGGGTGTTTGAATGTGATTATTAAATCCCATTAAAAAGTTATTGGTCATTCTGTAGAATCTACGTTTCTCTGTACATGGGAAGGATGTGTTTGTTAACTTATAGTAGGTTTCACTTGTTCTCGTTTGTTTTAATCTGCTGTGTACAAATAGCCTGGCGGCAAGTATCTACCCTGCTTTATTGTCGTCACAAACTTCAGTTCCATACCACTTCTTATATGAGACTTTAACCTGCACTCATAACTCCATCAAAGCTGTCAGGGTTGTTTGCACGAAATGTTTGCAGCTTGACAACGGATTCTGTTATATAATGAATGACAAAAATCTGTCCCTTATGAAATCTGAGAACTTGATATAGCTGGAGGTAGGCTTCCTAACTGGTTCAATGTAACATAAATGAGCTTAATAACGGAAGATATGTCTTTAGATATATTGCTGTCACCGCTAATGCATACCTCTAAATTATTATTAAAAAGCATATGTGAATGGGTAAAAATTACACGTACATACACAAACATGCCATTTTTTGTAGTACATGGTAATGAAGACACATCAAAGCAAAAACATTTTTAGTTTCAGTTTAGCACTCACCCACAATACATGGATGGATACAAAGAGATATGGCAAGTGAAGGGTGAAATTTAGGGTACTTTATGTATACCACCTTCATAGCAAGGTTTTCCAAAACCTTTTTTTTAAGGTTAGATGTGAGTTTTTTGTAAACAGAGGGCATTACTGGGACATGAATGTTCCGGTCTGTTTGAGAATAGTGGGTATTACTCTCCAGAGTGAAGGCTGATATTTGCCCATGTACGTAAATCTAGCAATGATAAGTTTGACGAAGTGCTGGGGAGACAAAATTACACTAGGTCTCTCTCCAGCCTCAATCTTCTTATATCGTTATCACTAGAGTGAGCGATTTAATGGCAACATCTGCAAATACGAAGTGTGGGTGCTGAGATGGGAGAGGTGTGGGCGCTGGGATAGGAGAGGTGTCGGTGCTGGGATAGGAGAGGTGTGGGTGTTGAGATGGGAGAGGTGTGGGTGCTGGGATGGGAGAGGTGTGGGTGCTGAGAAGGGAGAGGTGTGGATGTTGAGATGGGAGAGGTGTGGGTGTTGAGATGGGAGAGGTGTGGGCGTTGGGATAGGAGAGGTGTGGGCGCTGGGATAGGAGAGGTGTCGGTGCTGGGATAGGAGAGGTGTGGGTGTTGAGATGGGAGAGGTGTGGGTGCTGGGATGGGAGAGGTGTGGGTGCTGAGAAGGGAGAGGTGTGGATGTTGAGATGGGAGAGGTGTGGGTGTTGAGATGGGAGAGGTGTGGGTGTTGAGATGGGAGAGGTGTGGGCGTTGGGATAGGAGAGGTGTGGGTGCTGGGATAGGAGAGGTGTGGGTGTTGAGATGGGAGAGGTGTGGGTGCTGAGATGGGAGAGGTGTGGGTGCTGAGATGGGAGAGGTGTGGGTGCTGAGATGGGAGAGGTGTGGGTGTTGAGATGGGAGAGGTGTGGGTGCTGAGATGGGAGAGGTGTGGGTGCTGAGATGGGAGAGGTGTGGGTGCTGAGATGGGAGAGGTGTGGGTGTTGAGATGGGAGAGGTGTGGGTGCTGAGATGGGAGAGGTGTGGGTGCTGAGATGGGAGAGGTGTGGGTGCTGAGATGGGAGAGGTGTGGGTGTTGAGATGGGAGAGGTGTGGGTGCTGAGATGGGAGAGGTGGGGGTGCTGAGATGGGAGAGGTGTGGGTGCTGAGATGGGAGAGGTGTGGGTGCTGAGATGGGAGAGGTGTGGGTGCTGAGATGGGAGAGGTGTGGGTGCTGAGATGGGAGAGGTGTGGGTGCTGAGATGGGAGAGGTGGGGGTGCTGAGATGGGAGAGGTGTGGGTGCTGAGATGGGAGAGGTGTGGGTGCTGAGATGGGAGAGGTGTGGGTGCTGAGATGGGAGAGGTGTGGGTGCTGAGATGGGAGAGGTGGGGGTGCTGAGATGGGAGAGGTGGGGGTGCTGAGATGGGAGAGGTGTGGGTGCTGAGATGGGAGAGGTGGGGGTGCTGAGATGGGAGAGGTGTGGGAGCTGAGATGGGAGAGGTGTGGGTGCTGAGATGGGAGAGGTGTGGGTGCTGAGATGGGAGAGGTGTGGGTGCTGAGATGGGAGAGGTGTGGGTGCTGAGATGGGAGAGGTGTGGGTGCTGAGATGGGAGAGGTGTGGGTGCTGAGATGGGAGAGGTGTGGGTGCTGAGATGGGAGAGGTGGGGGTGCTGAGATGGGAGAGGTGTGGGTGCTGAGATGGGAGAGGTGTGGGTGCTGAGATGGGAGAGGTGTGGGTGCTGAGATGGGAGAGGTGTGGGTGCTGAGATGGGAGAGGTGTGGGTGCTGAGATGGGAGAGGTGGGGGTGCTGAGATGGGAGAGGTGGGGGTGCTGAGATGGGAGAGGTGTGGGTGCTCAGATGGGAGAGGTGGGGGTGCTGAGATGGGAGAGGTGTGGGTGCTGAGATGGGAGAGGTGTGGGTGCTGAGATGGGAGAGGTGTGGGTGCTGAGATGGGAGAGGTGTGGGTGCTGAGATGGGAGAGGTGTGGGTGCTGAGATGGGAGAGGTGTGGGTGCTGAGATGGGAGAGGTGTGGGTGCTGAGATGGGAGAGGTGTGGGTGCTGAGATGGGAGAGGTGGGGGTGCTGAGATGGGAGAGGTGGGGGTGCTGAGATGGGAGAGGTGTGGGTGCTGAGATGGGAGAGGTGGGGGTGCTGAGATGGGAGAGGTGTGGGTGCTGAGATGGGAGAGGTGTGGGTGCTGAGATGGGAGAGGTGTGGGTGCTGAGATGGGAGAGGTGTGGGTGCTGAGATGGGAGAGGTGGGGGTGCTGAGATGGGAGAGGTGGGGGTGCTGAGATGGGAGAGGTGTGGGTGCTGAGATGGGAGAGGTGTGGGTGCTGAGATGGGAGAGGTGTGGGTGCTGAGATGGGAGAGGTGGGGGTGCTGAGATGGGAGAGGTGTGGGTGCTGAGATGGGAGAGGTGTGGGTGCTGAGATGGGAGAGGTGTGGGTGCTGAGATGGGAGAGGTGTGGGTACTGAGATGGGAGAGGTGTGGGTGCTGAGATGGGAGAGGTGTGGGTGCTGAGATTGGAGAGGTGTGGGTGCTGAGATGGGAGAGGTGTGGGTGCTGAGATGGGAGAGGTGTGGGTGCTGAGATGGGAGAGGTGTGGGTGCTGAGATGGGAGAGGTGGGGGTGCTGAGATGGGAGAGGTGTGGGTGCTGAGATGGGAGAGGTGTGGGTGCTGAGATGGGAGAGGTGTGGGTGCTGAGATGGGAGAGGTGTGGGTGCTGAGATGGGAGAGGTGTGGGTGCTGAGATGGGAGAGGTGTGGGCAGAGGCGGCTCTCTAATTAGGCGGTTTAGGCGGCCGCCTAAGGCCTCGCGCTAGAAGGGGCCTCGCGGCCGCCTAAACCGTGTAATTAGAGAGCCGCTGCAGAGCTTTCTTTCACAGTAAAAAAATAAATATTATTAAATACTTTAATGCCGGCAGGCGGCCGCATCAAGATTGCCGCGGCGCCGGCACTATTACAAGTTGAAACCCTCTCACATGGGTTTCATCCGTGCAGGAGTGAGTCCCCTCCCCTCCTCCTGCACACTTCCTGGTAATCGGCCAATCCGCGATGCCGATGACGTCACGGCGCAACGACGTCATGACGTAACCCCTCCCTGCATTCCCCCGCCTGCGGTTCCAAGAAGAAGAGAGAAGAGTAGCTGCTGCTGAAGAAAAGAGAGCAGAGGAGAAGAGAGAAAACTGAGAAAACGGAAGGACTCAGGAGAGCAAAGGAAAAGAAAGAAAAAGGTAAGGAGAGCAAAGGAAAATAACTAAAAGGGAAGAGCAAAGGGAAATAACTAAAAGGGAAGAGCAAAGGAAAATAAATAAAAGGGGAAGAGAAAAGGAAAATAAATAAAAGGGGAGGAGAAAAGGAAAATAAATTAAAGGGGAAGAGCAAAGGAAAATAAATAAAAGGGGAAGAGCAAAGGAAAATAAATAAAAGGGGAAGAGAAAGGGAAAATAAATAAAAGGGGAAGAGAAAAGAAAAATAAATAAAGGGAAGAGAAAAGGAAAATAAATAAAAGGGGAAGAGCAAAGGAAAATAAATAAAAGGGGAAGAGAAAGGGAAAATAAATAAAAGGGGAAGAGAAAAGAAAAATAAATAAAGGGAAGAGAAAAGAAAAATAAATAAAGGGAAGAGAAAAGGAAAATAAATAAAAGGGGAAGAGAAAGGGAAAATAAATAAAAGGGGAAGAGAAAAGAAAAATAAATAAAGGGAAGAGAAAAGGAAAATAAATAAAAGGGGAAGAGCAAAGGAAAATAAATAAAAGGGGAAGAGCAAAGGAAAATAAATAAAAGGGGAAGAGAAAGGGAAAATAAATAAAAGGGGAAGAGAAAAGAAAAATAAATAAAGGGAAGAGAAAAGAAAAATAAATAAAGGGAAGAGAAAAGGAAAATAAATAAAAGGGGAAGAGCAAAGGAAAATAAATAAAAGGGGAAGAGCAAAGGAAAATAAATAAAAGGGGAAGAGACAGGGAAAATAAATAAAAGGGGAAGAGAAAAGGAAAATAAATAAAAGGGGAAGAGCAAAGGAAAATAAATAAAAGGGGAAGAGAAAAGGAAAATAAATTAAAGGGGAAGGGAAGGAGAGCAAAAGAAAATAAATTAAAGGGGAAGGGAAGGAGAGCAAAAGAAAATAAATTAAAGGGGAAGGGAAGGAGAGCAAAAGAAAATAAATTAAAGGGGAAGGGAAGGAGAGCAAAAGAAAATAAATTAAAGGGGAAGGGAAGGAGAGCAAAAAATAAATAAATTAAAGGGGAAGGGAAGGAGAGCAAAAGAAAATAAATTAAAGGGGAAGGGAAGGAGAGCAAAGGAAAATAAATTAAAGGGGAAGGGAAGGAGAGCAAAAGAAAATAAATTAAAGGGGAAGGGAAGGAGAGCAAAAGAAAATAAATTAAAGGGGAAGGGAAGGAGAGCAAAGGAAAATAAATTGAAGGGAAAGAGAGCACATTGAAAATAAATTAAAGGGGAAGGGAAGGAGAGCAAAGGAAAATAAATTAAAGGGGAAGGGAAGGAGAGCAAAGGAAAATAAATTAAAGGGGAAGGGAAGGAGAGCAAAAGAAAATAAATTAAAGGGGAAGGGAAGGAGAGCAAAGGAAAATAAATTAAAGGAGAAGGGAAGGAGAGCAAAAGAAAATAAATTAAAGGGGAAGGGAAAGAGAGCACATTGAAAATAAATTAAAGGGGAAGGGAAGGAGAGCAAAGGAAAATAAAGCAGGAGAAAAAAAGCAGGAGAGCTGTACCCCCCCCCATCTTTCCACAGAATAATGGTGGTATATCATGACAATATTACTTAATAATTTTAAATATTATTAATTATTATTTGCTATAATTATAATATATTATCATAATTATTATATTAATTATTATCATTAAAGGAAAACTCCAGTGCCAGGAAAACAATCAGTTTTCCTGGCACTGGAGGTACCCTCTCCCTCCCACCCCCCAATACCCGGTTACTGAAGGGGTGAAAACCCCTTCAGTCACTTACCTGAGGCAGTGACGATGTCCCTCGTCGCTGTCTCCTCCTCCGCGCCACTCCTCCTACTGTCTCCGTCGGCTGGTGGGCGAGACTGATCCCGCCCACCGGCCGAGGAGACCTAATGCGCATGCGCATTAGCGCTCCCCATAGGAAAGCATTGAAAAAGATTTGCTTTCCTATGAGGAAATGAGCGACGCTGGAGGTCCTCACACAGCGTGAGGATGTCCAGCGACGCTCTAGCACAGATAATCTGTGCTATGAAGGAGGAAGTGACCTCTAGTGGCTGTCTAATAGACAGCCACTAGAGGTGGAGTTAACCCTGCAAGGTAATTATTGCAGTTTATAAAAAACTGCAATAATTACACTTGCAGGGTTAAGAGTAGTGGGAGTTGGCACCCAGACCACTCCAATGAGCAGAAGTCTTCTGGGTGCCTGGAGTGTCCCTTTAATAATATATTAATTGTTAATATGTTAATATTAACAATAATATTATGATAATATGTAATATGTTATAATTACAGTATAGTATTATAGTATAGTATTGGCTGACATAAAAATTGAAGATCTCAGCCAATCCGATGCTTTCCTATGGGAAAGCATTGTGATTGACTGAGATCATCAGTTTAGATTAGCCAATTGACTGTTAGCCAATTGGGCGGATCCTGCGCTGGCGGACTTGTGCAGCTCTAGAAATTAGGTACGTTTTTACTACATTGGGGGGTAGGGGGCTAAATAGTTAAACACGATAGGGTCAGGAATACACATTTGTGCTCCTGATACTGTAGTGTTCTTTTTTTTTTTTTTTTAATTCTTTATTTTTGTAGTGCAGAATAAAAATCACACATTTTGTCGTGCCACATCAGCCAACAACAGTAGATTCACAATATATAGCTTATACTTAGTGATGCAGTGAGAGAATCATGCACATTTTTTTTTAACAACAAGAATAGAGGCTTGCTTAGTATATTTTGTAGGGTTTCAGGCATTACATAGACATTTCGTGTGTGATATATAGGATTAAGATTTGCTTAAGACAACACCAGTGTTACATTATCCTAAGCATTGATAGGTTGATGCTATTTATGCCATACGATACACAGGAGTGGTAAAGGAATATCATTCTGTATTAGGATAGGTAAACAACGATCAAGCTGAACAAATAGAAAGATTAACTAAGCTGTGTTGGTCGCTTAACAGATGGAACAAGCTAAGTGCTAAACATTTTATCGGTATACGAATTTAGGTAAAACGAGTAAGCTTCAAACATTGCTAAAGTCCGGCCTAGTATCTGTCGGACAGGGCATAGGCTGCTTACATCCCTTGTCTTAGCTGGTAGTCTAGTTTAAATAATATATACTTGTAGTAAAGGGTAATTGAAAAATGAAAAAACAGGTGACGCTCAATAAGGAGGGCACAAGAACTGTAGTGTTCTTTTAATACACTGTTGACAACTTTAATTCAGTTTTAGGAGACATCAACAAGAATAACTAAATAGTCAGCCACAAACCTTTTATCTATTCCCAATGTTTGTGTATAGGTATTTTGTAGAATAATTTAATAACAAAAATAAGTTTGTGAATAGTGAGATTATGAGGTTTATTAATGTTTGCCTTAAAATATGCAATTTATACAGTTAATTTTAATATAGGCTGCTTATTTTTTATTTTTAGCGCGTGTGGCGGAGGGGGGGGGCCTCATATTTGATTTTCGCCTAAGGCCTCAAAAAGTCTAGAGCCGCCTCTGGGTGTGGGTGCTGAGATGGGAGAGGTGTGGGTGCTGAGATGGGAGAGGTGGGGGTGCTGAGATGGGAGAGGTGTGGGTGCTGAGATGGGAGAGGTGTGGGTGCTGAGATGGGAGAGGTGTGGGTGCTGAGATGGGAGAGGTGGGGGTGCTGAGATGGGAGAGGTGGGGGTGCTGAGATGGGAGAGGTGGGGGTGCTGAGATGGGAGAGGTGTGGGTGCTGAGATGGGAGAGGTGTGGGTGCTGAGATGGGAGAGGTGTGGGTGCTGAGATGGGAGAGGTGTGGGTGCTACTTAAATCATTCATAGATTCCTTATAAATTTTTGTAGTTTATTTTCTCGCACATGGCCGCTGCTATAGATGTAGCCGTGAAGAGTGAAAGATATGAAAGCATGAAGTGGAAAATCCCACTTTGTAAATAATCATTTAACAACTGTTACTTTTTATCAGCACAGAATGTGGAATTTACAGATTCCTGTTAGTTAACCCAATGAGTAATCAGTAAAATGGAGAACACTCGAACACAAGCAAATACAATCTATAGGAAAACAGGTACTCACTACGAGTGTACTGCTTCCTTCAGGGCGAGATAAATATCTAAAGCAAAAAATACTACATAGGAGCACAGGATATAAAACATCAATAAACTATTTAATATTTAAAAAAATAAAAAAAACACCAGATAATAAATAACAAAAAAATATTTTATAATAAAATAAAAAAATCCTTGAGATATTAATTTTTGCAGAAACATTTCCATGGATTTGGGGTTACTTTTGGGGTGTTTGAAAATTGTCGTGTTTTTCTGCGCCTGGAGATAATTGAGTTTGTACAATACCTGATTATCTCTCAGGCTCAGAGGAGGAGTTTCGTACATGTATAAATTCTGTGACTGTGCTTGCATTAAACAGTTCTACTCCAGCATTAAGCCTCGGCTCATGTGTGGATATGCGATACTGGCTAAATTTTACTTCGGGATTATTGGAGCTGTTATATTTGGGGAAAAGGGAATCCGTGGCGGCGATATATTGGCGGTCCGCCACAATTGGAAAATCACTTTCAATTCACTTTCAGTTCTCCCTTTAGTAAATCATCTCTTAAGGTGTGAAGTAACTGTTGGGAAATCAAAATTAAAGGATCACTATAGGATCAGGAACACAAACATGTATTCCTGACCCTATAGTGCTAAAACCACCATCTAGCCCCCCTGCCTCCATAAATATAGTAAAAAATCTTACTTGTATTCAAGCCAGAAGCTGTAGATCTGCATGCTGTTAGACTAAAAAAAACAAGCTGCCTGCTGACATCATCAGAAGTGTTGTCCTGAACCAATCACAATGCTTCCCCATAGGATTGGCTGAGACTAACAAAGAGGCAGATCAGGGGCAGAGCCAGCATGATTCAAACACAGCCCTGGCCAATCAGCATCTCCTCATAGAGATGAATTGAATCAATGAATCTTTATGAGGAAAGTTCAGTGTCTGCATGCAGAGGGAGGAGACACTAAATGTTTGGATGCATTTTAGGCAGCCATGACCCAGGAAGGATCTCTAACAGCCATCTGAGGAGTGGCCAGTGAAGTTATCACTGGGCTGTAATGTAAACACTGCATTTTCTCTGAAAAGACAGTGTTTACAGCAAAAAGCCTGAAGGTAACGATTCTACTCACCAGAACAAATTCAATAAGCTGTAGTTGTTCTGGTGACTATAGTGTCCCTTTAATTTTACATTTACGACCAAAATAATCTACGGTTACTGAAAACATAGAGAATTTTTACAATTTGACTGATGGGGCCTACATTTTTAAATTCACTTTGAATCACTTTGAACACCTGACAATGTATTTTTTTTTTTTTTTACTGTAGTAGCACCTCTCAAAACTACACTCAGAGGTCTTGGTAAAATTTGGGTTCATGTAGGACTCAAGCCAGAATAAGAATTAACTAATATAATCTAGTCTAAGTTAAAATATATATTGTATATAGTTTTGAGGTGTTTAAGTATAATTTTATATACTTTTATCTATGAATTTGAAGAGGGTTTTTTTTATTTCTCTGTGCATTTCCAATTTACTAAAAAATGTATTTTTTTTTAATTCATTACCAATTTAAGATTGGGATTTTTTTTCAATGCACCACGTTAGCCATACACCCATGATTAACGCACTATAACTGCATTATAAATAAAAATTAGAATCTGCATTTGGTGTTACATTTGTCCACAGCAATAGGTAGCATGCACAACAACAGCTAGACCACTAAATTGCACCCACAGTGTGTTTCACAACACAGTACCAGGTTATACCCACAACATTTCTCACAGCACCTTATAAATGCCAGTAATAAGAATGGGTCCTCTCTAACAGAGGCCATCTCAATATCTATTAGAGAGTCTCTGTTATGAATAGACCCCTTTGGGCCACATTAGAAATAACTATGGAGTCTAATGGGCCCTGGAGGTGGGTTCTCTCTAACAGCAGCCCTCTCAGTGTCCATAAAGGAGAGCCTCTGTTAAAAAGAGTCCCCTCCAGGCCCATTACAGACCCCATTCACAAAACAGTAATATAACATAGCTATCTGATATCCAGTCCAAGTTGGCTCCTCTCACTTTAATTAATGTTGCTGGCTACGGTGGCGGGCTGCTGTGGATGACTGGCAAGCATCAGACAGACAGCCAGTGGAAATAATTTAGGTGTGCCACACAGAGAGGGCCTTTTTTGACTACTAGCTTTAATTATATGTCTGCACGCCTTTAGCCTAGAGGCACTAATGAAATATAACATTTTTGATTCAAACATATATATATATATACTGTATATAGTAATTGTTAAACTTGCTTTGTGCTTTTTTTTACATGCATGACATTTTTTATCTTATAATAATTTTTGACTCCTTCCCTCCCCAAAAATGCATCTTCACCCTTATGTCTCTTAACCCCCCTTTTGATTTTCTTATCCCATATTTTGAATGTCTTACCCCTTTTTGTGTATCTTACAACCCCATTTTCCATTTTGTGACTTATCCCTACTTTGTGTCTCTTACTTTTTCTCTTTGTATATCCTACTTTCCCCCAGCCCCTTTGTGGGTCTCTTACTTTCCCCCGGCCCCTTTGTGTGTCTTTTTCTCCCCCCAGCAAATCTGTGTCATTGTCCCATTCTTCGGCTCTTTTGTGTGTGTGTCTTTGTCCCCTTCTCCGTCCCTCTCGGCATCCTTTTGCCCAGTTCCTCTGTATGTCTTTGTTACCTTCCCAGACCCTCTACAGCCATTGTCCCCCACTCCAACTCCTCTGTGTGTATCATTGTTTCCTTCCCAAGCCCCTCTGTCTCCTTCTCAGACCCTAACTGTATCATTGTCCTCTTTGCCAGCTCCTCTGTGCATCTCAATGGTGTCTCAGTAATACCAGTGAAAGTGGGTCTTTTTGGGGTATATCCACTAAGCACTTATATTGTCTGTTTAATAATTATCATTTTATCACTAGATGGCAGCACTTAGTTGGCCAACAGTGGCAAAGTGTGTTTTGGGTAGGATATATCAAATTGCAGAGTGATTGTGTAGATGCAAAAAGTTTAAATGTGAACTATAAAGAGACGGTGGGAGATGTTTATACTGGAAAGAAGCTTTGCAGTGGTATTTACTAAATTGTGAATTATTGGGATTTTAAAGTCTATTAAAGTGAATTTCAAAGTATAGAACAAAATGGGCAAATAAGGGAAAGTTCTAGAAGGGAGTTGCCAGAATTATAGCAAATTTTCCAGAAAGGGATGCTTGACTGCTGATCCAGAACAAAACCCCCAACTCCCGCTGCCCCCGGTAAATAATAACACTACACAATAGTTATGGGTAAGGGCAATGGCCACAGCTTTATTAATTATGGACACAGACCAGATTTCCATCCAACTGCCAGCTGTTGAGAGACTCCTCCCAACAGGCAGATACCACTTATTTGTCCATGAGTTCATATCAGCCTGCCTACCGCCATCAGCCCTCGGCAGGCTGCGACTCCCCAAGTTGACTCATCAATTTATTTCAATTTCCAATGGGCTGGCCAGGAACACCGTTGCAGCTGTGACAACGAGAAGAAAGAACAAACCAGAACCAGGAAACATACCAGAACAAGCGCAATACACAGTCAAAAACATTATAGGGAGGGTGGGTGGGAAATTAGTACGTTCTTACTCCTCACTTTACTGAGCAATTGATAAGGCCCCTCCTCTGCCCTGCTTTATATTTAACATTGCAACAAAGTATCCAGTATAGCCACCCCCCCTTACTGCTGGCCTGCAGTCATGCCCTCCCTTACTTTTCAGTCCAGGGAGATACTGAAAGTTTGCAGGAGGCGATACACAGAGGCTGAAAGAGATACAGAACATTTATTGCAACAGATACAGAAATAAAGTAGTTTTGAGGAGGGTCAGAGAGTTTGCAGGAGATGTAGTGTATAAGTGAAATGCAAAACGTTTTCTGAGAGTTTTTAGTAGATGCATATGGTGGAAGAGAGCAATTCTGTTTTTAAGAGATACAATTTGTGCATAAAATATGCGGAGAGTTTACAGGGGATCTGGAAAGTTTATAAGAAGTGCAGGTAGTTTGCAGAAGATCCCGAGAGATTGCAGAACTGATACTTTGTTCATCCATTCTACTGCAAATGAACAACTAGTGACCGAATGAAACCTTTATTTAAATGAATAACGAATTGGTGTTTTCTAACATTATGTATGTATTATGTATCACCCTCCCTTTCTATTCCAGAAAAAATAGCCTAAGATCCAACTTTAAAAATGGGCTTCATACTGCATTGTTAAAAAAAAAAAAAAAAAAAAAGATTCAAATAATTTGAAACAAATCGTACAATAACTAAACTTAACCAAGCTATTCCTCCGTCGCTGAAAGTGTTACTCATGCATGCAAACCAATAAATTCACTAAAGTCTGAATGCACCCATACCGAACTGGGCAACACCATCCGGCTGCAGATGAGGAAATTCGAACTGCAAAATCCAGACATTTCTAACGCTATTTAACAATGTCCGGTTTGGCAATTCAGGCTCCGACTAAGCTTGAATTAGGTCCAGATGTCAACTGGATCAAACACTGCCAGTCGGCTAAAATATGGACCTGAAAGCTTGAAGTCCGTGCCAGCATTTAACCAATCAAACAGTTTGCCCATTGACAGCAACAACAGCCAGCAGGCAAAAAGTTCAATACCAATGACTGGGACGATTAACCAACTGGCGCTTGAGAGCTAGCCACAACATTACAAAAGTAAAAAGTAAATTAAAAAAAAAGCCTATGGGGTCAATAAGATCCCCATATTACTATAAAGGCCTCTAGGTACCCTCTTGAATATTATAGTTTAAGCTCCAACCTGCGTCAAATTATTATAGCCTCCACCCACTGCTACTGGGCTGACCACCAGTGGGAGCAGGAGTGGTCTTTAAAATGTCCCCCAACCCCATGTTTTTTAGTTTGATAGCTACTACTTGCTGGCCACAGGTTGGATAATAATCTGACCACCCCCCATTTTTTAATTTAAAGTTCCCCCACCCAAAGCCCATGGGAGGGGGGTGCACAGACGGAGTTATGCCCCCCTCCCCCCATTATTTTACAGAACCTATCTCTATGAGAAGGGACTTTTCTAGCACCTAGACAGCAATGACTTCCCCGTCACTAGTTTTAAGTTCTTAATATATGCCGCAGGTGGGGGCATAGGGAAGTAAAACAAATTAAAAATTAAAGTCAATAGGTTTTTCTATTCATTTATTTTATTTAATCTTTTTTTTTTTTTGGCGGCTGGCAAGTCCTGGCCAGTTGCGACATGGTTAACCCATGCAGTATCGAGGGTTATTTGACAATTTGCCTGCTGACTGTTTCCAGTGGTGTATTTTAAAATGGTGCTGCCCTAGGCATGACAGATCTCGGGCACCCCCTAATTTAAATGTACCCACCCCTTCCTGCCAAGACCACACCTCTTCCTGTTAACCTACACACATTTTGACTGACAGACACACTCACGGACCAGCACACATTCTCAGATACACTGACATACACACACATACACTCACTGATTTGACACAATCTGACACACATACAATCATTTAGACACACACTGACAGACACATACTCACTGACAGACGCATACCATCACTGACAGTCACATACACTCACTGAGAGACGCATACAATCATTCAGATACACGCACACATTCACTGAAACACACACACACACTTAAATTCACTGACACTCACATTCACTGACACACACACACTCACTGACAGACACACACACTCACTCAAATTCCCTGACGCACACACACATTTCCCCCACTCACAATTATTATTATTATTTTTTTTAAATTGAAATCCACCCAGCCTCCCTACTTTTAGGTTAGCTGGTTGGATTTTTCACCTAGGGTCAGTGGGGCTGCTGGGCAGGGAGGCGGTTGGACATGCAGGCAGGTGGGCAGGCGCTCTAGGTTTTCAGCGAGGGAGCCCCTGAACTCTCTGCTAAACTCCCTTGCACGCCGCAGAGTGATGCCGGGAGCCGGAATATGATGTCATATTCCGGCTCCCGGCATTACTGCAGGTCGCGCAAGGGAGCTGAGCAGAGAGCTCAGGGAAAAGTGCTCCCTCGCCGCCCGCCCTCCTGCATATCCAGCCGCCTGCCCCGGGGAAGCCCAAAGATGGCCAGCGGGCCAGCTCTTGGGCTCCCATAAAATGAGGCAAACAAGGTATTTGCCTGGGCATTTGGGGGTGGCACTTTTTGCCACCCCCTGGAAATTGCCGCACAAGGCAAATGCCTTGTTTGCCTCACGGTAGACACATCCCTGACTGTTCCTATTTGCTGGCTGTTAGTACCATAAAGGGAAATTATAGTGCCAGGAAAACACAGTGCCACGCAATAGCCGAACGTTTGCATTAGGATTTCCCCATAGGAAACCATTATACAGTCCTTTCTATGGGGAAAAATCTGATGCTGAAATCTGACGGCAGAGTGTGGGGACGTCCAGCGTCAGATAATGGACCAAAGGTCCGTTTGGATTCCGGAAGCGTTCTAGTGGCTGTCTCATAGACAGCCACTAGAGGAGGAGTTAACCCTAGCAGGTAATTATTGCAGTTTCTAAAAACTGCAATAATTACATGCTCAGGGTTAAGGGTGATGGGAGTTTGCACCCATACTACTTCAATGAGCTGAAGTGTCTACAGTGTCCCTTCAACTTATCGTTCACTTGCAAAAAAGCAAATTAATGATAATTTGCAAATGTGCATCTTGTCAGTAGCTTTCAGATAAAATGTTTTGTTTAAAATCATTTCAGATGCAAAGAGAACTGATTTTAATCCGAACACCCAATGCATTTTTGAATGGATTTGGCTTCAGTAAACATAAGAAATGCCATTGTTCATACAGACAAAATCCAGTATTTAATGCTTAATCCTGTATATCTCTTTTATAAACAAAAACATAAAATATATATATATAAAAAATGAGTAGAATAATTGTGAGAGGCGTGCAAAAAGTCATCAGCTAAATATCACTTGTCACCAGAGGCAGTTTTAGTTTAAGCCTGGTGACAAAAGAACTCAATGGCTTAATACTAAAAATACTTTTTTGACACGCCCAGGCCATTCAACCATATTCTGCCTAACTAAATAAACATTGAACTATAGGCCTTTTTCAAAGTCAGTTATACAAAGGTTTTAATATTGGAGAATATACAGTATGTCTCAGATACCCCCAGTGGCCAAATAAGGTAATGCAGGTAAAAAAGAACAACTTAAAAATGCTCTAACTTAGGACATCGCCTACCACCTCTAGCCACGCAACCCCTTGCTATATATGTCTACTTATTAAGAAGCTGCAGTCACTGTGAAAAAGTTAGAATAAGTGTATAAGAAGTGTTTTCCATATTTTAATGTATCTATAAGCTACTATGTTAAAATGTGTAATTGGGGGGTATAAGGTAGAAGTTTGGTGAATGAATATTTACATGTATTATATATACACAAAATATAAATATACAAACACACACATACATACACACTCACCAGGGGCTCATGGTGAATACTTGAGAGCTAACTTTTCACTTGCCAAAGGCTAGCGGCAAGTGTGAATTTTGATCCCTGTATATATATACACTGCTAAAAAAAAATAAAGGGAACACTTAAACAACACAATGTAACTCCAAGTCAATCACACTTCTGTGAAATCAAACTGTCCACTTAGGAAGCAACACTAAGTGACAATCAATTTCACACAATTTCACATGCTGCTGTGCAAATAGGATAGACAACAGGTGGAAATTATAGGCAATTAGCAAGACACCCCCAATAACGGAGTGGTTCTGCAGGTGGTGACCACAGACCACTTCTCAGTTCCTATGCTTCCTGGCTGATGTTTTGGTCACTTTTGAATGCTGGCGGTGCTTTCACTCTAGTGGTAGCATGAGACGGAGTCTACAACCCACACAAGTGGCTCAGGTAGTGCAGCTCATGCAGGATGGCACATCAATGCGAGCTGTGGCAAGAAGGTTTGCTGTGTCTGTCAGCGTAGTGTCCAGAGCATGGAGGCGCTACCAGGAGACAGGCCAGTACATCAGGAGGCCATAGGAGGGCAACAACCCAGCAGCAGGACCGCTACCTCCACCTTTGTGCAAGGAGGACCAGGAGGAGCACTGCCAGAGCCCTGCAAAACGACCTCCAGCAGGCCACAAATGTGCATGTGTCTGCTCAAAAACAGACTCCATGAGGGTGGTATGAAGGCCCGACGTCCACAGGTGGGGGTTGTGCTTACAGCCCAACACTGTGCAGGACGTTTGGCATTTGCCAGAGAACACCAAGATTGGCAAATTTTCCACTGTGCCCTGTGCTCTTCACAGATGAAAGCAGGTTCACACTGAGCACATGTGACAGACGTGACAGAGTCTGGAGACGCCGTGGAGAACGTTCTGCTGCATGCAACATCCTCCAGCATTACCGGTTTGGCAGTGGGTCAGTAATGGTGTGGGGTGGCATTTCTTTGGGGGGGCCGCACAGCCCTCTATGTGCTCGCCAGAGGTAGCCTGACTGACCATTAGGTACCGAGATGAGATCCTCAGACACCTTGTGACACCATATGCTGGTGCGGTTGGCCCTGGGTTCCTCCTAATGCAAGACAATGCTAGACCTCATGTGGCTGGAGTGTGTCAGCAGTTCCTGCAAGACGAAGGCATTTATGCTATGGACTGGCCCGCCCATTTCCCATACCTGAATCCAATTGAGCACATCTGGGACATCATGTCTTGGTCCATCCACCAACGTCACGTTGCACCACAGACTGTGCAGGAGTTCGCAGATGCTTTAGTCTAGGTCTGGGAGGAGATCCCTCAGGAGACCATCTGCCACCTCATTAGGAGCATGCACAGGCGTTGTAGGGAGGTCATACAGGCACGTGGAGGCCACACACACTACTGAGCCTCATTTTGACTTGTTTTCAGGACATTTCATCAAAGTTGGATCAGTCTGTAGTGAGTTTTTCCACTTTAATTTTGAGTGTGACTCCAAATCCAGACCTCCATGGGTTGAAAAAATTGATTTCCATTTTTTTATTTTTGTGTGATTTTGTTGTCAGCACATTCAACTATGTAAAGAACAAAGTATTTCAGAAGAATATTTAATTCATTCAGATCTAGGGTGTGTTATTTTTGTGTTCCCTTTTTTTTTTTGAGCAGTGTGTGTGTGTGTATATATATATAGAGATAGATAGACAGACAGACAGACAGACAGACAGACAGACAGACAGACAGACAGACAGACAGACAGATAGAGAGATAGATAGATAGAGAGAGAGACAGATAGATAGATAGAGAGAGAGATAGATAGAGAGATAGATAGATAGATCATTAAATGCATTTATAACATATTTCTAAAATGCACAATGATTGCTTTATCTAGGTCTGAACTTTAAAAAGAAACAAAATAAACATAGTGGTTTATTTTAACACAATATTGCTTCTATAAGACTATATCGGAAACTGAACTGTGCAGATCATGGGTGGTTTATAAATGATTCATTTAAATCCTCTAAATTAAAAAGGATTATCTGTATTAATCGCATACATAGCAAGGCGAGGCCCAGAATGGAAGTTAGTTTGACAGTAAAGGCTCAGGGTATATGGCTATAAAAACAATAATTAGCTCTGGTTGGTAAGAATCCATTTTGAGTAGGTTCCAGACATCTGTTTTAAAGCAGCTATTCATTAAAAGGGAACTGACACTTCCCATGATAGACATAGTAACATAGAATGTGACCGCAGATAAGAACCATTCGGCCCATCTAGTCTGCCCAATATTTCAAAATACTGTTAACTAGACATGTGCATTCGTTTTCGAACGAAAGCGTTTTCAGCCGAAATTCCTGTGGTTTTCGTATTCGTCGGCAGAAATGTAAACAAAAGAGAAACATATGATAATGGAAACGAAAGGAAAGTGGAAATGCCAAATGATTACCTTTTCGTTTCCATTTTTGTTTATTTAATTAGCCTCCTTGCTGCGGGATAATTAACCCCCACAGCACGGAGTAAAAACTTAATCGCCAGGATCTGCAGGATCCCTGCAATCTAAGATTTAACCTGTGTAGGGGTGCAGGGAGACTCTTACAAGCACAGGTTAAGTGACTTAACCTGTGCTTGTAAGAGTCTCCCTGCACGGGTTAAATCTCCCCACACTGGCGGCTATGAGCTCTCCCTGCACCGGGAGACTTCCCACCGGCAGGACTCCGTGCTGCGGGATAATTAACCCCCACAGCAAGGAGTAAAAACACACTAAATCAAATCTAAACACAGGTTAGAGGTAAGTGCTCACTGTCATTACACACTAATTATAAATCGATATGGGGGTCACTCTGACCCCCATGTTGATAACAGGGAGATTAAATCCTCCCTATTGCAGCAATGCCTCGAGTATTGTTTTTTTTTTTTGCACACGCGCAGTGCTGTTTTCGTCCTAATGGATGAAAACGAACAAATTTTTTACGATTTTTGGTCCGAAAATGAATGGTTTGAAGACGAAATTCAGGATTGACGAATTACATTTTTATTTAAAACGAAATCTTTTGTAGAAAACGAAAATTTCATTGGTGCACATGTCTACTGTTAACTAGTCCCTGGCCTTATCTTATAGCTAGGATAGCCTTATGCCTATTCCACACATGCTTAAACTCACTTACTGTGTTAACCTCTACCACTTCAGCTGGAAGGCTATTCCATGCATCCACTACCCTCTCAGTAAAGTAATACTTCCTGATATTATTTTTAAACCTTTGCCCCTCTAATTTAAGACTATGTCCTCTTGTTGTGGCAGTTCTCCTTATTTTAAATATAGTCTCCTCCTTTACTGTATTGATTCCCTTTATGTATTTAAATGTTTCTGTCATATCCCCCCTGTCTCGTCTTTCCTCCAAGCTATACATGTTAAGATCCTTTAACCTTTCCTGGTAAGTTTTATCCTGCAATCCATGAACCAGTTTAGTAGCCCTTCTTTGAACTCTCTCTAAAGTACCAATATCCTTCTAAAGATACGGTCTCCAGTACTGTGTACAATACTCCAAGTGAGGTCTCACCAATGTTCTGTACAATGGCATGAGCACGTCCTCTTTCTACTGCTAATACCTCTACCTATACAACCAAGCATTCTGCTAGCATTTCCTGCTGCTCTATTACATTGTCTGTCTGCCTTTAAGTCATCAGAAATAATCACCCCTAAATCCCTTTCCTCAGATGTTGAGGTTAGGACTCTATCAAATATTCTGTACTCTGCCCTTGGGTTTTTATGTCTAAGATGCATTATCTTGCACTTATCCACATTAAATGTCAGTTGCCACAACTCTGACCATTTTTCTAGTTTACCTAAATAATTTGCCATTTGGCTTATCCCTCCTGGAACATCGACCCTGTTACATATCTTAGTATCATTGGCAAAAAGACATACCTTACCATCAAGACCTTCTGCAATATCACTAATAAAAATATTAAAGAGAATGGGTCTAAATACAGATCCCTGATGTACCCCCACTGGTAACTAGACCTTGCTTTGAATATACTCCATTGACTACAACCCTCTGTTGCCTGTCACTCAGCCACTGCCTTACCCATTCAACAATATTGGTATCCAAACTTAAAGATTGCAATTTATTGATAAGCCTTCTATGTGCAACAGTGTCAAAAGCCTTACTGACATCTAGGTAAGCAATGTCTACTGCACCACCCTGATCTATAATTTTAGTTACCCAATCAAAAAAATCAATAAGATTAGTTTGGCATGATTTCCCTAAAGTAAACCCGTGTTGTCTCTGATCTTGAAATCCATGTGTTTTTAGATGTTCAACAATCCTATCCTTTAACATGGTTTCCATCACTTTCCCCACTACTGAAGTAAGGCTTACTGGCCTATAGTTGCCCAACTCCTCCCTACTATCTTTTTTGTGAATGGGCACAACATTTGCTAACTTCCAATCTTCTGGGACTACTCCTGTTAACAATGATTGGTTAAATAAATCTGTTAATGGTTTTGCTACTACACCACTAAGCTCTTTTAATAAATTTGGGTGTATTCCATCAGGTCCCATTGACTTATTTGTCTTTACTTTTGACAATTGAAAATAGAACCTCTTCCTCTGTAAACTCACATGTAACAAATTACTAATTTGTCCTTTTTCCTAACTGAGGTCCCTTTCCTTCATTTTCATCTGTAAATACTGACCAAATATATCCATTGAGGCAGTCAGCTAGACCTTTATCCTCTCCTACATACATTTCTTCTTTTGTTTTTAATCTAACTAATCCTTGTTTTACTTTGATTTTTTTTAATTTATGTATCTAAAAATAGTTTTGTCCCCTTTTTTTTTACTATTTTCTCTTCTGTGTTGGATTTGGAAGCTCTTATAACTTGCTTAGCCTCTTTCTCCCTAATCTTATAGATCATTCTGTCTTCCTCACTCTGTTTTTTTTTTTTTTATATAATTACTAAATGCTAACTTTTTGTGTTTTAGTATTTTGGCCACATCTGCGGAGTACCACAGTGGTTTCTAAAAATGTTTGCTTTTACTGACAAGCCTAATGCAATTTTCTGTTGCTTTCAGCAGTGCAACTTTTAAATAATCCCATTTCTTCTGGACTCCATTTAAACTGCTCCAGTCTGACAAGGACACCTTTACGCATATGATTTTTAATCATATTTTTTTACTTCCTATATTTATAAAAAAAAGTATTTGTGAAATGTGAAAAAAACTTGATTAAAATGTATAAATTCTCACTTCGTAATCCTGCAACTGGGCGTCTGCATCTTAGCTCCCTGTCAGCCATTGTTATATACTCTGTCCTTTGCACCTGGCAGTCAGTACAGAGAAAGCGTGCAAGAGGAAACATGAGACAATGTATCCATTTATCCTCTCCATTTGTAGTGCTTGTCCTGACGTTGCTTGGCTGAACTGCGTTATTAGGCTGTTTGTTAAATTTAGAAGAAAACAAAGCATAGCATGAAAAAATGGTTAAAACGAATTATGGGTGACTTTCAATGTTTTATCCAATGGTTTAAATTCTACTTCAAACTGCCGCAAATTTTCAGGAATTTAACGAGAATTTTTAATTTCAGACCAAAATGTTGAATGGAAAATAAAACTTAAGGATTATTTCCGAATGAATTGTTTTGGCCTAAAATTAGAAATTCACTTAAAATTCACATTAAATTACCAGCAATCAACACTTTACAGGGGTATTCACTAAAATGAGAATTCAGTGTGAATTTGAAATTAATTTTCAAATTTAAGATCAAAATAGCTAAATTGAGAACATTTCTCTAAGTCCGCTATGCCTTCACTTTGGCTACTCTGGCCTTAAATTGGAAATTTCCCTTTAAATTCTCATGTTCGTAAATAACCCTGTTAGTAAATCATCATGAAAATATTACATCAGTATTTTTCTTAGCAGATGGTATAAACAAAAAAAAAAAAGGCTGCCCTTTTTGGAGTCTGTAATAAATCATCTATGTACACGTAGGTTTAAAAAAAAAAAAAATTGTGCGTGTGCAGTTGATAAGCTGCCGAAAGCATGCACTCCCAGGCCCCATATGTGTCCTACAGAGTTATTTACAAAAGAGAATTCAAAGTGAATGTTAAATTTAAGTCCACGGGAGCCATCTGCTAGTGCCTAGTCTGTACTTTAAAGTAACACTATAGTCCCCTAAATTACTTTAGCTAAATAAAGCAGTGTTAGTGTATAGATCATTCCCCTGCAATTTCACTGCTCAATTCACTGTCATTTAGGAGTTAAATCACTTTGTTTCTGTTTATGCAGCCCTAGCCACACCTCCCCTGGCTATGATTGACAGAGCCTGCATGAAATAAAAACTGGTTTCACTTTCAAACAGATGTAATTTACCTTAAATAATTGTATCTCAGTCTCTAAATTGAACTTTAATCACATACAGGAGGCTCTTGCAGGGTCTAGCAAGCTATTAACATAGCAGGGGATAAGAAAATCTTAATTAAACAGAACTTGCAATAAAGAAAGCCTAAATAGGGCTCTCTTTACAGGAAGTGTTTATGGAAGGCTGTGCAAGTCACATGCAGGGAGGTGTGACTAGGGTTCATAAACAAAGGGATTTAACTCCTAAATGGCAGAGGATTGAGCAGTGAGGCTGCAGGGGCATGTTCTATACACCAAAACTGCTTCATTAAGCTAAAGTTGTTCAGGTGACTATAGTGTCCCTTTAACCCCTTAAGGACACATGACATGTGTGACATGGCATGATACCCTTTTATTCCAGAAGTTTGGTCCTTAAGGGGTTAACCTAGGCAGGACTGGTTTAAACATGCTCAACAGACAGGTGAAATTTGTTTCATTTTTGAAAATATATTTTCCAAATTCTTTTCAAATCCAAAAGAACCAGAAACAAACAAATTTGGAGTGAATCAAAACAAATTATTTTGGATGCATTCGTTTTCATAAGGATATTAGGGACTTGTCTACTAAGCAACTGAAAGAGCAAAATTAAGAATAGGGCTTTTAATTTCTACTTAAATTTGATCTTTCAGCTGTTTAGCAGATGGCTCCCTAATCTGGTAGCCTTATGTGTGATTGTCATATTTAAGGAAGCTAAATTAACGTGCTGTTTAGCAGGTATCTCCCATATTTGGTATCCTTAAATATGACAATCTCACGTAAGGATTCCAATTTCTTGGTTTAGATCAACTTGACAAGCAATCCAATGCTTTCCCATTGAGCGGCTATTGCTCATGTGCGACCAAAACGTCACACTGCACCAATCAGCATCTCTTCATAGAGATACATTGAATCAATGCATCTCTATGAGGAACATTCAGAGCCTCCATGCAATGTGTGGTGACGCTGAACATTAGTGCTGCACACTGTGCAGCACTGACCCAGGAAGCACCTCTAGTGGCCGTCTAAGTGACTGCACCTAGAGGTGTTCCTAGGCAGTAATGTAAACACTGCCTTTTCTCTGAAAAGGCAATGTTTACAGAGCTAACACTACAAGGACATGCTGTAGACACCAGATCCACTATATTAAACTGTAGTTGTTCTGGTGATTATAGTGTCCCTTTAAGTAACCGATTGCCATTTAAAAACACATCAATTTCACCTAGTACTGAGCCTCAGTTACATTTTTGCAATTAAAGAAAACATCTGTTGGCAATGAAATGCTGCCATGATTTTTTTAATTTCTTTTTTCCTGGAGGGGTATACTTTAAAATTTTCCATTTAAACAAGTAAACAGTAAAATAATTATATTCCAGCTTTGTAAAGTAATACAATGTGTGCCTTCTGCTCTGTTGTTTTTATCTGATTGATAGCTAACTGAGAGAAACTTGTCAAAATAATTGGGTGTCATGTGTATACACGCTAGTCTGCTTTAAAGGGGCACTTCACTGCCAAAATACAAAAAAAAGTAAAAATCACTGTTTAGTAGGTAAACCACAGTGAAAACATGCATTCATTTAATAATGTTTTTTTTTCCTTTGGGTTATACCTAAAAACAGCTTACAAAACCGGCAGATCTATTGTCTGCTGCCTTTACAAGCCCTCCCCTTCTAACTCCGCCCAGACTCTCTGTGGTTGTCCAATCACAGACTTCCTAATGCAGCTCAATTAGAAGTATTTGAAAGGCAGGTGCTCTGGGCAGTTGCTGCCTCTTGAGCTTAACTCACCTCAGCTAACTAAACAAGGAAGTAACAGGACTGGTTGTCTGATTGACAGCCAGGGGGGTGAACCAGGTTAATTAATAAATGTGTCAATTTCGATTGGAATTTGCAGTTTGTTTATTTAATCATAAAAAGAGGACACACCCTTCAAACATAAAGCACTTCAGTAAGCAAACATTTTTAGAGGTCTGGAGTGTCCCTTTAAAGTTGGCTGCTGTAAGATTGAAACTCATTACAGTCCTCTGAAAGTACTTGAAGGGTGACAAATGTCCTGGAACCTTAATTAATCAATCTGAATGACTTTAATTACCAGTAGGCTAGTTTTAGCATGGCATTTTTCTATCTTGACTGCTGATGGTAAGAAATTAGAAACCTGACACAGAAATTCGTTTTATATTTTAATTTTATAAATAAAATATTGTAAACAATAATAAAGTGGCCACTAGATGGCACTATAAGTTAATACATCATTGCAGATTTCATTAACATTCCAATCTAAATGACAGTGAGAATGTGTGTATCGGTACATGGGGTTTACAATGGCACAGGTCAGGGGGTGGAGGTTTAGATTCCAGATGTGGAACCTTGAACCCCACCTGGTTCCACTTCAATACATGCCGTTCAGGAGGGAAATAAACTAGCCATTTAAAGCCATTTCTTCAGGATTCTTCTTTGATTGGTTCATAGATTTCCTGCCCCAAAATAATTCTACATATGGCAGAACAGCACTTTTCATGTCCTGTCTATCAGCATCCAGACATGACGTGTCCTGGAAAACACAGGGGCTCTGGCAACCCTAGTGTATAGATCATGTAGAGAGAATTAAGATAACACACTTTTGGATAGTGTTGTTTACTGACACAAAGCAAATAATTGTTGTTTTGTGTCTTTTTGGCAGGGGGAATGGGGGGGGTCTAAATAGTTGTGTGTCGGAAAAAATGGATTAGATAGAAAGTTATTTGGTTGTGAAATAAGTAAAAAAAGAAATAAGTAAAAAAGGGGCTAATGGAGCTCAAGCTCCAGGTCCATCCTCCTGGAATACACCCACTGATTTAAAAAACATATATATATATATATATATATTTTTTTTTTACTAATCTACATTCATGCTTTGTGCAGAGGGAATTAAGTATGGGAACTCAGAAGTGATGCAGGGGAACAAAACTAGTGTGGACTGGCTGACTATAAAATAGTTAACAAAAAGCTGACTTTGCCCACTGTGTGAATGCTCTTCCTGTTTCGGTCTCTCTACAGTGGTGGCATGTCCCCTTTCTCCTACACTCACTACATCCACCATCTGATCTTCTCTGTTCCAGACTGTATAACAGGAACTTCTGTCGGCTAGCAAGAAGAAGAGGAGTGGACAAATGAGTGCTGGGGGACACGAGGGAACTTTTCTCAGAAAGCGTAGAGCGAGTGCATTATTAAATGAATTCAACCAATCTCAGCGTGTTGATACAGCACTGTTTGCCCGTAGTTGGCCAGCCTGCATGATAGGTTTGTATTCACGCCAGACTGACCTTCCAATTCTTCACGCCGATCTGCCCCCTTTTCTGGTGTGTCTGGCCCTTTGGGAGGTGCTAGTGACGTGATTAGCGTCACCGGTCTATCTCCTTTACCCTGCCCTTCTGCCTCTCAGGATGCTGATGTTGGAAGTATGAATTTGATTAAAAGGTGAAAATGATTAGCATAGGGTGTGTGCTTCTTATAGATGCATCCTGTGAGATTCCCTCCAGCACCATCTCCATCAGATACATGACACTTGGGAGGTATGGCTGTTTAAGTGTTGTCTGTTAATAAGATTCTGTAATTAGGCCCATCATATCTGTCAGCACCAGGCCCAACGGACCCTATCTGTTCAGAGACAAGAAACAGATAACAGAGAATTGAAAATATAGCAAGATAATAGGACTTGAATAACAGAAGACTCCTGCTACAGAGCTGTGATTAGAGGAAAAATAAGACACGTAAAAGTCCTTTAAAAATTAAGTAAAAAAATAAAGATAGCCCATTATTAACTGCCCACAGCAATGCCATGCCCACAATAAGGCATTTATTGAAACAAATGTTATTGTGATTATACAAACCAAAAAAAAACGTAATTTATATATTTCTATTCACATGCTTTGCAAGTATAAAACGAGAATGGAATACAAAACAAAGTATAGTGAAACCTACTGAACAAATTGATAGGTTAGCAAAAAAATGGTAAAGAAAGCGTGGCCTTACGTTATGAGTAATATAGAATGTATACCAATATCGCCATCTAGTGGTAACCTACTGTCTAATTCTTGATTACTGTTTTGGACAATACATTTCTGTTTTTTCTGAAGATTGATTACTAAAAACGTGTAAGGATTACTAAAAATGTGTAACTTCTCAGTGGGCAACATATAAAGAGTATCAGGGTTTTTCATTGAATACAAAGTAGAGAACGCAGTCAAATGGTAGAGAAATTAACAGCAATATACAAATACTACTTCCTCTATATCTAAAATACAAATAATGGTGAGAGCACTCAAAATAAATGAATAACAATACCCAAATTTCAGTCAATCGATCTAAAAGAATAAACCAGAAAGAAAGACATAGGGTAATATAGTTAAAATAAAATAATTAAACACCAGGTGTTGGTCTCACTCACATATATGGAGCCACTATATGAGCTGGCTCAAACTTCAAGCCTTGAACAAATGGAAAGTAGGACTTCTTGCAGGAACTCCAATGCAATCTGTATCTGGTACCTCCAAGTTCATTCAGGACGCAGAATGTAGGGGGTTACACCAACATTTATTGAAACAATAATAAATAAAACAGAATAAAATATATATGGTAAAAAATCCCACATGAAGAAAGTCCAATCACTCTACGCGTTTCGGCTCTCGCCTTCGTCAGAAGTGTTCCATTGCTGCAAGGCTTGTTCTTTTATTCATATTATTGGCGCACTTTTGCGCTACCACTGCCGATCTTCCGCTTCCTGTTTCGGCGTGGGCGTCATGACGTCAGCCCGCGTCCTCACGTCCTGACGTATTCACTTCCGGTTCAGTCTGTATAGTTCCGGAATGGACGTCGGGACGTCCAGAGATGACGTACAACGTCCCACAACAATTCATTTCAAATTTAAACTCATAGGATATTTCATATTCAATACCAAAAAACTTTATAAATATGATCATGTGCATTCAATAAAAACAATATATTCTTAAAAAAACACCTGTAAAAATACTATGCATAAAATAATACAAAAACCTAAATATTAAGAAAAAAAGGGAACAAAATAAAGAGAATATAAGGAGAAAAATTTAAAAGAATAAAAATGTTATTATGAATCATATCAGTAATAAATATAACATCTCAATACAAATATAAGTATACAATTTATAAAATGGATGAGATAATACATAAAGGAAAAGGGTTAAAAATGGGGAGAAACACGGGGACTAACAAGAGGAAGAGAAATCATCATTAAATAAATGAATTGATTTCGAAATCAACATTTAATCCTTGTGGAACTAATGTGTCAAGTTCAAACATCCACCTCATATCTGTTAAGCCCAAAGTGCGATCTTTGTCTCCACCTCTCCAATGAATGTGAATTTTATCGATACCCATGAAGTCAATACCTTTGGGATCTCCATTGTGTACCTCTAAAAAAATGTTTGGATACACTATGGTTAAGAAACTTTCTTTGAATGTTATAAATATGTTCCCTAATCCTTGTTTTCAGAGGGCGTGAAGTCTTACCTACATATTGATGGCCACACTGGCAAATCAACATGTAGATTTCATCCTTTGTTGAACATGTAATAAAAGGGCGTATTGGGTATTCTTTTTTTGTTACAAACGTGAAAGTGAATTATTCTACTTTCTTCCTACTATTAGATCTAAAACTACATCCCCTACAATTACCACAATAATAAAACCCTTTACTACCTTGTAAAAAATTACCTCCAACTTTAACTTTATCTTTATCTAAAAAACCTTTAGTTAAAATCTGTTCTTGCTCCTCTAAAAATAAACTTGGGTTTAGAATTTAAAAACGGGAGTATTTCCAAATCTTCTTGCAATATATGCCAATGTCTATTAATTGTTTTCCGTAGTGCAGAATTGTTAGAGCTAAAGTAAAAAATTAGGGGAATTATTCCTCCTTCTTCCCCAATTACATTTTTAGTTTTAGATTGTAGCAGGAGCCGTCTATCCTTTCCCCCAATCTCCTTCTTAATTTCCTCCAATTCATCTCTATCATATCCTTTTTCAACAAATTTACATTTTAAAACATCAGTTTGATTTAGATATTCTTTATCATCAGTACAATTTTGTTTTAATCTTAAAAACTGGCCTTTTGGTATATTACTAAGCCATGGTTTAAAATGGCAACTTTTTAAATCTATAAAACTGTTAACATCAACTTTCTTTAAAAAAGTTTTACTTTTAACCTTATTATCTTCTACATAGATTGTTAAATCTAAAAAATTAATTTGTTTAGAGCTAATTTCGTAAGATAAGTTAATATTAAATAGATTCTGATTAAGAGACAAAATAAAATCCTCTAGAGAGTCCTTGCTTCCTCTCCAGATAATAAAAATATTGTCTATATACCGTCAATAGAGAACCAGATTTGCCCCAATATTCTCTCTGGAGAAGATACTCTGAGCCACACTTCAGTTCTCGTTTCTGCATGATGTCTTATCCTGCCTTGTCTGCAGCACAAGGGGGCTGGACTTCACCTGTGGCTGCTCCTGTCTCTCTATGTCCACCTGAGGCAGATAGCTCATTGGCAAGCTATTTAATCCCTTAAGGACCAAACTTCTGGAATAAAAGGGAATCATGACATGTCACACATGTCATGTGTCCTTAAGGGGTTAAACCTGCCTCTCCATGAGAACATTGTCAGTTCTTTCATTCTGGTGAACGTGTGTTGTTCCTGTTTTGTCTCCTGATACTTGTTTTCCAGATTGACCCCGGCTTTCCTCCTTGTTTATCTTGACCTCTGACTTTCGCTTATCCTCAATGATCCTTCTGCTTGTGTCCTTGTCTGTACTGCGAATTGGTGCACCTTTCATGCACAGTCCCTGTGCATAGATTCACTGTCCTGGTGGTTTCTAATCTTATCATCTTGGACTGTGTATATCTGCAAGGGTGAGCACCAATTCAAGATCTGCAAGGAGTGGCTGCTCTCCAGTAGACCCTTGGCCTCCCACAGGACTCTGCACAACAGACTCGGTTGCAATGGGCTACTGTACCGGCCAACAGATGGGACCAAGCAAATGTTACCCTATTTATACCTCAACGGGCCTGATTGGATGCTTATGCTGTGGACAACTTGGGCTGTAGATAGTTTGCTTTATTTTCATATACTTATTATTTCAGTTTTATTTACCATGATGTTGCACACCCTGCACTCAGGTTGGTTATATGGCCGTTGGTTATACAGGTTGGTTATATGGCCAATTTCCCCCCACGCATTAAACCACATTCATTCATGGATAATACATCTTTACAAGGCTTTGAGGCGTAAATATTATATGGCTTGCAGCCTCCTTACCAGGGTGCAAGAACCTTCACGCAATGGTCCATGACGGGTGGGAGGCTTATTACGATTTTTGATTATTGCATTAATCCTTACGATCCACAGTATGCTAGTTATCACACATGACACGTTAGAAATTCCTATACTTCGTAAAGACCAGCTTTAAAGGGCCAACAGGGGTCTTCCATTAATGCCTTCTTATTCTGGCAGCTGGCATGTCTGTGTTGATAACTGCTTTACCCTTTTATATAAACAAAACCCTCAGCTAACCTGAATCTTTACTACTGTACATTAGGTTTGTTTGTCTATTTCTCTAGTAATGTTTCTCTAATATGTCAGTACCTGTACAAAGAAATGTTCTCTCAAACCAGTGAGTTAAGTATAAATAAAGAATAAAAAAATGTAAAAAATAAAACATATCCTTTTTGTTTACTAACATATTATTAGAATATACTATCATAACTTAATATTTTGGCTTTTTAAATGATTTAATATTTTTGGGTAATCTTTTTAAATGATTTAAAGGGACACTAGGCCCAGATTATTGAAGTGGTCTGGGTGCATATTCCCAGGTCCCTTAACCCTCTAAAGGTAATTATTGCAGTTTTTAATTGGCTTCAACAATTACCTTTTATGGGTTAATTCCACCTCTAGTCGTTGTTTAACGGACAGCCACTAAAGGGATTTCCGGGGTGTTAGGCAACTTTTGGTTGCCTAACTGAGGCTGGACGCCCTCATGCTATGCTATGATGCTTCCTGCGTCACCGAAAACCCAGAGAAAAGCATTGTATAACGATTTCCAATCAAGCTGTTCTAATGCGAGCGCAGCCATTGCCTTGCATGCGCAATAGGTCTCGCATGTCAGCTGATGTTGGCAGGGGAGGACCGAAGGCGGCCCCCGAGCCAGCATTGAGGGACGTCGGACTCAGGCAAAGGACAGAAGGGCTTTTTTTTTTTTTAACAACTTTGTTTTCCTGGCACTATAGTGTTCCTTTAATATTTAAACATATATATATATATATATATATAGTTTTTATTCTATATGTACAGTATATTTCTTTTATATTTGTTTTTAAAATCATTTTAACAGATAATCCAGAAACATCAAATCATTTGAAAAGCTTACTAAAAATATTAAATCAATTCCCATTTATCAAATAACATATATCATATTAGTATGAAAGCGTGACCTCTTTCGCAACCTCAGAAAAAATGTTTTCCAATGTTCCATGCTGCAGATGAGGTGAATACAAACTATCTTCCAAAAAAATATGTAATGAAACATGGTTAAACCACAAACATAGTAACACAATTTTGGTCCTATGATCCACTGCAAGTATTATGGTATTATGCACAACTCTCAACTTTTCAAGTGAGACACTTTTATTTTAGGAGTGTGAGTGGGAGTGTGGCCTGGTGGTGGAGCTATTCTGAGTAATTTTACGTGACTTACTGCTAACAATTTATGGAACTAAAAGGTAATTTAGAACAAGAACAATGTATATTATTTACACAGACTGATTTCTAAACACATTTAT
Source organism: Pelobates fuscus (assembly GCF_036172605.1). Lineage (NCBI taxonomy): Eukaryota > Metazoa > Chordata > Amphibia > Anura > Pelobatidae > Pelobates > Pelobates fuscus. The sequence goes on along the minus strand of NC_086324.1, from coordinate 155,951,817 downwards.
TGTAGTTTAAAGACACATCACTGGGAGTATTATGGCAGTGGAGCTCTGTTATACACACAGACACACCAACAATATGGAACTCCTAGAAAAGAGGGACATTAGGTTAGAAGAGTGGGACAGAGGGATTTGGGTGCAAAATAGGGACTGTCCATCCTAAATAGGGACTTTTGGGAGGTATAAATTGGGCTCACAACTAGACCTTTGTATATAAACCTGCACTTTATCCAAAACATTTCTAACTCACTGTGTTCTTGTTGATAGCAGGATTTGTGGCTGAATTCAAACACCTGTCTTAAACTGACTTCATCATGCTAATTTTATCAGTCATTCTTTAAAAAGTTAGTTGAAAACAATGTTTTCTTTTGTTTTGTTTTTTTATTGTAGCACAATGGCTATCTACCATAGTTATCTAAAAAGTCAGATTTTAGTATATACACTTATTCGTGCTGCAATTCAATTTTTTTTTCCCTTCCACAAATATGACAAAACGGGACAAAATTATCCTCGTAATGATAGCCGTCATCCTGCAGAATAAGGCAAGCACATCAGTAATAAAAAAAAAATGGCATTGTGTTGTAATTCTTATTTATCCACTAGTGGGAGCTCTAAGTATACCAACAGCTATGACAACTACAGTCCTTACCATTATTTCTTCTTTGGTTTCACCCAAAGACCCCCCAACGAGTGGTTTATGTGTGTGGGGGAGACTGAGTTTTGTGTGTGTTGGTAGTCGTGTGTGTGGAGGAGGCTGAGAACTGTATTTGGGGGCAGGCTGAGTGTGTATATGTGTGTGTGGAGGCTGAGAACTGTATTTGGGGGTAGGCTGAGTGTGCATGTGTGTGTAGGGGCTGACGTGTGGGGGAGAGTATGAGTATGGCTGAGTTTTGTGCTTGTGGTATCTGAGTGTTAGTATAGGGGCTGTAGTGTGTGCACACAGGTAGTAGCATGTATGTAGCAAGCATGTTTTTTTTACAGGGGCTGGGGTGTACTGTGTGTGTGATTGGGTAATGTAGTGTGTGTGTGTGTGTGTGTGTGTGTGTGCAACTACTGGATGACCATCTTGCAGCTTTCAAACTAATAGGAAGGGGAAAGCCCTTTGTTGCTGCTTTACTTGCCGAGGCACCTCTGATAGAGTGACCTTTAAACACAGAAATGTCAATATAATAAAAAGGTGGGTGGTGAGAGCACACTAATAGATATTGCACATTACCCTTAATTTACACGTAGAATTTTGGTAAAAAAAGTGCTTATGGTCAATCCAAATTTCACAATCAGACCGGTAGTGTATATATGCCTGTAAGTTAAAACAGGGAAAACCACAAAATAGTGTAATAACGTAGGAGCCACTTAACAATTACAATTTCAAAGGTTCCACTCACATGGTCATGAGCCACTTTATAAAAGCTGGCTCAGACTAAAAGTAAATCAGATGAAAGCACGTGGATATCAGGTCCCAAGCTGTTTTTCCCTCGGTGGTCTTGCAAGTTGTTTGTTGCTTAAGAATATTCCAGGATGCAGGAAATCTTGCAAACAAATTTATTGACACGCTTAAAAGGTAGCTTGATAAAACAACAAATAAAATGGAATTATTCTATAAAGTCCCGCTACGTTATTACACTATTTTGTGCTTTTCCCTGTTTTAACTTACAGGCATATATACACTACCGGTCTGATTGTGAAATTCGGATTGACCATAAGCACTTTTTTACCAAAATTCTACATGTACATTAAGGGTAATGTGCAATATCTATTAGTGTACTCTCACCACCCACCTTTTTATTATATTGTTTACATTTGATGTGATTAAGTGACTTCACATAGGTGATTGCAGCACTTTGCTCCTAACTGCTTAACCTTATACCTTTTGTATTCTCACTACAGAAATGTCAATACCAGCCAAAACATAACAGAAAGAATCCAACCTATATTAACCTTGGCTGAACAAAAGGATTTACTCAATGTAATAAATAAGTAACTAATGTCATTTCTGACAGCACCAGAAAGGTCAAAAGAAGATTGGAAGAGACTAACACAGGCGGCTCTCTAATTAGGTGGCCGCCAAAGGCCTCACGCTGTCTGGGGCCTCGCGGTCGCCTAAACCGCCTGAGGGCAGACTGTGTCGGGTCCTCGGTCAGTGACAGAGGACCCGACACCAGGAGGGGGCCCGGCGGCTTACTCAATAAGCTGCTGGGTGCGAGGCCCCTCCTGTCTGCCCAGCCAGCCATCACAGACACCGGTCTGCAGCCCACACTGGATCACCAGGGAATAAATGAATAAATAAAGGTATGTAGTCTCCCCATCAGACCCCCCCTCCCTCACCATCACCATTCAATCCCCCCTCACCATCAACCCCCCTCCCTCAACATCACCCCTCCCTCTCACCATCAAACCCCCTCCCTCATGATCACCCCCCTCATGATAAACCCCACCTCCCTCACCATCACCCCCTCACGATAAACCCCACCTCCCTCACCATCACTTCCCCCTCACATGACCACCCCCCTCCCTCATCATCACCCTCCCTGCCTCACCATCAAACCCCCTCCCTCATGATCACCCCCCTCATGATAAACCCCACCTCCCTCACCATCACCCCCTCACGATAAACCCCACCTCCCTCACCATCACTTCCCCCTCACATGACCACCCCCCTCCCTCATCATCACCCTCCCTGCCTCACCATCACCCCCACTCCCTCACCATCAATCACCCTCCCTCTCATCATCAACCCCCCTGCCTCACCATCACCCCTCCACGATAAACCCCACCTCCCTCACCATCACTCCCCCTCACATGATCACTCTCCCTCTCATATCACCCCCCCTGCCTCACCATCACCCCCACTCCCTCACCATCAACCCCCTCCCTCACACATCACCCCCCCCGCCCTCCCTCACCATCACCCCCACTCCCTCACCATCAACCCCCCTCCCTCTCACCATCACCCTCTCACACACACATCCTCCCCAGACACACTGGTAGCATCCACTCACACTGTCACCTCCCCATACATTGTCACCCCTCACACTGTAGCCCATTGAGCAGCGTAGCTTAGGGGAGTGGGCCTTGACATTGCCAGGAGACAGGCATCTAAGGGTCAGTGGTTAGGGATTGGTCTAAGGAAATGGAGTGGGTTGGAGTTATAAGGGGAGTATAAGCAGTGGCCATTTTAGATCTAAGGATCACTTTAATCCTGTTGTTGTGGCAGGATTTGTGTGGCTTTTTCTTTTGTCTCCTTTGCAGGTTGTCAGCAAGATGGAAGATTGGCTGGAAGGAGTCCGGGCTGCTGTGCAGGAGAGGGGTGTCGAGTGGCTGAGGGATTGTCTTGGAGATGCTCTGCCATCCGGATAAAGAGGCTCCCAGGGTCAGAGGCTGGTCAGGAGGACGAGGCCCCCGCAGAGGTTGAGCCCCAGCGCGGTTCCGGGTTCCCGGTGTCCAAGGAGCCCTTCTGGAGGTCGTCAGGGTGGCGGTGAGGCTGCCGGCAGGAAGGCACAAGTGGAGGAGGTTGCGGGAGGCGTTGCAGTGCGGCCGCACGAACACACCGTCAGGCACGGCTGGAACTACAGGCTGCTGGTTCGGGAACCGAGTCTGACACTGCCGAACGTTCTGGGAGCGAACATGGAGGTAGGAGTACCGGCGAACGGGCTGAAACTGCCGAACGTTCGGGTGATGAACGTGGAGGTAGGAGATCTGGCGAATGGGCAGAAACTGCCGAACGTCCGGGAGATGAACGTAGAGGTAATGCTACTGCCGACTGTTCGTTTCCCAAACGGGGAAGTATAACAACTGCCAAACGTTCGGGAGTTAGATGGAGAGGTAGCCATACTGCCAGCCGTTCGGCTGCCGAACGGGGAGGCAGAAAAACTACGTTCGGTTCTTGTGTCCTCTCTTGCAGGAAAGGAAGGAGAAGCGGCTGCTGGTGACAGGAGTTCCGGAAAGGGGCCATTACAGGCACGGGCCAGCGGAAGAAGGAGGAGCGGTACGGCAGGCTTGGCAGCAGGTCCTGGGAACGCTGGAAGTGCTGTTGGTGGAGCGGGGACAGCTGCTGCGCATCGCCCGGGTGAGTCGACCAATGACGCTACTGCCCCTTCAGTTGCTGGTCCACGGGTCACCCCGGGGGTGGGCCCCGGTGTTGGCATGGTTGGTGACGACAGGGTGGCAGGTGGCAGGCAGGGGACTGCCAGGGCATGGAGCGGACCGGAAGGGTTTAGTGCTACACGACGCCATAGAGTGTCCCCAGTCAGCGTGCGGGAGCGCAGCGCTTCTCCAAGGTCTCCCATACGACAGGGCCGGGGCCGACGACAGGCTGGTCAGGTAGTCAGGGAAGGATCAGAGGGGAGCGCCAGCGAGGGACAGCGCAAGAGGTCGGCACCCTCCAAGGGGATAGCGAGCAAGGCTCTAGCAAAGGGCGCGCAGGGTGCTAGGAGACACCGGTCACAGAGCAGCCATTGGAGAGGGGCGGACAGAGACGACAGGGACCCCTGCGGGGTTGACCACACCAGGGGGCGGCGTAGGGTGCCCACTGTCAGGACAAGGGGATGGAGGCAGCGGGACTACCATGAGCGGGAGTTCCCCGGAGGGAAGGCGGGCTGCTGCGTGGGCTTTTGGCCCTCGGGGGCGGACGGCTAGTGGGGCGACGGGTTACAGTTCCCAGGACGAGAGGGGACAGGGCAGGGTTTCCACGGCCAGCCTAACCAGGATGTCTTCTCCTTGCAGGTCTCGAAGACGGTCACCCTCCGGGAGGGAGCAATCAGGACGGGAGGGAGTTCAGGAGATCAGGACGGTCGCTGGCAGGCAAGGCGGACCCGGTTGCAGGACAGGAGTCTTCAAGGTCGCCCGCGGATTGGGTGAGACCCAGCGCCATGGGAATACGGCCTGGAGCAGTGGACCTCTTGGGACAGGACATCCACAGTCAGCCGGCAACCCCACGGCCTTCGGCGGCAAGGGGTGCGGAAGGTGAGACACTGTCTTTGCAACAGTCGGGGGAGCTTTTAGATGGCATCAGGCAGTTAATTGATTCTTGGGGTGTGGGGAAAAGGAGGGACGGGGATTGCAGCCAGGTTTGGGCTCAGCTGGGGGAAGTCACTGGGTCTAGTCCAGTGGTGGTTTCGGGGGCCGGGACAGCACAGTTGGGGACGGGGGCGTGACCCCCGCGGTAGAGGCACCCGGATTGGCGAGCAAGAGGGAGAATTTGCTTGGGGGTGTCCCGGAAGCCGCGCGACAAAATGTGCATGTTTCTTTCGCGGGCCCGTTGGGCTGTCAACTCAAGGTTGAGGTGAAGGAGAGGATCTGGAAAGGGGAGTTCGTGGAGCTCTTTTCACTTTTCCCCCTTGAGGAATACATTGACCTCAGGGAGGAGGATAAAAAGGACGTGAAAAAGGAGGAGGAGGAAAAGAAACGTCAGTATAGGAAGATCCCCAAAATGTTTGGGAACTGGTTGAGGGCGTTCTGCATCTTGGCCAGTGTGATGGGCGAAAAGGCGGCGGAGCGCTGTTCGCAGCTTTTCTGTTACCTGGACGGGATTTGGGAAGCGTATCGGACGTACGGGGGTCTGGCATGGTGGCAGTACGACGAACAATTTCGTCAACGCCTGCCCGCTAATCCGGGGATGCGGTGGGACCAGATGGACCTACCGCTCTGGATCAAACTTATGATGGCGCAGAAAGCGTTCCCCTTTCAGACGGGGGCCGGCGCGGGTGCTTCCACCGCTGTGTCGGCCAACCAGAAACGGGGCTATTGTTGGCTATATAACGAGGGGCAGTGCAAGTGGGGGGCCACTTGTTGCTTCAAGCACGAGTGCTCCTGGTGTGGAGGCACCCACGGACTCCACAGGTGCTTTAAGAAGGGTATGTCAGCCTCTGCAGTGGGGGGGCCCAGAGGTTCGGCCACGTCCCCTGCCACTGGGGGCAACGCCAGTGAAGGTCGGCGCGATGCTGCCTTGGATAAACCGCTACGCTAACCGGGAAGATGCTGGGTTGCTTGAGGAGGGGTTTAACAAAGGGTTTGTGATACCATTTCGGGACCGGGAGGTGGCTCATCGGCTTCGCAACCTGAAGTCGCCTGGGGAATTTCCAGGGGTGGTCAAGGAAAAGTTGCTTAAGGAGGTCCAGTTAGGCAGGGTGGCGGGGCCGTTCAGGGAGCCCCCCTTACCTAACTTGAGGGTATCACCGCTGGTGGTGGTACCCAAGAAGGAGCCTGGCAAGTACCGCCTGATTCATCACCTGTCCTACCCTAAGGGGTCATCAGTTAACGACGACATTGACAAGGCCCTTTGTTCTGTGCCGTGCGCTTCGTTCGACCAGGTGGTGAGTCTGGTGCAACGAGCGAGACGTGGGGCGTTGTTGTCAAAAGCGGACGTGGAGGCGGCTTTTCGCCTTTTGCCAATTCACCCGAAGTGCCATCACTTGCTGGGTTGTCACTTCGAGGGGGAGTATTACGTGGATCTATGTTTGCCCATGGGGTGCTCTATATCTTGCGCGTACTTCAAGAAATTTTGCGCGTTTCTGGGTGGTGGTGGGTGGTGAAACTGGAAGCACTAAGATGGTAGTCCATTACCTGGATGATTTCCTATGTGCCGGGCCTCCCGGATCGGAGGAATGCCGCATGGGACTAAGGACATTGGAATGGGTGGCGCACGTTATTGGAGTCCCCCTGGCGGGTGACAAAACGGTGGGGCCTACATCGTGCTTGAGTTTCTTGGGCTTGGAGATCGACTCGATCAAAGGGGAGTGTAGGCTGGCGCAGGACAAGTTGCTGGCTCTTCGGCAGGCAGTGGTGGAGGTACGGGGAGCTAAGAAGGTCACGCTCTGGGCGCTTCAGTCACTGCTGGGTCGGCTAAACTTCACCTGCCGGGTGATTCCGGTTGAAAGGATCTTTAACAGGTTCCTAGCCAGGGCGAGGGGGGGTGGTGTTCCCGCACCACCTTATTCGGGTCTCAGCGGCTACGAAGGCCGATCTGGACGTCTGGGGGGAATTCTTGCAGGACTTTAACGGGAAGGTGTTCTTTCGGGAGCCAGAGCCTTCTTCACAGGAGCTGGAGCTGTTCACGGACGCTTCAGGTAGTGTCGGTTTCGGGGCTTACTTCTCGGGTCAATGGTGCACGGGGATTTGGCCAGGGGCGTGGAAGGTCAGCCCGCTGATACGCAACTTGGCGTTCCTGGAGTTGTTCCCATTAGTCGTAGCGCTGTCACTATGGGGTCCACAGTTGAGGGATAAGAAGGTTGTTTTATTTTCGGACAATATGGCAGTAGTTGATGCAGTGAACGGGCTGTCAGCATCCTCTATCTCGGTGGTACGGCTTCTTCGCCATTTTGTCTTGTTCTGTATGTGTTTTAATATTGTTTTTCGGGCACGCCACGTGCCTGGACTGCTGAATGTAATTGCCGATGCGTTCTCGTTCGCAGTGGGAGAGGTTCCAGCAGGCGGCACCTGGCACGCGGGAGGAAGGGATGTTTTGCCCGGACGAGATGTGGCGGCTCGGGACATCATGCTTGGCGGACTGATCAGGGACTCCCTGGCACCCGCTACCTGGACGACGTACAGTAAGGTGTGGGGGGAATGGGACGAGCTAGTGCAACAGACAGGGGGTCATCTCTCAAGGGAGGCCCGGTTGGACACGCTGCTGTGGCTCGTGTGTAGGTCGGTCACCACAGGGGCTTCGGCTGCGGTGGTAGGGCGTAAGCTGGCAGCGCTAGCTTTCTTGTTCAAGTTTAATGGATGGGAGGATGCCACTAAACATTTTCTGGTGAGGCAGGCGCTGAAAGGTTTCAGGAGGGGTAAAGTGCCAGTGGATTCCAGGAGGCCGGTGTCGTTCGAGTTGCTTCAGCGGGTGGTCAGGGTGCTGCCCGTGGTGTGTTTTCGGGATACGAAGTTGTTCTCCATGGTTTTTAGTGTCGCATTTTTCGGGGCATTTCGTGTCAGCGAGCTGGTCAGCAGCAATCACCAGGGGCCCAGGGGGCTTCAGGCAGTGGATGTGGAAGTGTGGAGTAACAAGGTAGTGATCAACCTGAGGCAGTTCAAAACGGATATAATACGGAAGGGGATGTTGGTTATGTTGTGGGAGCTCCCGGGTGGGAGAACGTGCCCGGTTAAGTGCGCAACGGACTTCCAGGAGGTACGGGCGATGGCCAGGGGTTCATATTTTAAGCACGAGGCCGGCTCTTCGCTATCAAAGTTCCAGTTCCTCAGGGTTTTTCGGAAGGCGTTGGCAAAGTTGGGAGTGGACCCAGGCCAATTCGGGACTCATTCCTTTCGGATTGGCGCGGCTACGGAAGCGGCAAGACTGGAATTGTCATGATCTGCTCTGCTCTGTTCTGATGTCTGGACTTGGCTTCTGGTATCCAGTACTTTTGTTTCAATTCCTGTTTGGTTTTTCTTGGTTTTTGGTTTTCTATTCTATGTCTGGTTTTCTTTATGCTGGGATTCCTGGGTTCATTCCTATAGTTCGTCCCTGGATTTCCCAGTCTCCAGGTTTCCTTTAAATGTTTGTTTTATTTGCCACACCCGTTTGTTTCAGTCATTCATTATGTGTCAGAGTTCCTGCAGGCAGCTGCTCTCCGCTTCTGCCCTTTCTTGCAGGTAAGTGCTATATATGTATTCTTTGGATGTTTTAGCATACATTAGGCAGTGTAGGACCTGCCCGATATGGGGTACATTGGCGTTGTTGGCAGGCTTATGCAATGTATGATCATATAGTGTGACTAAATCCCCATGATTTACATATGTAGTGCTTAGTTATTTCTCCTCTTGTTTTGCCTATGTTATCTTGTCTTGTTTTAGTTTGTATCCCCAGTCCATGTACAGTCCTGTCAAGTCATGCCCATGTTATGTTCATGTTTTCCTCATGTCTTGTGTACATGTTCTGGGTTTAGCTTACTATCCTTCTCTGGTTCTGGGTTCTACTAGTTCTGTCTTGTTTTCATGTTTGGTGCCTATCTCTAGTCTAGCCTTGTTTCTAGTACTGGATACAATCTTGCTGCAGAGCCTCCCAATTCAGCTCCTGGGAGGTCTGCTAATTTCCTTGCTCCTAGTTCCTGTTATCCGCACAAGCTGAATCAGGGTCTTGGTATGTGGCTGCACAAACGCTGGTGCTCAACACCAGGGGGTGTGCGGTTACCCTGCACCAGACCCTGCTAATCCACCTCCACGCTGAAGACTCCCACTTAACATCAGGCATATTGGGTCCCGGTCCACGCACCGCCGCCTGGACACTGTGTCTGGGTTCCGAGCACCGGACTGCCACCCTGACAGGAATTAGGTGATGATCGGGTAAAAAGGATCGGCAGGTGGGAGTCGCTGAGGTTCAGGTCTTACGTCAGGCCAGACAAGTTGGTATAAGGCCTAAGGGTGGTTGAGGGGGAGTTGTTGTTTCAATGTTTGTGTTGTGGTTGTCTATGTTTGCTTTATGTCTTGCAGGTCAGACGGCATGGGTGGTCGGCCACTTATACATAAACTGGGCGCATCGGAGAGCTGCAGTTCGACATCGTGGTCTACAGCTGGGCTTTCCTAGTTCCATGGTGCAGCTTCGGTGGTTTGGATACCGGGGTTGGAGTTGGAATGCTATCTGTGTGGAAATGTTTCACAAAATTCTGTTGGGTCAGGTTCCGGACATAGTGGTGCTTCACGCAGGGGGCAATGATGTAGGGTCATTACCTCAAAAGGTATTGATTAAGTGTATGAAGAGGGATGTGGACAAATTGAGGGAGTTAGTGCCAGGGGTTATGGTAGTGTGGTCGGAAATGGTTCCGAGGTTTTACTGGCGACACGTGCGGAATCCCTCTGTGGTGGCGGAAATTAAGGGTAAGGTTAATAAAGTTATGGCAGCGTATGTGAAGCGGTTGGGGGGGGGTTGTAATAAGCCACAGGGAGTTGGAAGACATGCTTCTAGGCAGGGCCGGCCTTAGGGGTGTGCGAGCTGTGCGGCGCCATGGAGCAGGGGGCGCCCTGCGGCCGCATAGCTCACACGGCAGGGGCGTATTAGCCGCGAGGCTAACAAGGCATTTGCCTTGGGCGGCATTTTCCAGGGGGCGGCAAAAAAAGCCGCCCCCAAATGCCCAAGGCAAATGTCTTGTTAGCCTTGCGGCTAACAGACATGCTGGGCGGTCGGGCGGCGCTGGTGGGCGGCTGGCGAGGGAGCACTTCCTCTGAGCTGTCTGCTCAGCTCCCACGCGCGCCGCAGAGTGAGGCTGGGAGCCAGAATATGACGTCCTATTCCGGCTCCCAGCCTCACTCTGAGGCGCGCGAGGGAGCTGAGCAGACAGTGCCCTGGTTTTCTTTTCCATGTCTGGTTTTCTTTATGCTGGGATTTCTGGGTTCATTCCTATAGTCCGTCCCTGGATTACCCAGTCTCTTGGATTCATTTAAATGTTTGTTTTATGTTTCCACACCCGTTTGTTTTCCATCATTCCTTTTTGTTTCAGTGTCCTGCAGGCAGCTGCTCACGGCTTCTGCCCTTTCTTGCAGGTAAGTGCTATATATGTGTTCTTTGGATGTTTTAGCATACATTAGGCAGTGTAGGACCTGCCAGATATGGAGTACATTGGCGTTGTTGGCAGGCTTATGCAATGTATGATCATATAGTGTGACTAAATCCCCATGATTTCCATATGTAGTACTTAGTTATTTCTCCTTGTCTTGTTTTAGTTTGTATACCCAGTCCATGTACAGTCCTGTCCAGTCATGCCCATGTTATGTTCTTGTTTTCCTCATGTCTTGTGTATATGTTCTGGGTTTAGCTTACTATCGTTCTGGGTTCTATTAGTTCTGTCTTTTTTCATGTTTGGTGCCTATCTCTAGTCTTGCCTTGTTTCTAGTACTGGATACAATCCTGCTGCAGAGCCTCCCTATTCAGCTCCTGGGAGGTCTGCTTAATTTCCAAGCTCCTAGTTCCTGGTATCCGCTGAAGCTGATTCAGGGTCTTGGTATGTGGCTGCACAAACGCTGGTGCTCAACACCAGGGGGCGTGCGGTTACCCTGCACCAGACCCTGCTAATCCACCTCCACACTGTGACTCCTACTCTGAACATCAGGCATACTGGGTCCTGGTCCTGCACCGCCGCCTGGATAGTGACTGGGTCCCGGCCACCGGACCGCCACCCTGACAGTCGCACTCCCTCATCAAACCATGTCATACTACCTGTCCCTCCTTCTCTATCACAACCCCCCCATCCATTTACCCCCTTCGCCCTGTCTCCCCTTCGCCCTCCTTGTCTTAACTGATTCCCTAAAACCATCTGACTTTGTCTGCAAAGTAAAGAAGAACGTTGTTGCTCGATGATAAAACTGTTAACTCCCCGATAATGTTTGACGGCTCTCTCAAGGACCAACTCAGGTTTTCTCTGAGAGAAGAGATCTAATGTACCAATAAGTTGTCCCATTTGTCCTGAAGGATTCCTAGTAGACATGTGAAATTTGTTTCGGTCCAAATATGAATTCGGCCGAATTTCGGGCAATTCGGGTACTTCCGAATGTCTGAATTGCCGAGGTCCCGAAGTTCAGAAATTACCGAACTGCTGAAGTGTCAAAGTTACGAAGTTACGAAGCACAGTATTGCCTAAGTATTAATATACTTACCCAGTGAAAGAAGAAGAATGTTACATTGTATACAATTTTAAAACATAGCCAGGATTCACCTGTAAGCATTTGCAACACTTACAACAATCAAGTAACATACATTCATATAAAATGTAAGTTACTTCTCGAGCCCCCACCCGCGCTTTTAAACTAAAGGGGGGACCAATTGCACCCCCCTCCCGGCCCCCACCCGGCCCCCACCCCTGAGCGGCAGGTGGGGGCCCTAATGTAAAATAATGGGGGAGGACCTATTGTCCTCCCCCGGGCCCCCACCCCTGAGCGGTGGGTGGGGGCCCTAAATTATAATAAGGGGGGGACCTAATGTCCTCCCCCCTGGCCCGCACCCCTGAGCGGTGGGTGGGGGCACTAAATACTAATAAGGGGGGGGACCTAATGTCCTCCCTCTTGGCCCCCACCCCTGAGTGGTGGGTGGGGCCCTAAAGTAAAATAAGAGGGGGGACCTAATGTCCTCCCCCCTGGCCCCCACCCCTGAGTGGTGGGTGGGGGCCCTAAAGTAAAATAAGAGGACCTAATGTCCTCCCCCCTGGCCCCCACCCCTGAGCGGCGGATGGGGGCTCTACAGTAAAATAAGGGGAGGACCTAATGTCCTCCACCCTGGCCCCCACCCCTGAGCGGCGGATGGGGGCCCTAAATACCAATAGGGGGGGACCTATTGTCCTCCCCCCCTGGCCCCCACCCCTGAGCGGCGGGTGGGGGCCCTAAACAAATGTTAACCCCCCCCTCCCAGGTGACTAGGGGTCCCCAAACCCCTAGTCACCTCCTCCCCCCCCAAAAAAATTAACCCCCTACCTACCCCCCTCAACCTAAAAATAATGAGGGGGGACCTCTAACTAAGTACCTGTAAAAAAAAATGAAACCATTCAATGTTTTCTTTCTTCTAAAATCTTCCTTTTTCAGCCATAAAAAAGGCCAAATAAAAAGCCATAATAACCGACGCACTTAAAAAAAAAAAAAAATAATAATCCTTCTTCACCCATGGAGGGCTCCACGCAGACTGAGCTCTGCAGGGCGGGGGAAGGCTTATAAAGCCTTGCCCCGCCCTGCAATTAGGCTCAGAGCACTCTGATTGGTGGGTTTAAGCCATTCAATCAGAGTGCTCTGACAGGTAAATGAAGAGACTGACAGGTAAGTCTCTACATTTAGAAGCTTCAACTGTCTAAGAGTTGTGCTAAGAGTTTTCTTTTTTACTGTTACAGGTAAGATTCATCTGTAGGAAAAGGTTACTGATTGCACAAGGTTTGATTTCCTGTTTGTAATTATAAGGCATTTGATTTGATTAGTTAGCTACTTGCTATTGATTGCTGTTTAAATTAGCTATTGTTTGCAAATAAGCAGAGGCCTGCCCAGGTGTTAAACATTCCTAGTGGGTGGTGATTTTAGGAGTATATAAGGCTTGTTGTCATTAGCTTGGCTAATATAGCTTGGTTGCTTCATCTAAGTGTTGCTTCTAAGTGTGTGTAGGTTGGAGATATTCTGGAGAGTGTTGCTTCTAAGTGTGTGTGGTTGGAGATATTCTGGAGCAGAGGCGGCTCTCTAATTAGGCGGTTTAGGCGGCCGCCTAAGGCCTCGCGCTGGCTGGGGCCTCGCGGCCGCCTAAACCGCCTGTGGGCAGAGTGTGTCAGGTCCTCGGTCAGTGACCGAGGACCTGACACCAGGAGGGGGCCCGGCGGCTTGCCCGGTATGCCGCCGGGTGCGAGGCCCCTCCTGGCTGCCCGGCCAGCCACCGCAGACACTGGTCTGCAGCTCCGCAGTGAGCAGAGCTGCAGACCATGTGTCTCGCGAGAACCGGCCAATCAGAGCGTTGCCGCGGGTTACCACGGCAACGCTCTGATTCACTCGCGAGATTACATGGTCTGCAGCTCAGCGGAGCTGCAGACCGGAAGCAGTGGCCACCGGACCACCAGGGAGCCCACTGGACCACCAGGGAAATTAAGGTAGGTTCAGCCTCACCCTGCCCCCAGCCTCACTACCCCCCACACCACCCTCAGCCTCACCCCCCACCACCCTCAGCCCCACTACCCCCCACACAACCCTCAGCCTCACCCCCCACCTCCCTCAGCCTCACCCCCCACCACCCTCAGCCCCACTACCCCCACACCACCCTCAGCCTCACCCCCACCTTCCTCAGCCTCACTACCCCCCACAGCCTCACTACGCCCCCCACTACCCTCAGCCTCAATACCCCTCACACCACCCTCAGCCTCACTACCCCCACACCACCCTCAGCCTCACTACCCCAACCACCCTCAGCCTCACCACCCCCCTCAGCCTCACCACCCCACCCCCCTCAGCATCACCCCCACCACTCTCAGCACCACCCCCAGCATCACCCCCACCACCCTCAGCATCACCCTCAACATCACCCCCACCACCCTCAGCCTCACCACCCTCCTCAACCTCACCCCCACCACCCTCATCCTCACCACCACCCCCACCACACCACCCCACCACCCTCAGCCTCACCACCACCCCCAGCATCACCCTCAACATCACCCCCCCCACCACCCTCAACATCACCCCCACCACCCTCAGCCTCACCACCCTCACCCTCACCACCACCCCACCACCCTCAGCCTCACCACCCTCAGCCTCACCATACCCCACCACCCTCAGCCTCACCACCCTCAGCCTCAATACCCCCCACCACCCTCAGCCTCACTACCCCCCCACCACCCTCACTACCCCCCCACCACCCTCAGCCTCACTACCCCCCACACCACCCTCAGCATCACCACCCCCCACACCACCCTCAGCCTCACCACCCCCACACCACCCTCAGCATCACCACCCCCCACCCTTAGCCTCACCCCACCACCACCCTCAACATCATCCCCACCACCCTCAACATCACCCCCACCACCCTCAACATCACCCCCACCACCCTCTGCCTCACCACCACCCTCTGCCTCACCACCACCCTCTGCCTCACCACCACCCTCTGCCTCACCGCCCCCCCACCCTCAACATCACCCCCACCCCCTCAGCCTCACCACCCCCCTCAGCCTCACCACCCCCCTCAGCCTCACCACCCCACCACCCTCAGCATCACCCCCACCACTCTCAGCACCACCCCCAGCATCACCCCCACCACCCTCAGCACCACCCCCAGCATCACCCCACCACCCTCAGCCTCACCACCACCCCCAGCATCACCCCCACCACCCTCAGCCTCACCACCCCACCACCCTCAGCCTCACCACCCTCATCCTCACAACCCCACCACCCTCTGCCTCACCATCCCCCACCACCCTCAGCCTCACCATCCCCCACCACCCTCAGCCTCACCACCCCCACCACCCTCAGCATCTACCCCCCTCAGCATCTACCCCCCTCAGCATCTACCCCCTCACCATCTACCCCCCCTCACCATCTACCCCCCCTCACCATCTACCCCCCCTCACCATCTACCCCCCCTCACCATCTACCCCCCCTCACCATCTACCCCCCTCACCATCTACCCCCCTCACCATCTACCCCCCTCACCATCTACCCCCCCTCACCATCTACCCCCCTCACCATCTACCCCCCTCACCATCTACCCCCCCTCACCATCTACCCCCCCTCACCATCTACCCCCCCCTCACCATCTACCCCCCCCTCACCATCTACCCCCCCTCACCATCTACCCCCCTCACCATCTACCCCCCTCACCATCAACTCCCCCTCCTTCTCACATTACCCCCCTTCTAACATTACCATCACCCCTCTCACATCACCCCCCACACCATCACCTCCCTGTCACCCTCACCCGCCTCTCCTTCTCACCATCACCCCCCCATACACACAACACACTTCAAGCAGCTACCCCATACACATAGGGTCTCAGACAAAAACATACATTCACACACAAGGATACTCTGTCAGACACTCTCAGGCACATACACTGACACTTTTTTGTTAGTGGGGCCTCATGTTTGAGTTTCGCCTAAGGCCTCATAAAGTCTAGAGCCGCCTCTGTTCTGGAGAGTGTTGCTTCTAAGTGTGTGTGGTTGGAGATATTCTGGAGATAAACTGGATGTAATATGAGGTATTCAGGAGGATAAATAAAAAGTTAAAATTCGTTTGATTTAAAGTATTCCCCTCATTGGAATGGCAGACTTAGTTCAGTGTAATAGTTGCTATGCATTTGTTTCACGTTCCACTTTTTGGAGGTTTGGTTGTTGTCTAATCTGTAGACAGTTCTCTATCTTGCGACAGGAGATTGTATTTTTGAAGTCTGAGATTTGTAAATTATCTGGTAAACAACCTCAGGCAGGTACTGCTGCAAAGCCACTGCCGCAGAGACATAATAGGAATGGCAGATGGATCACTGTAGGATCTGGTAAACTTAGAGTTGTGGATAAAAGGCATATTGCACAGTCTGTTGCTCTACATAATTCATTTTCTGCACTTTCAGAGTGTAATGGTGTCATGGAGACAGGCACCGAGGGTAGTGTTGTTGTGCAGAGAGGCACTGAGGGTAGAGGTGTTGTGCAGAGAGGCACTGAGGGTAGAGGTGTTGTGCAGAGAGGCACTGAGGGTAGAGGTGTTGTGCAGAGAGGCACTGAGGCTAGTGGTGTTGTGCAGAGAGGCACTGAGGCTAGTGGTGTTGTGCAGAGAGGCACTGAGGCTAGTGGTGTTGTGCAGAGAGGCACTGAGGCTAGTAGTGTTGTGCAGAGAGGCACTGAGGCTAGTGGTGTTGTGCAGAGAGGCTTGAAGACTATGGTGAGGCCTAATAGAAAGCAGTTGTTGTTGGGGGATTCCATCATAAGAGGTGTGGAGATGGACAATGGTGGTCTTGTGAGGTGTCTTCCCGGAGCTACTGCTCACAGAGACAGGAGATGTATCTGTAATATTGTTAAGCAAGAAAAGGAAGGGGAATTGGATGTACTTGTCCATTTAGGGACAAATGACTTGGCTTGCAATGAGGTTTCAGAGGTTATGGAAGTTTTTAGTGTTTTTGCCAATGATATACGGCAGGTTGCTTCCACACTGTCATTCTCTGAAGTTCTGCCTGTGCATAACACTCAGAATGACAGGCGGATGCGTATTAGGGACTTTAACTTGTGGCTTGGTGAATGGTGTCGGGAGCAAGGATTTGGCTTTATTTCTCATGGTAGATCTGTTTGGAATGGAAATAAACTGTACAAAAAAGATGGTTTGCACCTTTCTCAAAAGGGAACAAATGTTCTCAGTGAGCAGTTCAGAGGATGTATTTAAACTAGGAGGGGGGGGCAAAAGGGTGATAAACATCAATCCAATTGTCCCCCAAAACAAGGACAGAAGGTGCCTGTAGCAAGTGTGTTAAAAAATGATAAGCTTAGAGTCATGTCTACAAATGCTCGCAGTTTAGGGAATAAACTTGTGGCAATAATGGCAACTGATAGTGTAGATTAAGTCGCTGTTACTGAGACATGGTATAATGAGAAAAATGACTGGGATATAGCAATACCAGGGTACTCTTTATATAGAAAAGACAGGGAAGGCAAGAAAGAGGGAGGGGTGGCCCTGTATGTGAAGGATAGCATAAAATCTAGCCTAATAAAGGTTAGTGAGGCTAACATAGAGTCCGTTTGGGTTACGTTAGAATTTGGTAATCACACAGTAACTCGTGTTGGTGTGATTTATAGGCCCCCAGGACAAATTGAAGAGTTAGATAATCTACTAATTGAAGAAATAGCTAAAATGACAATGAAGGGGGAAGTTATCATCATGGGTGACTTTAATCTTCCTGATGTGAATTGGAAAACAAA
This sequence comes from Pelobates fuscus, assembly GCF_036172605.1. Taxonomy (NCBI): domain Eukaryota; kingdom Metazoa; phylum Chordata; class Amphibia; order Anura; family Pelobatidae; genus Pelobates; species Pelobates fuscus. Next base: position 155,934,493 of record NC_086324.1, on the reverse strand, counting down.
AATAGCTACTTGTGCCAGGAGCACACATATTCTAAACTCCCTACTGGGATTGTCTCTAAAACAAGTCGTTGAGGAGCCAACTCGTAAAGAGGCCATACTAGATTTAGTGTTAACAAATGGAGATTTGGTATCAGATATTACTGTAGGTGAAAGTTTAGGATCCAGTGATCATCAGTCAGTGTGGTTTAATATAAGAACAGTGACTGAGTCACACCACAAAAAACAAAAGTTTTAGACTTTAGAAAAACAGACTTTTCTAAAATAAGAAAATGTGTAAAGGAGTCATTATCAGACTGGAGCAATTTAAATGGAGTCCAAGAGAAATGGGATTAATTAAAAGTTGCACTACGGAAGGCAACAGAAAATTGCATTAGGCTTGTCAGTAAAAGCAAAAATTTCAAGAAACCACTGTGGTACTCCGCAGATGTGGCCAAAATAGTAAAAAAACAAAAAGTTAGCATTTAGTAATTATAAGAAAACCCAGAGTGAGGAAGACAGAGTGACCTATAAGATTAGGCAGAAAGAGGCTAAGCAAGCTATAAGAGCTTCCAAATCACACACAGAAGAGAAAATAGCACAGTCAGTAAAAAAGGGGGACAAAACTTTTTTTAGATACATAAATGAGAAAAGAAAAGTAAAACAAGGATTAGTTAGATTAAAAAACAAAAGAAGGAAGGTATGTAGATGAGGATAAAGGTCTAGCTGACTGCCTCAATGAATATTTTTGTTCGGTATTTACAGATGAAAATGAAGGAGAGGAACCTCAGTTAAGAAAAAGGATAAATGAGTCATTTATTACACGTGAGTTTACAGAGGAAGAGGTTCTATTTCAATTGTCAAAAGTAAAGACAAATAAGTCAATGGGACCTGATGGAATACACCCAAAGCTATTAAAAGAGCTTAGTGGTGTTCTAGCAAAACCATTAACAGATTTATTTAACCAATCATTGTTAACAGGAGTAGTCCCAGAAGATTGGAAGTTAGCGAATGTTGTGCCCATTCACAAGAAAGGTAATAGGGAGGAATCGGGCAACTATAGGCCAGTAAGCCTTACTTCAGTAGTGGGGAAAGTGATAGAAACCATGTTAAAGGATATGATTGTTGAACATCTAAAAACACATGGATTTCAAGATCAGAGACAACATGGGTTTACTTCAGGGAGATCATGCCAAACTAATCTTATTGATTTTTTTGATTGGGTAACTAAAATTATAGATCAGGGTGGTGCAGTAGACATTGCTTACCTAGATTTCAGTAAGGCTTTTGACACTGTTGCACATAGAAGGCTTACCAATAAACTGCAATCTTTGAGTTTGGATTCCAATATTGTTGAATGGGTAAGGCAGTGGCTGAGTGACAGGCAACAGAGGGTTGTAGTCAATGGAGTATATTCGAAGCTTGGGCTTGTCACCAGTGGGGTACCTCAGGGATCTGTACTTGGACCCATTCTCTTTAATATTTTTATTAGTGATATTGCAGAAGGTCTTGATAGTAAAGTGTGTCTTTTTGCAGATGATACTAAGATATGTAACAGGGTTGATGTTCCAGGAGGGATAAGCCAAATGGCAAATGATTTAGGTAAACTAGAAAAATGGTCAGAGTTGTGGCAACTGACATTTAATGTGGATAAGTGCAAGATAATGCATCTTGGACGTAAAAATCCAAGGGCAGAGTACAGAATATTTGATAGAGTCCTAACCTCAACATCTGAGGAAAGGGATTTAGGGGTGATTATTTCTGATGACTTAAAGGTAGGCAGACAATGTAATGGAGCAGCAGGAAATGCTAGCAGAATGCTTGGTTGTATAGGGAGAGGTATTAGCAGTAGAAAGAGGGAAGTGCTCATGTCATTGTACAGAACACTGGTGAGACCTCACTTGGAGTACTGTACACAGTACTGGAGACCATATCGTCTGAAGGATATTGATACCTTAGAGAGAGTTCAAAGAAGGGCTACTAAACTGGTTCATGGATTGCAGGATAAAACTTACCAGGAAAGGTTAAAGGATCTTAACATGTATAGCTTGGAGGAAAGACGAGACAGGGGGGATATGATAGAAACATTTAAATACATAAAGGGAATCAACACAGTAAAGGAGGAGACTATATTTAAAATGAGAAAAACTACCACAACAAGAGGACATAGTCTTAAATTAGAGGGACAAAGGTTTAAAAATAATATCAGGAAGTATTACTTTACTGAGAGGGTAGTGGATGCATGGAATAGCCTTCCAGCTGAAGTGGTAGAGGTTAACACAGTAAAGGAGTTTAAGCATGCGTGGGATAGGCATAAGGCTATCCTAACTATAAGATAAGGCCAGGGACTAATGAAAGTATTTAGAAAACTGGGCAGACTATATGGGCCAAATGGTTCTTATCTGCCATCACATTCTATGTTTCTATGTTTCTGTCACAGCACTCTGATTGGTTGGTTTGAAATCCACCAATCAGAGTGCTCTGTGTCATTTTACACAGCGTGGGAAAGTTCTTTGGAATTTTCCCACGCTGCGTAATTTGAGTCATAACTCTGGTGGATTAAGTAACCAATCAGAGAGTTATGAGTCAAATCCCAGAGAGTGATATTTAAATCCCTGATTTGCCCCAGTACCTTGCCCTGTCGTGGTTTCCTGTTCCTGGTTTCCTGAGAGTGCATTTTTCCCTGTGATATTGATATTCTGGTATTCTGATCTTGGCTGTTCCTGGTTATTCCGATTTCTGGTTCCCCTGACTTGGCTTGTTTAAATGGTATTGTGTATTTTTGGCTTCCTTGACCTCGGCTTTCCCTTTGACCATTCTCTGTCTGTAACGTATTAGTCCGGCCATTCTAAGGACCAGTTTACGTTCTGTCCTTTAATTTTCCTTTCTTATTTCTATGTATAGGTTTACATAGTTTCTGCGTGTTGGACCACACTGGCAGTTGTGACAGAACCTTTTCTATTGTTGAAAGCATTCAGAGACTGCACATTTAGAACCGGTCTTCAGTAACCATCTGATTTTGGGATAGGGAACAATGGACTGACCCATCCTGAGATTGACATGCCTGCCAACCCTATATTCCTTCGACTTAAAGCCAGAGAAGGGGGGGCATCTAGCACTGGGTTCATCTCTCTACCAATTGCAACCCTCTGTACTGGGAACCTTAAAAGAGTTGAAAGCCCCTTTGAAAAATGTAATACCCATTTGTTTGTAGAAATATCCTTTCAACTCAGTGGCGGGTGAGGAGGCACACTTACTTGAATACATAGATCTTCTCTTGGCAGATAGACCATCTCTGGTATGAGCTCCTCTGCCACCACCTGAGAGCATGGACGTTTTAGCTGCGAGGCAAACAAGGCATTTGCCTTGGGCGGCATTTTCCATATGCCCAGGGCAAATGTCTTGTTAGCCTTGCGGCTAACAGTCCAGGAGGGCGGGCGGGGGCGGCGCTGGCAAGGGAGCACTTTCCCCTGAGCTGTCTGCTCAGCTCCCTCGCGCGCCACAGAGTGATGCCGGGAGCCAGAACATGACGTCATATTCCGGCTCCCGGCATCACTCTGCGGCGCATGAGGGAGCTGAGGAGACAGCTCAAGGAAAAGTGCTCCCTCGCTAGCGGCGCCCGCCAGCCTGCCCAGCAGCCACTGGACCCCCAGGGAAAGGGGGAACCCCCAACCCCCCAGCATTCCCAAAGGTAAGGAGGCTGGGGGGTTGAATTTAAAAAACAAAACAAAAGTGTGTGTGTGTGTTAGTGTGTGTGTGTGTGAGAGTGTGTGTCTGTTAGTGAGTGAGTGTGTGTGTCTGTTAGTGAGTGAGTGTGTGTGTGTGTGTGTCAGGGAGTGTGTCCAGGGCCGGACTGGCCCACCGGGATACCGGGAAATTTCCCGGTGGGCCGCGGCAGCTGGGGGCTGCGCTGGGAATGTATGTGCCACCGGGTGGCCGGTCCGGTGGCACACACTCTGAGGGGGCCGGCCGGCGGCCGCATTCCACACTGGAGCCGCCGGACCGGGTGGCAGCCTCGCCGGTCCGGCGGCACTCCTGTCACTAATGCTGGGGGCTGAAGGAGGAGGGAGGAGCATGTCTCTGTACCATGCTCCCTCGCGGTTCCCACAATTCCCAGCACAGGAACCGCGAGGGAGCATGGTACAGAGACATGCTCCTCCCTCCTCCTTCAGCCCCCAGCATTAGAAATGCCGCCGGACAGGCAAGGCTGCAGCATGAAACGTGGCTGCCCCCCCTGACTCCTCTCAGGTGCAGGGCCGGCGCTTTCATCAGGCCACCAGCTCCCTGGGGGCACCACAGAGGAGAGCCTGCTGCTGAACAAGCCGGCAGGAAGATAAAAAGATTTCCCTGACCGGGCGAGGTGTCGGCCGCCCCCTCACTTTCCCTTAATAGAGCAAGACCTGGCAGCACTAGAAGTCTCCCTACCAGGTCTTGCTGTCTGTTTGCTGGAAGGAGTGCTCGGTCCTGAATAAGAGGAGGGGATAGGGAGTAACAACACGTCCCCTCCTCCTTCTACTCACATGCTGTGGGCTCCCTCCCAGCACTTGGTAAACACTGCAAGGAGGAGCTGTCTGCAGGAGGAAAGATTACTGCAGAGGCATGCTGCTCAGGGGCTGGAGGAGAGAGAGAGTGACCACACACCAGAAAGAGGTAAGTTAGAGCAGAAATAACGGGGGATTGAGGAGAACAGCTAAGGGGTGATAAGAGAAGGAAGTGGAGTGATAGTGACAAAGTAAGAGATGACATACTCACAGGAAAGAGAGAGCCCTGGACTGTGGCTCTGCCTAAAGCTGAACATTTCATTTAGGCATAGCCACAGTCTAGGGCTCTCTCTTTCCTGATTCTAATCCCCATTATTGCCCCTAACCCCCCCCCCCCTACAAATTTGTAACCCCACTACAGGTCCTAACAACACTCTTGCCCCTAAGCAACCACTACAGCACCTAACCACGATTACAGCTCAAAACACCCCACCCCACTATTGCCTCTGATCAACCAATACTGCCCCTGACACTTACACTACAGGTCTTGACCCACCCCTACTGCTCCTTATATCCATTACAGCCCCTAACCCCCATGTACTGCCTGAGATCCCAATCAACAGTAAACCCCCAATACAATTAGAGATAACCCTGATTCTCCCTTCCCATCTTATGCTAAATGGAAATTCCTCTACTTTTTACATGTTTTTCCTACACCTCACACATTGCCACACATATCACTCACAGTGGCCCAAACTTTTCACTCATGGCTACTCACAAAGCTACACATAAAGATACCACTCACATCTACCCACATGCAGCCACGCACATCACGCACAACTATAAACAGAGCCAGCCTTATACATCACGCACAGAAATCCACAACATACACCTAACACATAGCTACTACACTTACAGCCACCCTACACAAGACGCACACCCACACCACACATCCACTCAACATTTTAATAAATATTCACATTACATAATATTAAAAGAATAACATAGGGGAATAATTTCCTGGTACACATCCTACTGAAATACACTGCACATCCCTATGTGCAGCATGTAGTGGCCTTACTGTAATCTGGGCAAATAAGCAGAGATGGGTGAGTCATATGGTTGTTACGTCACAACATATGGGGGGGGGGGGGCAAATTGTTTTTTGCCTAGGGCGGCAAAAATCCTTCCACCAGCCCTGCTCAGGTGGGTGGGGGGGAGAAAGGTAGAGGGTTCAGGGAAGAAAGAGACAAGAGACAGAGGGGGGAGAATAGAGAGACAGAGGGGGGAGAATAGAGAGACAGAGGGGGGAGAATAGAGAGACAGAGGGGGGAGAATAGAGAGACAGAGGGGGGAGAATAGAGAGACAGAGGGGGGAGAATAGAGAGACAGAGGGGGAGGGAGAGTGCCACAGGGAAAGGAGGGAGAAAGAGACAGAGGGGGGGAGAATAGAGAGACAGAGGGGGAGGGAGAGTGTCATAGGGAAAGGAGGGAGAAAGAGACAGGGCGGAGAATAGAGAGACAGAGGGGAGGGAGAGTGCCATAGGGAAAGGAGGGAGAAAGAGACAGAGGGGGAGGGAGAGTGCCACAGGGAAAGGAGGGAGAAAGAGACAGAGGGGGGAGAATAGAGAGACAGAGGGGGGAATAGAGAAACAGAGGGGGAGGGAGAGTGCCATAGGGAAAGGAGGGAGAAAGAGACAGAGGGGGAGAATAGAGAGACAGAGGGGGCGGGAGAGTGCCACAGCGAAAGGAGGGAGAAAGAGACAGAGGGGGGAGAATAGAGAGACAGAGGGGGAGGGAGAGTGTCATAGGGAAAGGAGGGAGAAAGAGACAGGGCGGAGAATAGAGAGACAGAGGGGAGGGAGAGTGCCATAGGGAAAGGAGGGAGAAAGAGACAGAGGGGGAGGGAGAGTGCCACAGGGAAAGGAGGGAGAAAGAGACAGAGGGGGGAGAATAGAGAGACAGAGGGGGGAATAGAGAAACAGAGGGGGAGGGAGAGTGCCATAGGGAAAGGAGGGAGAAAGAGACAGAGGGGGAGAATAGAGAGACAGAGGGGGCGGGAGAGTGCCACAGCGAAAGGAGGGAGAAAGAGACAGAGGGGGGAGAATAGAGAGACAGAGGGGGAGGGAGAGTGTCATAGGGAAAGGAGGGAGAAAGAGACAGAGGGTGGAGAATAGAGAAACAGAGGGGGAGGGAGAGTGCCATAGGGAAAGGAGGGAGAAAGAGACAGAGGGGGAGAATAGAGAGACAGAGGGGGCGGGAGAGTGCCACAGCGAAAGGAGGGAGAAAGAGACAGAGGGGGGAGAATAGAGAGACAGAGGGGGAGGGAGAGTGTCATAGGGAAAGGAGGGAGAAAGAGACAGAGGGGGAGAATAGAGAGACAGAGGGGGAGGGAGAGTGCCACAGGGAAAGGAGGGAGAAAGAGACAGAGGGGGAGGGAGAGTGCCATAGGGAAACGAGGGAGAAAGAGACAGAGGGGGAGGGAGAGTGCCACAAGGAAAGGAGGGAGAAAGAGACAGAGGGTGGAGAATAGAGAAACAGAGGGGGAGGGGAGAGTGCCATAGGGAAAGGAGGGAGAAAGAGACAGAGGGGGGAGAATAGAGAGAAAGAGGGGGAGGGAGAGTGCCACAGGGAAAGGAGGGAGAAAGAGACAGAGGGGGGAGAACACTATGCTGGCGCGATGCATTATGGGGCTGGTAAATATTTTTTTCCAGGGCTGCTTTTAATTCCCAGTCCGGCCCTGAGTGTGTCTGTTAGGGAGTGTGTTACTATGAGTGTGTCTGTTAGTGAGAGTGTATGCATGTCTGTTAGTGAATGTGTGTGTCTGCTAGTGACTGTATGTGTCTGTTAGTGTGTATGTCTGTTAGCTAGTGTATTTAGAAGGCGGGGAAGGGTGGGGTGGTGCGGGGGGGGGGGGGGTGCCTGAGGACAAAACCAGGACACACCACTGCCTGAAAGCTTGTGTTTTCCACTGTATTGGCAGAACTTGGCCTGGTGAGACACTTCTCAGGACGCCCTATAGCCCTTTAGTGAAGACCATCTTTCTGAAATGGTTTCTTGTAGCCTGGAAAGGACTTTTTGAGCTCTGACAAAATATATCCTTACCTAAAATTAGCCTTTAACCTTCTGCATAAAGGAGGGTCTGAAAATTCAAGATACTCCAAATTGGGGAAGTCATGAGTTTTAGGGGCTAAATCTGACATTCCAGCTGGCTTCTGCGAATATTTGTAATATATTTAGCACAGCCCTGCTGGAAACTTTAAATAAAGTCACCTTAGACGCCAGCAAATATGAGGGAATCTGAGCAGTGCTGTCTCTTTGTGCTTTATCCAGCATCAATAATACTGGGCTCACAGCACCTGCAATTTTGAAATGTATATAATGCAAGGTCTGGTCTGTAGGATCTATAGATACACTGCTTCATGTGATAGCAGAGCAGGATCTAACTCAGGAGCCATTCAAGTCTGGATATCTGGGATACTGATGTGGTTCCTGAGGAGAAGATCATCCTCCTTATTTAAAGGGGATCTAAATGCTACTTTGACTAAATCTCTAATTTCAGAATCATGTTCCATGGCCCATCTGCAGGGAAATAATATAGACAGGAGAGTCTTTCCCAGGAGAATCACTCTAGCCATCTGTACATTGCTAAGCTTCCCTCGTTCAGTAGCTGCCGAACAAACCACTTTCTCAGCCTCCCCATCTATGTCTGGAGAGCCGTGTCTAGAACTGGACTGGCTTTGGGAGGATGAATGAGCAAATGCTCTAGAAGAGGAAAAAGGACTATATAACCTTCAACGAGATTTGTCCTTTTTCTCTAAACGGTGCTTCTGGTGCTCAAACGAGGAACAGTACACACTATTCCTCTTTTGTGATCTTGTCCCTTTAATTTACTCAAATGAGTATGAGGGGAAGTAGGAACATAGAAATGATCCTCAGATGAGTAACTGGCAGAAGAAACCAGGCAACTTTCCTTATTCCGCCTTTTACGTGAATTGGGACCATACCTACTTGCTTTGCTAGGTGGTCTTACCTCCCGGAGGACAAATGCAAAATGTTGCAAAAGAAAGAGTTAATGGAAACAAGGAAACAAAATATATGAGAGATTGCATGCCTATAGAGTATTAGAGCATAAAGAAAATTCAAGTCAAATTGTGCAGAAACAAAATTCAGCCTAAAGAAACACATTTTACTCACAAGATAAGCATGACGGAGCAACATGTTTGGCAGGTGCATGGACAGTTCCGGCATTAGAATCCGTTACAAAACCACTAGCCGGGGCTTCCCCAACTTTACACATCTATCTACACATACACATCTCAAAACACGCAAATGTTTTGGATTCTCACAGAGACACGCCAATTCCCAGACACAAATACATTCTCAGACACACGTGCAGGTACACAATCAAGGACCCTCATTTACATACAGATGCATACTCACACATATACACAAAGTTATGCCTTCTATGGCACAATTCCAGGCAGATGCCTGAGTACACACACTCCCCCACAAAACACATGCCCAATAACATACAACACAACACACATACATACAAAATAATACCAATTACTGTGAAAAAACAGGCTCTTGATAATTCCAAATATAAATGAGTTATATGATCAGCAGCTCTAACACTCTGTGGGTACTCCTTAAAATCCAACAACAAATAAGTATACACAAACCTGTAACTCAGGGTTTAGGTAGTAAACCCCATCTAAACACAAAAGTTTGAATGAAGCTCTAAAAGGTATATAATTTATACAATAAAATAATTACCCTTTAGATATCAAGCAGGGTAGCAGACAAATATAGAAATTAAAAAAATGAGAAAACCATGAAAGTGCAATATTGTATGTCGGTGCAGTGTGTTTTAAAGTGAATGGTAATGCACTCACATTTAAAAGAGCCTTTTAGCCACTAGACTGTAACCAATTACACATTTGGGCGAACCGAATGATTTGCAGGAAGTATCAGAAAAGCGGAAGTGATGTGTAGGACTAAATCCCAATATGTCATTTACGACACACGGAACTCCCAGTTGGGGAATTCCCAGCCACAACACTCAACAGGGAAACAGGAGGTGACATTATTGGACAGAGCGAACTTCACCTTTGGCCACATAGCGCCCCCTAAAGAAAAGAGCAGATTGGATGAATGATTAAGATCCATCCCATTAAAAGGAGAACCCAAGAAATCGGAGGATATCGGTTGAAAAAGCCTGGCGAAATGTACCTCGAGGACAGGACTGCACAGTCTTTTAATTGATTTTAATTGTTTCTAATTTATTCTGCTATATATTTGAAATAAATGTAATTACTGAATTCTTCCTGATCAGCTACAACTCGGGTTTAGAGAGGATATTGCTACCCTATATTTGGCAATTCATTCACAAATTTGGAACTAGTCTCTTATGAGCTCCAAAGCAAGGTGATAGCCATTTGGATAAAATTTGTTGTTCACTACTGCTAAAACAAACTACACTAATTCAGTTCTGTTTCTCTCTCTCCTGTATTTGTTACCTATATCCAATAATGGGAGATATACATCTTAACTGCGCTAAAGAAGGTAGTGTACCCGTCTAAAAGGCACGGAAGTTTGCACGTTTAGAAGGCTCGTTAAAAGGCTCTTTTAGATGTGAGTGTATTACCATTCACTTTAAAATACACTGCACTGAGTTATACTATATTGCACTATTATTGCTTTCTATGTTTTTTACTTTTGAACATATGTCTGCAACCCTGCTATATATCTAAGGGATAAGTTATTATATACCTTTTATAGCGCTTCACATACATAGATACATATACAATATGGCAGAAACACACACAGATGCACAATCCCAGACACGCACACAGAGTTGTGTGCTGCCAGATACACAAACAGATTAACACTGCTAGAGACACATATATACGTATACACTGCCAAACACAGAAACACTGATACACGCGCACACAGATGTATATTTGCAGACACACACTCAAATATACACTGCCAAGCACAAACAAAAATACACACTGCCAGACACACGTGTTAGAATGTTTACTATGCACGTTGTTTTGACTTGGCCTCTTGTTTACCTATATTTTCTGTGCAGAAGGATGATGTAACAGATTGAAGATCCTTACCTGTTTTCGTGTGGATATTACAATACAGCAGTTCGGGACTTCTAACGTATTCCCTATATGAATACAAACTACCGAACACCGGACCACCCTGCTGTTTCATTAAGTGGTTATTTACCTTCCTGATCGGCACATTCAGCTTCAAAGGGAAACGCACGAACGCGTTGTTTCAGTTCCTGGGTGGCCGCCATTTCGGGACTTTTCCACGTGTTCGCGGCCATCTTAACTCCCGAACAGCGGTGTTTTGCCGTCGAGCTTCTGGAACTAAAATCGGACACTCGAGTAGGCAAACACCGCTGAGACCTCCATAACACCGGAACTTCGTGCCAAAACTACCGAACACCCTGCCGTTCGGTAGAAAGACTTAATAGCCTATGGGGATACTAGCGAACGTCGAGTTTTTCACAGATGGCAAGCCTTTCTGGGACTTTTAACACACGAACAAAGACTGACCGCAAGGCCAAAATTCATGGAACTATTTTCGGCTACTTTGCCTGTGCGGTCGGTCAAAACTTTAAAGTCCCATATCTCCCGAACCACTGAACCGAATGGGCTGATTTTTTTAATATGTTGGTCCCCCAGAATAGGGCTATCTGCATGTACCCCAGGTATTTGGGGTACATCCAGAACTTGGGGAAAAATGTGTTTCTGTTAATTGGGTTACAAGCTTATCTGAGGGGAGGAGATGCGTGGGACCTTATGTTTTATTGGTTGTTGTGTTAATTATGTGGGTTTCTCCCTTACATGGGCAGAATCACATAAAAGGAGAAACCCTGTCATTAAAATTCAGTTCTTCTTGACCCTTCAAAATGTAGCCTCGTCTCGTTCTTGGAAGGGGATTTGCTGCATAACCACCTTGCTATTTTAACAGCTATACCTGACTCTTCTCTTGGATCTCGTGGATGGGAATAAGCAACTCCACTACTGCACAGCAGCTTGCCGGGAAAAAGGACGTCTCCAACGGCTGATACCCTCTCACTACTAGGGTAGCCGTTACGGATGAATTCTCAGGATTTAGTGAGACCTGACTTGGAGTAGTTGATCAGTCTACCAGACCTCCCAAGACTCCCTATTTAGGAAGGACAGTCCCTATTTTGGGCACAATTCCCACTGTCCCTCTGTTCTAGGAGTATTGTGTCTTTAAACTACAATAAATTTATTTAGAAATCAGTTTGTGTAAATACAATAATTTTTTCTTATTATAAATTAAATTGGAGAGCTCCGAGATCTACAGGCCCAAATCAAGCGAAAATCAACGTTTTTACCCCCCCAAAAAACTACCAAAGTCCACCTACTGTTGCAGGCGGCACACCAATGGGCAGGAAACACAAAAAGCCGAAACCTGACCCGCCAAGGCCGGGCACCAGCATAGGGGATCTATGGAGGCGAGCACGTGGCGCTCCAGAGCCCGACTTAGACGCCTACATGGATGACTTCGTAGACTCTGACGAAGGACTCTCCTAGCCTGAGGAGACGTGCCAGCCGGCAATACATACCCCGACACAGCCTCAAGCAAAGCCGGACACTGCCCCGGTCACTAAGGCTGAGATGAGGGAGCTGTTAGCAGAGCTCCGCAGAAACATACAGGGAGATATGGCTGAAATGAAAAAGGACATTCAGGGCCTAACACACCGCGTGAGCACCGTGGAGCAAGACTGTCGCAACCACACGAAACAAATGTCTACGCTCCAACAGGAGGTGCATACGCTACAATTACAGCAACAAAGGGTGGAACAGACTATGGCGGCCTTGGAAGACTCACGCCGAGCCCAAAACATAAAGGTTAGAGGCATAACGGAGACGGTCCCAGAGTCTGAACTTCCCCACCTCATACGGCGTCTAATTAGCAAACTACTACCGCCGAAGCATGCCAAAGGGGTTATTCTGGACGGCATGTTCAGAATTCCGAAACCGCCTACAGCTCCCCAGATGGCACCCAGGGACTTAATCATCAAATTTCAAAAGCGTCAGGACAAGATGGCGGTGATGGCCGCCACCAGAGGTAACACACCCCTCACTTTCGAAGACATGGCCCTCACGCTTTACGCAGATCTCTCTAGAGGGACTGTGGCCTGGCGTGCAACTCTCCGGCCCTTCACCACTCTGCTCCGCGCACATACCATCAAATATCAATGGCGCTCCCCGCACAAACTCCTGGTGACCCAGGGGGAAAATACCTACCTTATAACAGACCTGCAGGAAGCGACGACGCACCTGGCCGCCTTGGGCCTCCCACCGGACTCGCTACAACAGTCCCGCGCTCCTTCCAAACCGCACGAGTGGAACACGGCCACCGCAGCGACCTTTGTCCCAAGAGGCACAGCCCGCACTACACGGACAGTAGTTCCTACCTAAGCGCTCCAGATGGGAACACTCACAACACATAATCCTGTTTTACTGCCGCTCCACAGTCCTGTTATTATGATTTGACTATCTATATATATGGATGGGCTGGATCAGCCACAATACCCTCACCCGTCCGCCATACTCAAGTGCAACGACCCGCAAGCCTAAAAGGACTACCATCACACCTCTCTCGCCCACTGACCGACTGACTTGTTCTGTGGAGGGAAGGCCTGACCAGCACGTTACGACCCGCAGAGATGGCCATTCGGGACACTGGTTGAAAGGTGACTATGACCGGACTCTATGGGACTCATGGCCCCCGTATGGTTACCCACACACTTACAGTGGGCGATACAGCTGAACACTTACCACAAACTATGGGCCGCCATACGACCAGAGTGAATTGACGTTTGGGTTGAATTTCGTTCCCGTTTGATTTTTCGTTATTCATTGATTTTTCGTTATTCATTTATTTTGTTTCTTCTTATGATTGTACTTGTATAAACGAGGTAAAACACAATGCAAAAAGCTTTCCCACCCAGGGATCCCACTTCTCAGCCCTAGACAATCTCCTATGAGCAGGATGCTTAAGACGTGGTATTGGAAAATCTTTTATTAAGAGGATGTACACACCTACGGAAGTAGCAATAGGCAATAACCTGAGTTGAGAGGCTATTCCCCCACGGCTAGTTAGCACTGAGTTACATGACTGCTCTAACAGTATTACCATCTCTCCCACATCACAACTCACACACGACAAACCGATGAGCTACCACACTCACACTGACTAGCCCTGCAACCCACCCACGCCATACCTCCCGATATCTGGCCATACAGTCTCCCGGAACAACCGGCAATAATGACCACACACAGCTTATGCACCCACCTAGCCATGGAGGGTTCACTACCCGCGTTGGCATTTCATATTAAAGTATCTCCGAGATCCTCCAAGCTGTCTACTCTGACCCACATAGACGTAACTAAACTTAGGATACTGTTTCCTATCATGGTCTTGCATTATTGGAGACTGCCTAACCAAGCTGTTTAGTCAGAGCGTTTACCGCGGCATAGCCGACCATCAGCACCTAGTCAGGTTGCATGTTATATATGAGTTTCCTGCACACCGGGTTAACCGACAATAGGCGATATGGCCGAGGGACTTCCTCAGGTAGGCAATGGCGCAAATTGTCCCCACAGCAAAATCGCTAGTGTCACTCATTGTGCCCGGGTAACTTGGCATACCCCTATTCTACCACGATAGCTTCCAGACCTCTACCTTAGGGACTCAAGACGCAGTCGGCAGTAATGCACATAAGCAGAATGTTATGTTTCTCTCACTGGCTCAACCCCCTTTGATAGAATTTACAAATGTGTTGCCTGATCATACACCAAGTTACGTTTAACGTGAAGGTTACTACACTGTCTGTTCCTGTGATTGCGACCGAGCAAAAATGTTAAACTCTGTACAATCACTCACACTCACACATAACTCTCACTCTCTTTCCTCTGTGCCAGACGCGTGCCATGTTGTTTCTTATATACTGCTGGTTACCTATCGACTTTTACGCATGGGGCCATGGGCCACAGCTCTAACTAGTCATAATATTATGCAGCTTGCCACACTCCCATCATATTTATGCCGCATAACACTGCAAGTAGCAATTAGTCATGAAGGTTTAGTCTTTGATGCATGTTCTGTTCCTTAATTTAAAAAAAAACTGTGCGGAACTCTCAGATGTCACATTATGCACTGTATGTTGAAACACCATATATCAGTTTACCACTACTGTGACGAATTGAAACTATTTGTTAATTTGTGCACAACAAAAATAAAGAATTTATAAATTAAATTTAGCTCAATAAAATGTTTTTAGTAAGCCACCTAAAATTTCTCAGAACAGCCAGGCCCCTTTCCACATCCTCACTCACAACCCTATAATTAAAGCGGCACTGTCACGCCAAACTTATTTTTCTCTTATTGTTGTCCTTCTTTTCCTCTTTTAGAACCTGTTCTTCTTTTCTTTAACACATAAGACAAAGTCGGGACTTCTTTTGTCTTCTGTATTTTCCTGTAAAATTAAAAAAGAGGACACACTCTTCACACATAAAGCACTTCAGCAAAATAAACTGCTTTTTGGGGTCCAGAGTGTCCCTTTAAGCTCTAAGGATCGGTAATACCCAGCATTCAATGCTTACCTTAGCTAGGTGTGACCTACGTTCTGCGTGTTGGACCTGTAAGTATATTGATTGAGGATGGCACATCATGGGAATACACCCAGAGAATAAAAAAAAAAGATTATAATCGTAATCTTATTTTTTGGCATTGGACCAACTTAGAATGCAATTGTGTGTTGCAATCCACTGACAACGGCAAAAATATCAAAAGGCTTGTATGTTTTTTTGTCTTTTTTAAGTTGTTCCACATTGACAAAAAGGAGACATCAGCAACGATGCAAGACATAAAACAATCACTACTTAGAATAAATCTCAGAGGCCCATGTCATGTCCTTTAACTCAATCCTGAAAGGATCACTATAGGGTCAGAAACACAAACATGTATTCCTGACCCTATAATGAAAACCCACCCATTTAGGTAGCTGCCCCCCCTTCCCCCCTCAGAATGGGCCCCCCTCATTGGGCCAGACACCCAATTCTCATAGATTGTGAGCTTGTTTGAGCAGGCACTTCTTCACCATTAAATATCCCCTTTCTATAAGTGTAAAGCACTGCAGAATATGTTGGCACCAGGGCCAGATTAAGAGCCCAGTGGGCCTGGTGCTGACAATTATGATGGGCCTAATTACAGAATCTTATCGACCAAAAACACTAAAACAACCATACCTCCCAAGCATCATGTATCTGATTGAGATGGTGTTGGAGGAAAACTCAAATGATGCAGCTATACGAAAACACATACTCTATGCTAATCTCTCTCTAATTTATGTTTTCATCTTTCAAGTAAATCCATGCCCCCTAACAGCAGTGTCCAGTGAAGCAGGAAGTCAATGGGCAGGGTAAAAGAGTGTGCCACTGGCATAAATCACGTGACCAGACCTGCCAAAAGGGGTGAACATGCCCAAAAAGGGGGCATGTCTGTCCAAAGAATTGGAAGGCCAGCATGGCATGAATGCATGTCAGGCTGCCTGCCAATCATGAAGGCTGTCCAACTAAGGGCATACTATGCAGGCAGCACCCTGAGCTTGATATAAATGCATCAAATGATGCGCCTACTCCACGCTTTCTAAGGTCTGTCCCCTAGCACTCACATGTCCACTTGTCTCCTTATCATCTTACTAGCAGGCAGAAGTTCCTGGTATATAGTCTGGGACAGAGAAAAAGTGTATGTAGTGAGTGTAGAAGAAAGAAGACATGCCACAGTGTTAGAGAGACCAGCGTCTGCATTATCTAAACTAATTTTATTGTCAGCCAGTCCACGCAAGTTTTGTTCCCATGCATTCCTCTTAAGCTTCCAAACTTAAAGGGACACTATAGTCACCAGAACAACTACAGCTTATTGTATTTGTTCTGGTAAGTAGAATCATTCCCTCCAGGCTTTTTGCTGTAAACACTCTGATGGCCACTCCTTAGATGGCTGCTAGAGGTGCCTCCTGGGGCAGTACTGCCTAGTGTGCAGCACCGCCATTCAGTGTCTCCGCCCTCTGCATGCAGACACTGAACTTTCCTCATAGAGATGCATTGAATCAATTTATCTTCATGAGGAGATGCTGATTGGCCAGGGCTGTGTTTGATTTGTGCTGGCTCTGCCCTGATCTGCCTTGTTGACAGTCTCAGCCAATCCTATGGGGAAGCATTGTAATTTGCTCAGACTACCACTTCTGATGATGTCAGCAGACAGAGTCAGTTCAGAGGCAGTCAGGGACTGAGCCATCAGCTGCAGACTTGAATACAAGTAAGATTTTACTATATTTAGGAAGGCAAGAGGGGGCCAGGGGGGCTAAATGGTGCTTTTAACACAATAAGGTCAGAAATACATGATTGTGTTCCTGACCCTATAGTGTTCCTTTAAGCAAGAGTATGTGAAGAATAGTTAGGATTGCAGCCTTTCTTGGAAAAAATACCAGCCTTATTCATTTGTATAATTAGTTATGCGTGACATCACATGATGTAAATCACAAGGAGTGGCATAAGAGAAAAATCTGTAAAATCACCAACAAACTATTCACAGTTTGATTCTGCTGTATAGATGGATTTCTCCCAGTGTCTCAGTCTCGCAAGTCACCCAGTCTCTCAGTGTCCCTATGTATCACAGTGTCAGTTTCCCCATGTCGCCCAGTCCCCTAGTCTCCCAGTGTCTCAGTGTTCCCATTTCACCCAGTGTCCCCATGTCCCTAGGATACTTGGGGACACAGTGAGATATGGGGACACTGAGAGACCTGGGGACACTGAGACACTTGGGGACACTGGGAGACATGGGGCACTGGGAGACTCTGAGTCACTAGGGACACTGAGACATGGGGATACAGACACTGGGAGACTAGGGGAAACTAGGAGCCATGGGGACACAGACACTGTGAGACTAGGGGGCACTGGGAGACATGGGGACACTGTGTCCCTAGTGTCTCTGTGTCCCAATGTCCTATGTCTCACAGTGTCCCCTAGTGTCTCAGTGTCCCCATGTGTTCCAGTGTCCCCAAGTATCTCAGTGTCCCCAGGTCTCCCAGCATCCCCTAGTGTCTGTGTCCCCTAGTGTCTCAGTGCTCCATGTGTCTCAGTGTCCCCATGTCTCCCTGCTGCCTTTCTCCCCATCCCTCACTTACCTGAGCTGTAGAGCTGCTGTCTGGACTCTCTGTGCTGTTTATCTGCTCCCCCATGGTTCAGTGAAGAGTAGAGAGAGGCAGGGAGGGATATGCTGTTTCTTCCTATCCCTGCCTCTCTCCACACACAGTGACCCCTACTGGCCGGTGCTGGTATTGCAGAGTAATCTCTGTTTATACTGAGAAAAATATCTGCATTTGTATTGTATTACTGAAATACTGGCCTCAAATACCGACTGTGCCAGTAAAATACCAGTCAGGTGGCAAACCTAAGAGTAGTGTGTAAAAAAAAAAAGCGCCGGCACTGCAGTAGTCCATAACGGCCCGATGGGAAGATCAAAGATCTCCCTCACCGGCCAACTTGCACAGACATGCAGCTGGGGAGGGAGAGAGGACCATGGCAATGCCCCGGTCTCGCGAGAGTAAACTCTAGCCCCACTAGGGATGGCAGCAGCACGGTCCCCCCTCCCAGGCTAAAAGTAAGAAGGGAGGGGGATAGAATGCATCACACTCAGACACAGCACTCTCACACACATTACCTTCACACACATTACCTTCACACACATCACCCTCACACACAGCACTCTCACACACACACAAACACCCCTTCACTCACACATACTGCACCCCTCACACATACGCACTGCACCCCTAACACATACACACAGAACCTCCCCAACACACTGCGCCACTCACACACAGACACACAATACTTCCAAACATATATATATATATATACACTACAGCACCCCTCACGCACATACTGCATCACACCACACATATACATTACATTACACCACAAACACAACTCGACTAAAACTGACCTTATTACATAATACAACACCACAATCAGCTCACTCTACACAAATACAATCCCACAAGCAGGCTCCAAACACATGCACAATACTCTTTCCTGGCCCTTTTGTCTCCTGGTATCCCATTTATAAAGACACCAGAGACAAGTTGCAAGGAAACACAGCGCAAGCATGTTATTAAATTTGCTTCAATTGCTTGCACTGTGCAGAACAAATACAGGGCCTTTTTCTCATGCTAGAGAAAAAGCTTGCCAGGAATTTAAAAGTATTCTTTCCACCACAAGCCATTTACTATATGTTCAGGAAATGTGGTAAAAGTGGAGCAAATCCATGAAGAAAAACTTGTTTCTTCTGGGGGTGGAGCCTAACTGCTGAGCAGGTCAGACGTGCTGTGAATCAGCTCCTGCACAAAAGCAACTAAACTGGGGGTAAATACCCCGAAAACAGACACGTACACAAGCTGGAAGGCACACAACGAGTCGGGGAAACCCAGGGGGATCGAATGAACCCACAAATGAGACCTACACTGCCCGGGAACCCGTACAAAGCATATGGGGCCTACCTGTGACCGAGCCAGGGAGAGACGGCCGCTCTGCTGGATGGTAAAGCCAAGTAAAGACCCCTCAAAGCACAAGCCTCCTTCCCCCCCCCTCTGGACCGGCGGGGGTCATCCCGGTCCCCACTTGACTCCTATAGCAACCAGCCGAGACAGCAGCACAAGATTAATCCTAAAGCGCAAAGCTGCAGGCCCTCACAGGGAGTACCTAAAATGGCGGCCGGCAACGCAAGCTACATGGCGAACACGAAACAGACACCAACGCCACGGAATGAACCCCTACAGAGTGTAGAAGCGATACTGAACCGCTTCTGGGACACACTCATGAAACGGCAACAAGCAGCCCGATCCATGATACCTGCGGGGGAGCGGAGCGGAGCCGCGGATGGTGGTGAGTAAAGGGAAAGTCCTTGGGCATAACGTCGCCTCAACTACCCACCCACACACAACCTAGCCCACCCGGGCTGCAGGCCAAAGGGCAGGGAGCCCAGAAGCATCGTCCACACGGGCGGAGGAACAAGCATGGCAAGAGAAAGAAAACTACCTGCTCCTCCGCCACTCCCACACGTGGAGGAAACCCGGGCCCTAGCGGTAGCCGAGTTTGTGGCCACAAGATGCAGGCCTGCACGACAGCCTGTGGCTAGAAGGACATCCTCATCGACACCCACACAGCGGCAGGACGCAGAAACCCAGCACCGGACACACTCAGCTTCTAAAAAGAAGGCATCGGGTAAACGACTCTGATGGGGCCTAGTGAACTCACTGCAATGGGACACTGTCATAATGCTAGCCCCTCCATAGTATAATAGAGAGACCGCAAGATTTACTGGTGGACACTGAACGTAATGTTATGCATGTCTTCCACCCTGCATCGCAGGTAACATGACAAACACAGTTGTTGCACACACTCACTAGACCAGGGAGATAACTCTGTCCAAGCAATATCACAAAGGGCTATCACTTCAAGAATGTACACTGTTTACTAAACACTAGCCAGGTGCAGCTCTCTCAATGTTACTCCCCTAAATACTAATGAGCACACTTAACGCCACACTATGGGACCGCCAAGCACGGCAAAACATCACATTTGGTACCTAGCCTGCTCAACACACGCCATAACCCTGACACACGCCCTTTCTATACACACATACTGAAACACTCCACTGTACCTGATTGATTAATCTAAACCTGTTAAGAACAACACCTGCCAATGTCCCAGACCCACCTGCCAAACCTCCGGAGCCGGCATCGACTGACTGAGGTGGACCGACCCAGAGACTGACTGTACCCCTACAGGCCCAAATGTAGAGACTGTGCCAGACTACATCGCATAGTCTGTACCAAAAGGCAGTCATTATTCACTCCTGTAACTCACTGCACAGAATATCTATAACCTTAGGCGCAACCACTATATACTAATAAGCAACTCTACCTTAGCAGGTTACAGTGAAGGAACGAACTGTTTGACATCGCATAGGTACAGGTGCACTAGCTAAATGGGGTCGCTAGCGTTTACTGCATTATGGGTATTATCTATGTTGCTGCTGATCTAGTTAACGCATGAACCAAGCTTGTTTGCAGGATATACTCACATATATATTGATGTATCAACGTTACATTAAGTAAGCTTGATAACCAAGACATATATTACAGTCCACCTGTTTTCACAACTCAATGTTCTAAGCTGGTTTAAAAAATATAAACTGAGGCTGATAAATCTAGGAGATTTTGTAATTTGTTATGATGATCCTAACCTGTATAACCCCTGCAAGTCTCCCTCTCTTTATTCTGTACCACCATAACCACATGCCTCAATAAAAGAAAGATTGACAAAAAAATAACTTGTTTCTTCTGACTTTTCCTTAGAAATACTCTGTATATATATATAACATCCAATGCTAGAAATCGGACAATGGTGGCATATTTAGTTTTGTTCAGTGGTTCTATTTATAGTTAGATAATAAAGTAGCTTTGGAGTCATCACAAAAGCATCCACTCTTGTTTCTCTTACAATAGACTGTCTCCTAAATAGACAACATCTGAAATTTCATGGTAGGAGTGGTAAAATAATATGTGAAACTGAACAACAGCCAACATATAAACTTTGCGAAAGTTTACATCGAGCAATAGCAAAGAACAATGGCAACATCTTAGTCATGTGAGGATATCCGCCGTCTGTGAGCTGCAGGCCTCACCCTTGTGCCTGAACATGCCTAAAGCAAGAGATGGGTTGCGGCTGATGATTGTTAAATTGGATTTGATAGCTTCAGTAGGTTTTAGTTTCAAATAGTGGATGTTAATGTATTGAATCACTAGGGTTGGGGTTAACAAAACAGACCGGTTCTAAGTGAAAAAATGGTAAATGCTGAAAAGTGATGTAACGAGAGGAGATTTCTGCATTTCAAGAAAGGTTACTCTTACTGTTATCTTCTATTCGAAATGCACAATGCAAAGTGGTTTGTTTATTAAACAGTGGATTTACAAGTGAATTGCAAAAGTCAGGCCAAAATAGTCAGGACCGGCGCTACCTTAAGGCGGCACAGATGGCTACCTTAGGGTGACCCAGCTGGGGGCTACAAAGTGTGCCCAGGCATGCCCATGCAGAGGGTGTGGTGTCCCTTCATGTGCCAGTCGAGAGATCAAAGTGCACCCACTGCAGAGCGGCCCAGTCTTCCGGCTTGCACCATCCCCATGGTAACCCAACAAAGAGCCAAAACAAATATCATTGGGCCCTTGGCACAGGCCAGCCCTGGCAGCAAAGGGGTTAAACTCCATATGTGAAGTGTTTCATAGTAAAATGCTTCACATACAGACTGCAGGCCCCATGGCCAGTTCGGTTTATTGGAGTGGTCATGGTGCTTGGAGTAACCTTTTCAGGAAGCACCAGCCCCATATGTACTCTTATTGCTCGGCTGTAGCTTGGTGAGAAATTTGACGATACAGGCTGTACAATCATAACACCATAAAAAATATTGATATATCACATGCCTGTATCAGCCATGTATACAATGCCACAAAGAAGCCCTGATGGGGTGACATAAAGACACATATGAGATGAATAGCAAATGTATAGGCTGAAATAGTGTATAGGGGATGACTGGAATTTGAGTAAATAAATTATAGGAGATGAATTGGAATAAATTGGGTTATGAAGTATTGGTCCATCGTCCATTCAGGTGAATCATTCTGCGGCTGTCTTTATCTGTGTGAGTTTATTTTAATGTCTCAGTTGCTATTTGGATTTCACGTACAGCAGTATGAAGAGGTTCTACTAAGGTCAAAGCCTATATTTTGTTAAATTTTACTGTGTTTCTTCTTATAGTACTTATTAAGCAAAATTGCACAACTTTGTTTGAAATGCCTCCTTACTTTGGCAGATTAGACCGAAATTTAACATGATATCCAAAGGAAGATTGTCGGCCTGCAAATGTTTGTTGTACTTTACCATTACCCCGTAGATTCCGTAACACTTGTGTTAAAGAAGGTAAGAACTGCTCAGTTAAGCATTCCACTATCTACTTTTAGACCTCCTCCCATCCTTTCCATTATACTTTCCCCACTGCACTTTTGTGAAAAAAAATCTTCTTTATTCAAATGTTTCTAATATTTACATCATGTTTCTTAAAAAAATTTAGATTTAGTTACCGTATATGATTTACCATTGCATAAGCCAGCCACAAGATGAAATCTCTTAATATATACTATGAGTCTTGAACCTTTTTTGTATCAGATAACTGCTAGTGATGGTTAACCATGGACTGCTGAGCATATGGTTATTTAAAATTCACAAACATTTAGAGCAGGGGTGGACGACCTTCTATACTCCAGAGGTTGTGGACTACATCTTCGCTGATGCTTTGCATTTTGGGAGATGTAGTCCACAACATCTGGAGTGCCAAGGGCTGCATATATCTGATTTAGAGTGTAAGCTAATATTAACATTCACTCCCATAATCCATGTAGCCAGTTTCAGAGTCTCTCAAGTGCAAAAATATCTTGAATGGATTAGCCATCAACCACCTATTTTATTTTTGTAGTGGACTTTTGGACCCAACTCTGTAGCTTTGGTCTTAACTGGTCTTAAGTCACATGACCTCTATCATATTGTCCGTGGTGATAAAAATAATATTTCTGGCTGTACTACTGAAAATCTTTTTTCTGGAAGAACAAATTGTTCAAATGACACAGCAAAAATATATATTTACAACACCTTTTGTCTCTAATTCAGAGATTTACGTTAGGGTATAGTTAAATATGTTGTTTTTATAGAACTCACAAGAAATAACTTACGTGCAATATTTTTTTAATCCCAGTGAAGTCACCTGAGGCAAATCTTTTTGAAGTCTATGAACTGTGCTCCATAAACAATGCAGGGCAACAGTGATTGGCTATAGCAATGACAATACTTTTTCGAGGTAGATTTAGAATCAATTGTATTGTATAATAAAGTCCATTCTCGGAAAGAAAAAAAAAAGGAATAAGAAATACATGTCACTGAATGAATAATCACTGAATTTCCTTAGTTTCTATCAAACTCTCTGGATCTGTTTCTTCTGCAGGGATGTCCTCTTAAGATTATTGCTGAACTCATGGCCAATCGTAGTGCCTATGATGTTCCAGATGAGAACTGTGTATTAAACAAATTTAGGATCAATGCTATTTTTTGTGGTTTGGTGCATGTAATAATTTTTATCGTGCAGTGTATATGTGATTTTATGTTTATTAATTAATATCCCCTCTTATGTACCCCCAGTGGCTTTATATGAAATATTTTAAGAATGTATCACATTGAGAGAAAAGAGGAACTTGGATTTGAACCTCCTGAAGTGAAAGGCTCTTGCAAAAGATGTGGGTAACAAGATCACGGTGCCTGGATCCTGACTTTGGATACAAACTTGAATCTGCTACTGTGTCTGTCTCTTCCCTGTGCCACCAGGGACCGCCTGGAGCTACAGCACCAGCCTAGTCCCTCACCATTGCTCACATCTCAGTCTGAACTTCTTCAGTGATATCGCACAACTATCAACCACCCACAGGATGGAGTAATAAATAGGTCTCCCAACCTAATATTCAAAGACAATCAAAGCTTAGTAAAGGGAAAGATATATCTGGTTTATTGAACAGGGTACAAGGTCTCATACAAATGTGGGAGTGCAAGGTCTCATACAAATGTGGGTAGAGAAGAAACAATGTGCGAGGACCTAATGGGAGTCTACAGTGAAACAGTGACATAGTGAGAACTAATCAAGATACTTAATATGTATTCACCAATGGTATCAGGATATCTAGGCTATATTGAGAAAATCGCTGTTTATACTGGGGGTAATTTAAGAAAGGAGAGCACTTGATACAAAATATAATTGGAAGCTTCCAACATTCCTGCCACTTCTCATTTGGTTCTTCTGTAAGTTCCAGGAAGTATACCTGAGTATTCCATAAGGTCCTGGTGAAAGATGCACGTACAGTTGGCCAAGCTGTCCAACTAGTGAGGCACATGAGATTGTGTTTTGGTTTTTTTTACAATTTTTGTTTACATTATCTATTTATTGTTGTAAAATATAAAGTTCCCACAAAAATAAAATGGGATACAGAAAGATAAAAAGGGGAGGGAGAAAGAACATGAAGCAATTTCAGAAGCAGAGCAAAATAGCAGAGATAACACTCAAAAAACAAAACATATTGATATGTTACTTGTGTGGTATTTTCCCAAACTTAAAATGACCAGGGAGAAAAATATTTCACATTACTCATCATTTTAAAGACAGGTTCAAACTATAATTTTAGTTGCATTTTAAACAATAAAACAAACACAAATGTAACTATTTCAGTCCCACCAACCCACGTACAATACTCTTTAGTAAAATACACTCTTCCATACAATGTTCAACTTGTTCCCAGTTGTCTCACTTCTCAATAGGCTTAACACTTTAGCTGTCAGTAAGGATTAAATGGGAAATTCACTAAAGTCCGAATGGCCCTGTACCGATTTTTAGCCAATTAAATGCTGGTTTGACCAATCAGGACCTCCTCATAGAGATGCATTGCAAAGGTTATGTGTTCTTTGGTGCTTTTTATCTGTTTTTTGTTTTTTATCTCTGCATTGTCACAAGGTTGGGTAATTCTTGTAATTCTTTACTGCAACCCTTTCTACAGTACATAGTGTGCACCTAATCTTTGTATCTATATTTTTAAAATCTTGTTTGTTCTTTGGCAGCGCTAGCAACCAGCAGGCAAAAACACCTTGGAAGCACAAGGGTTACTTATGGCAGCTTATTACAACTAAAAACATAAAGAGCCTACGATGGTCAATATGACACCCATATTGTACCCCAATCAGAGTGCTCTGACTGAGTGTCAAGTCTCGGGGGAAGTGACACTACAAGCAGCCTCGACCCAGACCACACCACCATCCACACCACTAAAATTAAATTGTCTCTCTTGGTCCATCTCTAATGTTGGGAGGTATGTATATTAAAAAATAAATAATTAGCACAATATATAGATTACTTTTAGATATCAGATTATACACAAACCCTCAAGTGACAATTCCTTTTTAAATATGAACATGATGAGCCCATATTATCTCATTGGAATTCTTACAATCATATGTTCATGTTTTAAGGTGCATTCTTGACAAACCAGTTGAAAACATCTAAAGAGTACTGATGACGAGCATTGTGGAAAGAAATGCTAAGTGACATCTGTATACAGATAATAATGATTCTAAATATAGATACGAATTACTTCGGTCACTGAATCCTCGATCACAATGTCACAATTGGTTTTCGTTTGAGAATGGTTTCTGAAATATAGCGCTTTTTTTTTTATAATTTTTTTTTTTTTTTTTAAACATGATCATAATTCAACATGTCTTTTTTAAACTGTTTCCTGATGTAAATGCTGACAAAGTTAGAAATCAATAAGATCTGAAAACAAGGCTTAACACTTGTCAGCAGTCACGTTACGAAAAAAATATATATATCTCATATTACTATAGGCCAGGTAGACTTGCCTTATGCCCCCATCTGCCATGAAAATGAAAATAAAAACATGAAAAACTAGCAACTGAGCAGTCATTGCTGCCCAGTTGTTAGAAAGACCCTATTCTATGGAGATGGGGCCTGTAAAATTACAGGGAGTACCTGATCGCCTATGCCCTCACCCATGGGCATTGGGTGGGGGACTTTAAAGGGATACTATAGGGGCAAGATACAAAGCTGTATTCCTGGCATTATAGCTCCCTTTGCCCCCCTCATCTCTCCTCCGCTACCGTGAATAGAAGGTTCAAACCCTTTATTTACTCACCTTATCCCAGCACTGATGTCCCTCGGCTCTGGGTCACAGCTCCGCCTCCTCCAATATCACATTTGGTTCACAAAATTGGTATTGTGGGGGTCGTCTCTGTCAGGTGAGAAAATAAACCAAATCCAAAAACCAAATACCACGTATTTGTGGGGAAGAAACAAACCCTTTATTTGTTGCACTCACCCCATCTCTTCCCCCAAGTTTTAGACTCATGCCCCTGAATTGACCATCACATTTTCCAATTATGATGCTCCTGTCCCAAATGAAGGTGCTTTGACCCATGACCCTGACTCAGGTTAACCACCTGTCCTCTTTTGCACCACTTTTGGTAATTACTAACCACTGCATACCAGGAACACAACACAAGACATGGTGTTTTGAAGATGGTCTGACCCACTTGTCTAGTCATCACTATTTGGCCCTTGTCAGAGTCACTCAGATCTTTTGGCTTGCACATTATTCCTGCTTCCAACATGAGCAGACTGTTCACTTGCTGCCTAATATATCACACCCCATTGACAGGCGCCATTGTAACAATATAATCAATGTTATTCACTTCACCTGTCAGTGGTTTTAACGTTGTGGCTGACTAGTGTTTAAAGGACCACTATAGTGCCTCAGGGACCCTCTCCCGCCGGGCTGGATGGAGTGGAAGGGGTTAAACTTTCCTTTTTTTTTTTCCAGCGCCGGGCGGGGAGCTCTCCTACTGCTCTCCGCCTCCTCGGCTTCGCGTATTCAGCTGGTCTCATAGGAAAGCATTTACAATTCTTCCTTAGGACGCTTGCGTCTTCTCACTGAGATTTTCACAGTGAGAAGCACGCAAGCCCTCTAGCGGCTGTCAATGAGACAGCCACTAGAGGCTGGCTTAACCCTAATATAAACATAGCAGTTTTGTTAAAACTGCTATGTTTATAGAAGAAAGGGTTAACCCTAGATGGACCAGGCACCCAGACCACTTCATTAAGCTGAAGTGGTCTGGGTGCCTATAGTGGTCCTTTAAGGATGCTGCTGGGGCCAATTAATGCAACATACAGAATCCAGCACACTCACTCGCTAAACACCAGCTTCAAAGTTCACAAACAATAGTTTGTTTGTTTTTTAATCCTGACTTAGTAACGGTAATAGTAGGAGATCGCTGGTCCCACAACAGAGCACTTGCACATGGGAAGCGGGTTCCTTGAGAATTGTATTGGCTACGATTGGAGTGAGGACTACAGAGTCACTTATGCTGTTATAGTTTTTATGTGTTTTTAGAAAAAAGAAAAAAAAAACATTTTATTTTATGACAAAAAATTAGGCAGTCATTGAGTACCACTCCAAAAGAGAATTACCTATTTTATTTGTACAGTGTGCTGTTGACGTTCCCTTCAGCGGTTTCTTTATGTACTCAGCCTTTATACACTGTGCTATGAGACCCATGACATGCACACAGTTGGATTTACCATCATATGCGCTTACCTTACCCTGAACCCCATTAAGACACTGACACAGGTTATACTGTTGGAAATATTAGTCCACAGCTTTATTAATTAAGGTATAACAAATAGGGTCATTGCCAACAAATATTATTAATGCCAATATCCCCCCATATACATAACATAAGGGTATGTTATGTATATGGGGGGATATTGGCATTAATAATGACCCCAAAATAATAACAATAACTAACAATCTAATTAACATTGTGATCCTTGTCAGCAGGTAGCACGGTCCTCTAGGGCAAAACATGCACAGTCTTTTAATGCAACTTCATTCCAGGCACTTTATTTGCAAGTTTACACATGAGGCAGCAGCAAATGAAAGCATAAATGCAATAATGTAACACAAATCCCTATAAACAAAGAGCCTAGCTCGTCTGAGCACTAACTCACTTCAGATTCCCTATCTCTCGGGGGTTAAACTATAACAAAAATTATTGGTTTCACCAACCCAGTGTCTTCGTCCGCTCTCAGCACTCCCAGTGCCTAGTCTCCTTTACTCTCTCACTGGAGAGAACAGCCTCTCTCCTACCTGCTTCCAGGGCTGGGTCCTTGGCATGTCACCAGTGAAACCGAGGAACCTTCTCGGACCATACCACTACCACACCTGGAACAAGCTCCAAGAGCCGGTCCACATCCCCCTTCATTTAACTGACCAGTTCCTTTTTTGGGACCATGCCCAAATCATTACCCCCAGTGTGGATTAACAATACATCAGGAGCGGTGCCCAGCGCCACCCTCTGGAAAATCTCCCCACTAATGCCTTGCCAACCAAAACCCTGAAAACCAAACCACTCTACTGTTGCTAAATACAGAGGAAAGCCCAGCTACACTCCTTGTCTCCAAACTGCTGCTCTCTTCTGTGCCCAGTAGATGTAAGAGTGGCGAACCAACCAGGCCATCCAACCTAAAATGAAAACAGAATCAGTGACAAGGCATAACATCCACCAACACCCCCCAATCACACATCCATTCAACCAAGCGTTCTGACCGTAAGTAGGACTTTAACCGTACCGATTCCCACCTACCTTTACGTTTCACCAGTTCCTCACCTAAACCCAATCAGGAGGCCTCCTTCGCTGCCCCTATCAGGAAAGAATGGGTCCCAAACTACATGGGATCCAAACCCAGCCTTGTCAAGCCCATGCGAAAAACATGAAAGAATTGGAACCTCGACAGAGTTGATCCATCCCCATGTACCAAAAAACAACCCAGTACCTCCGGGCGAAACTCCAAGTAGTGTGACGCACAAGAAACCGGGCAGACTCCTAACCCAGGCAGGGAAAATAGTGTTACCCAACAACCTTTACCAAATACATCCATCTTGGAACGGCCCAAGTGATTCACCACCCTATCAGCCCGTAAGTCAATGGTAGAGTGTTGAACCCCCCCCCCACCCCCCCCGCCACAAGCCAGAGAGTTACTCACCAGTTCACCAATCCGAAAGGCTACGAAGAATAACGATAAGGCAACCGAGAATAACCCCACCTCATTAGGAGATGAACATACCACTGTCAGCACTCCCATTAAGCGCTGAAGGACCCCAAAAGATACCGGTCTCCTAGTATCCGACGATTTCTAACCCCTCCTAAAGCCCCTCAAGTCTTGGCAAATGAGAAAATGTTTGGTAACGTCCTCCCAACCATTTAACTTAAATACAAATGCCAAAGCCGTCACATTCCTGTCGATCACAGATGGAGACAGATGCTGGGCAAACAAACAACATCAGAACTACAGCCATCCGGTGGCTGGAAAAACCCTGCATGACCTACTACCTTGTCCCATTCATCCTAAACCTTTACATAAGCAGCTCATGTGCCAGGCGCCAAAGAATTTCTTATGAATCCTCCAAGCAGGATGTCCCGTGCTGCCACATCTCTTCCGGACATGCCTGTCCCTCCGTTCCCGCCACCGGAGCCATCATCCGAAACCGTTCCCACTGTGAACGCGATAAGGAATCAGCAAACCAGGCACATGACGTGCCCGAAAAACAATATTAAATAACATACAAAACAACACAATATGCCCTAATAAGTGCACCACCAGGTCAGAAGATGCAGATAAGCGGTTGACCGGATGAACGACCGACATGTTATCTGTAAAAAATATAACTTTCCTGTCCCGCAGCGTCTCCCTCCATAAAGCCAAGCCACCACCAACGGGAACAACTCGAGAAAAGCCAAATTTCAGATATGAGGGCTTGCCTTCCAGGCCTCAGGCAACTGCACAGAACACCACCTGCCCACCAAATATGCCCTAAAACCTATGCTCCCCGAAGCATCCGTGAACAACTCAATGTCCTCCGATGAAGCCGCCGCTTCACAAAAGAAAACCCGCCTGTTGAAATCAGACATAAATGATTCCCAGACCCACAAATCCACCTTCATAGCCCCTGTAACCCTGACAAAGTGACGCGGAGACCGGACCCCACTAGTAGCCTGGGGCAAGAATGGGAAAAACCATGTACTGAATTATTTTCCTGTAACCATGTACTGTTATTTCGACTGTCCAAAAATAAGGAATTTAAAAAAAAAAAAAATAATTAATAAATAAATACTTGACTTAGGTAAAATAATGGGGCTATTTAGTTACATACATTGCATAAGAATATATATGTCTGTGTATAGATACACAAGTCCTTGGGTCCTGCATTCAAAGTTTCCCACCATTAAAATATATATTCTTTGAAGGAGAGCACTCAATAGATCTTATGTAAATGAAAAATTTATTTATTAATCACAAAAGAAATTCAACGTTTCTGTCCATAGCTCTGACCTTTATACTTTTGATAAAAGTCCATGTTTTGAACATCCAAGGTCAGATGTTTATTGTCAGATTAGTTTTAACCTGTGAGCAGTGGACAAACACTGAAAGTTCAAATATCATTGTTGCCATAATAGCAGAAAGGGTGTTTTCTCATTGTTTACTTGTTGTCATTATTTTGGGTGTAAACTACCGAGGAATAAGTAAATACAGATTCTGAGAGGCTATAGACTCATACGGTGCATGTTTTTTAAACTCTGTTGTGCTTGCAGGGTGATGTTCAAATATGGTTATAATGCATAAAGAATGGGGGTCAACAGACTTATAGATATATAGACATTTTCCAGTTTGGCTCATTTGAGTTTAAATGTAAAATTTACTTTGAATTCTTCCTTTTTTTCTATTTAAGTTTTTAAAAAAACTTTTAGTTTTTATTTTTTTAATTCTTTATTTTTGCTGTGCTTTGGGTGTGCAAACATGCTTGTTGAGCCATAACAGCAGAGACAAGCCAATGCAATCATTTTAGGATAAGAATGGTCATGACATTTGAGGAATCTGCACATGTTTTATCCGTAATATGTCAGCGGGTAAGTGACGGGACAGTACAGTGGATAGACAATCTGCGCAAACTGACAGATGGGGTAGTCTGTGTTTAGAGGTATCACACTTAAAAATAGAGTGAGTGAATTATACCAGGGTAAACCTGCTGGGTTGTCTCAGTATGGGGTCAGGGCTACCAACCAACCTTGTCGCATAACTAGAAGTATCTCCCATGAGGTGGGATCAGCAGGGCTAGGTCTAGTTTGACCATGAGTGCGTGATAACAGAGCGCGAAGAAGTAGACAAGAGATTAGCGAGGTGCTTAATTTAGGTAATCTCTCCTTAGCTGCGTCATATCATTAACCTATGCCCAGGCGTGCCTTGGCACCGCAAACCCATTTATCAGAGAACAATATGGGACCCCCTATTAGCCCATCAATATAC
This sequence comes from Pelobates fuscus, assembly GCF_036172605.1. Lineage (NCBI taxonomy): Eukaryota > Metazoa > Chordata > Amphibia > Anura > Pelobatidae > Pelobates > Pelobates fuscus. The sequence continues at coordinate 155,902,889 of NC_086324.1, read as the reverse complement.
ATCGATTCCCACCTTATGAATCCTGTGTGCAGGCCCGGGACGGTAGTAATTTCGCCTAGTGGCGTGACGTCTTATGTTAAGTGTGGGTAGCTTCACTTGTACTATCATGATGGGTTCAGGTAGAAAATCTTTAGTGACTGGGTTCCAGGGTATAGAGTGACCATGGTCACCAAAGGTGTGGGTTTGCCCCTAACCAAGGGGGCAGCTGGAGGGGGAGTTTGTGACCCTCCATCGTGTGTGTAGAGCAGCCAAATTTCATCATGTAGCTGAGGACTTATAAAACTTTTAGTTTTTAATAGGCAACAAAAACATAAAATGTGATAAACTGGAGTTCTGCATCAGAATTATGAAACAAAAATTCTGAACATTTTAAAAACATTAATTTAAAATTAAATAAAATTAATATTTTTTCCCCCACATTTTATCTTACTGTTATTAGTATTTTTAATTTTTTTTTTATTTATCTCTACAAATGTAGAATGTCTTGGTTTCAGAATTTTTATTTTTATAACAACAATAACACCCAGAGACAAACTTATGGGAGAAGGAAAATGGAACAATCGCAGGTTAAGGAACAAGACAAATATCATAGTCCAAAGATAATCCCCCAGATGCGGTAAAGCTGATCCTGTAAAGTTAAAGTGGTGGTACCAAGCCATGTGATGTATGTTGGCACCATCTTGAAGCATGTGATGTTCTATGCTCTGAATGCAGTAGCAATCAAAACATATTCTGTGTGTGGATAACAAAATTCAACATTAATAAATACCATATTTCTTCATGACCGAATAAAAGCTTATTGGCAAAAAAAAATAAAAAAATTCACATGTGAATTTTCATACCTGACTGTTATATTATAACACAGTTCCTAAAGAACGTTGGCAGACCAAGAGGTCAGCTGACAAGATTTGATGCCATACTTGCCATGCCATCTTGAATCCCTACGTTAATGGACCTAAAGCTCAATGTGGAGGAACACTCTAAGTCGCAGAACTCGTACAGCCTGCTGTAGTGGTAATAGTGTCACGAGACCCCTGGCAACATCCCAATGTAATTTACTGTACTAAAATGGTTTGACAAATCACACTGGGACGGTTCGTAAGTGATTCGACTACATACCCTGCAAGGAACCAAGGGCACGCCTGGCACCATAACCACTTCAGCATACTCTAGTCATCATGGTGCCAATTCTGCAATCAAAAGCACAAGTGCCTATCACATGTTCGTGTCATGACCATCAAACATGCCTAGCAAACAAGTCAAACAGGACCCCAATCTGTGAGCATTCCTGCACAATGTAGTCACTTGTGATTTACATCTATAAGGTGTAGTTGACGTTTTTTGTTCACATCACAGTGACAGCAGATCATGCCACACCCGGCTATATTACTGCCTTAAAACCAAGATTTCCACTCCATTCATTATCTTCTTCAAATGACTAACAGCTACAAAATCCAGGTGCGTATCACACATAACACTGATTGCACAACACTCCAAACCTCTCGCAACAGCCAGAGAACAATGCATGGATATTATGGATATTTTATTAGAAATATGAACAATTATTTAAAATATATATATATATATTATTAATATTAATAATTATCATTCAATATAATCAATCATTATTTATATTAATATTTTGTGCTTTGTAGTCATCTTAACAATAACAGAAAAATGATTAGGAATATTTATTATAACAGTGCAATATTGAATAAAATAAAGAAAACAGACTGAAATCTAGATTTTATTTATTGCAATGATAGATACAACTTATATCAATGTCCTTTTTCTAAAATAATAATGTGGTTATCCTATACGTAGGAGCTAGCAAGTAGTCATGAGATTTGTAGTTCTTCAACAGCCGATACCTTCAGTATTTTCTGTTTTAACCCCATACGACTCAAAGCGATATATTGTATTTTCTTGTAAATATATATTCGCCATGTTTCCATTTTTTGTTTAGTTGTTAAGGGATAACTGTTATATACTTGTTTTCACATAATTAATACTTTTATTTTTTGATTACAGATGTGTTTTTATAGCTTCTATTTCATACAAGAGTAGGTTTAAATAGTTTTGCATCGCAAGAAAATCACAGAGATCTTGCTACAATTAGAATTGAAAAAATGTGTTATTAAGGCATTTTAAAGGACCATAAAGCCTTTTACTGAAAATTATGGGTAATTCTCTGCCTGTTTGTCTTTAAGACTTTTAGAGTACTAAGCAGTGTAGGCTCACCCTATACATTACATATAACTGTTTCGATGTTTAGAACAGGCAGCTTGCTACTATACAAAGTGTAGTAAAAGATGTATTGACCTCACATGCCTCCTTTAAATCTCAGATTTGTTCTACAGTAAAACAGTAAATATATTTTTTAATATATTACAGCATATTCACAAATATAGTATTTTCTGTTGTGAATTGTTAAGAAAAAGGCTAAGGGCACACGATACAACAGTCAGGCTGACTTGTTGATTCTCTATTTGCAGAGCTGTTTCTAATATGGTGGACCCACTAAAGTTTTCACTGTGCCTTCTTATTTTTGGTAAGTCGGTCTACTTTCCTCCCTGTCTGTCACCTTCCTCCCTGTCCATCAATCATCAGCCGTCTGTCCATCATCCGCCTGCCCATCCTTCTGTATGTCTGTCTGTCTATCTATGTACAGATTTATTTAGCTCATAAACAGAACAAGCACTACTTTTATGCATGTAATTCTTCTATGAAAAGATTTATCCATATAGCATCGCAAGCAGAACATCTGTACAAGCATTAGAATGTAGTGTTCTCTCAAAGTAATTCTAGAAGAGACTGTACTTTTATCCTGGTAGAATGTTGCATTCTCATAATCTATGTCTTGATAGAATGTTCTACTTTCTCAATATGAGTGCCCTCTCTACCCTGGTAGAATGTGATTTTCTCTTAATGTAAGCCAATAAGCAGAATGTACACTGATCCTGGTAGAATATTCTGCACTCTCAATACAAGTCTATCCTGGTAGAATGTTCTGTACTTATAATATATGTCTATGAACAGAATCCCAAATCCATCCTTGTAGAATGTTCTACACTCTGTATATTTGTCAGAGAGCAGATTGTACATTCTTATAGAATGTAGAATTTCTTTCACGTTGTATCTTATATAGCAGTTTTCACTCTTATGCATATATATAGTATTTATATTGCTATATTGTTATATTATAGTATATATTTAAATAATCAGTTGTATATTGTGCTTCAAGGATAAGAAACATGGGTTGATGAATTCTGTAGCCCTTTTGCCTTGTTTCTTGTGATAATAACAAAATATACGAACAGGTTTCTTCCCTAAAGTATGAATTGTCAGTAAGTTACAGTGAATTCAAAGTACATTTTCTAATTTTAGGACAACATAGTCAAACTGGAAAAATTCTCAGTTAGCTATGATTTCAGTTTGACTATGTTGGCCTGAATTGAAATGACTTGGATATACTTCCCATTCCCTACGCTTCACACTTTAATGCAGGGTTCTTAAAACTCTGGCCTTCCAGATATCGCTGAACTACAAACCATGATTCTGTGGGTATCTGTTTCAATCAAAGCATCATGGGAGTTGTAGTTCAGCAACATCTGCAGGGTCAGAATTTGGAGAACCCTATTTTAATGAATTACCTTGTACAAATTCAAGTGACTGTGATGAATCTCTACTTCTATAAAAGTGAAACATTTTTTTAATTTTGCAGGGCTTCTCACGACACTGACATCTGCCGCCAATACAGTAAGTATCCAAATGTAACCCTTTCATTAAGGTATAGAAACATATGAGATGAATGTCAGAGATACCAAGAAACAATGGATGATTGTAGTGTTTACTGCAATATCTAAAGCCCAAATCAACATTATGCTACCTTGTGGCACTAGACGTTATTCAGTGTATATAATGTTACCTTAGTACGTGTTTATTATTGAATTTGGGCATTCTCTTATTCTCAAATCTAGGGTGGGAACTACCTCCAAGGCATTAAGCCCTTAGCGGTTTACCATAAATATTCTGTGCATTGTTTATCGTATTGTGGTAACTCAATAAGAAACCTTAACTTGCGATTCACCGTGAGAATCTGTACTTTTCTTCTGAAGTGTCTGCTAACGCATATTCATATATCATATAAGAGTGATAATCTGTTAATATATCCTATATACTCTGTTAATATATCCTATAGGAGTGAATCTGTTAATACATCTTATAAGAGTAAATCTGTTAATATATCCTATATACTCTGTTAATATATCCTATAGGAGTGAATCTGTTAATATATCTTATAAGAGTAAATCTGTTAATATATCCTATATACTCTGTTAATATATTCTATAGGAGTGAATCTGTTAATATATCTTATAAGAGTAAATCTGTTAATATATCCTATAGGAGTGAATCTGTTAATATATCCTACAGGAGTGAATCTGTTAATATATCCTATAGGAGTGAATCTGTTAATATATCCTATAAGAGTAAATCTGTTAATATATCCTATAGGAGTGATACTCTGTTAATATATCCTATAGGAGTGATAATCTGTTAATATATCCTATAGGAGTGATATTCTGTTAATATATCCTATAGGTGTGATACTCTGTTAATATATCCTATAGGAGTGATAATCTGTTAATATATCCTATAGGAGGGATAATCAGTTAATATATCCTATAGGTGTGATACTCTGTTAATATATCCTATAGGAGTGATAATCTGTTAATATATCCTATAGGAGTGATATTCTGTTAATATATCCTATAGGTGGGATACTCTGTTAATATATCCTATAGGAGGGAATTTGTTAATATACCCTATAAGAGTGATAAGGTGCCTAATTACATCCAGATTCTTTTTGAGAATCTACTCACACAGGACCAGAACTTTTAAATTCTCCCCGAGACATCTGTGCATTTATCTTGAGGATTTACCTATACACCCTTAGAATCTGCCAATCCACTCTAGAAATCATTTTGGCCACAGTGGCATCTTTAAAACTGCCTTCTTACCTTCAAAATCATCTGCCCATCAGCCCTGTGATTGAAGTAAAATCGTATGCTTCCAGATCCAATTGTTGCAATAAGAAACAGTTGGTCTGCATTAATTGCTCAATAAACAGTACATGATCCTAATGTCTTCTCATTCTTTCCCTGCAGTGCAACGTTACCACTGTAAATGGTATGTCATTTCCATCACATTATCATAGTTATTTAATGTTTTATGTAAAATTACCGAATGTACTAACTGAAATATTATGCTTTCCTTTTGACAGAAACAGAAACATGCAAGAACACAAAAAGGTAACTTTTATGTTCTGTATCTAAATGGCAGAATTGTCCTTAAAATAAACCGTAAGTGACACAGTTAGTTAGGCATTACACCTCTGTAAGTTACCCCTACATAACTTACACAACGTTCTCCAATGTTCTGAGTTGAAGAGCCAGATACAGAACACACAATGCTGCTTATTTCTAATAAAATATTTTGACAACATGTCATGATTACAGCTGACCCAATTCGCAGTGTCAAAGTCACAACTAGCCAATGTAAAAAATATAATGAATAGATTTGCATTACCAGTCCTTAGAATTGACTGACATTAAATGGAAAATATAGTGCCAGGAAATCAAAGTTGTTTTAATGGCACTATAGCTCCCTATAGTGCCCCCTCTGTCATCCCTCCCTCTCCCTCCCCTCCCCCTCCCCCCCCCCAGGTGCAGAAGGGGTTAAAAACCCCTTCTGTCACTTACCTGATTCCAGTGCCGATGTCCCTCGGCTTTGGTTCAGGTTCTGACTCCACTCCTCTGTATAATGCTTTGCTATGGGGTTTTACATGATGCTGGATGTCCTCATGCATAGCGTGTGGACCAAAAGTCGCCTAACAACCCTGAAGTCTTTCTAGTGACTGTCTCTAGAAGTGGAGTTATCCCACAAAAGTAATTACTGCAGTTAATTAAAAAACAAGGACCTGGGACTCTGCACCTAGACCACTTCAATGAGCTGAAGTGGTCTGGGTGCCTATAGAGTCTTTTTAATGAAGACACAGAAAAGTAGTATGGGAAAATAGCTGTCAAGAAAAATACACAGGTCTGGGGTCACAGAAGATAGCAATAGCAAGGACAATGGTTACAGAAGGTAGAGTAGTCAAGAACAAGCTGATTTCGGTAAACCAGAAACTTAGAATAACAGTAATAAGTCCCTCTCAGAGCTCCACATGGGAAACCACGAAAGGGCCAAGCATAGTCAGCAGGGAGGGCTTAAATAGCCCTAAAACTCTTGTGATTGAACTACGTCATTTCTGCATCGCCAAAAGGTGCACAAGCGATGTTGCAAGAATGACACAGGTATTCATGAAGAGCAAGATAGTTGCAGGTGTGGAGCGAGCAGTGTCCAAAATGAATATTGCAGGAGTGCAGTATTTTGCATTAAAAATGGATGCAATGATGATGTAAGTATGAAGGTCAGTTGGGAATCCATGACATAATTGACACCAGAATGGTCCAGTGATCTAACAGATACTGTGACCAGGGGCGTATTAGCCGCGAGGCAAACAAGGCATTTGCCTTGGGCGGCATTTTCCAGGGGGCGGCAAAAAACGCCGCCCCCAAATGCCCAGGGCAAATGCCTTGTTAGCCTTGCGGCTAACTGGGCTGCCGGTCGGGCTGCTGGGGTGGTTGCTGGGCGGGCGGCTGGCGAGGGAGCTCTTCCTCTGAGCTCTCTGCTCAGCTCCCTCGCGCGCCGCAGAGTGAGGCTGGGAGCCGGAAGATGACGTCATCTTCCGGCTCCCAGCCTCACTCTGCGGCGCGCGAGGGAGCTGAGCAGACAGCTCAGAGGAAGAGCTCCCTCGCCAGCCGCCTGCCCAGCAACCAGCCCAGCAGCCCGACCGGCAGCCCCACTAGACCCCAGGGAGGTAAAGAAACCCCCCCTCAGCATTCCCAAAGGTAAGGAGGCTGGGGGGGGGTAGATTAAATTAATTATATTATATATATATATATTATATATATATATATTATATATATATATATATATATATATATATATAATATATTATTATATATATATATTATATATATATATTATTATTATATATATATTATTATATATATTATATTATATTAATTATTATTTATTTATATATATTATTTATATATTATATTATATATATATTATATTATTATATATATATTATATTATATATTATATTATATATTATATTATATATATATATATTATATTATATTATATATATATATATATATTATATTATATATATATAATATTTATATTATATTATATATAATATATTATATTATATATAATATTATATATATATAATATATTATATATATATAATATTATATATATATTATATTATATATATATATATATATATAATATTATATTATATATATATATATATATTATATAATATATTATATATATATTGTTATATATATTTTATATATATATATTTTATATATTTATTATATATATTATTATATATATATTATTTATATATTATATTATATATATTATTTATATATTATATTATATATATATTATTTATATATTATATTTTATATATTATATTATATATATATTATATTATATATATATATTATATTAAATATATTATATTATATATATTATATTAAATTATATATATATATTATATATTATATTATATATATATTATATATTATATTATATATATATATTATATTATATATCAGAGAGTGTATGTGTCTGACAGTGAGTGTGTGTCTGCTAGTGAGTGTGTGTCTGCTAGTGAGTGTGTGTGTGTGTGTCTGTTAGCTAGTGTATGCGTATCTGTCAGTGAATTTGTGTGTGTGTGTATTTAGAAGGCGGGACGGGGGGGGGAAGGGTTGGGTGGGGGGGCGCGCGCGGGGGGGGGGGGGCGCCTGAGTTTTGTCCTGCCTAGGGCAGCACAAAACCAGGATACACCACTGACTGTGACCCAACACAGCTGGCAGATCTAGGTTTAAATAAATGGAGAGTTTGTGCATCTAACCAAAAGGGCTATTTGTAGAGTAAATTCAGTTTTTCTGTTGCCTAAGGTGAGATTTATTTTAATTTGAATGTATTTTAAATTTAAAGGGGGACTGTCAGTTCCCAGGATTTTAAATACCGTATTTATCGGCGTATAACACGCACCTCATTTTAAGAAGGAAATTCCAGGAAATTTCCCCCCCTCCCATATTATTCCCCCCCCTCATCCCATAGTGTCCCCCCCTTTCCATAGTATTCTCCCCCCCATAGTATTCTCCACCCCCTCCCATAGTGTTCCCCCCCTCATCCCATAGTGTTCCCCCCTCATCCCATAGTGTTCCCTCCCTCATCCCATAGTGTTCCCCCCTCATCCCATAGTGTTCCCCCCTCATCCCATAGTATTCCCCCCCTTCCATAGTATTCTCCCCCCCATAGTATTCTCCCCCTTCCCATAGTATTCTCCCCCACTCCCCTAGTATTCTCCCACCCTCCCATAGTATCCCCCCTCCCATAGTATTCTCCACCCCTCCCTTAGTGTCCCCCCCTCATCCCATAGTGTTCACCCCCCTCCCATAGTGTCATCCCCCCTCCCATAGTGTCCCATAGTGTACTTTCCCTTGTCCCATAATTACTTACCTGTCTTGAAGCGTGGGCCGGCTTAACAGCGCGCACCGCGGTACAGGAACTTCAATTTCAGGTTCCGGTTTCCGGCAGGACTGAAAGGAAGTGTGCACAAGTGTGTACACTTCCTTTCAGTCCCGCCGGAAACCGGAACCTGAAATTGAAGTTCGAGTACCGCGGTGCGCGCTAAGCACCGGCCCACGCTTCAAGACAGGTAAGTAATTATGGGATATTGGCGTATAACACGCACCCACAATTTTCCCCCTATTTTCAGGGAGAAAAAGTGCGTGTTATACGCCGATAAATACGGTATATGTTCTTACTTCTTATGCCTGTACTTAAAAATACATATTTGTGAGGTGTGAAAACTAAAGTTTATACCGACTTTGGATTTCCATCTTAGCTCCCTGTCAATCATTGTTCTAAGCTCTGTCCTTGGTCAGCATAGAGCGAGCATACAGAGAAGAGGAGAAATGAAACAACGTTTCTATCTCTAATCTTTGTTTACAATGTTTACAGTGGCTTTGCCTTGTTTGAACCAAATCACAATGTCGTCGTTTACTTAACTTTTCATATAAATTTAAAAGAGAAGAAAGCATCGCATGAAAATAAAGTTAACATGAGTTATAGGTTATTTTTTTTTTATTTCATGTTTTAAATTCTAGAAAAGTGAGTTATTCTTTAAATATGATAAATATCTGCAAATATGGATATTAAGGGATTTACTGAGACAATCTGTCAAATCCAGACAGTTCTTGTGTGTGCATATATTTGAAACAATTGACCAGATTCGGAATGGAATGTTGTCTGCCCTCTTTAAAAGTTAAACAAACCACCCTTGTCTCCATCAAGGTATAAGAAGTGCTTATATTTTGTCTACAATCCCCCATGACTAATGGAGAGTTCGGGGAAATGAAGTCCAGAAATATATGGAAGGCCAAGTTTGGACACTCTTGAACTAGAGATAGGCTTCTCAAACCAAGCCTCAAGCTTCTTCAACAATTTATGATTTAGGGATTCTCCACTTCTGGAAAGGGGATATCAGTAAAAAAATGGATCACTGGTGATCCATGAAGACTTTCTTAAAAATATCAGATCAAGAGAACAACGAGAGAAAAACGATTTATAAATATATTTGCGAAATTGTCTGTTTTTGCCATATTAAGAGGTGCTCAACATTCACTTCTTCCACCAAAACTGTTTGCGGATTGCCAAACCTAGCTAAAGAATGTAACATTTCTGTTCACATTGGTCACACCTTTGTTATGCATTCAATCTGTGAATTGTTTTTTCAACGCATGACTGACGGGGTATCTTCCATGTAATTGTTTTTAATGCACCCAGTTGTTTAGGTAAAACATGGACCTGTCCTGTATTGGAGGCCTGTGGCCACAAGGAAATAATAATACAAATATTAGCCAGACTTTCTTGTTTTCAAGGTCAGATGATACATGTTACGTTAAAGAGTCAGGGTGCCTTGTCAGTTCAAATTAAGGAAACGTTCCTAAAAAAAATCTGACCCTAGGACACTATGTCATATTTTGTCATTTGTAGATAGCAAAAAGAAGTAATTTTATCAACTCTATGTTATAAAGTGTAAGAATTATTATAAATCTGATACTGATGATCAGGATTGTAAAATCCAAACTAGTTCACTCACAACCATTGTATCTTTACAGTTTATATCACCTTTTCCCCATCTTTACACTCCACTCCTTGTGCACGATTTAACCATGACCACTTCAGTTATTTGAAGTGGTAATGGTGGTAGGAGTCAGACAGTAAGTGCAGTGTTTCTACTGAAACACTGAACATACATACTTATTGTTAATTGTGTGCTGGGGGCTAGTTAGAACCTCACTACCCCCCACTCAGCACCTCCCCACTCCGACCCAGAGCACGCACATGCTCTTTGAGCTGTCAAAACAGTCAAATAATAGTGTTCTCTATAAGAAGCCTGTGATTGGACCATGCACAGCCCCTATGACATTGCGTAGAAGATTTACACAGAAAAGGTGTGTTCCCCTTTAATAACAAGTCTCACGCATGCCCAAGAGTATGAGTCCATTAAAATTTCTGCTTTCTATTGCAGTATAAATTACTCTGATCTCTGCAACCTGACATTTACCGACTACGCCTGCTTAAGTGTAAGTATAAATTAATGTGAAATGACGTACATATTTGCCATGGGTAACCATAACAATATCTACGTGGGTAGCCCAGCCTACCATACAAAAATGTAACACACTTCTTTTAATGTGATGCAAAATATATAAAACAAATAAAAGGCAGAAATGTTTATAGAACAAAAAAAGAAAAATCAAAGAGGCACTAAAGGTACCAATCTAGAGATTAGAAAGCAGCTTGTGGGTCTGATGGGAGTTTACTGAAAAAGTACTTTCAGTTGTGGCAAGATGACAAATCCAACTTAGTTATTATAAGTCGCCCGTGAATGGTGGAGAAGTAATAGCGGCCATAATCATGTAATGACTAACTTCAACAGTAGATGGAGCTGCAGCAAGTGTGTACAGTTGACTAGACTAAACATGTTGTCCATCTCATGTGTATGGGCCTCTACATTCTTGCTTTTGGAGCAGCAAATCTGAATTAATTTCACACTGCTGTTTTCTGCAAGCCACACGTGTGTAAAGATAAAGAAAATAACTCAAATGTTCAGCTGATATAAGGAGGACACCCAACCAGTGGTGTATCCTGATTTTGTGCTGCCCTAGGCATAACAAAACTCAGGCACAACCCTCCTCGCCTTCTAAATACACATACACACTCACTGACAGACACATATACACTCAGTGTCAAACACACACTTTCACTGACAGACACACATACACTAGCTAACAGACACATACAGTCACTAACAGACATGCATACACTCTCACTAACAGACACGCATACACTCTCACTAACAGACATGCATACACACTCACTAACAGACACACATACTAACACACTCACTAACAGAGACAGACACGCATACACTCTCACTAACAGACATGCATACATACACACTTACTAACAGACACACACACTAACATACACACTCACTAACAGACAGACACACACATTAACAGACAAACACACTCTCACTAACAGACACACACTCTTACTAACAGACACACACACTCACTAACAGACACAGACACTAACAGACACCCACAAACTCACTAACAGACCCACACACACACTCACTAACAGAGACACACGCTCACTAACAGACACACACACACACTCACGAACAGAGACACACGCTCACTAACAGACACACACAAACTAACAGACACACACACACACACACTCACTAACAGACACACACATAGTAACAGTAAACAGTAACAGTAAAATATCTCCCCAGCCTCCTTACCTTTGGGAATGCTGGGGTGGATTATCACTTTCCCTGGGGTCCAGTGGGGCTTCTAGGCTGCGGTCACTGCCGTCGGCGAGGGAGCACTAATCCTCCTGTTCAGCTCCCTCGAGCACCGCGTAGTGGTGCCGGAGCCGGAACGATGTCAAACTCCGCCGCTGCCAGCTTGGGGGGGTTCTGAGGTGGCCACCGGTCAGCTGCTGGGCTCCCCAGGACAAGCGGCTGGCAAGGCATTTGTCAGGGCAATTGGGGGTCGGCTTTTTTTTGCCGCCCCCTAGAAAGTGCCGCCCAAGGCAAATGCCTTGTTTGCCTCGGGGTAAATACACCCCTGCACCCAGAATCATCAAATACAGGGCTAGCAAAAAAGTAATATATGCCACATATTTTAGAACTATAAATCTTATGATCTTCGGTCAACATCTGCATAAAAAGCTGATAGCCAAGTGCCATACGAGTTGTAGTTTGTCTCGAGCTTAGGAGATATCCAGGTTTAAACCAAATAAGCATTCTTGGTGTCTAATTTACGATAGTGTTTTAAACAACAGAATCATTCAAATATTTGATATCATGATATGCCTTTCTTTTCAGACCTCACAGCTCAGTATCTTGCCTAGTGACATTCTGGTGACTCTGTCTGCCTGTTACAGTAATACCACTGTTCTGGCTTTAAATCCTGGGCTTTCCACATTGTTCTTCACTAAACTGGCCAGCGACCAAGTCAAGTTGGTTCTCTCTCCATTTGATGCTAAGGTAATTATCTTTTATCCAAAGTATACCCATATATAGGAGGTAAAAAACTGGAGAGTTCATTCCTCAGGGGGTTTTCACTTGAGAGAAAATTCTTTAACATTTTATGGCCTATCAGATATTAATATATCGTATTCAGAATTGGTAGGTTGAGTGTAGAACATGAACCTCCGGCAACATTGTAACTTCAAGAAAAAAAAACAGTTCTAAAACCTGGTTTTGTATGTTATAGCTTTTTTTATTCTATTTAGTTTCCATTTTTTTATTATAGTGTTCAAAACAAATGTATAATAGTAATCAATTTATTGATTACGTTCTTATTTATGGGGTTTTGTATAATAAAGCATGACAATAATGTATCCGTAATAGCAGATATAAAGGAAAAGAGAGAACATTTGTACAATCTCAGTATATTTTCAGAGAGTTTATCACACGTTCTCGTATTGTTAAGAGGGAAATATATTAATGCACTGTCAATAAGCGTGATATCATTTCTCAGGGAAATTATTCCTTTCTAGATGATCGGTAGCTTCTGTTTTTGCTAAACGGCAGTGACGATAGCAGCAGTATTATGCTTCATGGTTTGTTCAAATATGGAGGAAAATATGTTAAATTGTTCTTCAACTGGAAAATAAAAAAATAAATTTATTTATAGGTTTAGACAAACCTTTATTCCTAACGCTTTAGTGTCCCTTTCCCTAGTTATGGAGGTCATCCCTTTTTTTTTCAATAATAATTAGTAAAATATAGGGTTTTATTTACCTTTTTCCAGCACCAAGGCTCCCTCGATACTGCTCACCTCTCCTACTCCTGCAATGTCACGGAGGAGGCATGACCTCCTCCACCAGTGGTCAGGGCCGGTGCAAGGATTTTTGCCGCCCAAGGCAAAAGTAAAGTTTGCCGCCCCCTCCCCCCCCCCCCACTCTGAGTGTGCACTTCCTTCCCTCCTGTCAGCCCCTCTCCTCATGCTGCGCCCGGGCGGTGCGCCCTCATGGACGCACCAGCCCGGGCAAAGCTGCAGCTGCCTGAGGCTCTCTACAGAGCGCTCGGGCGGCTGCAGCATGAGGGGGGCCGGCGCTCCTGGCGGCACCCCTTCCCAAGGGGCGCCCTAGGCGGCTGCCTAGTCCGCCTAACAGGTAGCGTTGGCCAGTGGTCCAATCCAATACCCTTCAAAGAGCAGCATTGGGGACCTAATGAACATGCGTGGCGAGTGCCGTGCACTCATCTAAGCTTCCCCATATGAAAGCATTAATTCAAAGTATTACCTGTGATCTGCAGAAAAGTTCATTTGACGCACTAATGTCAAGTTTTAGAAACTACCATATATATATGTTGTAGACCTCTTCACCTTTTGCAATAACGTCATCATTGAGTGATAAAGACTCTGGTTGATCAATCAAAGTCTTTTTTTCTGTTATTGTTGTAGCAAACAAACCTGTTTTCTCTCCGTCACTTAAATACCATACAAAGGGAGGATCTGGTTTCATCACGATATCTTTTGTAACTTGATTACACAATGATTGTATAATGTTTGTTATCATCCTTTTCTATTTATGCCTGTCTTTGGATGGAGGAATTCAGTAGAGCAGAAGTCAGGAGTGGTAGAAAAATAGGAAAACAGAGAACAAAAAGTTCAGTGTCTCTGGGTGTACACCTGTGCCGACAACCCCGGATAACCCGAGGAAGTAATGCCGAGTGTCTACTCAGAGACTGGTGTACCAATTAGAGACTCCAGATGTCTCAAGAAGGGGCATAACCCCATATATACAAAATCAAACAACAAAAAGGACAGATGTGGTCAGATTCAAGAAATCAAATGAAACTAACCGCATCTCTGGAAATAACTATAGCGGCAGTGTCTAGGATTATAATGCTGGCTGTAGGTAACAGGTGTAGCTGTGAACCGCTAAGGGTGTCACTATAGACCCATGAGCAGAAAAAATGCTACTAAATACCAAAATGAAGTATATACAAAAAGTTACTGCTAAATGCAAAAAATAAATAAAGTATATACAGTGGTACTAGGATTCCACGCCTGTCAATAGAAGGATATGTATAGGTAGGGATATAATGAGCCAAATGGCAACAGCAACTCACCCCTAATTATCAGCTTTAATATAGTGCACTATAAGGAGATGAGAAAAATCCCCAAGTCCCAACCATAAATACCTCCTATAGAGATAGTAGTAGATACAGGGTAAACAGAGGCTCCAAATGAGGCTAGTACAGGGGTGAAGGGAGATTGAGGAGGGTATGCAGTGTTAATAGCAGTCAAATTCGGACTGCTAGTTTTAAATTTAAACAACCTCTCTCCCTGTAAATCCTATACAAAAAGGATTATAGGTCCCCAAATCACAACCATAAATACCTCTTACAAAAAAATACTAATGATAGATACAGAGTAGACAGAGGCTCCAATTGGAGCTAGTACAGAGGTAAAGGGAGATTGAGGACGGTAAACAGTCATAATAACAGTCAAATTCGGACTGCTGGTTTAATTTATAAAGCCTCTCTCCCTGTTAATCTAGCTAGACAGGCATAGAAAAGAAAGAGTAAATCAAATATACATTAAGTGATTAACATGGTGCTAAAACCACCAGTGCCCAGTGCTCATATCCGTGATATGAGGAAAAAACAAATTGCCCAACGTACGTTTCGGTGCTAAAAAGGAGCACCTTCCCCTGACGAAGGTGCTCCTTTTTAGCACCGAAACGTACGTTGGGCAATTTGTTTTTTCCTCATATCACGGATATGAGCACTGGGCACTGGTGGTTTTAGCACCATGTTAATCACTTAATGTATATTTGATTTACTCTTTCTTTTCTATGCCTGTCTAGCTAGATTAACAGGGAGAGAGGCTTTATAAATTAAACCAGCAGTCCGAATTTGACTGTTATTATGACTGTTTACCGTCCTCAATCTCCCTTTACCTCTGTACTAGCTCCAATTGGAGCCTCTGTCTACTCTGTATCTATCATTAGTATTTTTTTGTAAGAGGTATTTATGGTTGTGATTTGGGGACCTATAATCCTTTTTGTATAGGATTTACAGGGAGAGAGGTTGTTTAAATTTAAAACTAGCAGTCCGAATTTGACTGCTATTAACACTGCATACCCTCCTCAATCTCCCTTCACCCCTGTACTAGCCTCATTTGGAGCCTCTGTTTACCCTGTATCTACTACTATCTCTATAGGAGGTATTTATGGTTGGGACTTGGGGATTTTTCTCATCTCCTTATAGTGCACTATATTAAAGCTGATAATTAGGGGTGAGTTGCTGTTGCCATTTGGCTCATTATATCCCTACCTATACATATCCTTCTATTGACAGGCGTGGAATCCTAGTACCACTGTATATACTTTATTTATTTTTTGCATTTAGCAGTAACTTTTTGTATATACTTCATTTTGGTATTTAGTAGCATTTTTTCTGCTCATGGGTCTATAGTGACACCCTTAGCGGTTCACAGCTACACCTGTTACCTACAGCCAGCATTATAATCCTAGACACTGCCGCTATAGTTATTTCCAGAGATGCGGTTAGTTTCTCTTGAATCTGACCACATCTGTCCTTTTTGTTGTTTGATGTGGTAGAAAAATAGGAATCCTTAGTTATAAAGAGATTAGAACTTTAATTGCTTCATTGTTAGAACCTTCATTCAGTAAGCTTTTTCGGCAAGATTGAGAGGTCCATTCAGCCAGTCGATGGAAGACCTTTTAGTTAAACTTAGTGGCAGCTGATAAAGTTTAAAGAGGGTGACGTGCTGTCCCCTTGACTCGTTGAGCTCTTCCCATTTAACCTCATTAGATACCATGGCCTGTACAAAACCAGCTGCATCCCCAGTCATCAATAAAGGGGAAATTAAAGACTACATATATATTTAAGACAGACACATGTTTTTTCTAACACATACTTTTTAGTCATTTTATAAAATGCTATTTTTTTCTTTTTTCAAGAAAGACTGTAGGGGGTGCCACCCCACCCTCCCCTACTGGTCAGTCTTCATTGGTCTAAACCATCAAGAACCAACATCAGTTGATACATTTGGGTTAGACTCTACTGTTATGTCACCAGTTCCCGCTCAAGCTAACTTTCCTGCTGCTGTGACAGCTCTGTGTGAAACTGCAGCTGCAAACAAGTTACGTTGAGCATCAGTTGGTCAGATAACAGCAGAGTCTGATCCAACATGGTTGCTCAGCCAAATAAAAAAGTAGTAGTAAATAGTTTCAAAAAATCAATATAACTTATTTTTTTTAAAATCATTAACTTTCATTATGTTACAAACTTTTAAAAAATGAAAAGTGCAAATTTGATGACTGTTGTCCTTTAAATTTGAAATTTGCTTTGAATTCACTTTGAATGCCCAATTTAATATAAAAAAAACCCTTTGGTGGAACAGTATATGTAGGAGAACAATTGGTGGGGTAGTAGATGTAGGAGAACACTTGGTGGGACAGGACCTGTAGAACACTTGGCGCGACAGTACATGTAGAACACTTGGTGGGACAGTACATGTAGAACACTTGGTGCGACAGTACATGTAGAACACTTGGTGCGACAGTACATGTAGAACACTTGGTGCGACAGTACATGTAGAACACTTGGTGGGACAGTACATGTAGAACACTTGGTGCGACAGTACATGTAGAACACTTGGTGGGACAGTACATGTAGAACACTTGGTGGGACAGTAAATGTAGAACACTTGGTGGGACAGTACATGTAGGGGAACACGTGGTGGGACACTAGATGTAGGAGAACTTTTGGTGGGACAGTAGATGTGTGTCAGGCAACTCATACTGTTTTAACTATATCCCCAAGTACATTTGCTAAGACAGCAAGGTTCGTGTAGTTGGTTACTTTATTTAGAAGCTCGTACTTGGTTGTTGACACTGTAAATAGGAGGGGAAAAGCCGACCATCAACATGTTATACCTGTTCTTATTACTTTAAAAGGGAAGATGTTTTTCTAACATCAGAAATTCCTCTGTGACACAAAGCCCTTCCCTTCTCAGACAAGCTGGTCCTGCAGGCTATTTGTAAAGTTCTTCTTAAACAAACGTCCCGTGAGTCAGATGTAAATAGCTGTTTGAGCACCAGGGATTATGAAGAGTTTCTCTTATTTCAGAATTAGTGTTTATTTTTATAGAGTGCCAGTAGATTTTGTAGATATTGCATTTTTTTTTTGGGGGGGGGGGGTGAATAGTCTAGGTATATACAGAGTGGCAGGAGTGCTATGTTTTGTCCACTTGACCGTTGATATTGCATATATTGTAAAATAAAATACGCATAGGTACATACTGGTACAGAAAGTCTGAGGGCCCTGGTCTTCTAAGCTTACGATCTGACAATGAAAAGTTTTAACCAAATGTGGATATTTAAAAAAAACAGAAAAATATGTTTATATATGCAATATCAGAAAGATGATAAATAAATAAATATACTATTATTTTAGAAGCTGTTGTCTTGATAAGGAACCCTGCTTGACAATCTTCATGAAGGTTTATGGGTTGTCAACTTAATGGAACACTTCAAGCACCATAACCACTACAACCCACTGTAGTGGCTATAGTGCCAGGAGTGCCCTTGTACCCTCCAGAGAACTTTGTCAAACTGTTTAAGAATGGTGTAACTACTTACCTGGGGTCCAATGGACACCTGCTGCTGCCACTTCTGCTGCTGGAAAGTTCTGCTCTGAGCTAACCCCAGTGGTGCAGGGAGGCACTCCTCTGCTAAGTGCCCTTACCTGATGTTGCCAGTCAGTGAGACAGTCCTGCAGCCCAACTCAGCCCTGCAGGGCTTAACTCGGTGGTGCTAGCTGGACGTTCCAGCTTTTGGCTTCATAGAAGGCACCTGCGGGTGTCTGTCAAAACCAGTGTAAGTTGTCAACTGTTTTGACTACTGTCTCTGGAAGGACACCAGGGCACTCCTGGCACCACAACCACTACAGTGCACCATAGTGGTTATTGTGCTAGGAGTGTTCCTTTAATCATTATACATTGTGTCCATCACTTGTTCCTTACATTGCTTGAAAATTAAGCTTATCCGTGTAATATACTTTGTTTCTGAGACAAAACCCTGTTAATTCATCCCTACATTTTGTTTTGATTTATTAATCAGTCTTCAAGCTTGAAACCAGAATGGATGGCATTTTTATTGAACGGCATCCAGTCGCTGATAATGCAAGACCTGAAAAACACCCAAAATATTTCTGGCCCAAGTCAGCCTTTTCTTCCGTTCGCCAATGCATCTATAATCGAATGTCTCCAATCCCAGAATGCAACATGCGAGCTGTTCCAAAAACTGTAAGTACAGGTCAAGATGGCATTCGGATATATCTCTATAAGGTTGTTTGATTTAGTCTAGAATGTATTTTGGGATTCTGCTATTACACAAGGAGGCTTCCAGCTTTAGACTGTGGACTAGAATTCCGGTTATAATTGTCCATGCAAAGGATCACAGATGACCACAGATGGAATTGTTTGCTAGTCACTATCCAAGTTCTTTATTGGCATGCTGAGTAAGACAGCAAAAACGTGTAGATCAAGATAAATGCAGCTTCATTGTGAATTGTGAACGAGGCAGTAATAACTGATTTAGAAAAATTCTGCATCTCCGCTAAAGTCACAGCTTGATTATTTCAGCTTATATTTTGCAGTTCACTTTTCAAATACCTACAATTTTGGCATTTGCAGAATAAACACCCTAGAGAATTGACCAGTGAATTGCAAAGTCTAGGGAAAAGTTTCTAAACTTCCAATTCAGCCCAACTAGTTTAGCTTAAAATGCACTATTCAGTGAATAGCACTTACAGGGTTAATTCAAGTGAGAAATATTGGGAATTCAAAGTGGATTCCAAATTTAAAGTTTAAATATTTAAACGGTAAACATAGATAACACGGAAACATTTTGCTACTTCAGCTACTTTGGCCAATTTGAATGTCAAATTCCCTTTAAATTTCAGACAATTTTTACATTTGCGAAAACCCTGTAATTGTTGTTAGTGGTGCAGAACTAAATCTTATTACTTCTTTAACAGGGTTCAAGGTCTTGGTCAAAATTACAACAATATGCCAGTTTCAAAGAGGCAAGAAATCTATCCTGCCATCAAGTCTTTCCTGCTTAATCAGAAAAACAAAACAGGTAATATGCATGATCAAACAGATATACTCTCTTAAAGGAACACTGCAGTTAAGAACTCTTACACCTGTCCCGTTAATAACGCCCTGTGTGTTTCCTTTGCTCCGTTAGGTTCAGCCTGTGCAGTAAATGGTAGCAGTAGCGCTTGGATCATGCAGAACATTGGACAT
The DNA here is from genome assembly GCF_036172605.1 of Pelobates fuscus. Lineage (NCBI taxonomy): Eukaryota > Metazoa > Chordata > Amphibia > Anura > Pelobatidae > Pelobates > Pelobates fuscus. The sequence continues at coordinate 155,882,811 of NC_086324.1, read as the reverse complement.
TTTTCTATGGTGGCAGATTTTAATGACTTTTTTGCTTTAAATGCTAATATTACTGCTGTAAGTATTTTATTTATTTTTCTATATTTTTACATCCACCCGCACACACCTGCAAGGCATGATGGGTTATAGTATTGCATTGCTGCAGGAGTGATTGGACATCCACAGAAAGTCTGGGCGGGGCTAGAAGGGGAGGGCTTGTAAAGGCAGCAGGCGAAAGATCTGCACTTTTTGCTAGCTGTTTTTAGATGCACCAACAATGAAAAGTGAAAATTAAAAAAAATGCACAATTAAATGCACTCGTGTTTTCATTGGGGGTATATTTACAGTGACTTTTATTATCTATATTTTTTTATTATTTAGAGAGTGCATTGATCCTTTAAGTATCATGGGAATCATAGTTCTGCAACAGTTAAGGATATATATTTGGGCTGCACCTGCCCCTTTAGAAATCACAACCATAAAGGTGCAGAAAGCACCACTAGAGCTGCATAGGAAGGATAGAGCAGTATTTATATCATGCTATATATATTTTATATATATATATATATATATATATATATAATCTTTTATTTGTCTGCACCTCAATGAGTGGTGGTTTAGAAGATATTTGTATATGTAACGTTTGTGACTGACTGATTAATTTCTCTCACTGTTCTGTAGTTGGAGGTTTTACCCTTCCTGAGCCTGCCTCAGCTAGCAAATGTCAGCGTGAACCCAAGTTTAGTAAATAGCACCATGGTCTCTGGAGTCATTGTGGGATTGCTGCAGAATAAAAATGATGTGTACAGCTTCCTGGTGTACCTCAATGCTTCCCTGAATGCAGTAAGTTATACATTTTCTTAGCCAAATGCTGGTTTGCAACAAAAAATATCAAATTTAAATGAAAGACCCGTGTTGGCCATCTCATTGAACAGGCAGTTAGCTAGAGTGTAATTTCCTATGAAGTTTTATCTATTTAAGAACTGGAGTTGCCATGACCACAGCGGCTTTGCCAATGTTCTATAGATATTCTGCAAATTCCCATCATAACTTGTATAACATTTATAATTTGAATGGGGTCTGAAGAGTCCCTGTAGAACTTGTACATAGATGATGTCTGCAACGCACTGGTCCTGGGCAGTAGGTTCATGTCCTGCTATAGTAATGGCCTTTAGTAGAAGGGTATTGTCTGGACTTGGGTAAGAGCTAAGTGCACATTGTCAATGTGTAGATAGGTGTTTATCAATGTAAGAATATGTTGTACTATATCATACTTCCTGATGGTCTTTAATTTAATGTATCTATTTGTTCTATTTTTTTCAGACCAATCAAAGTTCTTTGAACCCAATTCTGTCTCAGGCCCTCCTCAATAAAACTTTCCAGATTTATGGGTCAAATACCACCTCCTTCAACAACACAGAACTGTCCCAACTTCTACAAAATCAGCTCAACTTTGCAATAACCAATGTCACACTTGATCAGTTGAGCCTTATTCCACCAAACATCTCCTGCCAATTTTTCCAAGCTGTGTAAGTGTATTCACTGTTAGACTATTGATCATAGGTTAGATCTTAGTCATGTTCAAAGGCCCAACTAACAAAATTAAAGTGATAAAAACCGCAATTGAAAAAACTAGTAGCGTAGTGGTGGGCTTAGTACAATATGGCCAAATGGTGGAACTGAATCCCCATATTTGTTTGCTGAAATAGGTGATTTTAAGTAACCTTGTGGAATTTAAAACTGTATTTTTGTGTGTGCTGTTTGTTAATCTGTATTTTGTATAAATGAAAATGAAAATGCAAATGGCTATTATCACAGAGGTAGCTCAGAACTTTCAAACTGTTTTACTTTCTACAGTCCACTCGGAAGAGGAAACTAGTACTGTAGGCCCTATGACATTTTTGCCCAGAAGGTCCTTAGCATTAAAGAAGGCTCAGTATCCCTTACCCTCTGTCCATCACTAAGAACTCAACAGATCAGCCATAGAGCTGGCTGCTTGGTATACAGCCCTACTTTGTATTTAGCCTTAAAACATTTAGTAGCAGTGAGAATGGACCCTGCTCATTTTCAGGAAATGTATCCATCTGAACTATTCAAGGATATGTCTCACAAACAAGCACATAGCTTTTTATTAATCATTATAGCAAAAAGAATACAGTGAATAATTTTGAAACTGCTGGTGTAGTCCATAGAAGCCAGGATTTAGTGTTGAATAGAACCCCGAAATTACTAATGGTACCCCTTTTCTATTTTTTTAATGTTAAATAGGATTTAAATAACGACCCATTTTCCGCCAATGTTAAAAAAAAAAATTGGGAGCTATCACTAAGGAAATCAATGAAAGGTTCCGACTTACTATCTCTCCAGAATTGCTTTTCCGAAGTAACCCCAGTGTTCACGTTTGCACAGACAGTTTCAGTAGAATCATGTATGAACATTTGATGGATTTTGTTTTCTTTTTGTGGAGATGAAACTTTTAAATTTAGAATATGAAAAGCCAATTATATGAAATTGTATTTTTTTTTTCTTCATTCAGGATCAAAGGCCTTAATGTTCAATATCCAAACTTGAAACCGGACAAACAGCAGGAGATTTTTAAATCTCTCATCAAACCCTATCTCACCCAGAAAGGTAACGTTGACGTTATGGATTGTAATGTGCTGAGATATGTGCTGAGTGTGAGACTTAAGGCATTATTTAATTGAACCTCTGGTTGTTTCTTCATTATTAGGAGCAGCCTGTGCAGTGAACGTCAACAGCACCACTTGGGTTAACCAGAATTTGGGATCTTTTTCTCACAATGCAGATTCCATGGACTTTAATGGTCTTAATGCTAACTTTAACTCTGTAAGTAACAATTATAAGGCTGACTTTCTTAGAAAAACCTCACTTAAATAGAAACCTTTCAGAGTTCAGCTCCAGAACATCATGTGAATTGTAGCTCATGTCACGTGGAGAGCCACAGATTGCCTATCCAACATCAAACTGTTTATCTGGAGCTACTGCAATTTATATTTTAAAAATACATATATTTTGATTTAGCTTTGTCAGTATTTTTTTAACTAAAGCTCCATCTTGACACCTGGAATACAAATAAATGTATAATAGGCAATCAACTAATGAAGATACAATTAATATTTAGATACATTGAGGAAGTTCTATCAGAAAGTCGTAGACGTTTAATTTTGAGCAACTCTTTGTTCATCAGTTGCCTCTATTGTACTTTAAACGCCATTTTTGAATACTGCACATTTTTTCAGCAACACAATGGATTTATCAACCTTTCAACCACTTTTTCAAATGTTCTGTTTCGCTCTTCTTTTTTTCCACCAAATTTAAATTTAGTGGTTTTCCGAAATGGAAATTTCTGTAAAAAAATGGAGGAGTTTACTATGAAGAAAACCGCCACTTTTTAGTTCTCTTTTAGGAAATGTTAAGAAATACAATGAAAGCACTTTTCAGAACACTTTAAGAAGTCTGCCTCAATGCTGCTGACTGCCAAGTTAAATCAGCTAAAAATTCAAATTCCCCTTGACATCGGCCAAATGTTTTATAGAGCTTTTAGCCTTTCTGTATGACATATTTAATAGTACATATTTGTTTGTATTTGCTTAATGATCTTACACATCACACACTAATTAATATATTTTATTTTAATGTTATTCTGTAGCTGGAGGCCGTGTCTGTCCTCACCACCTCACAAGTGGTAGGCTTCGTCGTGAACTCAGGTCTAGGGAATACCACAAATTCCTCGAACATTATTGTTGGAACATTGCAGAACAAAACTGATGTATTCAACTTTCTGAACTCGCTCAACGGTGCCCTTACTGCAGTAAGTTCCACCTTCTGCCTCATTTAGTCTTCATTATGTGCATTTGTATTTTTAGCTGGTGTTTAAAATTTGGGGTAGCAGATGTCTATTGTATATTTATTAAACAAACCAAGACTAGGATTTATAATCCTTGGTATAAAAAACTAATTTTTACGGGGAGTTGTGTCAATTTGAAGCATAAATTGTCAAATGCTGTAACCAAAAAGCATGGATGGACTTGCCTGTCAACCACCTCGTTTGGCCAGTTACTGGTTGTTGGGTAAACAAGGTGGACAATATCTCTTGAAGATAGTTGGGTTTGTAGAAAGTATCAACGGCGTTCGTTCGATCGTTTGTCAATCCCAAAACTATTCTCTGAATGAAAAATTCCATTGTATGCTCCTTGTTTGTTAGTTAAAAATAAATATAATTTACAATGCTGAGTACATAATCTTTTTTTATACTTTTTTTTTTCAGAGCAATCAGAGTTCCATCTCCTCACCCCTGTCCCAGGCCCTATTCAATAAAACATTGCAAGTCCTTTGGTCTAATATCACCTCCTTCACCAGTTCAGACTGGGCCCAACTACTCCAAAAGGATCTAAAATTTGCACTTCCTTCTATCACTGGAGAACAGTTGACCTACATACCACAGAACATCACTTGCAGTTCTTACCAAACTATGTAAGTCTTTAAGTCTTCTTAGTGTAACGTCTGCATTTGGGGATTACGATAAAAGCAAATATCATTATGAACTCAGGAGCAAACTACCGAGTTCATCTGTGGATTTAACGTATCCGGTCCATCTAGTTGGTAGTGGATACTGGGAAGTTGATTGTAATGACCAAGAAGGAAGGTGGTGTTTGGCTCAATACCAGAAATTAAATTGTCAAATGTGTATCCAGCATCTCTTGCAAATTTCAGGTGAGGTGTATTGATCCCTATAGGAAATATTAATTTTGCTGTATCTGAGTAAACTTTAATAGACATAATTTACTAAAGTAGGAGGAGAGACTTTGCGACACGGTGTAATCTATGGATAGTAACTATGTAACTATTGACTAGTAAAAATCTATGGCAAGTGTATTCTAATGCTGATTGTTGATTTTTATTTGACTGTACAAGCTCTTTCTTATAGAATACTGTTTATTTCTTACTTTGTCACAGACTTCAAACCTTCAATGCTCAATTCTCAAACATGTCTGCAAAATCTCAGGAACAGGTTTATAATTCCATGATCAAGCCCTACCTCACCCAGAAAGGTAACTCAAACTCTAAGTCAATGCAAGTACTCATGTTAAGGGGGGCAAATATGAACACGGGCAAAATGGTCATCAGATTAAAAGGGCAGCTACATAGAACGCCCTGTTATGCGCGGCGGTGTCTTATTGCAATAATGGGTGTATTAAAAGACAACTGTCATCAAATGTTCACTTTTATTTTTTTAGCTTATCACATATAATGAAACAATATATTTTTTTGAATGATGTAAAATTATTATTTTATTTAGGAAATGTAACTTTTTTTTTAATCTGGCTGAGCAGCCATGTTGAGTCACACTCTACTGTTATCTGGCCTACAGCCGCTTAGCCTAACTTGCCTACCGCTGTGATTGCTCTGTGTAAAACTGCGTCAGCAGGCAAGTTAGGTTGAGTAGCAGTTGGTCAAATAACAGCAGAGTCTGATCCAACATGGATGCTCAGCCTGATCAAAAAAAAGTGTAATTCTCTAAACAAAATAAAAAAGAGATTAAAAAAAATATATATATATATATATATAAAATTAAAAATAATATCTTTAACTTTTAGTAAATGTAATAAACTTGAAAAAAAACAAGAAGTGAAAATCTGATTATGGAGGGCCGGATACAAAAAGAGCCCTCATTGGCCGTTTGATAAAACTGGAAGCCAAAAAAACTGTTCTAAAATCAAGAGGAAATGACACTATCAAAAATGCAAGATGGAGAGAAAAATAGATAATGTGGGTTGATATCCAGAAAGACAGATAATATGGGGTGTTACCCAGAAAGACAGATAATGTGGGGTGATATCCAGAAAGACAGATAATGTGGGGTGATATCCAGAAAGACAGATAATGTGGGGTGATATCCAGAAAGACAGATAATGTGGGGTGATATCCAGACAGACAGATAATGTGGGGTGATATCCAGACAGACAGATAATGTGGGGTGACATCCAGACAGACAGATAATGTGGGGTGATACCCAGAAAGACAGATAATGTGGGGTGATACCCAGAAAGACAGATAATATGGGATGATATCCAGACAGACAGATAATGTGGGGTGATATCCAGACAGACAGATAATGTGGGGTGATACCCAGACAGACAGATAATGTGGGATGATACCCAGACAGACAGATAATGTGGGGTGATATCCAGAAAGACAGATAATGTGGGGTGATATCCAGACAGACAGATAATGTGGGGTGATATCCAGACAGACAGATAATGTGGGGTGATACCCAGACAGACAGATAATGTGGGATGATACCCAGACAGACAGATAATGTGGGGTGATATCCAGACAGACAGATAATGTGGGGTGACATCCAGACAGACAGATAATGTGGGATGATACCCAGAAAGACAGATAATGTGGGATGATATCCAGACAGACAGATAATGTGGGGTGATATCCAGAAAGACAGATAATGTGGGGTGATATCCAGACAGACAGATAATGTGGGGTGATATCGAGACAGACAGATAATGTGGGGTGATATCCAGACAGACAGATAATGTGGGGTGATATCCAGACAGACAGATAATGGGGGTTGTTACCCAGAAAGACAATCTGCGTGTGGCTAATATGTATAGGTTCAGTTTGCCAGACACTGATTTAAATAAATTGTATACTGTGCACTATGGCTGTCTCTAAATTAATCGCTATTTAAATCATTTCTTTGCAGGCAATATGATTACATGCTATAACCAGACAGATGCCAATTCTACAGCTTGGTTTGTGACTAATATGGGTTCATTTTTCACATACACAAGCAAAGGTGACCTGGCACTCTTCGCCAATTCAACCATAGTAAGTTATTCATTTTTCACAAAATATACAATAAACCTGTTATCCTGTCTTAAAAGTCTGCATCGATTAAAAAGAGAGTCCAGATTAGATAATTACATAGATAACAAGATGATGAATGACTTATGGTAGTTAAGACCAAGTGTAACATATTGCAATTGTATAGTTATTTTTTTGTCCAAAATCTAAAATGCCGCCGGTGCAAAAAAGATGCTTCATTTAAAATATATTTAAGCAGAAAAGTGCCATTTTGTGAGATCCCCGTTGCATTACGCTTCTCTGCCTCCTGGTGGCGCTTTTGCTTTGCCGTCTGTAGTTGGATCTCCTACTTGTATTTGGCATTGGATTCATACTTGGCACACGCTGGTAAATTTGTGCATCATGCTCTTGTACAGTTCATGCATCAATTTTTCTCTCTTTTCACAAACAATAGGAATAGTTTATTGTTATGTCTTACTTTACAGGTTTTCTCATGCTTTGCTAGGTGTAAGACAATTTTTAACAAGAGTGTTCTAATGTCCTTTTGCAGCAACAAGTTTTTGCAAATGATCCTTCCGCAATTCAGCTTGCAAGTCAGCTCAACCTTAACAAGGACACTGCAACATACTACACCTCGCTTCTGAGTTCAAGTCCCAACTTCAATGTGTCCAAGTAATGCACTTATATCATTGGCATGGTTGGGAGGGACGGGGGGGGGCGCTGGTGAGCTGGGAATAACCTACAATAGCATGTGTGAATGGGGCGTACCAGTTACAAACAGTAGTTACCCAAACCAAAACAACCACATGGGCGAAATCCAATTTGACGGACGCAAAACATTTTTTTCTGACAAATCAGTTTGGAGAAACTGATTTTATTTTTATATTGTCTTGGTAAAGGGACAGATTCCTAGATTACTATGGTCAATCCGTAGAGTCTTCCTGGGTTAATGAGCAGATTCTTAGAGAGAATAGAAAAGTTATTTGGGTGTCTAGATCAATAGACACGGTTTTAGGCTGTTTAATGAATGGACAGATTCTCAGAGTGCCAGGATGAATGGGCAGATTATCTGGGTGTTTGTATGATTAAAGGACCACTATAGGCACCCAGACCACTTCAGCTTAATGAAGTGGTCTGGGTGCCAGGTCCAGCTAGGGTTAACCCATTTTTTTTTATAAACATAGCAGTTTCAGAGAATGTTTTCCTGGCACTATAGTGGTCCTTTAAGCAGATTCTCATGGTGTTTGGGTGAATGGTCAGATTTTCTGAGTATTTGGATAAATGGGTAATCAAATGTCCAGAGACTGACCCTTTCCCACATGGCACAACTACATCAGTGTATTTTTTAAATATTATTTTTACAATTGTGGTGAGTTATAAATGGTTACAATTATCTGCAGAGGATCAGCCCACTTGGATAGTAGCACAATGTTATTTTTTGCCGTTATCCTTAAAATGTCCATCTTTGTCTTTGCAGGTTGCCCAATAAGTTCCTGTGCTATGTGAATCCATCAGCTTTTCAAAAACTAAGTTCTGATGGAGCTCTAAGCCTGACTGTGACATATAATAACCAGTGTCGCCCATCTGCTTCAGGAAATGCTTCTTCAACCCCAACCACTGAGGAGGTGCAGGTAATGTCCAATACAGAGACAGTGGCGAGCATATGTTACCATGTTACTATATGCGAACTACAACTCATATAAAGCATACACTGGTGTCCAAATCAAACAGATTCCCTGTTTTTGTAAGAACATGGGAGATGGACTATATCTCCCAAGTGCCCCTATTTAGGAGGGACAGTCCCTCTTTGCAATGCAAGCCCTTCATCCCTTAATTCAACAAACAAAATTTCAGAGGGTTTGAGTGAATTCATAGTTTTCTTTAAATTACATAAAAATTCACAGAAGAGGAAAAAGATCCCTAAAAATGTGTATTATAAGCCCTCCCCTAAAAACATACCCAGCTAGGTTAGGGAGAAAACGTACATGGAGTAACACTCTGGATATCATAAAAACTTCTTTGTGATGAAGTTGTAATGGAGCCTGGAGGTCCTAATCCTTAGCGTATATTAAGGCCCAGGACCTTAACCCTTACCCTAAACCCTTAAAATAAGATGGTACCCAGAACATCCCAGCACCTTCACAGCTCAACTGAGAAGAAGATGTTATGGTGCCCAGAGATTTTTTTTTATATCTTTATTTACTTGGGTTTTACATTATGATATCATCTGTCCACAGGCTGCCGTGTCGCTTGTCAGCAAGCTAGACACCTTCTCTTCTAGCACCCTCAGTAATTTGGGGGCATCCGCTGTGGGTCTCTCTCAGTCTCAAATTAGTACAATTAACGGCACATACTTGGCGGCAAGTCTACCCACGCTCAGCAACGTTAGTGGCTGGAATGATGGCCAATCCAGGTCCATTGTGAGACAACTCCTGAACTCTGGCTACCAGGTGAGAAACAATAATTTAATACTAAGTTTTGCAAAACATGATTGGTTCTGCTTCCGTTACTTTGTTTATGGAGTATTCATAGTTCAAATCATGGAGGAAACTGAATGTATTAATATATGTTTTCCATTTGTTAGATCAACGACTTGCAGTCTCTTGGAAGTTTAGTGAGCGGATTACCAAGTAGTAGACTTCAAGCACTGGATCCTGCGCTCGTTGTAAATTCTCTGAAAAGCTCTCAGTTTGTGAACCAACTTTCCAGTGCACCTTCCACCTTAAAAAATGTATTTGTGAACAAGGTATGAGAATGAGATTGAGCTGGAAAACAATCCTTGTGTTGTTATAATCTGAAGTATAATGTTCCATCACAGAGCATTTTAGTAAATATTCTTGCCGCAATGCCACATTTGACTACTGAGGGTGTATGGAATCCAATGTACACATTTTAAAGGGTTACTTTAGCCACCATGAACACTACTTTTGGAAGTGGTCATAATGGAAGAAGTCTGTATGGGCAGTGTTTTATCTTGAAACAAGTGTGGTTTTCACTTGTGTGTCCAGAGCTAGTTGCACGACCAGCACATGTGTCTTAGGCTGCCTTATGTCAATTCTGTGCAAAGAATACATCTGTCATCAGCAGACGCCCTCCGTGCAGTTCCTCCCAGCCCTCCCTGCCTCCCCGCCTCCCTCCATCGTAAAGATTTTATTTATTTATTTTTAATAGTAGTCCAGCCTTGCCTGTCTATTACCTCTCCCTCCCCGCACCTGCTCAAAGCGGGTGCATGCTCCCTAAGTAAAAATAGTCCAATGAAGTGTTTCTGTTTGAGAAGCATTTGATTGGACCACGCGAGGGAGCCTGTGATGTCATAAAGGGGGGGTGTGGACAGGTGCGCCGGGAGCCTTGCCTAGTGCTGGATTAAAGGTGAGTTTTAACAGTTAATCCTGCTTTTTATGAGGGGGACCTAGTAAGCAATGCCCATTAGGGCGTTTCACACTAATTAAAACATTACTTAAAAACGGTTGGAGTGACACTTTCAGTTTTTAAATATTGCTTTCTATATTTCCATTTTTAATACATGAAAAAATAACCATTCTGTAAGCTGTGTTAAATAAATACAGGTTATGTGATATTGGTAATTTGACCAATCTAGTTACTATTTATTAAGATGCACTGTTTAAATCGGCTTTCCATTTGCCACTTAACATTAGCACGCTTTTACGATGTAAAATAATCCAAGAGGCTATAAAATACAGTAACTCTAAACTGCATTAACTTGGGTGATGTGCTTAGTGACATATGCCACTCATGCAGGGCTGCACAGAAAGCAAAACGTGTATATAATGCACAACTCTGACTGTTGTTAATCTACAAATCCCATGATGCTTTGCCTCTGTGCTCCCAGCCAAATGGAGAGTAAAGATCATAAGATATTCAGTTCGACAACTGTGGGTTAGTGTGCTGTTGCTGAAAAACCGTTGGTTACACCTAGAATCAGTGTAGACATGATCTAGTTGTATTCAGAAGAGAAAAATAAAAAAAAATCATCACAAATGTTCTACGTAGCTAAGTATGGAAATGCAATTACACTGCAAATATGCAAATAGCTGGGTGCCATAAAGGATGTGGTGAGGCCAAACACAATGCAAGTCCCCATAGTGCAATTAGAAATTGGACTGTTGTGCATCACCTGTATATCTCTTTGACCTTGAAAAGTCTTCCTTAGACACAGACACTTTGTAAATCATGTTTCCATAACTATCCCAGAGTTCTCAGCTTGACATGCAAATGAGCTCAGACAGACACAGTGTTACAGGCTTCAGCCTGTATTTCTACAGATACCGTTAGCAAATGCAATTCAAACATTATATCAATATAGAATTCTTGTCAGGGTTCTACTTGGAGAATTTGTGAAATTACTGGCATTGCTTGTAAAATTACCACTCAACATAGCTTATTTAGCCAACATTTTAATAATGTCATGTTGCTCTTCATATAGCTTGTGGCTGCTAATTCAACCCCAACGAGCCTTGTGAAAAATGTTCCAAGTAGCTTGGCCAGTTTTGTCCCCAAATCGTTACTGGTCTATAAATCGGAGACCCCTGTCATCCAGGACCTCAATGAGAAAGCATGGACATCAGACCAGGTAAGTGTGTATCTCAGATTGTTTGACATACAGGTGCATTATGGTATAGCTGATACTTGGTGATAGATTGGCTGAAAATCTGCTGTTTACTCTCTAATTATAGAATTGTATGTTTTGACATCTGATGTCTAAAATTTCATTCGAAATAAGGGCGAGAAGGGAAAATCTCCTCTAATGTTTTCTAAAATTTTCCGATTCAGTTGTTGACTCACCACAACACACTGTATAATAAACAGACATAGATTTAATTTGTTATTGCCGGATTGCTTGAATCACTAATGAGTAATACGGTAAATAATTAATAATTAGTCCTTCTAGTGTTTGCTACCACTATATGTAACTGACTGCAAGTATTTTAACTTCCTCCACAGGCAGCCATGTTTTTTGACCAAGTAGTGGTGTCCCAGACCAACTTTACCCAGTAAGTATATTTATTAAAATGTGAATTCTACTAAAGGATTTTTGTAGAGCAATAAAATAAACCCTTATTGTAGAATTCCATTAGAAGTTCAGGTTCAATTTAAAAAAAAAAAAAAAAAACCTGTCTTGAGTGCTCCTTCGTAGGATAGGGTACAATGAAAGGTAAGTGTCTCTGCAGTTTAATGTTATTCTTTCTCAACTCTACTATTGCCCATCCAGGTTTGTTCATGCTCAAACATTTGTGGCCAGTCCCAATGCTTACTGCATACCTTTGTCATAATGTATTTTTGGGAGGTGGCAGAGGGTACAGTTGTTGTCCCTAGTCACAGTTAGGAGAGGTTGCAGCCTGCCACTCCTTGATATATTCTGGTATTTAAGTACTTAATGCCATTCAACATAGGCACACCATCAGACTAGGCAAAAGCAGATCACATGAGGTTACCCTTGTTGTACCTTGATGTCAGGGTCTGTGAAGTATTACACACAGAATGAGTGCAATATATCAGACTCACTAATATTCTCACATTTTCCAGGTTATCATCTTCAGTCTTGCAAGGTTTCACATGTGGTACTCCCAGCAAACTCAATAGCAGCCAAATCAAGGACCTGGCTAAGGCTATGAAGATCCAGAATGCCAAATTGGGAGAACAACAGGTTTGTCAAAATTATTTCTTTCAAGACAACAAACGTGTCCGAAAGTGATACTAGGCAGGCACCAATAGAGAAGCTAGTCTTCTGTATCATACTGTTACTTTAAAGAGGGTGTTCTTATTTATCAAGCATCCTAGGGACTTACAGGAAATATATGGTGGTCACACCCTCAAGGTGGTCTAACAATAAAGTTAAATGGGGAAGTCACACTAGGCTGCTTAGTGAGCAAAGTGAAAAACTACCAACACAATAAACAGGTAGAAGCTGTTATTTGTCCATGTGTGCCGCAAGCAATCATTCCGAACACGTAAGTGAACACATTGTCCTCTAGAAGAGAAATCATTGGCATTCAAATGTATCTTTTCTGCCCGTGAAAGAGACACATTTGTTTAACACAAGAGTTTTATTTCACACAAATGGCAAATACTAAAGTCTTCTGATTATTTTCTGTTTAAGAATAATTTCGTGTTACCCCTTGAACATTTAAAACAATATTGAAAACTGCAATCCTATGTTTATATTTCACCCTATATGCATTTTCTTTTTTCAGCTGAACTGTCTGACCAGACAAGTGACCAAATCTGGAGTCCCAACAGATCTGGACAAATATCCAAAGGAAATACTATTGTATATTAGGTAAACATCATGTTTCTGTCCCTTTACAGAAAGGGTAGTGGGTTCAGGGAATAGAGAGGCTTCCTAACAGAGGTGCTGGGAGGGAACTTTAGCAAGGACTATGACATTTAAAGGAACACTGTCATAGGTTTTCTTAATAGCGTAATATTATAAAATACCACCTAATGATAATTAATCTATATTGAATTTTTGAAGACATTGTATTGCATATCACAACATAAAGTTTACAGATATATTTAACCCATACCCCATCAGTCCACTAGTGACCCCCCAAACCTTACCATGAAAATAAGTGAATGAGTGGGGGTAATTAAGTACTAATAGGTGGCATATTTAAATTAAGGACATTGGTTCCCAGCTTACCTTCCTTATTGTGACTGTGAGGAAGGTGACGTCTGTGCTAAAAATGTAGCGATTTTGTTTTCTTGTTCACATTTTTAATTTATATAGCCTCTTTTTTTTAAATTATATTTCGTCTATGTTGCACACTCATCCTATGTACAAAGAAGGGGAGAGTGTATAATGCATTTTGGATAAAGAAAAAAATGAAATAATGAGAAGAAACATGCAGAGCGTGCCTATAACCTGTTAATTCTGAATTGTTACAGCCCGTCAAATTACACTTCAGGAAGCTGCGTAGATTACTTTACCAATGTTGGCAAGGCGAACATTAGCGTTCTTCCCAAAGGATCCACTCTGCGCACCAGTTTACTCACCCAGGCCTTAGCCTGCTTGGTACGTATATAGACCATAGGACTGATCTCTGTTTATTGTACTGGCTACTCTAAGCTAAGATGAAAACATTGTAACAAACAGACATGGTGAACCCTTTTAATACCATATATGTGTCCAACGCATTTCACTCATTTCCTGTCCGGCAATCCAAGGTTTGAATATGATTCTTCCAGATGTATGATAATGGTTGTGCAGCACAAAACCTCATCTTCAGGTTTTTCAATAGACTCCAGAGAATAACTTATCTCAACATAAATCTGACAAAAATTAAAAGTTTAACACCATATTATTTACATTAAATGTTTCGCTGTAAAAATCCACATTAATCTTTAATGGCTCTGGAACCCTTCCACTAAGTACAGAAAATTCAGCTATGTTGGGTGGCGCACTAAACCCATTATTTGCTGTGAGAATTTTGATGCTGATTGATTATGTTAATGTTTCGTGATTACAGAATGTCACAAACGCCTCTCTAACTGATGCAAACGTCAATGTGCTGGGTCAGCTGGCTTGTGATCTGAATACTTCTTACACTGACAACGCCAGCAACGCTTTGCTGAATCAATTAAGCCAGTGCAGTTCATTAAGCGCTGACCAACAAACCAGCATTCTATCGGTTATCGCCAAAGGGAATACTCAGTTTGGGTAAGTTGAGAAACATGCAGCTACACGTAAATCCATTACCTAGATCGGACTAATATTCCTTTAAGCAGAATCATTACAACAACATATATAGTGAGTACAGTTGGACAGGTTCTAGTGCTGATTTTAACTTTTAAAGATGTATTTTGGATTGTATTTTTCCCCCCCAATTATTTAATTATTATATAAAGAGAACATTTAGATAGACTGTGTTTTTACTTCATGACTGTGAATTGATTTGTGTGATGGACCTTTGTATTTCATTGTCTGTCTGTGAATATGTTGCACATACACTGCCTATGGGCAATAAGGAATTGTATAATAAGGGTGTTTAAGCATTTAAAGGTTTTGGAAAGTAAAGTAAAATAAGTGGATCACCAATATTATTATTATTATTATTATTATTAATTATTATTATTATTTGTTCTTTTTGTGTTTTCTAGCTCTCCAACAAATTGGACACAAACTACATTGACATCTCTCGGGAGCCTGAATACCTTCTTAAACAGTGCTATTTTGACAAAGGTTCCCTCTGTAAGTACCCTAGGCATTGGCTAAAGTATGGTTTGGCAACATGAAGATGTCACATCTAATCATGGGAAGTGTAGTTTATTATAGAGCTTACAGCAAACACGATTTCATGTCAAATTCCAATTGAATCATTAGAACAACGGAGACAAACTAATCTGTGGTTATTTAGGTTTAACATTAAATTATGGGGCCAATCATTATATTTGTAATAGCCACTGATATAGTTAAGATCTTGGCTTCCATTATTTGTGATAATGACATTTATTCATCGATGTACAATTAAAAAATGCCCATGCCAATAGTGTGAATTTTTTTTTTTTTTAATATAGAGTTACAGACCTTTTATCTGTATTTGGTTCATTATGGCACAAATCTAACTCTACAATGTAATGGTAACCGCAAGGATGGTGTGAACTTGGTCTCTCAAGAAAGTTAGAATTTTGTGGATTTGCCCCGAGTTATTCATTAAAATTTTTCCATTTGAAATGGGAGGATTAAAAAAAAATGAAAGCCTCAGTACTGATTTTGATGTAGCCCCGCATCCCCATCACTCTATATTACCAGCCTTACATTGAATTAGTCCTGGTGTGAGATTTATCAGCAATATAATTTGTGGTTCTACAACAGGGCGTTATAACTTCTTGGATGACGGGCGTCATACAAAACTCCACATTGTCCAAAAAGCAGATCACTTCCATCGTCAAGAATCTATATCCGTTGAGAACACGACGAGCTGCAAGTACGTTTTCAACATTATGGTGACACTGAATTACCTTTTATGGGTCGTTATAACGTCATTGGGCAGTTCAAAAATGACTGAAAACAGCAAGTTAGAACATATTTTCCAAAATAAATAACATTTTATGTTAGCTCTTCTTTTCAATAAATTTGAAAAGCCCACTATATAGAGATAATGGTGGAATTGTATAAAAAGCAAATATAGGGCAACGTTCTAAGAGTGGGGCAATCAACATGGTAACAAGTGGAATGTTCCTGTTGATTATTTCCCATTTAGAACGTTGACACATACCTTCCATCCATGTATATATGAAGGTAACTGCACTTAGTACAGATGAAGGACCTTGGAAAAAATGGTATTGTAATTGGGAACAACTGGAGCTAGTTGGACGCGACTCCTCCAACAGTTGTCAAAATGCTCTTTAATTATCTTCAGTGTATGTTGAGTTTATATCTCTCCTTATTCTGTCTTCTAGGTTGCCCTGATGGCATGCAGATTACAGCGGACAATGTTACAAATTCTCTTCTTCCTCTCCTTTACACCACTGATCAGTTAGAGGCCTGCTTAAATTATACAATCTTGGTAGCTTACTTGAGTAGTTTCACCAATATGCCATTTACCGATGAACAACTTGCAGTCTTGAAGAATAAGTTGGACCAGGTAATTAGCCACACAGAGAGATGTGTTTCGCAAGCAAGGACAGGATGTCAAAATGCGTAACATGTATACATTGTAGATTTCCGTTGTTTTATCCAGTTCTGTAATTAACACGGAATTTAAAGCTTGTTGCGTGTCATTCCATAGGCTTACCCAAATGGATATCCTGAGACTGTGATTCCTGACTTAGGATCTATAGCGTTCCTGTGCACAGCAAGTGACATTGCAAAGTGGAATATAACCTCAGTGGACATGCTGGCCAGCTTGCTTCAAACTGGACCAACTGACAGCCAAGTAAGTGAAATAAAATTCTTGTTATATAACAGACCAAGGTTGGTATCATATCCCTTGGTTGAAAAAAGACAAAGAAAATTTGAGTGGTGAAAAAACAAGAATTAGAATGCTTCTCAAGGAAAAAGCCATGGAATGATAGATAAAGCTGTAATATTATGATATGTCAAACAATAAAGGAACACTATAGGGTCAGGAACACAAACATGTATTCCTGACCCCATAGTGATAAAACCACCTTTTAGGTGGCTTATCCCCCTTAGAAGGAGTTAAAACTTACCTTATTTCCAACACCGAGCAGGTCCGCTAGTGCTGGCCCTGACCCCGATTCGCCTCCTTGGTGACGTCATCAGAATGTCAGATTTTTAGCTGATCCAATGCTTTCCCATAAGGAAACCATTGGATTGCTATAAATCGTCAAGGAGGCGGGATGGGGGCGGGGCGAAACAGCGTTTTGTACAATCAGGACCTCCTCATAGAGATGCATTGTATCAATGCATCTCTATGAGCAAAATTCAGCGTCTCCATGCAGAGCGTAGAGACGCTGAACGGCAGCACTGCCCCAGAAAACACCTCCAGTAGCCACTTGGAGGTGTCCCTAGGAGACAATGTAAACACTGGCTTTTCTCTGAAAAGGCAGTGTTTGCATGAAAATGCCTGCAGGTCATGATTATACTCACCAGAACAACTACATTAAGCTGTAGTTGTTCTGGTGACTATAGTGTCCCTTTAAAATAATTATTGTTAGGGCACAAAAGAAGCAATAGACAAAAACAATTTATAATAATTTGCACCAATAAAATGCCAAAATAAGATACAAAACGGTCTGTGACATTGTGATAAATCGTTACCGACTCGTTATGGTCCTGTACACAACACATGAATCTCCAATGTCTTGTTAGTTAATATAGGCATTGCCTAGTAACTCAACACAAAACAACTACCTTTTATATACTTATTACTTTGGCGATGCAGATTAAAGCTTTTAGCACATTTAAAAAAAAAAAATTAAAAAAAAAAAAGGCCACCTCTCCCTGCTCCATAATATACAATATCCAAGAAGGATTGCTGTGTGCACATTACGGGACACTTGTATCAAGATATTTAATTTACCCACCTGCATCTCCTGAAAAGTATCAGCCCTTTTCCAAGTGGGTTTGACTTTAGGATAGAGCCTCCAATAATGTTACATTTTATTTTAATGTCATATATGTATAGAAATGTATATAAATACATAGTATGTTGCATTCTTTATCCCTCTAGGCTGCAATATATATAGGGAAATATACAGACTCAGCCCAATCCATCAATGGTCTTGCCTTGAATGCTATTAGCAGTAACTACATCTGCCTTCTGACCAGCACACAACTGAATCTCATCACAGCAGCTGCCATCAGGTCAGTCCGATTCATTTATTAGATCTTTCACACAATAAATAAATAAATAAAGGCCGTTTATTTGTCAGATGCTGTGGGAAAAGCGAGATGCTCCTAAAATTTAGCTTTTACTCAGTAAAAATACAGGGAGAGTCAACGCTTATGATCCTGCCAAATGCACGTAAATATTCAATAAAGTGACAATTATCAGTAATTCAAATTGAATTTCACATTTTATTACATAGCTGACTTGGAAAAGGTTTTTTGCCTAAAGTTTGAAATTCACCTTGAATACCAGAAAATTCACACCCTGCTAATGTTAAATTTATAATTATTGAGGAGGTGATTTTGATAAGTGAAATAAAACAGATTTTTCAAATATGCATCAAAATACCTACTGCATGCCTACCAAATATTTTCATTTTTTATAATATGCTTGTGTGTATTTTTGACCTACAGCGAGGCACAGCCTTTGACTATCTCTAGCTGTAACCAGAACGTGAAGGATGCACTGTACCTCAAAGCCAACGTATCTTTCCAGAACTACAGTGGTCAAATACCTGCCTTTTACAACCTCATGAAACCATATCTCGGTAAGGAAATTATGTAGCAACGTAAAGCTGCAAAGTATCGTACATGATGGTGGGAAAATCTAAGAGGCCCATTCATTGGCGGATGTCTATTTGGGAAGATCCCCTTTAACCAGATTTTAATATATGGGCAGTGAGTAACATTTTGTAGAGGTCTGAAAATGTATCATGCACCACAGACATTTTGTGCAGTCTGCAAAGAAGCACTGCAATCAGTCGGTGCTGTCATATTAAACACATTTCCAATTGCAGGCTCTGGACTGCTTAAGTAACAAAGTGTTTGTGAATGTTTATGGTTGGGATTAGATAAATTATTCTTTAATTCTGTGTCACATGCCAGGTGGTGCCCCTGCTGCTGATCTAAAGCTCTTTGCCAAGCAAAATGTTAGCATGGATATTGGTACATTTACAAGCTTAAAGCAAAGCTCGGTGATGGTGAGTATAAAATGTAATGACTTTTCCTATGAATCAAAGGCCCAAAGTGTAACGATAAAATATTATCTATATCAAGAAAGAACTGCCGTAGACCCTCCTGATTTTGCTTGACTGCCATACCCAAATATTTCAGGCAGCTAATATAAATACAGAGCAACAAAGCTATGTACACCTTCTACTCTATAGCATACAATCATCATAAAAACATGAAACAAATCAGGAAAAAATATCAGGGGTTATAATTTTAATTTTGGCAAATTCGCAATATGCAATATTTGTCTAGTTGGTAGTCTGGTCTCCTGCTCAGTATTTTGGTTGTCAACCCATGGTTAAATGGAGAAAACCCTTTGTTGTCTTGATGTTTGAAGAGCATAAATGTTTAAAGCATAAACTATGCTTTTCTATTAAAAAGATAAGGCACCCATCGCAATGAAACGTAAACTATATTTCTACCCTATTCAAATTAACCAGTAGCTAACATTAAAATTCATAAAAAGTAAAGTGGCTTTCATTTCTGGATTTAAAATTTACCCTGATCATTCTAAACTATTTTTTTTTCAAAATCATAAAACATTGACTCGCAGAGCACAACAAAATTGCATTAGTTGCAATAGTTATTTGCTTATACTTGAACACCCACAATGGCATGCCTTTCCTAGAAAAAAGTAGTCCACATGATTTGTCAGAGTTGTGTTATTACTCAAGTGATTTGAGACTGACCATGAAGAAATACAAGATTTTTTTTATTAAGCAAGTTGGAGACCTGACACCAAAGCCACAGCTCACCTAGAAACCAAGAACCCTTGTTTCATTAATGATCTGTTTCCTATAAACTTTGTTACAGAAATCACATGTAGCACAAGTGTCCAAAACTTGGCCATCCAGCGTTTAGTGAAATACCTTCCTCTTAGTTCTATGCCAGTTGGAGGGCCAAGTTTGGACAGCACTGAGATACAGTATTGACAGCCATCATATGATTGAGCAAGAACATCAAATGTTGCAGAACACACTATTGTTCCAAGATGGTGATCTTCACAATTTTCCATTTTTTATTTTATGGAATGAGCTACGATTGTATAGTATTCGATTGTTACATTTATTTAACACTCTAACAGAAGAAAATATAAATATACCGTACAAACATAACATAGTACTCATGAATGACCTATAGCATAAGTTCCTCTCCATGTGGAATCCATTACTAAATATATGGTTTAGAACAAAGGTTTGGTGACAAAGAACTCGTGAACTTTTGGTCAAACAACAGCCAGAAGGCTGTAGGTGGACATCCTTGGATTACATGGACATACATTGTCCTCTATCGTAGTAAAACCATTTAAGGAAATCACTGTACTCATGGAATGTAAAGCATTATATGCTAATGACATTCTAACACATATAATGCCATTTTGCTTCCTATGACCATATCTGATAATATTTTGTAGAGTCTAACAGTGGACGATGTTCTGGGACTACTTGGCAGTAACATAGCTGATCTGAAGGCTCAGCAGAACAATACAGTAATTAGCGCTTGGATTCAGGCTCAAAAGCAGTCTGACCTAGACAGGCTTGGATTAGGAATCCAAGGAGGAATTCGGGACTCTGCTAACAGCACCGTGCCAACTACAACTAAGAAAAGTAAGAGAACCTTTAAAGTAATTCTTCCACACAGACTGCCAACGTCCAAAGATTATCTCAATATCTATAATAACTGCATTGTTTTATGATTGTGTATTATTTGATAGTCAAGTAGAACTCCAAAAATGATCCATTATATATAACATGAAGCTTGGCCATATCTAAAAATATGCCTTGATAATCTGACATGTTTCCTATATTCCCAAGTTTACAGATATACAACATTGACTGTAACATTCATGTAGCACTAAAAGTTATTGAAATCTACATTCAGATAACATTAAGTTAAATTGTTCCAGATTTTCATGATGCCTGAGTTGCCTAACCTTTATATCAAGAATAACTCAGACTGAGTGATGTGATACTACGTTATCACATGCAGGTGCCATGTTGGATAACATGGTCAAATGTATTTTATAATGAGTTCCAGATCAGTTCCGCAGATGTAGCATGTGTTACTGTTTAGTGCAACTATACATGTGGACCAGCAGAAGTGTAGCATATCTCATTGTACTTGGTGACAAAGTCTCCTTTATCCCTTTTTGGACATTGGATTCAGCTGTCAAGGTTCAAAGTAACCGAATATGTGTTGTTCCAGTCCAATAAATATTCAATGTGCTTTTACAATTTAGATCTATATATGATTTGATGTCTAGCAGAGGTTTATACAAACTCTTGTAGCATGAAGCCATATAATGTCTCCAGTCTAGAGCACGCATGTTCTGTGTGCTTATGTAAGGTGGGTCCATACATGTGTTTCACATGTGGTTATATGTGTTTTTTGAATAGTGGGCCTATATATTGGTTCAGTCCTGCTGTTCTACCTGAGTTTAGAAGGTTGACCATGTATGATCCAGAAGATATTCAAAGTGCTTATGTCAAATTCATTTTATTTTAGAATACACATTTCTATCTGGCAGAGTGTTAAACTATTGTATTCATCCTGATTTTAACACAGTTCATTATCTGTCCCTGCAGCTACAGTTTCCTCTGCTCCTCGTTCAAAGCTCCTGTTTCATTCCATCTTCTTCTGCATCGTGATGACATATCTTCTCTCCTGAGATTGGCACCATCACCAGACATTACTGATAGAACCTACATTCTGAGAGGAGCTCCAGCCTATATTTCATCATAGAACTCTAGAAGTATTCCATAGGAAAATAGCAATTTATACAATGTATCTCGTCTAATTATATCCATGTTACTGGGTGGAATAAAATAAAATATATTATATTCTATGCAAATAAAAAATGTAAACTTAACATTGTAAAGTGTGAAAAAGACTGTATATATATATTTATATATTGGTTATCTTTACGAATCTGCATTATAACGAACACTTCTGAGTGCTCACCATCTGTGAGGTATAGATTGAATTTCGTATCTACTATAGAAATATCTATCATAATTGGCATGCTGTTTCAATGGATGGATCATATTTTTCAATCCCATACTGCACGGTGAAGTGATGTCAAACCAAGCTTTAAAACCCAGCATGGTGTGACTGATGCTGTGCAGAGCAGTGCCTGTTAGATATTAGTGGGAACAATACTTCCGGACAGTACCATTAATTCAACCTCTCTTTCCAAACTGATATGCTGGAAGAGGCTCATGGGATTCTTGTATAGCATTAAAGGAACACTAGTTTTTGGAATACAAAGCTGAATTCCTAACACTATAGGAACCCTATGCCACTCCCCCCACTCAGGTGTACTTACCTGATTCCAGTGCTGGTTGGGGTCCTCCTTAGTCAAAGTCAGCCAATGGGTGGAACCTAATACACATGCACGACTTACACCACAGACAGATTAGACCTTCCCCATACGAAAGCATTGACAAAGTTTTACCATAGAGCTTTTCAACATGCCGGATGTCCTCATGCACAGCGTAAGGACGTGCAGCATCGTTAAACTGTAGAATGCAACTCTAGTGGCTGTCTGGTAGACAGCCACAAGAAGCAGTCTTAACCTTGCAATTTAAATAATGCAGTTTCTCTAAAACTGCAATGTTTTACACTGCAAGGTTAAGGGAACAGGAACGCTGCACCCAGACCACTTCAATGAGATGAAGCTGTCTGGGTGCCTATAGTGTTTTGTTTTGTTTTAACTTTAAAAAGAATTGTGCCAATGGACTTTAGACTTTGTATCCACTTCAGTGAGATAAAGCAAAGCAGTTACAGTGTCCATTTGACACCAAATCATGTAACACATACCTACCTATATACCTCACAAGTACCTTTGACCCTGACAAAGCTATAGAAGAATATTTTTTTTTTATTGCATTCAAGAGGTATAGATCTCAGTTTTGTATATCCATTTACAGGAGAGGTACCTGAGCCCTGTCAGACCTTTAATTTATTTTTATTGTATCAGAAAATGGTGATATTTAATTGTGTTTTGCTTCTCATATAATTACATGTAAATACTTACTAATAAAACATATTTGAACCTAAACAATTTTCTGCTTAATATGTACCTGGAGAGATTATTTTGAGCAATCTCAGAAAAAATATATACATTTAATTTTATTTTATTATGGAAGTGAGCGTGCACACAATTTGAAACAAATTTTAGACATGATTCTTTTTCACAGTACAGCCTGAAGGTTCAGATGCTTAAAAGACATAACTTAATGTTGTCATGGTGTATAGGTGCTCGGCTATCATAGCTTATGGAGTTAAACTGTTTTCCAGGTGTTTAACAGCAAAGTGATCTCGACATCACCTGTCCTCCTGACCTCTCTGTCTCTTCCTCTGACCAAGGCTTCAATATGGAAACATTTCAGGGGGTGCCAATAATAGCTTAAGGGTATCAGCTGGGCCCCATTGACAAAATGCTTTAGAAATAATCACAGAGATAAAGTTGTTATGGTGTCTAGAGTGGTCCTTTCATGGTTGAGTTTAGTTATCTTAAGTTGATCAAACCTCTATCACCATCTAGTGGCTCTCTGGCCGTATAATCTTCACTGGTTATCATTTCAGCAAAACTGCAAAGCTTAAGTCAAACAACACATTTGAGTTGACATTTTTTATTTCATGGTTTCGGATTTAATTTCACTATATAGATTTAAAAAGTGGAGGTGTTTTGCCACTTTGACAATAAGAAAATTATATTAATACCAATTATTTGATGTATTGCTCACCCCACATTCTCTATTTATGGTAACAAATTGTCTAAAGCTTATGTCCTATCGAAGGGCTCGATAAGGACAGTTACCTTTTCCCTTTATTTTGATTTTAGTACTATAAGTTCTCCTAAACACTGCCATGTCTGTATTTATGCATGCTAAAGAAATCTATGTTTTATATTTTATAGAATGCATTCCTTCACATTTTTAAACCTTTCAATGTGAGGTTGAGCCCCCTGATTTTGCCAAGCGTTTTGTTAAGATTCCCCTTTGGAAACCCTGTTTACAACCTCTGGGGCCTACTGCTCACTGCGAGACCTGTAACTTGGCTAAGAGGCCATGCTCTCCCAGTAGGTTGACTCCACTATTGATCAATATTGCTGCAAACAAACAGTGACAAAAGCCCCGCTCTTCCCCACTTTCTGATCGGTGGGGGCTATCCGGATTTTCGTGCACAAGTTCCAGTTTATTAAACACTTCATTTTGATTTGGCTCTCCCCCTTCCCTCTCTGTGATGAAATGTAAACCTGCTATGCTTTATTTCTCTTCGGCTTATGCTCCTGGTAATAGCAGGATATCAGAGAGACAGACCGAGAGACCATACCTGCCTATACCTATAGTGCTAGAGAATGATGCCTTGTTTCCAAATTGCCGGATGTGATTGGTGATGGAATGCATGGGCCTTCACCTCCGGGTCTTGGTGGGAGGTCTGGAGAGTGTTTCTTTTCCAGAGTCTTGATGGTCCTTGATGATGTGGGCTCTGGCAGACCAGTGTCATGATCGACTCATGACAAGTGGCCAGCAATGCTAGAGACATTAAAGTATTTTATTGGTGAAGTGAAGGTGCAGGAGGCTTTGTAGGGGGTCAGGGCTGGTCAGGGGGCCGCTGTTCCACTATGATGATCCCGCAAAAAGCCTGGACCGTCTTATAGAGTTCTGCTGATTCCATGATGTCCTTTTCAGTGACGTAGAGGGAATACAAAAAATAACACAAAACAGAAGAAAGGGTGCCCCTGAATCACTTAAAAATATACATATAAGTCCAAAACCTTATCATAAGTCCAGAATGATATAATCCACGTAAATATGGAAGGTACTTGAAAATACTTGTAGTTCAGTGGAACATATGCAGAACGAAAACAAAAACAAGACTCCAATGGTACAGTATGTAGACAGGGTAAAATAATAAAATAGTAGTAATTAGTATTACTCACACTTTACAGAGCTCGGATATTGAGTGCGTGAAGTGGAATAATCCCCACTCAAGGATGTGTGAAGTGGCGCTGGTTGGCAGGTATGTAGTGTGAGCCAGAAGTCCAACGTTGGTACAGTCCAGCCGAAAATTTAAAAATAAATAAAATATAGTGCTCTCTATGGATTCTTTGTGCTTCTTTCTTAAGTGCTGAATATTAGTGTAGCCAGGAAAAATAAATAAAATGTAAAATAAAAAGGAATATGGCAAACATTGAGGGAAGGCTATCTCATCTCTGTGGAGTTGTGCACTATAGTGTATAATATATTATGGTCCCCCAGACTTGTAACCCTGTTGTGCATATACTGGGTCCTTATACTGTACCATTTCCTGCTTTAAATGAGGGGGGGAGGGGTTGAATAGTTTAGTTTAATTTATTTATGTTTCTTTTATTACTATTTTTAGAATTTCTACTTCATTTCTTTGGTTCCGGTGGAACAAACTTGCTCATAGACTGGATTCACTATTTGGGGATGATCCTACTAGCGATGCGTGCTAGGATTCAGATCTTCCAGTTTGCCCTGGGCAATGTTTTTGTTTGCTCACCAGGGCATACCATTCGATCTTTAGGAAAGCCATTCCTTTTCATGCCTCATATTCTATCAGGACCCTTTCCTTCTCTTTTTGTCTTATCTCTTCTTCTATATTTCTCTCTCCCTCACTCTCTTCCCATTAGGTAACTCAATCTTTTTTTTTATGGCATGTGACTTAACTCGTACACAAAGCACGATATTTTTTTATCTCTTTCATATGGCAATGCCTACTGGAAGAATGTTTACGTGCCCTATTCTTAAGCCAACGTTTTGACCCAAGACACGATTCAGTGGAGTGTTAATGGGTACAACGCATAACTTAGAGAATAGGTGCTTTCTCATACTAATATTATTTATTATTAGTATATCGTATTGTTGCAATCTGTCCCAATTATTTTTTGCATTGTACATCAACCTGCTGTTTGTATGTACATGGCATTTTATATTGATGTTATTCATGACATGTGCCATAACTATCAATAAAATGTAACTGAAAAAAAAAAGAAAAAAAAAAAGCCAAATTCAATTAAAAACAAAACTAAATTAAATTTTTTTAAAAAAAATTGTCATGGCCGGATTGGGATATTACCCATTTTAGGCCTAAAATAACAATGCGTAAAAAATAACTGCGTTGAGAATTGTTTAAAGCTCAGCTAATTTGGTGTAACATTTTTCATTTACGGTTTCATTCAGTGTAAGCTTATCGAGCAGGGCCCTCAACCCCCTCTGTTCCTGTACGTCCAGTGGTCTGATCTCAATTATGTGTCTGTTAGTCCACCCATTGTACAGCGCTACGGAATTTGTTGGCGCTATATAAATAATAAAATAATAAAGCTAAATGCCACTCAAAGCAAACACGGATTGGCTGTTGACATCACATGTTCTCTACAGCCTAATTCCGAATGTTTGTGATGTATTTACAAAGTGGCTAGCATACTGAAATATGGTGAATCTAGTGGTTATTCCAGCTGAGATTATGCTACATTTTTTTATTTTTTTTTTTAAAGAACTTTAAAGAGGTAATTTTTACTTTCCAATAAGCCTTCGGTTCTTAGAAAAAAAACTGTACTGTTTTTATGAAAACCACACTGTCACATATTCAGTACCTGTGCATTGGGGAAGATTTTGGAGAATTTCTACAAGTGATCTGGAACAGAATAGGGCCTCACTTTTAGGGTTTGCAAATGCACATACAGTTAACAATAAAAAAATAAATAAGTGCAACGTAGAATGTACGGTTATATATATATTCTGTATAATTTTATACATACCCCATGTCATTTTATTCCTATTGTCTAAATGTTTAATGTTTAATCTATGTTTTCTTTTCTGTTTGTAATAATGCATGTAAAAAAGAAAGAAAAGAGAAAAAAGAAAAGGAAACTTTTCAATAAAGATTATATATATATATAAAAAAAATAAAAATAAGTGCAACGTAGAATGTACGGTTATATGTTTATTCTATATATCTGGATACATTTAAATTGTGTTTTCACTACACAGTATATAAAGCACATAAGCTGCCAACATGAAGGTAATGACCGAGGTAATAAAACAGAATAAAATAGATGTGTGCTGTATATCTAAAAACATGGTAGGACAACACATGTATTATAAATAAACCAGAATTAATAAATAAAAATATATTTACACACATAAAAACGAAGCTATATTTCCAGTCTCAAAACGCAGAGCATTACACTTTCAAAGATTTTGTTATCAACATATATTTAAAGAAAAAAAAAACGAAATAAAAACAACAAAACAGAGTAATAAAAAAACGTCTTACGATCTTCTTCTGTGCTAGAGGATCTGCTAGTGTAAAATTAAGTTTATTCATTAAAGCATGAATTGTGGCAATATCAGAATTTAAATAGAAACCATTATTTTTTGGAAATTACACCACTAAAGAAACGATATATATATATATATTTTTTTTTTTTTAAATCACCTGTAATGTGTGTTAATCTTTTTACATGTGATGCTCCATTTACTTGTAATTGTATATTAAAGATTAAGCAAATGGCATCACAATCCAGTTCAGTTTAGGCACAGCCAGGGCACACGCTGTTAATGAGAAGAAAAAAAAAATGGAAATATTTAAATTTCTTTCTATGCTGACATCCAGGTGAAAAGGACAGCGCTTACAACTATTGACAGGGAAGCACTCCATTCCAGACTAGAGCTAAATACAGCGGTGTAGATTTCTATCATTCATATTTTTTCAGAGCTCCCAAACACTTATTTGTTAATAATAGAGGATAGGACGATATATTAAAAACCTCATGGAGAGACAGTTCCCCTTTAAACGACAGTTACGGACAAAATCAGACATTAAGAAGTTTTCTTTTTGGTTCTCAGATAACCCCGACTCACGTTTAGTGAATAAACTCCCATTTTAGCAGAGAGATTTGACTCATCAGTCCATTTAAACGCAGTAGGTTAATTTTGGAAGAAATAATCAGTAGGATTTAATTTGAAAAGTCCAGTTAAAAATGTAATCAAAGCAAATGGGCAAAGATAGACAAACAACAGGTGGAACAGAACTGACCAGCTGCAAGGGGTTGATTCAGTAAACAGAATAGACCAGGGGTGGCAAAGCATCATGGTAGTTGTAGTTGCTCAACAGCTAGAGGTCTGCTTTTTGACCACCTGTGAAACAGACTTTTATATGGCTTCAGTGAAGTAAAAAAATATTAGATATTTTCATTTTGGAATAAATAGCTGTTAAAACCAAACAAATTAGGTCATAACATTTGGTCTCCTTAGGATTCCTATTGCATTCAGATGAGGTTTAGTGGCGAAGGGAAAAAAAATATTATATAAAAGAAATAAAGTACTGAAGGATAATTTAAATTGTATTTTTTTATACTTCTCTTTGTGGAATTATTGGGGTTCAGGGCCTACTGATAAGAACATCATACACCAAAATAGAATCGTAAACATCAGAAAAATGTAAAAAAAAAAAAAAAAAAGTTTTATTAAAAAGAGGAATATGGTTATTATTTCTCCTTGAATAAATGGCTTTTATTTTAAGTGCACCCACATTTTATGCTAGTTTTTGTTACTATTGCTTAAAAAAATAAACCCTGTTTATATGCTGCTACTTTTAACATCGTGGACAGCTGAAGGAGTTCCTAGAAGAGAAACTGTCCCTGGTATAACTTGTATTCACCATTGAGAACTTGTACTCGCAATACCATAGACAAGCATAATAGAGTCGCATTGGTCTTTATGGACATCGATCCTATGCCTTTTCTATAGTGCTTTCTATCAGACAGAATGGCAGCAAGCCACCTCCAACTCTCCCTGATGTCGAATCTATCAGCACAGCATAAATGGCCATTTATTGAACTAACCGCTTGGGTAAATTAGAAGTTTAAGGCTTTTGAATCGGTTTGGCCATTTATTGAACTAACAGCTTGGGTAAATTAGAAGTTTAAGGCTTGTGAATCTGTTTGGCCAATTATTGAATTAACCGCTTGGGTAAATTAGAAGTTTAAGGCTGTAGAATCTGTGCAAACGTAGAGCTATGATTAATTGAAACAAAATAGAACTCATCATTAGGATCCTTGTGTTTCAAATTATTACTGTTAAAAAAAAAAATAACTTAAAATCATCATTACAGTTTTAAAACCAAAAGATGAAAAGAAAAGCAACGAAATGTGTGACTTGTGATTGCAGGAATAAATTGTGTTTTTGCGGGAGAGAAATGGGGGCGGGGGGTGAACAGGTAAAACCAAAACTACAATACTCATTCTCCACTTGTTGGAGGTGAGATTTGGAAGAAGAAAAAAGAAGCAAACATTTTAGACACTCACAACATAGTCATTGATCCTGCCAATGATACCCACTGCCATAAACATGTGCCAATCTTAACACTATAGTCAGAGCCCAGTGAAATAAATAAAATAAATATAAGTCCATGACATACAGAAGGAAAAATAAAAAAAATAAAAAATGTCCATTGTGCCAGGGAAGATTTTCATCCTAGCTTACTAAAGGAAGCGTTACAAAGACACTAATAATGAAACTGCTGGTAAACTTCTATAGCATTGGGGATGCTTCCAACACAATGCATCAAGTGATCCTACAGCTGTAAAACAGTGATATTGCTGCTGGGAGGCTGGAGCTCGATCTGCAGACACCGGCTGAACTAGGAGAATAGTGCACTAACACTTGGTACTAACCAGCTGTGATTTCCGCTACAGTAAAATATACATCACAGAGTATTATTCGCCCGCCCACTCCGTTAACCACTGTTGGCAGACGGCCCTTTGCTCTTCAGTCTCTTCGCTTGTTTCCATCGTTTTTGGTTTCTCCCGTGAGCTTTCCTGTTCGTTTATTTGTCTGCTTCTTTCAGATACCAGTGCCTTGTGAGTCATTTGTTTCATTGCCTGGCACAGTGGATGGATGGTGTCGATGGGCACCCAGTAAGGATCCACTTCTGGCCTGAAGGGGTCGGGAGCTGTAACTTCTATGAGTTCCGGGTCAACGGGGATTCGCAGATAGTAGGCGTGAAGCATCATTCGATATGGTTCAACATCTTTCTTAAAGCTGTAGGTGAAGTCGCCCACTATAGGATACCCCAAGGCACTGCAGTGCACCCTCAGCTGGTGTGTCCTACCTGGAATGTCACAAAATATGCATTTACCATGCATGTTACCAAACCATTCTAGCGACAACAACAGCAAGTTGGCATAGGTAAAGGAGCAGACATGCAGGACAGTACATTAGAGTACAGATACCTGAACGTACAAATAGAATTAACACCCAAATCTGACCCCACCCCCAAAAATTAAATTCAAACACCGTAAACATACCCCCTCCCATACCCTAGAACCTATAACTATAAATTGGTGAGCAAGTGTAAAATGTATCCTAATGCCCAGAACTTTCCTACCGTGGAGGGGCCAAGGACCATTGGCAATCACCTAATCATTTTTTATTTATTTTTTTCTTACTACTCTAATGCTTTGCATTAAAAGCTCATATGTCCCCGAATTTGCTTGCTCATGCCTGTACTTATTTAAAAAAAATTATTAAGTAATGCAGAACATGAGGATCTGTCTACTTACCAGTCAGTGGCTGAAGCAGGACCTTAGTGACCGGATCCCCTTTATATAATCCATGTTGCAAGACGGTCAGATCAGTCTGACATGGCTTAGCATTATCACATCCTGAACACAAAAGCATTGGGTGAAATAACGGTTAGAGTGTACTCAAACTTTGATCACTGCAAGCAGTGATCTAATGGCAAAGAAAGTGTTAATTTCACTAAAATAGGGCGAAAGTTTTTTTTTAAAACAATCCTCTAGACTGTAAGCTTGTTTAAGCAACCTATTGCTCCTGTTACATCTTGTAATTGTCTCATTTGTTGTTAAATTTTACCCCTTTATATTATTGGAAAACGCTGCGGAATAAGTTTGCGCTATATAAATGCCAATAATAATAATATAAGGAAGACACAACTACAGTACATATTAAAATATATTACAAATGCAGACATTGAGCATTTTTATCAAAAATTAGTAGCGTGCACATGGCTAATACTTTAACCCCTTAACGCCGTTAGGACGTTTTATGCCGTCCCCATATAATGGGCTTTAAAGCCGTTGCGGTTTTAAGCCCCAGAGCCCTGCAAATACTCACCTCTGCCATGATCCTCTTCTGGGGGGACTGCCTGATAGCCCAGGCAGTCCCCCGTCGGCAATTGAGGCCCCCGGGGACCATGTAATCGTTCTGAGCTGTAAGCTCGTTTGAGCAGGGCCCTCTTCAACCTATTGTTCCGTTAAGTTTTCTTTTAAGTGTCCTATTTTTAAAATCCCCCCTCTCATGTTGTAAAGCACTATGGAATCTGTTGGCGCTATATAAATGGGGATAATAATAATACTAAAAAGAGAAATCACATGGCAGGCATAGCTGCCTATGCAGCTGCCTGCAGGGGGACTGCCTAAACTGACAGACAGTCCCCCTTCTGGCGAAATCGTAAAAAACAAAAAAAAAAGTTACCAAAGCAATCTGTGAAAAAAAATAATTATATATATATATATATATATTTTTATTTTTTTTATTATATATACACTGAACAAAATTATAAACACATTTTATTAATGTCTTATACTTGTTTACATTTTATCCACATTCAATTGGGTTTCATATATAAAATTTGAAATTAAATTAAAGCCCTGTTTCTCTTGAACAAAATTATATATAATAAGTGTGGGTGCACTTAATATGAAAGAGGTGAATGAATTACGGTTGGACAGACATATAGCGCAAATTCCAGGTTTTGTTTACGTTTTGTTTTGATCACAACTTGTACAATTGGCTCCGTCCTTAAGGGGTTAAACTGTGTGTTTAACCCAGTAAATAACAGACCTGAGAAGTTGTATCACAGTCCCCTGGAAACCTGCACTAACCGTAGTATAAGAACTATTCCTGATCTCTGTTTTTGTCTAGAAAGAGTTGATTAATGGAAGAGGTGCAGCACTGCTCCTGAAAATAAGCAAGACTGTCCAAATAGGAACTGGGCACAATCTACCGATTCTGGCAAAACCGGGAAATCAGGAACAGATAAATAACTAGGTGTTCCTTTCTCATTTCATATTCTCTGCATTGGAACATTCAGGGATCAATACCTCAAGCATTAATCCTTCTTCATCAATTTGTGTGTCAGCACTACACTCCCGTATATCCAACCATTATATTAACAACCAATGGGAGATGGAATGCCTGCTAAGTGCATGCCCTATTGGTTTAGCACATTTTCATTTAGAATGCCGACATGCTGATATAGACTATACTATTCATTTATATACAGGGAGTGCAGAATTATTAGGCAAGTTGTATTTTTGAGGATTAATTTTATTATTGAACAACAACCATGTTCTCAATGAACCTAAAAAACTCATTAATATCAAAGCTGAATATTTTTGGAAGTAGTTTTTAGTTTGTTTTTAGTTTTAGCTATTTTAGGGGGATATCTGTGTGAGCAGGTGACTATTACTGTGCATAATTATTAGGCAACTTAACAAAAAACAAATATATACCCATTTCAATTATTTATTTTTACCAGTGAAACCAATATAACATCTCAACATTCACAAATATACATTTCTGACATTCAAAAACATAACAAAAACAAATCAGTGACCAATATAGCCACCTTTCTTTGCAAGGACACTCAAAAGCCTGCCATCCATGGATTCTGTCAGTGTTTTGATCTGTTCACAATCAACATTGCGTGCAGCAGCAACCACAGCCTCCCAGACACTGTTCAGAGAGGTGTACTGTTTTCCCTCCTTGTAAATCTCACATTTGATGATGGACCACAGGTTCTCAATGGGGTTCAGATCAGGTGAACAAGGAGGCCATGTCATTAGATTTTCTTCGTTTATACCCTTTCTTGCCAGCCACGCTGTGGAGTACTTGGACGCGTGTGATGGAGCATTGTCCTGCATGAAAATCATGTTTTTCTTGAAGGATGCAGACTTCTTCCTGTACCACTGCTTGAAGAAGGTGTCTTCCAGAAACTGGCAGTAGGACTGGGAGTTGAGCTTGACTCCATCCTCAACCCGAAAAGGCCCCACAAGCTCATCTTTGATGATACCAGCCCAAACCAGTACTCCACCTCCACCTTGCTGGCGTCTGAGTCGGACTGGAGCTCTCTACCCTTTACCAATCCATCCATCTGGCCCATCAAGACTCACTCTCATTTCATCAGTCCATAAAACCTTAGAAAAATCAGTCTTGAGATATTTCTTGGCCCAGTCTTGACATTTCAGCTTGTGTGTCTTGTTCAGTGGTGGTCGTCTTTCAGCCTTTCTTACCTTGGCCATGTCTCTGAGTATTGCACACCTTGTGCTTTTGGGCACTCCAGTGATGTTGCAGCTCTGAAATATGGCCAAACTGGTGGCAAGTGGCATCTTGGCAGCTGCACGCTTGACTTTTCTCAGTTCATGGGCAGTTATTTTGCGCCTTGGTTTTTCCACACGCTTCTTGCGACCCTGTTGACTATTTTGAATGAAACGCTTGATTGTTCGATGATCACGCTTCAGAAGCTTTGCAATTTTAAGAGTGCTGCATCCCTCTGCAAGATATCTCACTATTTTTGACTTTTCTGAGCCTGTCAAGTCCTTCTTTTGACCCATTTTGCCAAAGGAAAGGAAGTTGCCTAATAATTATGCATACCTGATATAGGGTGTTGATGTCATTAGACCACACCCCTTCTCATTACAGAGATGCACATCACCTAATATGCTTAATTGGTAGTAGGCTTTCGAGCCTATACAGCTTGGAGTAAGACAACATGCATAAAGAGGATGATGTGGTCAAAATACTAATTTGCCTAATAATTCTGCACTCCCTGTATTACTGGCATTTATAAAAGCGCCAACACATCCTGCAGCGCTGCTAAATTGTGGTTTCAATAAAGCAGACGTGTTGTTTTGCAGATGTACAAGAGCTACATTTGCACAGGGGAGGTAATCAAGACTGGAAGTATTCGGGAACCATACAAAAAAACAAATACATATATACAGATAAACACTGCTAGGTGACGTGCGGTTGGACTATTTTCGCTAAATTTTAAATAGTGTAGTACTTATAATATATTTGTATATTATACGCCAAAACGGGGGGGGGAGGCCTCCAATTGAGCTACTTTTCCTGCTTGGCTATTTTGACTTACAACATGCAGTTCCTTTCTCAATACTCAGTTTAGTACAAAACCCATGGTGACTGTGATCTGCCTGTTTCTGACAAGCCGTATGCTTTATTTCTAAGACTTACCTACTGTGCCTTCAGCACACATCATATGTGTGAAGCCTTCTTGAGTATTTTTGCCCACGGCTAATGAGATAGTCATGCATTTTTCTGTGACAGTACCTCGGACCTAAAAAGAAAAACAGATAAATCGTCACGACAATCTTCGGTCAATAAATATTCCTTAAAGGAGATAACTGATCTTTATTGTCAGAGGAGATGGCGATTTGAGCACATGATTTACCAGAACCAACTTTACAACAGCAACTATTAAAAACAATTATCAGCATAGGAGATCAAAGAAACAAGGCAATATATTTAAAGTGGAGTATTCAGTTGGACAGCTCTTTTACGGTGGTTACCAAAATTTATTTTTTACTTGTATCTAACTATTTTTTCTATCTATGTAATTGCTTAAGACATATTTGCTTTAAACATCAGGCCCTATTTAACTCCACGGAAACAGAGGCAGGTAAAGTGGGACTGGATCTGAACAGCTAATAAACTCTGAACTAAGCTAATTCACTTCTCCTTCTAAGGCTGCCAGTATTAATCAGTGTACTAAGGGGGATACAATAATCAATTGGCATAACTGATCACACGGATAGATCTTTTTCCTCCCTATATTCACAGAGATTATTTCAATATGTAAACAAAACAATATATGTTTTACTAAATAAACTGAAATGTAGGTTTTGGGTAAACTGTATAAAAATCAGGTTTTCCTATTAAAAAATATGAAGAAATAAGGGTAAATCTCAGTTTATCAAAGCACTCACTGAGTCGTGCATGTTATGTGTGTCCAACTAATTTACATTTTTTTTCTAGAAATAATGACATTTTTCTTTTTACTTCTCTCCCTTTTCGTGGAGAGTTTTGAAGTCACAGTTCGTTAACAATTCTTGAAGACTTAAGATTTGCTTACTGCATACAATAAAAACGTTGCTGAATTTCATTTCTTCCAATCCACAAATGTTACTTGTTATATTTCTATTAGATTACATAATCTGTGTGCTAGATTTTCAGGCTGTTTTTTTATACATTGTATAATTTCAATATTGAGTGATTTTTTGATCATTGTCATAATTGTTACATAAAAAAAAATACCTCAACTCAACTATTTTTACAGTTCTAAATGTAGATTTTATACATAACAAATCTTGCAATTCAAATGTATAGTAACACTGATCAAAATTGTTCTTGTGAACAATTAATCAACATTCTTTGTAACCACTGGTGCACCCAAACTCTTTGGATCTGGTCACAGACGGACCAAGGTTATTTGACACTCGGGACACCTGCCCCTGGCTCTAATAAAAAAATATTTTTTAAAAGTCACTCTAACCCCCGTGTCTCTCTGCTTGCTTGTTTGTCTTCCCTTATCCCCTACACTTTGTGTGTCTCTCTGCACCCCCTTTCCCCTGTTTGTGTCTGTCTACACCTGCCTGCCAATTGTGTTTCTTTCCATACCCCAATCACTGGTGTGTCTCTTCTCACCTCTGGTCCCCTTTTGGTTCCTCCTTAAACCTCCAACTCCCTTGTGCATTTCCTGTTGCCCAAATTGCCCCTGGTCTCCCACTGACTTGGTCCCATATTGTAGCATGGCTTTATTACTCAGCCCTGTGTGTAATGGCTGCTGTAGACTCTGAACGACCAGTTTGTGAACAGAGTGGAGAGAGGGTGGGCTATAACATTTGGTCACATTCCAACCACCTTACTCACACTGCGGCTCAGAGAGTGGAGCAGCCGACAGACCTGGCAAAGGAAGATGAACATCTTCTGCTACGGTTCTGCTCGAGCCACACAAACAATGAGTGACAAGACAGGAAGGGGGAGCTCTGTGCACCCCTTTCCTCCCTGTAACCTGAAGTAGGTTGCCCCCTCCACTATGTGTTTGTATGCTTCTGGGCTTCATGGGTGAGTTTAATAGAAACTAAAAATAAAAACACTCCACAGTACAAATGACCAAAATTAAAGATTTAGTATTTATACCCCCCATTGAATTCGTGCAATTTTTATGCATGTAATCATAGAGGGTATATACCTAAAAAACAAAACCAAAAAACCTTGCAATAGTTAGAAGATATTCTGACTGCAGCCTTTGCAAACCACGCCATCATTCAGAAGCTTCTGATTTTGAGCTGCGAGACGATGGGCAATGGAGGTCTATGAAGCCGGGTATCAAAGAGGACCAGTTACTATGGAGCACTGGGGCTGCGCATGCATGCACAGGTTCACTGACACTTGTGAGAGAAGACATTAACGATCTAGCCGAGTGCACCTGCCACTTCCGTTACTCAGTGGAGCTAATGTAAGTAAGAAGACCTCACTGGTTATCTGATTGAAAGTCAGGAAGGTGTTTCTTAATTGGTTAACAAAAGTGTACATTTCTCATAGTAATAGGCCATTTCGGGGCGGGGCCTGACAGCCAAGATGGCTGGACGTGTTTTATGAGAGCTCTGGCTAAACTAAGCTTAACATTGGCTTAACGAATCTAAAATCGTGTCACTTGCAGTCTTATACGAAGGTGGTTAACTGCTAAACTAAGTGGGAACCTGAGGAAGCTCTTTCTCAATCAAACAGCCGAGTTATTGCTGTCGGAACATGTGGCCTAGCAGGAGCTGCGGCTTGGTGATCGGGGAAGGCGGCCAATCCCCCGACACTGGATACACTCTGCACAATGACTCACCTGATGCCTTGCAGCTCCCCCTCCTTTGGACCGGTGGGGGATATACAGGTTCACACTGAGGAAGCTCACCACTCCGCAACCGGAAAATCTCCCACAGAAACGAAGCCCTCATGCCGAAACAAAGATGGCCACCGCGCCACTACCCTCACAATCTTGGGAGAGCTCTGAGATCCAGAGATGGAGAGAGAGCTTCGAGTAGCGATTTGATCGCATCCGTCAGGAGTTTTGGAGGCGCTGTTCACACCAACCTCCCCTCTCCCTGTACATACTCAGCCAGAGACCGCGGAGAAAGCCGAGCCAGCGGACCACCGAGCCTGCACTGCCTAGACACGTCCTACAAGCTACCCACACAAACACAGAGCTCGTCAACCCTCTTACCGCCCTAGGATCCGTAGTCCTGCCAGGAAGAGATGGAGGGCACACAGATACGTGACGCCAGCTCCCCATCCAGCTCGATCTCCCACGGACGACGTACCCAGGAACAGAGGAACTGCAACAGATTATAGGCATGGACCACGGTGGCATGACCCAGAGGTGGACTGTATATGGCGGCCTACTCGGGGTATCGGATGAACCCAGCATGTACAGCTACTACCCAGTTAGCAGATCAGTGTTCCTATGCTTTTTTTTTCTTCTCTCCTCTATTTCTGTTGTCTAGTTTCTCCCCTAATCCTTTTTTTTTTTTTTATGTTAAACAATGCCTACTACCCAGTGGCATCACTGCTACCATGATTTAACGGACAGTCTAGCCTGATTGATTTCTTTAACCACTTAAACCCTCCTGTCTAAACTACCTGGTTAGGTTACCACATTGACCAGTTAGATGTGATAGTCTTGCTTGTTCACTCATGAAAACAAAAGTGCAATGTCTATTTCTGACATGCCTTGTTATCATTGTTAGGTCAATTGCTTCATGCTGTTGTGGCATTACAGATGTGTTTGTAATCACTATGCACAGAAAAATAAAGAATTAGGAAATTTCATAAACTGCCATTGAAACGGGATTCTTCATACAGCAAGCTGAAGTAGTTTATGTAGAGTGGTCCAGTTTGTGTTTTTATTTGCATACTTCTTTGAATTAGTAATAACATCACAGAAACACTAGTGTGATAATATCATACTGAGCCGAGCTGGGAACATCTTGCATAATTACATCCCCTGTCCCTATTCCTCTTACTGAATGCCAGAACACATCTGCTTCCCACCAAAGGGGTGGAATAAATTACTAAAAATAACTCAGGTTGACGGCTCCTTTTAAGAAGCTGTCAGGAATGGGAGAAACGAGAGACAGGAGAAAAAAACGAGAGACAGGAGAAAAAGTTTTATTCTGCAGTTAAAGCATTCTTTTTTTTCATTACACTGACACTATGGTGGACATTTTTAGCATTCCATATAACTTTAAACCTCCATCTAAATTACTGTAAAACACTTTTCACAGCGACATGGGTAATTGATTTTATACTAATGTAACCTAATACTATTATTTACATTACCCAGTTATTATGTTAGGTTATCATTAACTCCCATAAACTAAAAATAGCCATTAAAATGTAACTGGCTGCGTTGCTGCAAACACTGTTTAACCCCTTTAAGGATAGGGAGAAGAAAAGCCCCCATACACTCCCCTAATACGTAGAGTGACAGGAGGGACACCGTCAAGATAAAAGCAGCAAAATAACCCCATCGTTTATTAGAACCAAGTATAAAGAGGAATAGGCAAAAAAGTAGCTTGACATAAAGTGATGATCAGATTGTATCCATGAGAACCAAGACAAATAGATGGCAAAAGAATAATTACCAACCTATGATACCCACCCACCATAGGTAGGTCATCTCAATTGTACAGCGCTGCGGAATTTGTTGGCGCTTTATAAATGCCAGTAATAATAATAATAATAATAATAATAATAATAATAATAATAATAATAATAATAATCTCCCCAAGTTGATCCTAGGGTCCATAAAGGGGGACTGGAAGTAAGGAAAACTCAAAATACTACCCTATATCATTGAACACAATGTACTGCTAAAGCGAGTTAACCGAGCTAAGCTCCACGGAGTATAAAACAAAAGCTAGTCCCAAAGTGAACCAGAGTACAAGGAGGGAAAAGAACGTCCCTAAGTAAACAACATATTGGTAACTAGAGACGCAGAAAAGAGTGAAGTGTAGCTAAACTAAACAAACCACTCTTAGCTTAATACAGAGAAAGTCCAAAAGGGGAAATAACAGGGGCAGAGCCTGAACACTAAGCTGATCAGACCTGTATAGCTTTGAGCTCCTTAATTTCTCGCAGAAAATTGCCTTTTTGAGCTTGATTCTGGGGCTTATTTGCTTAGACATTGATATATCCACAGGCAGGGAAGCCCGGACAAGCAGTCTCATACCTTTCTCGAACATTTTCACCACTGAGTGCCCGAGGATCCTGTTGCAGCTTACTGGGGCCTGGACCGAGGAGAGGCGGACGATCTCCTTGCACCCTAGCCCTACACTTAGACCTGCTGCACTCCCACCCTCCCCTGGACCGGTGGGGGATATCCCGGTCCTCTCAGTGCTGACAGATCTAGTGTGGTGGAATCTCGGTAAAAATAAATTTAGTAGGCCGAGATTACCACGTGGCATGTGTACGTGCATATGCTGACGTATCGATCAGTTGGTTGCACGAGGCAAGATACGATCAGTAGTGTACGGAGCATGTGCAAGAATACAGGATATAGTATTCCCCCTCCTCCATTGTGCTGGACAAGCCATGCGGTCAAACAGGAAGTTAATTCTTATTTGTATTGATTGGTTAAGAGAATGTGCGGGTGGAGCTTAATATGGGAGGAGTTATATGCCTATATAAGGAGCCTGCACTATTGTCCGGGGCTCAGAATTTGCTGTATTTTGGTGACGCTAGTCCCTCTGAGTCCCGATCGGTGATCCAATAAAGAATCTCTTCCTTCCTGAAGAAACCTGTGTCCATCTCTCTGTGCTTGGCTTCCGTCAGTTTCTCCGGTATCATTTGGTGCATTGGCCGGGAAGCTCATCGTTCAACGGTAGCTGAGAGGCAGAGGCGTGAGACGGTCTATCTTTGCCCACGTTCTCTACGGCTGCACCCCTGAACTTCTGCGTGGACCTCCCTTCGTCTCGGCGCCACTGGTCTGTTGTCCAGGAGATCATCGGCCTCTACGTGAGAAGTGCTGGGGTGTCCCCGTCGATGAGTGTGAACTCAGGTTCAGGAACGAGGAGGTAAGACAACTGCTGTTTTAGACGGCAGGACCCGCTAGGGGTATACCGATTGTGCGGTAGGCCCAAAGGGGTTTTTGAATCTGTATCTGCCCCCTCTGTCGGAGGGAAGGAGCGAAGGCGCACCGCTCGATCGAACGCTCTTTAGTCAGACCGTTTGATTCTGTTAGTCAGGCAGGGCGCTCTGGTGTAAAATAAGCCCTAGCCGGACACCGGTGTCTTGTCTAGACTAGCGTTCTAGGGTGTATATTTTGTTCGCTAGGTCGGAGGGACCGGGAGACTAAGCGGCGTCTGTGTAAATTCGGTCCTCTAGCTCGCTATATATGTGGTGATTGGGCAGTGTGGCTAACCAAAACGTATGTAGATTGTTTTTAGGTAGTCCATTCAAGGTACTGGCCAATAGTTTAGTTGGGAATTGTAAATGTGTTAGCGATTGTTTAGTAAAGTGTATATCTTGTTAGATAGCGCGAGCTCAGCCGTCTAGCGAGAGTGTTAATAGTGTGTTGCTGTATTATAGTGCACGGTACCATAACCCTGTATATTTACTGACATTGCATAATAAGTACTAATCATTGTCGTCCATTGCATGTTTAACACCATAACCACTAATAATTGTATTGTGACCTTAACTTGTGCTTTGACCTATGCTAACCGTACTGTAACCGCTATTTGTAAAAGACGATGTTACTGGGGTGTGTTATAGACGGGTAATTCGTATATAGAGAATTATAGCGTGGGTGACTGTATAGTTACGCCAAAGGGCATAATATTGATTATATAGTGACTGGTGTAGCAGCTGTGTGTGTACGGGAATTCCCTGAGTGTTTATTGTGTTATTGTGTACGTTTCACTTGGTAACCGTACCACGTGGTGCTGTTGCCAAAGGAAACGGGTGTGACTGTTGAATAGTACGCGTGTATAGTAATCGTTGTCGACGACGTTCCATTGTTAAAAATGGGTGCGTCGCAGTCAACGATTCCGGATCCCTTAGGATGTATGGTTAAGAATTTTAAAAAGGGATTCAAAACCTGTGATTTTGGGGTTAAGATGTCTTCTGTGCGTTTAGTTACTTTGTGCACTAGGGAGTGGCCTACTTTGGTTGCGGCATGGCCGCCACGTGGCAGTTTGGATCTAACTCTGGTACAGCGCTTACACGTGGCTGTATCAGGTAGGCCTGAACTTTACGGCCAGTTTCCTTATATTGACTGTTGGAGACAGGCCGTAAATGACTCGCCAAAATGGCTCCAGACATGCCACGAGGAGCAGTGTCGCCTCATGGTAGCTAGGACTTGTTCGTCCACTAGGACTGGTGTTAGGCCCATTTTGGACACGCCCCCTGAGTCCGAGATCCCTTTGCCGCCCCCTTACTTTCC
Source organism: Pelobates fuscus (assembly GCF_036172605.1). Taxonomy (NCBI): domain Eukaryota; kingdom Metazoa; phylum Chordata; class Amphibia; order Anura; family Pelobatidae; genus Pelobates; species Pelobates fuscus. The sequence continues at coordinate 155,841,092 of NC_086324.1, read as the reverse complement.
GTTAAGAGGAAGTGACGCAAACGCAGGAAGTCCTGCACCCCTCCCCTCATTACCCTCATCCACTTCCGCTTCCTCCTCCAGTACAGGATCCACCCCCCCTCGTACTAAATCTCCCCTTCCGGAACCAGAACCCACCCCCATTAGAAACGAATATCCTGATTTGGCGCCACTTCAGACTTCCGGTCAAGCTTCATCTAGCTCGGCTCGAAGTGTTCTATTTACGACCTTTTCCCAAAACCAACCTCCCATATCCCCATACCCTATCTCTCCCCGACCGGAAACCATGACTGACGCTTCCCTACGTAGCCCCATCCAAACCCGACAGTTGACTGGTGCCCAACAATTAAAGCATTATCAGATGCCTCTTCGCCTAAATCCAGGGTCAGCTTATATCGATGCCGCAGGTCAAATGGCACACGCTGACCCAGTCTTCGTATATGTCCCATTTACCACTACCGACCTTTTAAACTGGAAGACCCATAATTCCTCGTATACTGAGAAACCACAAGCCATGACTGATCTGTTCACCTCAATAGTACAGACGCATAATCCGACATGGGCTGATTGCCAGCAGTTACTAATGACTTTATTTAACAATGAGGAAAGGACAAGAATAAATCAAGCAGCCATTAAAGCATTAGAAGATAGAGCCCGTGCTTTGAACCAAGCTAATCCAGCAGCATGGGCCGCAACACACTATCCCAATACCGATCCCGATTGGAACGTAAATGGTGCTGATATGGTTCAACTCAGAGCCTATAGAGACGCTATAATTGCTGGCATGAAAGCAGGAGGAAAGAAAGCCATTAACATGTCGAAGACAGTTGAGGTGATTCAGAAAAGCGATGAAGCACCCAGTGTCTTTTATGACCGATTATTGGAGGCATACCGCTTGTATACCCCCTTTAATCCGGAAGACGCAGACAATTCCCGAATGGTTAACTCCGCCTTTGTCAGCCAAGCATACGGAGATATTAAGCGCAAGCTACAAAAGTTAGAAGGGTTTGCAGGTATGTCCATCACCCAACTAATGGAGGTAGCAAATAAGGTCTATATGAACAGGGATACAGAAAGTAAGAAAGAGGAGGAGCGCAAGATGCGTAAAAAGGCTGATATGCTAGCGGTAGCGATCGCAGGCGTAGATAGACGGGGCCCAGATAGAGGCGATAGTAAGTGGAATGAGGAACCTCTAAGTAGAAATCAGTGCGCTTACTGTAGGGAAGAAGGGCATTGGAGAAATGAGTGTCCGCGAAGAGAACAGTCTGAGAAAGACAGACCTAGGACAGGTTATGGAAATTTTAGAGGCAGAGCGAGAGGTAGAGGAGGCCCCGGAGGGAGTAATGGTTATAGAGGGAGTAATGGGAACAGAGGAAGTGTTAGGGAAGATAGATATATTCCAGCAGCGCAAAGGTCCCGCGATAGAGAAGGTAGGGACTTCGTAGGATTGGCTGACACGGTCATGGAGGACTATTGATACCGACCGGGCTCCATCCCCCTTGGTCGAGCGGAGCCTATGGTCGATGTATCAATAGGGGGGAAAAGGAGTGCGTTCATGATCGACACTGGTGCCGAACATTCAGTGGTGACTAATCTAGTTGCTCCTCCATCTGGAAGGACTATTACTGTGATAGGAGCAACTGGAAGAAGTGCTGAAAAACCGGTTCTTAAAAGTCGACTCTGTACATTGGGAGGCCACGTAGTAAAACACCAATTCCTTTATATGCCTGAATGTCCAGTCCAATTGCTGGGACGTGATATGCTATCAAAATTACAAGCGCAGATTACGTTCCTACCAAATGGAACAACATCTTTAAAGTTTAATGGACCTTCAGGTATTATGACTTTATCCGTACCAAAGGAAGAAGAGTGGCGACTTTATACAGTGTTGACTAGCCAAAACCCTAGGAGTGATGAGACATTGTTTAACATACCAGGAGTTTGGGCAGAGAACAACCCACCAGGACTGGCCCGCAATATTCCACCTATAAAAATTGAACTGAAACTTGGGGTTTATCCAGTAAGCCTAAGACAATACCACATCCCACAGAAGGCTAAGAAGAACATCCAATCCTATCTGGATAAGTTCATACGGTATGGTATCCTAAAATTCTGTACTTCCCCCTGGAACACCCCATTGCTGCCTGTTCAAAAGCCCGGTACAGATGAGTATCGACCTGTACAGGACTTAAGAGCAGTCAATGATGCGGTTGTTAGTATACATCCAGTTGTACCCAATCCATATAACCTGCTTGCTTTAATTCCGGGCGGGGCTACTTACTTCACAGTCTTAGATCTCAAAGATGCCTTCTTTTGCCTCCGAATTGCCGCAGAAAGTCAATGTATTTTCGCTTTCCAATGGGAGAACGCTGTAACGGGCTCAAAACGCCAAATGACTTGGACAAGACTGCCCCAAGGGTTTAAAAATTCACCTACCCTATTTGGTTCAGCCCTAAGTCAAGATTTATTGGATTTCGAGTCTATCCCAGGAGAATGTGTATTGTTACAATATGTAGATGACTTGTTGATAGCAGCAGTTACAAAAGAAAAATGTCAGCAAGCAACGCACGATCTACTACATATTCTCTGGAAGGCAGGATACAAGGTGTCTAGAAAGAAGGCTCAGTTGTGTTTGCCAACTGTCAAGTATCTGGGATTCCATATCTCTGAAGGTCAAAGGATTATGGGGCCAGAGAGAAAAGAAGCTGTCTGCCAAATACCAATACCCAAGAATAGAAGACAAGTGCGAGAATTCTTGGGGGCAGCGGGCTTCTGTAGGATATGGATTCCCAGCTATGCGATACTAGCAAAACCTCTGTACGCAGCCATCAAAGGTACAGAGCACGACCCCTTCTTATGGACCCAAGAACAGCAAACGGCATTTGAAGATGTGAAGAAGGCTTTGATGAGTGCCCCAGCATTAGGTCTACCTGATCACACACGACCATTCTACTTATATGTACACGAGCAAAGAAGAATGGCTGTGGGAGTATTGACACAGTACTTGGGATCATGGCAAAGACCTGTTGCCTACATGTCTAAGCAATTGGATGCAGTGGCCAGCGGACTTCCACCTTGTCTAAGAGCCGTAGCTGCAGCCGCCCTGCTAGTAGCTGAAGCCGATAAACTCACTCTGGGTCAAGAACTTTATGTACGAGTTCCACATGCAGTACAGACGTTGTTGGATTACAAAGGAAATCATTGGTTTAGTAACAGCCGTATGACCAAGTATCAAGCAATGTTGTGTGAAAACCCAAGAGTGCATTTAGAGACTGTAAACACCTTAAATCCAGCTACCCTTTTGCCACAACCTACTGAAAGTCAACATGATTGTTTGGAAGTAATGGATGAAGTATTCTCAAGTAGACCAGATCTTCGTGATTTTCCCATCCAGAACCCCGATGTTCAATATTATACCGACGGCAGTAGTTATGTGAAAGAAGGGATCCGCTATGCAGGATATGCAGTAACAACAATAGACAAGGTGATAGAAGCCCGGCCACTGGCGAAAGGAACATCAGCACAAAAGGCAGAATTAATAGCACTAACACGAGCGTTACAATTGGCTGAAGGTTTAAGAGTAAATATCTATACGGACTCTAAGTATGCGTTTTTAACCACTCATGCCCACGGAGCTCTGTATAAAGACAGAGGACTACTGAATTCAGAAGGCAAAGAAATCAAGTACGCAGCTGAAATCCTACAGCTATTGGAAGCAGTGTGGGAGCCGAAAGAAGTCGGTATTATACATTGTCGAGCGCATCTGAGAGGAGATGGTGATGTAACTAAGGGAAATCGGATGGCAGATAGTGCAGCTAAGCGTGCTGCTGAATCAGGAAGACAGGAGTATGTGGGGCATATAGCTGCTCTAATACCAACCCCACTGTCTCAATGGACTCCAGTTTATACAACTCAAGAAGAGGAGTGGTTAAAGACTGAACCGGGAAAGTATTTGGAGAACAAGTGGTATCAGCTAGAAGATGGGAGAATAGTTATACCAGCATCGCTAGCGGTAGAAATTGTCCAAAATTATCATAACGGGACACATTCTGGGAGAGACAGTACTGAAGAATCTCTCCGGAAACATTTCTACATACCAAGATTGTCCAACTTGACTCAGGCCATTGTACGCAGATGTGTAACGTGTGCTAAGAATAATGCAAGACAAGGACCAGTAAAGCCACCAGGAGTCCAGTTTATGGGGGGACTCCCCATGTCCGATCTACAAATAGACTTTACAGTGATGCCTAAATCGGGTGGACATCGTTACCTGCTGGTAATTGTGTGCACCTATTCAGGTTGGGTAGAAGCATGTCCTACTCGTACAGAGAAAGCAGGAGAAGTTGTGAGATTCCTGCTACGAGAAATAATACCCCGATATGGACTACCCTGTTCTATAGGATCGGACAATGGACCAGCTTTTGTTCACCAGTGCCTACAACAACTGACTCATATGCTTGGTATAAAGTGGAGGCTTCATACTGCATATAGACCCCAGAGTTCTGGTAAGGTAGAGAGAATGAATAGAACTATTAAGAACCAGTTGGCTAAAATGTGTCAGGAAACCCAACTTAAGTGGAACGTTCTCTTACCTATAGCTCTATTGCGAATCCGCAGTACCCCTACCAGAAGGATGGGCCTCTCTCCTTTTGAAATTATGTATGGGCGACCACCTCCCGTACTTGGTAACTTAAGGGGGGATTTGAGTCAGTTGGGAGAAGGAATTACCCGGCAGCAGGTTGTAGAGTTGGGTAAGACTATGGAGGAGGTACAGAAATGGGTACAAGATAGATTACCTGTGAATATTTATCCCCCTGTTCATAATTATCATCCAGGAGACCAAGTGTGGATTAAAGAGTGGAATAATGTACCGTTAGGGCCCAAGTGGAGAGGTCCTTATGTTGTTCTTTTGTCTACCCCTACAGCGATAAAAGTAGCAGAAGTGACTCCGTGGATACATCACTCCAGGGTTAAACCAGCAGCAGTCGATTCTTGGCAAGTTACAGCAGATCCAGAGAATCCCTGCAAGATCCGGTTGAAACGCACTACTCAGTCGGAGTAACGAGGAATTATTGTGGATTACAAATTTTATTGTTACAGGTGTAAGTGAGAAGGCCATAATAAAGCCTGTCCTCTTACCATCACATAGTGTATAAGCCAGGAAAGTCCCGAAGGGACACCTGTGAAGACGAGCAGAACTCCATTCCCTGCAGCCCTCACATCCTGGAAGCTGAGGTTCCATCGCACGGACGAAGACTGAGGATGACGGCGAAAGATGTGCTTTTGATTGTGTTTATTTACATGTGTTTTTATATTCAGGAAGGTAGAGGTACCGACACTCCTAGCTGTGAGGTATGCATTAAGACTACGAGAACAGGTAACCATATTTCCCAAACCCTAATTTGGCATTCACAATACGAATGTAAAGGAGATGTATCAAGATGTAGATACTTAAATATAGACTATAGTGTATGCCATTTAGGAGTAGGAGAACCTAAGTGCTTCAGTCCGGAGTATCAGCCTCGTACAATTTGGTTGACTCTCAGGAATGGAGATCCTCAGGGGACCCTAATTAATAAGACGGTGTTAGAATCCGTATATTCTTCGGGTGTTCTGCTATTTGATGCATGTAAGGCGATATCAAGTGGTAGAAAGCCGTGGAATGTATGTGGGGATCTTAGATGGGAGAGGACGTATGGATCTAACGATAAATATATTTGTCCCAGTAGTAAAAATAAATATGTGAGTCCTAGATGCCCAAATAAAGACTATAACTTTTGCCCATATTGGTCTTGTGTGGGGTGGGCGACTTGGGGACAGACAGTAGATAAAGACATGATAGTGACTAAGTTGCCGACTAGCCCATATTGTAAGTCTATGGAATGCAACCCAGTCCATATACTTATTAATAACCCCGACAAGTTCCTAGATAAGTATGGCAATTTATTTGGGTTTCAGATATACGGGACGGGTTTAGATCCTGGGACATTATTGTTTATAGGGATAGAGACTGATACGGTATCCTCCCAGACTCATCAAGTATACCACTCCTTTTATGAAGAGATGAGTATAGATAATAAGATCCCCCATAGCGCTAAGAACCTGTTCATTGACCTAGCTGAAAGTATTGCCGGTAGTCTTAATGTTACCAACTGCTATGTGTGTGGAGGTACTAACATGGGAGACCAATGGCCTTGGGAAGCAAAGGAGGTAATGTCCGGTTCTGAGGCAGTTGACCAACTAATATCTGCACCAGCCGATTATCATTTGAGTGTTAGAGGTAAATCTGAGTGGAGATTAAAGACCTCCATCATAGGTTATGTTTGCATAGCAAGGAAAGGAATAATGTATAATACTTCTGTAGGAGAATTAACTTGTCTAGGGCAAAAAGCTTATGATGATGATACAAAGAATACAACTTGGTGGTCGGCTTCAAATGTCTCAGAACCATCTAACCCGTTTGCTAGATACGCCAATTTAAAGGATGTGTGGTTTGATTTATCCATCACATCTACCTGGAGAGCCCCAGCAAATTTGTACTGGATCTGTGGTAAGAAAGCCTATTCGGAGCTGCCACAGGACTGGGAAGGGGCATGTGTGTTGGGTATGCTCAAACCATCCTTCTTCTTGTTACCGATTGAAACAGGTGAGACTTTAGGTGTTAAAGTGTATGATGTGAATCATAGGAAGAAAAGGGGGCCCTTAGAGATAGGTACCTGGGAAGATAATGAATGGCCTCCCCAGCGTATCATAGATTATTATGGGCCAGCCACGTGGGCTGAGGATGGTACCTTTGGTTATAGAACCCCTATTTATATGCTCAACCGTATTATAAGATTACAGGCGGTGGTTGAGATTATCACAAATGAGACATCACAAGCGCTCAATCTTCTAGTGAAACATAATACCAGGATGAGGACAGCAGTATACCAGAATAGATTAGCCTTGGATTACCTTTTGGCAGTAGAGGGAGGTGTATGTGGGAAGTTTAACCTAAGCAATTGCTGTCTTCAAATAGATGATGAAGGGCAAGCAATAGCTGAGCTTACTAGCCATATGGTTAAACTAGCGCATGTGCCTACTCAGGTATGGAAAGGGTACAATCCAAGTAGTTGGTTTGGTAGCTGGTATGAGTGGTTTGGAGGGCTTAAGGCAGTGGTAGGTGGAGTCCTACTGATTTTACTGTTGTGTCTACTCCTGCCGTGTCTTATACCCTTAGTAGTTAGGTCTGTGCAAAGCCTGATAGGAAGTATAGCAGAGAGGAAGGCTGCTGCACAGATAATGGCGATATATAAATATAAGGCTCTAGATCAGGGAGAACCAATGCAAGAAGATGAATGTTGAAGATTCACATCATAAGATAAGTCTGGTCTGGTTCAAGGTAACTTGCGGTGTAAGCAAACTAAGGTTATGTGATGCCTCAAGTAATTGTAAAATATCAAGAGGCATCAAAGGGGGGAATGTGGTGGAATCTCGGTAAAAATAAATTTAGTAGGCCGAGATTACCACGTGGCATGTGTACGTGCATATGCTGACGTATCGATCAGTTGGTTGCACGAGGCAAGATACGATCAGTAGTGTACGGAGCATGTGCAAGAATACAGGATATAGTATTCCCCCTCCTCCATTGTGCTGGACAAGCCATGCGGTCAAACAGGAAGTTAATTCTTATTTGTATTGATTGGTTAAGAGAATGTGCGGGTGGAGCTTAATATGGGAGGAGTTATATGCCTATATAAGGAGCCTGCACTATTGTCCGGGGCTCAGAATTTGCAGTATTTTGGTGACGCTAGTCCCTCTGAGTCCCGATCGGTGATCCAATAAAGAATCTCTTCCTTCCTGAAGAAACCTGTGTCCATCTCTCTGTGCTTGGCTTCCGTCAGTTTCTCCGGTATCACTAGCTTGCAAATACCTATCACACCGTGTGAGCAACGATAAGCTGAGTGCAAACCCACAGCATGGCAGGTGTTCCTCTCACGGACTCACGTGGCATGAGTCCCCTCCAGAAAACTCCCAGCGACGCTGTTGCAGAGTTCTAAATACGTCTCGACCGCCATTTCCAACGCTTTTGGCTCACACTCCAGCAACGTATGGCAACTACCAAAGCCTAACAAGGGGGCAGAGCCTTGGGAGACAAGCAGCCAGCGATAAAGGGGACTACTCGCGGTGAAACGCTTTGGAGAAATCCTGTGCATCCTTTTCCTCACTGACCTAGGCCGAGGGCCACATGGGGTTTGTATGCCCTTCATCGTCCACCAGGGCGGAGGACTGTCCGCGTTCAGCAGCGCCTGTCACCCCAACCCTCTGACCTCAAAAGGAGATAGTCTTGGACTGCAATGGTAACCGAGCCTGTGGCACACAGATGCCGGTCCTCATCAAGGCGTGGGGCTAGGGAGGCAACCAATCCTGGCACCAAGTTCCTTTGAGCGGTGCAACCATCATGCTACCCGTGGGAATCAGCTGAGTCTCGCGGATTACTGCTTGCCACCCCCCATGTTCAGCAGCACCTTACCCAACACAAAATCAAGCACTACCACTTCTCTCCCTCTATTTTTGCATTTTTGCATTATTATGGTGTATACCTGCATATTATTACATAGGTATAGTGGAAAAGTGTTATGCTGTCAGCCTGAGGGTTTCCTTCTTGAAACCAGCTTGTTACTTAATGATTCTTTACTTTAAAAACCAAGCTGAGGCTCGCTGTATCTGAATGTCATACTTACCATACTCAATGTTTTACTCTGGATTGTATATGCATTCTCTGCAATGTCTGATTGTTAGTATCTTTGCCTCAATAAAACAAAAATTAAAAAAAAAGAAGGGGAATAACAGCTGCCAAAAATGTAAACAAACCAAGCAGATCCCTGTTCTAGTAGCTTGCTCTTACTGAACTAAACTTCCCTCAGTCTATAAAAGATACAAAAACGTAAGGTGAAGTGCACAAAATGCTACCCCCATAACGTGTCAAAAATTAAAAGTGACAAGAAAACGCCCAACGCGCATTTGCCCCTGTCGACGGCGTGTGAGTATGCTGAACATGTGTTTGCTTGAAATTATGGAATCATCCCTTTAAATTGGCAACCTAAGCACCATAATCACTACAGATTATTGCTATAGTGCGAAGAGTGCTTTGGTCCAGTTTTGTGTCAAATTGTTTGAGTGGTTTTGAAAACCCTGAATTCTTCATGCCCCCAAATTTGGAATGCAATGATAGGCTGTGAGTCTCCTTTTATTTTATTTTTTGGCTCAAAAATTTTATGCCCAGGGGCCGGGCCTGACCTGCATGCTGAACAGTCACTCCCGCTACACATGCTGCTTTTCGGGAAAATACACACTGATATCAAGCCTGAAACGATGCCGGGGTACGCTACCCACGCTGGGGGCACCCTGGCGAACCTGCCGACACCAGGCCCAAGTGTTTCCCACAATCTTGAACCCAAGGAGGCGGACTGCGGCGGACAGAGCTGGGGAAAGACGGACGCTCTCCTCGCCCCTATGCTGGGGGCACCGAGCCACTGCCCACCCACTCCCCCCCCCTCAGGACTGGTTTGGGTGATCCCAGCCCAACCTCTCCAGGCAACAGGGCTACTACAAGCACAGACAGCAGAACCTCGCAGGATACCCACTACTACAGAGGACTATCCAATGGCGGACGCCACTTGTGACCTCAACTGCCACACGGTAAGGCACCTCACTCTGGCTAAGCTTGACGTCATATGCGACGCCTTCTGGGCGAGGCTGGCGAACAGAGAGCGCCAGGCCAACGAACCGGCAAACTCACCTGGTGGAAGAACCAAGAGTCCCTGCCATAGCCGCGCTAGCCCCCACTCGACAAAATATCAAAGAGGGCGCCGAAAAGACGGAGGCCTCTCCCGCATGCACGCAAACAGACACGACCGAGCTACATAGCGATGCCAGCTCGAAAGGGCCCACAGGCCCCCTCACCAGACCCAGCACAAAGCTGGTAACCGCAACGCAACCACCAACAGGCGGGCCTACCTCACAGCACCGAACCCAGTCACCGCCAAGTAGAGCCCCAGCGACCCAGACAGAGACACCATTTACCGACAACACCAGCGCAGGTCTCCACAGTGACGGGCGGACGAGAAAATCTACGGCACTCACAATGTTGTACCTTGCTCGGCACCAGCAGGACTCTCACGCATTCGTAAAGCTCTTTCCAATGTTGGGTATAGGCTGAATGGGAACCTACACTCCAGGAGAGCGCAGAAGCTACTGCATTGGGCCTCTACCGCACAGGACGCTGTCCAGACCACACAGCAGCCGCCTCAACTGAGACTGGCTAACACCAGAAAACACTCCTCAATGCCTGAATGCTTTTCTTTTTTTCTTGCTTTTTCTTTCAGAGCTTAGCATTTTTATAACAACACTCTTCTAACCATATAATGTTGAGTTACACGCACAGGTCATGTCCCCAGATGGCCTGTTACCTGCTACTCTCATATTAATAAGCCTGTCTGCCTGGCACTCTCATGATATATTCTACCTTTATTATATTCTTGTATTATAAGCATGTAATATCTCTAAGTTTTCACATCACCACACATGTATGAGCGGCTCATAGTTACCGCTTCACTCGTACGCCTATACACAGAGGACATGCATGTAACAACAGTGCCCTAGCTATTCCACTAAAAATGTGTGAAGTTACTTCATGTACTTTACCCTTAATATAAAATGTGCTGACGCAGCGAAATGAAGCAAAGTAATAACTCTCGAAGATCAATACTTTATGTAACCTGTTTCCTTGTGATTTTGCATGTTCTTGCACTTGTTATTGTGATGATGCAGGATGATTTGTTCACTTGAGCACAATAAAAATAAAGAATTTACAAAAAAAAAAAAAAAATGTTATGCCAAACACAAAACAAAACGACTGCATCCAAAATTCCGTGTACCATATCCACTACAAAAAACTGCGCTAATAGTGTCCCTATAATGTTCAGCGACAAATTAGATGTTTTCTCTAATATTTTCAGCTTTTCCCTCCAGCACATAAAATAATATATTGCACTAAAAAGAAATGGTAGGGTTATAATATTTTAAACAGTAATTACCAATGCAAGGTAAGCCTTAGTCACTGTACGCTCCTTAAAACACGTGTACGCCCGACCAGCAGCTTCCTTGTTGAGGGCCACGCACAGAGCACCACTGGTGGAGAAATCTAGCTGGTGGCAGAACCTGTTAACAGAATAAATACATCATTTTACTGGGCTCAAAAATAAACAAGGAATTTCTAAAAAAAAGTTTTAGCTGCACTGTGGATCTCAATGGCCAGTAGCTGTTATGAAAAAAAAAAAAGCTTAAAGGACAGCTATAGGCACCCAGACCACTTCAGCTTAATGAAGTGGTCTGGGTGCCAGGTCCCTCTAGGGTTAACCCTGCCTGCTGTAAACATAGAAGTTTCAGAGAAACTGCTATGATTACTTTAGGGTTAATCCAGCCTCTAGTGGCGGTCTCATTGACAGCCGCTAGAGGCGCTTCCACGCTTCTCACTGTGATTTTCACAGTGAGAAGACGCCAGCGTCCATAGGAAAGCATTGAGAATGCTTTCCTATGGACTGGCTAAATGCGCGCGCGGCTTTTGCCGGACATGCGCATTCAGCCGATGACGGAAGAAGAGGGAGGAGAGTCCCCAGCGCCGAAGGAGCCCGGCGCTGGAAAAAAGGTAAGGGATTAACCCCTTCCTCCCCCCTCAACGCCACGGGAGTGGGACCATGAGGGTGGGGGCACCCGCAGGGCACTATAGTGCCAGGAAAACGAGTTTGTTTTCCTGGCACTATAGTGGTCCTTTAAAGAACAACAGTCATCAAATATTCACTGCTCATTCTTTAAAACCTTATTACATTTAGGAAACTTAATTATATATAAAAAAAAAAATTAAATGATGTATGCTGAGGGTTTTTTTTTGGGAAAACTTTAACTTTTTATATGGCTAGGCAGCCATCTTGGGTCATAGTCTATTGTTATCGAACTAACTGCTGCTCAATCTAAAGTTTCACACAGACCAATTGCAGCAGTAGGCAAGTTGGGATGAGCAGCAGTTGGTCATATAACAGTAGAGTGTGACCCAACATGGCCGCTCAGTTGGAGAAAAAAAAAAATATATATATTTTGTTTGAGTAATTGCACAATATACAAGGTTTCAAATTTAAGGTCAAAAAAATTCTCCCAGTCACCTATGTTTGCAGTTCAGATACTTTGGACAATTTGAAATTCACTTTGAATTCCCTGCAATTCTCAATTCAGTGAATAACCCTGTAATGAAAGAGGCAGAGGGAGAATGATCTATACCAGGCATAGGCAACCTTCGGCACTCCAGATGTTTTGGACTTCACCTTCCATGATGCTTTGCCAGCATTACGGGTGTAAGAGCATTATAGGGGATGTAGTCCACAACATCTAGAGTGCTGAAGGTTGCCTATCCCTGATCTATACAGTGGAGTCTGCCAATGTCATTTGAAAAGCTAATAGGAGATTAGTCAGTGGGAGTTTGTCTACATACAATGATGACTTTGTATTGCCATTGTGCAGGTTAGATGGATATGATAACAATTTCACTTTCAGGACTATATTGGTACATGCTTACCTCCTTACCAGGAGCAGTCCCCTTTAAAAAAAAAAAAAAAACACACACACACACAACATACAAGTTTTTTTCAATAATTATACATATTATACCGCACTCAAAATTAGATGCAAAAAATTCTGAAGTGTTTATTTTACAGATTTGCACATTCAATATAGGTGCTTTAATAGTAAGTGCTTAGCAATCCTATGCTTTAGAATTGTGCTACAACACACACACACTCAGCTCCCTTAAATATAGCAACCAAAAAAAAGGGCAAAATGAAATGTAAATAAAATATGACAATTTGCAAAATACAAAAAGGAGTATATAGATATCCCTATTCACATATATAACCACGTAGAACAGAGATATGATCCCTACTGTGCATGCTTCCTGTGCCACATTCCTGCAGTGTAAGTTACTGTTTGAATATACGTAAGTTTAGTCAATCCACACTGGTTGAAATTCCTTGATTTACATATCCAGAGAATAAGTGAAAAAATACAAAATATAGTATACTTTTTTTTTATGAAATACTCAGACTGACTGTGCTGGAATATCATTGAAATTCCAGCACAGTCCAAAGATAAACTGAGACAAATTAAGGTCTACTTTCACCCAACATGGCTTCTCAGCAGTAGAAAAAAAAAAAAAAATCTCAAAAAAGCAATATACACCATTAAAAATATATATATATAATTAACAAAGCTTGACACAAGACAGAGCTATCCTTGTCAAGCCTAGTCATTTCTAGTCAAAGAAAAATTAGCTCTCTTTCTCTTGAGGATCCTGCGATGTTGTGGGATCCTCCATAGACCTCCATGCTGTACTATTGCGCATGAGCGAGAGTACGATGCTGACGTCCGCTCCTGACAGCTGAAACACCAGGAACTGAAGAGGAGCGACAGGAAGACAATGGCCGCGCATGCGATGGACAGATAAGTCAAAATCACCTTTGTCTGTCCACCCCATGGCCACCAGACCCCGAGCGACAATGTCATGGTCAGGGGTCTTTGAAAACTATGCAAAGACTCCAGACGGTGACCGATCCGCTTTAAGTGTTTCAGTGCTGGAACGTTCAGGAAAAAAAAAACTGCTTAGAGGAAACATTGCACATATAAATAGGTTACTCACCTGAACCCATAATAAGTGTCAGGGTCTGCCAGCTCTGGAAACCGGTACTTCAGCTGGCTCTGCACGGTGAGCTTCTCATACCACATCTTGCTGTCTATACGGATGTCCCAATGCTTGTTCACTACCAAAAAGTCAAGGCTTTGGTACAATATGTGAAGGTTCTCGATGCAGACGGGTTCCATTGCCAAGAGAAAATCCACAAGGATGGAAGAAATCTGTAAAAGAGGATAACATCACAATCAAATAAATCATAGCGGTGCAAGGATACCTTGAAGGGACACCGCAAACAACTAATGCACTGTAACATGCAGAAGTGAAGATTGTGTCCTTTGTTTTCATCTTATAAAAAAAAAAGTTTTCAATTCAAATTGGCACTTTTATAACATTTTGAACCTTGTTACTCACCCTAGCTGTCAATCAGACAACTAGTCCTGTTACTTCCTGGTTTGGTTGGCTCAGTGGAGCTAAACTCCAGAGATTGCACAGAGCACCTGCTTTGCAAAGACTTCTCATTGAGCTGCATTGGGAAGTCTGTGATTGGACAGCCACATAAAGTGAAGGGGGGTGAGAAGGGGAGGGCTTGCAAAGGTAGCAGACAAGAGATCTGCAGCTTTTGCCAGGTGTTTTACGATATACCCCCAATTAAAAAAATACATAATTAAATGCATGCATGTTTTCTATTTGTGTATATCTACTAAATACTGATTTGTTATTTTTCTCTTTAATTTGGGCAGTGGCTTGTCTTTTTAAGGCAGACCCAAATAAATATCTAGCAGTATTTTAATAATAATGAAGTGTGTACTACAGAACTGCCTACGCCTACCTGTTGTTGTAACAGAATTGCTAAAATTCCTTTTGGAATTATTTTACCTTGGCAACACTATGCAAATTAGGTGGAAATGCAAATAACACTATTTTCTTCTCCCAGGTGCTTCCAATGATATTAAACTAAACAGACATTACCGACACAGGCTACAGGTAGAGGCCTTCCACAAACCGAGCAACACAGTACGAAATAATAGATGATTACATTGACATACTTCATATTTAGAGATATAATCTCATATTATATTAAATACATTTCTACATGTTATAGAATCACTAAACCATAACTGGGGTAAGAGGGTGCTGAGAGTTCTACTCCATGGTGTAGTAGGGATACTGAGAGTTCTATTCAATGTATTCCTCTGGTATGAGGGGATGCTGGGAGTTGTACTGCCTGGTATGATGGTGTTCTGGGAGTGTATTCCTCTGGTAAACGGTTGGAGGGTGCTGTATTCCTCTGGTATAGTGGGTATTGGGGGAACACTAGAAGTTGTATTCCCTAATATAGTGGATACTGGGAGATGTATTCCCTAGTGAAGCAGATAGTTGGAGTTGTATTCCTCTGGTATAGTGGGTATTGGGGGAACACTAGAAGTTGTATTCCCTAATATAGGGGATACTGGGAGATGTATTCCCTAGTGAAGCGGATAGTTGGAGTTGTATTCCCCTGGTATAGTGGGTATTGGGGGAACACTAGAAGTTGTATTCCCTAATATAGTGGATACTGGGAGATGTATTCCCTAGTAAAGCGGATAGTTGGAGTTGTATTCCCCTGGTATAGTGGGTATTGGGGGAACACTAGAAGTTGTATTCCCTAATATAGGGGATACTGGGAGATGTATTCCCTAGTAAAGCGGATAGTTGGAGTTGTATTCCCCTGGTATAGTGGGTATTGGGGGAACACTAGAAGTTGTATTCCCTAATATAGGGGATACTGGGAGATGTATTCCCTAGTGAAGCAGATAGTTGGAGTTGTATTCCTCTGGTATAGTGGGTATTGGGGGAACACTAGAAGTTGTATTCCCTAATATAGGGGATACTGGGAGATGTATTCCCTAGTAAAGCGGATAGTTGGAGTTGTATTCCCCTGGTATAGTGGGTATTGGGGGAACACTAGAAGTTGTATTCCCTAATATAGGGGATACTGGGAGATGTATTCCCTAGTAAAGCGGATAGTTGGAGTTGTATTCCCCTGGTATAGTGGGTATTGGGGGAACACTAGAAGTTGTATTCCCTAATATAGGGGATACTGGGAGATGTATTCCCTAGTAAAGCGGATAGTTGGAGTTGTATTCCCCTGGTATAGTGGGTATTGGGGGAACACTAGAAGTTGTATTCCCTAATATAGGGGATACTGGGAGATGTATTCCCTAGTGCAGCGGATAGTTGGAGTTGTATTCCCCAGTATAGTGGATAATGGGAGTTGTATTCCCCAGTACAGTGGATAGTGGGAGTTGTATTATTGGTGCAGTGGATAGTGGGAGTTATGTTCCCCGACACTGTGAATAGTTGGAGTCTGTGTTATAGTGGGTGTTGGATTCCCATATACAGTGGATAGTGGGAGTTGTAGTCCCTGTTATGGTGGATAGTAGGAGTTGTAGTCCCTGTTGTGGTGGATGCTGGGAGTTGTAGTCCCTGTTGTGGTGAATGCTGGGAGTTGTAGTCCCTGTTATGGTGGATAGTGGGAGTTGTAGTCCATGTTATGGTGGATGCTGGGAGTTGTAGTCCCTGTTGTGGTGGATGCTGGGAGTTGTAGTCCCTGGCACGGTGGATGCTAGGAGTTGTAGTCCCTGGCACGGTGGATGCAGGGAGTTGTAGTCCCTGCTAGCCGCATTGCTCGGTGTAGGACATTACCTGCTCTCCAGTCTCTGTATCCGCACTCTCCTCGAACTGACCAATCAGGGAGCGACGGATGACGTCACGGGCGGGGGGCGGGGTTTGACCCGGAAGTGGCTGCAGTTGGCGCCAAGCTTGGATCCTGGCAGGGAGGGGGGCAGTGTGAGTGTGAGTGGGACAGTGAGTGCGGCTCCATGGACGAGTACGACCTGTACGGGGTGGAGGATGACTACGAGTCTCAGTTTGCCTCCGAGCTGGAGGTCCTGCAGGAACTGGAAGGTGAGCCAGCCAGCTCACATCATGCTGAGCCAACCTGATAACTGGGACTGCCACTCACACTACACTCAGACAGCAACTCACTGGGACTGCCACTCAGACAGCAACTCACTGGGACTGCCACTCAGACAGCAACCCCCTGGGACTGCCACTCAGACAGCAACCCCCTGGGACTGCCACTCAGACAGCAACCCCCTGGGACTGCCACTCAGACAGCAACCCCCTGGGACTGCCACTCAGACAGCAACCCCCTGGGACTGCCACTCAGACAGCAACCCCCTGGGACTGCCACTCAGACAGCAACCCCCTGGGACTGCCACTCACACTACACTCAGACAGCAAACCCCTGGAACTGCCACTCACACTACACTCGGACAGCAACCCCCCTGGGACTGCCACTCGGACAGCAACCCCCCTGGGACTGCCACTCGGACAGCAACCCCCCCTGGGACTGCCACTCGGACAGCAACCCCCCCTGGGACTGCCACTCGGACAGCAACCCCCCCTGGGACTGCCACTCGGACAGCAACCCCCCCTGGGACTGCCACTCGGACAGCAACCCCCCCTGGGACTGCCACTCGGACAGCAACCCCCCCTGGGACTGCCACTCGGACAGCAACCCCCCCTGGGACTGCCACTCGGACAGCAACCCCCCCTGGGACTGCCACTCGGACAGCAACCCCCCCTGGGACTGCCACTCGGACAGCAACCCCCCCTGGGACTGCCACTCGGACAGCAACCCCCCCTGGGACTGCCACTCGGACAGCAACCCCCCCTGGGACTGCCACTCGGACAGCAACCCCCCTGGGACTGCCACTCACACTACACTGACATCAGAAACCCATGGGACTGCTACTCATGCCATACTGCTACTTGTACAGTACTGCGTAATTTGTTGGCGCTATATAAATAATGAGCAACTGCTTGGACTGCCAGTCATACTATACTCAGCCTCTGTCACAGCAGCTGCTGGGACTAACATTCCTACTATGCATTTGCTTGGGCTGCCAGTCCAACTAGACTTTAAAAGCTGCTAGGACTAATACTCATACCACACAGACATCCTCTTTTATTGCTTTGACTGCCATTCACATCATGCACAGCCAGCTGTCTCGATTGTTGCAGGTTTCTACCACTTGCCTAGTGCGCAGTCAGCCTTTTTTTGCTGCAAAAACTACCACACACATATTGTAAAGCCAGCCTCTGCTTGCCGCAGAGGCTCTTATTGCTGCATGGACTACTACTCTCATAATGCAGAAGGATTTCTCAGAAGCAAAATTATGATGTATGTGAAAGGACAGCCAGTACCACTAGTTTAGGGATAGAATATTTTTATTTTAATGTTTTGATTTGTTTGTAGGCAACCATAGCACTTATGCACTAGGCAAACCTTAAATCCCTGAATAGTGTGAGGCCTACCAGAGTCAACAAATATTAAGACCACATTTTTTATTAGTAATATTTATTAACTTAATATTTGTAAATATGCGTACTAGCTCACTTTGATGTGGATGTCTTGGGGATTATTGGCTAATATTTTTATTTTTTTTACTATATTTGCCTTACAAATTTCCATATTTCCTTGCAGATGATGAACCCTCTCGCCCCGCACCCAAAACGTCCCAGTTTCGCAGCAAGCTTTCATTTGAAGAGGCCATTTCTGTTGCGGATCACATGCAGAGTACTGTCAACGGTAAACCCACCCGAAACAAAAACAGCGTGACAGAAGTGAGCAAGTCTCAAAAGAGAGATGCAAGCTTCCTTCGTCTTTCGGAAGAAGAAGAATTTTCTGACAGTTTCCTGGAGCCTCCAATCAGTATGAAATTTTTTCTTGATGTTTTTCTGCATTGCAATTGTGTGTTTTTTTTAGCTGCAAAACTAAATTGTGACTGAAATTCTAATAACCACTCCTTGGAGATTTGTTTATGCATAGGGTATTTGTTTTAGGTTTGTTTTAACCTTTTTTCTCACACATTCTGAGTGTGTATGTTCCAAAAATATTTGGGAATATGGTTACAGATAAGTATACCATTCAGAACATGATGTTCAAAATTGTACGTTTAGGTCTATATCAGGCTTACCCAAACTCCGCCCTCCAGATGTTGCTGAACTACAACTCCCATGATTCTCAGCCTATTTCATTCATAGAATCACGGGAGTTGTAGTTAAGCAACATCTGGATGGCTGGAGTTTGGAGACGCCTGGTCTCAATAGTCGGGGTTAAAAAACAAAAACAAACCCAGCTGAGTTGGATTTTCCTAGTTTGACTATTTTGTCCTCAAATTAGCATTTCACTTGGACTATTTGGGGTCAGAACATTGTTTGGCCTTCCCTTTTGGATGCCTAAATCTACTGCATTTGGTAAGGAATGACAGTGTTTTCAACATTGTGACTTATAATGCAGTTAGGAGCATAGTCTGAATCCAAACAGCAGGATAAACTTAATTTGTCCACTCTATGTACTTTAGCAGAAAAATGATCTGTGTGCTGGCAATATCCCGTATATGCATATTTTCCAGAAAGCAAAGCTGTCTTGAGTTGTAGAATGCTGCGTGTTGGTAAATCAAGGACTCCTGCATAGTAAGCTTTGGTTTATTTATTTTTAAGACCGTTATTTTTCATTCTGGATGGTTAGTTAAAACCGTCACAATTTCAATATAACAGAATATATTGCCTCTTCATTAATAATAATAAAAGGTAGAGAACGCACTCTCTGCATTGTTTATGGTCATACTTTGCCACACCACTTTGTTATATACATTGGTACCCGTTGTAAGGATAAAACTGAAAACTTCAAGTAAATTACAATTTAACTATGCATGGACTAGAAATGTGGCTGTTATATTTTTCAAAGTGCCACTAGGTTGTGTAACACATTTTTTAATCTGCTTGGTTTAGTCCTATGCAGTTAATGGTAATGTAAATCGAGGTGTATATAGATGCGGGAGCTGTCCATGTACTCAACTGTTTTGAGCTGATGTTTTTTCTTGTGATGTACAGTTTTGATTGCATTTTTGTACCATGGAGAGAGAATGTTTGTTTGTTTATATTAAGTAAATAGTTTAATTGTTTGTTTTGAGTATCCAACCTTCCGTTTATTTGATTGGCCAATGGTTTTGTCCGAATTGATTATAAACTAACTTGCTTAAATCACTGTGGTACCATTCCAACGCGGACACTGAATCCGGGTAGCCTGAATTTTGAAATGATACAGATCATTGGAATGACAATTTTAATGTAAACTGTTTGATAAAATGAGAAATGCAATTTGGATGGTTAGTAGACTGCAGTCTCCCCTTAGCTTGTATTTATGGCCCATTTTGAATGATGAGAAGAAATGAATGGACTGTTCTATATTTATTACTTTTTTTTTTTTCCTTCTCAGCTCCCAAACACAAGCGGCCAAGAATTGAAGCCGTTAAAAAGCTGGATTTTGGAACAGACCGCACTGCTGAAAATGTGTCTGCAATTAGTGATGACATCACACCTCCTCCCTCACCTGACCAACCCAAAAAGAAAATTGAAAGGTGTCAGTCATGATTTCTTTATGTAGTGTTTTGGTTCTAAATATCAACCACATGTAAATCAATACTTGTATTTATGCAGAAGATTATACTTTTGCAACACATTCTCTCAAAACTAACATTTAGTCAAACTGCTCTGGATTTATTTGGGATTTTATATTTTCCAAATACGTAAATAGATAAAAAAAAAGGCTCTGATAAACCCACTCGGTTTTGGTTGTCTGTGGTTAATTGCGGGGGCAGGATGCTGTTTTAGTTCACATTGGGTTCGAAATATAAATAACAGTTCTGTGACTTATACAAGTGGAGCAATTAGCATAAATATTCAGATTGATTAGATGCTGCTTATGTTCTGAGTAACATGATACTAACAATGTATTGAATGCTGGATGAGTTAATGCCTTGTAAAATGTTTGGTCACATGTACATACTTTTCAAGTGACACATTTTAACTTCATCATTAAGACCTGTAATTCTGTTCTCTCTTCGTAACGTGTGATATTTTGACAGCAGGACAGCTTTTCTGGCAACTGACCTCCTGGAAGTTAGTGACATGGCCCCTTTGCAAGTGACTCCCTCCAAACCAGATAATAAGAGGGTGCTAAAACGACCCCCCATCTTTGAGGAATATGTTCATGTGACATCCAGTGATGGAGCCCGTTTTTATATGACGCTGAGGGAGGACAATGAAGGAACAGGGGCTCAGGTAAGACTCAACTAGTTATTGTCCATAGCATTTGTCTACCTTCACCAGGTGTCTGTATGTTCATCCAGCATGATCTGGCTCTCTGCACCAAGGTAGGCAGTAAACTTGGAACATAACAATTATTTCTATGTGGTGCTAGTACCTTGTTCTTTTAAACGTTTAAAATGCAGTATTTTGAGGACTCATTTGTTTACATTATTACCTTTTTGATACATATAGGACGAATGACAAAAAAAAAGTACCCTGCTTATGGGTATCGTTAGATTGGAGATTCCCAGAACAATGCAACCATTCTTACTGAATATGGGCTTAATTATTTATTAGCATTTCTAGTAATTTTCTCATAGACCATATAAGTTTATATATTATGCTGCTCTGTTTTCAAATATTGTTCCCCACTGAGAATTATGTAGTAGAGGAGATCCTAACTACTATGAAATTTTGTATAGGACAAATTTGTATAGCTGTTGAAGCTTTAAGCAAAGCTGTCACACAGTCTGACTGAGACTATGTACTACTAATTGGGAAAAATAAACCATGTTTATTTTCTGCATGCATTGTAATTATAACTTTTATTGTATTGATTGGCAGGTGCAACGCACTAAACGAGTTGCCATTTTACTATATTGTTACTCTAAATGTAATTAACACAACAGACAATATAGTTAGTAATGTTTGTTTTTGCTTAATTTATTTATTTATACAGATTTGTTTTATACTCACATGCGCATTATTTATTTTGTTTTTAAAGCAAGTGTCCAAGCACGCAGGATTCAGCTGGAATGGGGATGGTGAACTGCATCTCTTGGGGGTCCCTTTCTCCTACTTGAAGGAACAAGTGGCTGATGAAGTAATGCCTGCTTCGATATATTGCATTTCCAGAGAAGTTATTTATTTTTGCACATTTTATAGCACATAAAATATCATCAGTCCACTATGCTCACAAAACATTTCTACGAAATGTATAGATTATATTTTTGAGTTTACTTTTTGTCTTTAAAGGAACACTGTAGCGTTAGGAATACATATCTGATGCTACACTCCTGGTGCCCTAATTATTCCTCGCCTCCCCCTCCCACCAATCTGCACAAAAACTATTATTTAGCTTTTCTTCAGCGCCGCGTCTTCCTTGCAGCTGCTACGACCTCCAAGATCTGATACCCAGAGGGTGTGGAGGTGTAGCTTGGCCACACTTTCAAACCTTGTAATTATTGGCCTTCTAATATTGTTTTTTTTTTTTTTATGGGATAGAATGGGGAGGAGGGGAGGCAGCACTGTAGGCACGACTACAGTATAACAATATACCTACAGTGTCCCTTTAACTCCAGTATAGACTGATTAGATAGAATGGACATCTTTGTGCTAAAAAAAATAGTGTGACTCCTTACAATATTTAACATGTAGTGCATGGCTTTGGCATAGTTCCTTGGCCCACCGTAAGTACTCAAATGTCATCTTTAGTGGATTGCGACATGTTAAACTACATTTGCTGGTCGCTTGTTGGCACTGTCATTTAGTGAAAGCAGACAAATCGCTATTTATTAAAAATGTAAATGTTGAAATGTAGACAAATATAGCTGTTTTCTAAAAAAAAATTTTTAGTCACAGCTTGGCTGTAAAATAACTGATTAGGAAACAAAACCTTTTGAGTTACATCTTGGCTTTTTTAGCAGGTGCAAGACTACATTATGCAGGCCTCGGAAAGATCTGGCAAGACCATAACAACGTCCTGCTTTCATAACAGGAGTTATCCTAGTTGTATTATTCTGAATGTGATTACTTATTAATTTTTTATTTTATATTTTTTTTTCTTCTTAGAATCGGAGGAGAGTATTGGAGGAATCCCAGCGCATTACAGACATGCTAAGTAGGTGAGAAATGGGGTTTTATGGGGCTTTATGTTTATTCCTATTTTACCTTAGTCCTATTTACTTATTCCCTGTTTTGCTTGCTGTGTTTTGGCAGTAACCGATATGATCAAATAAAAGGGGGTGGGGGAGATTGATGATCTGTTGAAATGCTTGCAGATAGAGGGAAACCGGGTCTGGATGGGTTTCTCAATGTAGTGCCATATTGCCTCATTTTGATGGTACTGATGTTCGATCTCTGTACAGCCGACAGGTATTATATAGATGAGTGGAATATGTGCCCTAGTCTCTCCTCTAGTGCGTAGAACCCATCTGGTTGTGAAATGTGGGTTATTTGGCTAGGAGCCAACGTAGGAGCCAACAGTCATTGCCTCTGTCCAACATAGCGATCAGACAGGCTTGTAGTGCAATGCTTGTTTCTCATGTATTAGGTGTACTTTCTATTTCAGCCAAACTGAAGACTTTTCAGAGGTTGATAATGAGACTATGGAGCTTGCTATCGCGGCTGGAGAAGAGGAGGAGACTGAGGAGGATGGGAAGTCTGCTCACTGTCTTTGGGTGGATCGATTCACACCCAGGCATTACACAGAGCTGCTTAGTGATGATGTATGCTCATGTGGTGTTTTTTTGTTGTTGTTTTGTTTGTTTGTTTTAACCTCTGTGCAATGGGTAATCAACACATAGTTGTGTTGCTGACTTCAGGCTCCCATAGATTTTGGCCGTTCAATGTCTACAAATATCTATATTTATAATTGTTATAGGAAATGTTAAGATTTCAGATTACATATGTCCATTACATCTGGTCATATAATCCATAAGAGTGAGGCCACCTCTGCACTTCTTGTTAATCTCTTTCTTGTAGGCTTTTCGTAGCTAAATTACTGGATTTTAAGAAACCCCTTATAGTTGCATCCATGTGTCTTAGAAAGCATGATATAAAAAATATTATGCACCAAAACCACATATCTCGGCTACACTCCTCTGATATGAAAGGAAGGAAGTGTTGAAACACCTAGCCAAAAGTACCACTCTGTATTTTTAAACTGATCCTCAGCATCTTTCCTTTCACATGCAACATGCCTGTGGGGGAGGGGAGTAATTTGAATGAAAGCCCATTCAATGGAATAGGAAATAATTGAGCATGTCTAAATCATTGGTCATCCTTTATTTGAATGTTTGATCTGTACCTTCGTTTTTGTGCAGTACACAAATCGCTGCCTCTTGAAATGGCTGAAACTATGGGACACTGTGGTATTTGGGAAGGAAAAGGTAGTAAAGCAACCCAAAGCTTCAACAGACCAACATACAAATTTCAAGTTCCAGAAAGAACAACAACAAAAGTGGAAAACCAAAGCTCAGATCACCGAGGAAATCCTAGAAGCAGAACTAGATCAACACAATCGGCCCAAAAATAAGGTAAAGGGAACTCTAGCAAAATACAGGCATATTGGCAACAAATGAGTTATTATGAGCATGAATTGAGGTGGTGGCTTCATATTTAACATTGACATCTCACTGCAAACAAATCTTCATTTATACAAAAACGGCACCATTACCAGGTCAGCCCTCAGTGCTGGGTGGCATGAGATGGCTGCCAACTTCGAAGCGCATTGATTGACCAATGACCCCTTAGTGCACCATCTCCCATCATTGGTAGCTAGAGTTACATTGTTAAATAGTCTGAATGGAGACATGCATCCAAGTTCAGCCTTGTGTTTAAAAAAGAAAAATAGGGACATGTCCCCCTGCTGCACTTTCATGTTAATGCTGAATTTAGCCCATCCTGGAATAGAACTGGCATGCACAGAACTTTATTAAGCTGCGGTGTATTCATGGGAACATTTTACGGCCATTTTACTGGTTTCTCTAATTTTCTACAAATGTGGAGAAGAAAAAAATAAAAAAGACAGGGCATGGATTGCAAATGGAGGGAGTCATGCTTTATTTATGACACTTTTAAGGTATGGTACAGGCAGAGCAATAAATCCCCTAAAATAATGTGCTTGTTTTTAAAAAATTAAAACAATTATAACTTCTCAGCAGTTCTAAAGATATTGTTTGTTGCCAATTTCAAGCCAGCTTCTGTGAAACTTATATTTGACGTCTGGCTATTTTCTGCACCACTTACAAAATGTTATATGCATTATTAAAATACACAACGCAGAAGATGGTCACTGTATGATGCTAAATAATGAGGAGATTTATCAAAGTGATCTTAAGATGTCTTCTTTTTTTGATCTGTAATCTGTTCATATTTTATTAAAGAGTATTAAAAATGGTCTAAAAGTGATTTCTTAAATTCTGTCCTTGTTTTGCCCCATTGTTTAGTTTTTCTGCAATTTATACCAGACTGATACTTCATTTGTTCGTTATGCTCTCTGTGGCCTGTGTTTGTGCCATAAACCTGCTGCTGTCAGTATTGCAATTAGTGTAAAAAAAGAAAGGAAAAAAAAAAAGAGAGAGAATTTCACTTTCTTTTTTTTTTTTTTTTTAATTCTTTATTTATTCCAGTGCAAGACATCACAAGCAATACATGCACAGTAATACAGAAAACGTAAACCTAAAGCGAGTATATTGATACCGTTACATGTAATAACAACAAGAGGAGTGAACGAGCATGAATTTCCAGGTCTCCCTGTCTTGTATCCCTATAAGCATGCCCAACTCCCGTTCACCTCATAGATCAAAAACCCCATAGGTGCTTGGATGTTCCGCCTGGTATTTTTTATTATTATATAAAACAGTAATCGGTTAACCGATGAGTAAGGTTGGCCGCACCTCCATCGCAAAATTGAGGAAAGAAGCAGCTCGACAGAGTTTAGCACACCAGCGTACTACCTTTCCTGTAGCATTAGCGTCACTCAAAAATAGTTCCGTTGCGTGCGGCTCAGCCGTAAGAAGAAAGACTAAGAGAAAAGAGAAGGATGAAAGGTAGTGCCCCGAGAGGTCGAGGCCTTAGAGAATGGGATAGAGAGGGGAGGGGGGGGGTATATGAGGAGTGAAGCCCCGCAAGAAGCCTCATGAGGGGCATGATGCCCGCTCACCACTATCTCATACAGGGTTAATTAGTTCTTCTCCCCGTAGGTCGTATCGAGTCCGCCTAAAAGGCCGCCTAACACAGAGGTCCCCTAGTAACATCCGGACGCCCCAATCAGTCCCTACCGTCTTAATCGCTTACAGTGCTATCTATCCAGGGGCCCCAAAGTTTGTCAAATTTCTTCGTTGTCCCCCTCACCCGAGCCGTCAACTTGTCCATCAGAAAGGTGTCTTTTATTTTTTGGATCACCGTCGCTATCGTAGGGGTCTCCCCCTGTAGCCATACCTGCGCCAGCGCTCTCCTGGCCGACAGATTTATCTTTTGGATAAGGGCCTGTTCCATTTTCGTCCAACCATCCATGGATCTAGACAGTAGGAACACCCACGGGTCTAGCCTCACCTCCCTGCCTAAAATTTCCCTCAGTAAAGTAGCTACTCGTTTCCAAAAGGCTTGCGCCTCCAGGCACTCCCACCACATGTGGATATACGTGCCCTTGTGTCCGCAACCTCTCCAACAGAGGTCCGTCGGGTTTTTGCCCATCCGGTGTAGCGTCACTGGGGTAGTGTACCACCTGAATAGCGTCTTATAGGATTGTTCCTGCAGCGAGACGCACACCGAAGATTTTGCCGCGGCCTCCCATATCTCTTGCCATTCTATTCCTTCCAATACCTCGTTAAGATCTGCCTCCCACCTATTTATGTATGTGATATCACCCCATTCTAGTGTACGTGTGCTCAAGTGGGAATACAAGCACGAGATCAGGCCCTTAGGGAATTGTTCCCTCTTACACATTTTTTTCAAAGAATGTTAATTGCATCGTTGCGGCCGCCTTGATCCTGAAACCCCGGGCAAAATCTCTGAGCTGCAAGTACCGGAAGTAATCAAAGGGACGCAAAGGAGCTCTGCTCTGCAGTGCATCAAATGTGATGAAGGTGCCGTTTTCAAAGAGGTCGCACAACCGCTGTAATCCTGAATTTTCTATACCCTTGAAATCTCGAGGGCACATGCCCGGTATGAACGTTTTATTTCGCAAAAATGGGGTCATGGGTGACGGTACAGAAGCCAGTCCGTATTTAAGTACTGCAGCGTCCCAGACCCTGAGGGAAGTGTGAATCGCTGCGCAATCCACTCGATCTGCTGGTCTATGTTCCTTAGGAATCCATATGAGAAATTGTGGCTTATCTGGGCCCATTATGGTGGATTCCAGATCCACCCACCTCCGCTCCCCTGGGGGGGAGTGCCACAGTGCAATCTGAGTCAATTGAGCCGCCACATAATAAAAATATAAGTTCGGGAGACCAAGGCCTCCCCTGTCCTTTGCCCTATACAGGACGTTGCGGGAAATCCTTTGCCTTTTATTCTGCCAGATAAACCTTCCTATGGCCTGTTGAAGCGGACCCAAGGTGGATTTACTCAAGTGGACCGGCAGAGCCTGGAACAAAAAAAGTATCCTAGGCAGCACATTCATTTTCACTGAATGCAATCTTCCGATCCACGAGATCGGCTTGTCTACCCATGTCTCCATGTCAGCTATCAACTGTCTAATCAGTGGGACATAATTTTGCCGATGGAGCTGAGAGGGGTCCGCTGTCAACCAAATGCCCAGGTATTTGATCTGGTCCTTCTCTATCCGTAGGTGATAGGTCCTCCCTATATACGCTGCGTCATCGTCCGTCATACCTAAGGGGATCGCGCTCGATTTATGCAGGTTAACCTTATATCCCGACACCTCCCCGTATGCTTCCAGCATCCTAGTCAGTGCCTCCATGGAGGCCTCCGGTTCTGTTAACGTCAACAAGACGTCATCTGCGAAACCCGAAACAACGTATTGCGTGTCTCCCACCGAGATACCCTTAACATCAGGAGCTTCTCGTATGGCTTGCATGAGGGGCTCCAGCGAGAGCACGAATAGCAGCGGTGAAAGAGGGCAACCCTGCCTCGTACCATTGCTCAGGTGGAACGGTTCGACTCGCGCTCCCGAAATTTGAATCTGTGCCCTAACGTTTGAGTACATAGCTTGAATAGTTGTAATAAACGGGTCCGGCACGCCAAAGTGTCGCAACACCTCAAATAAGTAAGGCCATTTCACTCTATCGAATGCCTTTTCGGCATTTAGGGACAACAGTAGTGTCGGGGTGCCCTTCGTGACCTGCCTCCCTATGAGATCTATATTGCGTCTTGTGTTCTCGAAAAGTTGTCTCCCAGGCACAAAGCCCACCTGATCCGGGTGAATCATACCCGTAAGGAGTGGGCCCAATCTGCCCGCAAGCACCTTTGCCAAGATCTTTGAGTCGTGGTTGATCAAGGAAATAGGGCGAAAGTTCTCCGGGACCGAGTCATCCCTTCCAGGTTTGGGCAATAGAACGATATTCGCCAAGGACATATCTCTATCAGGCGTCCCCCCCATCCATCAACTCATTAAACCAGGGTTCCAAGTGAGGTAGGAGTTCTTCCCGAAAGGTTTTATAGTAGCTCCCCGAAAAGCCGTCAGGTCCAGGTGCTTTGTTGCTTTTCAAGGCGGATATTGCCGCGTCTATCTCCTCTCCCGTGATAGGGCTTCCCAGTACATTCGAAACCGCTGCTTCTAGTTTAGGGAGTCGTAATCTAGATAGGAAATTCTGAATCCCTTCTAGTTCCCGGCCCGTGTCTGTGGCGCCTTCCGATGAGTGGTTATAAAGTTTAGCGTAAAAATCTGAGAACACTTTGGCTATGTCTGTGGGGTTCGTCTGGTAGATACCCGCTGCATTCTTGATCCTCGTAATGTGTGTGCTCCTTTGCCGTGGTCGCAGGGATATAGCTAGCAAGGTATCCATCTTGTTCGCTTTCTCATAGAAGGTGCGTTTGGCCCATATCATAGCCCTTGCGGTATCATCCAGAAGAGTTTCTCTAATCGAGATCCTTATGTTCTGCAATGATGTCAAATTGGCAGGTGTAGGGTCCGATTTGTGTCTGTTTTCCGCCGTTCTCAATGCTTCCAGTAATGTGGCCAATCGTTGAGATTTACGTCGCTTTTTCAACGTCGCTTCTCTGATCATTACACCCCTAATTGACAGTCTTATGGGCTGCCCACACCGTAGCCTTCGTAACTCCTGACTCCGCTTCCCTTTCAAAATAGTCCCTGAGTTCCGAACGAATAATCTCTACAATAGCTGGGTCTTGGAGTAGACACGTATTCAACCTCCACGACCAAGGGGACGCCGCGCTTAGCCTGTCTAGGGTAAGGGGGATATCTGCGTGATCCGACCAGGTTATGGACCCCACCCTGGACTCTGATACCCTGGGAACAGTTAGTGAGTTTACAAGAAATAGGTCTATCCTTGAATACGTGTCGTGCGGTGGCGAGTAAAACGTATAATCAGTATCGTCCGGATGTTGAGCCCTCCATATATCCAGCAAATCTGTGTGTTGCATAAAAGTGTGTAACAATTTATCTTGCCCTCCCCGTTTGTGCGATCTCGGAGCTCCCCTACAGGGTCCCCTGTCCATCGCTGGGGATGGTGCCGCGTTGAAATCCCCCCCTACGATAACCATACCATGTGGCAGCGAGTTGAACACACGGGTCATCTCTGTCCAGAATTCCCTGGACTGCTCGTTAGGGGCGTAGAGATTGAGGACATGGATAGTGTGAGAGTGTAAGGACCCTGATACTAAAACATAGCGTCCGCTCGGATCCGTACTGACCTTGCTAACCCTGATCGGGCATCTATGATGTATAAGAATAGCTACCCCGTTCCTCTTATTGAGTGCTCTGGCCTCAAACGAGGTCCGAAATGTATGATCTTTAAGGGCAAACTTAGCTGATTTTGGTAGGTGCGTCTCCTGCGGGAAGGCTATATCCGGGTTCATGCGCTTCAGTTCCCGAAACATGAGACGTCGCTTTTTGGGGGCATTTAGACCCTTAACATTAAGGGACATTAGTTTCACAGGCATAACTCGTCTTGTGGAATATCGCTATTGTGGAGCCTACCGACACGACCATCTGTGGCCAAGATACTGAGGGCGCTCCTCGATTTTCCCCCCCCAGAGGGGAGATATGATGGGTAAGGGCAGAGGGTAGAAGGAGAAGAAGGAAAAACAACATAACATTTTGTACAAAAGTCGCCTGGTCTTACCTAAAGCCAGGCGTATTCGGGGTATATGTCCCGTCATCCCCATAACTAAGAAAAAGCTCTGGGATGTTCGGGACATGGACCAGCCAATAATGGCACTACTTGAGTGCCAACTGAGGTTAAGTATAGGAAAAAAACACTGTAGACCCTGCATAACCCTAAACGGCAGGGAGGGCATACAAAACTGAGTAAATGAACCAGAGTATCTAAGAGAATTTCACTTTCTAATGAGCAAATTTTGTATGGAGCAAGTTTCTGTGAATTCTTACCTTTTTGAAACGTTCATATGAGACTCTCTGTAGTTTATCAGAAATTTAAGGCAGAAGTTAACAAGCACAGAACAAGTTCAATGGATTTTCTGCAATTTTCAGTCCTCTGTGTAGATATGTTGGCTTACAAAACAAATGCCAAAATTAAAGTGGCTTGGAAAAAGAGAGTTTAAAACGGATCCCTTTTTTCAAAAAGGTTAAAACAGACTGGAAGATTGATAGGCCTCGAATCAATGCAAAAGAAGCACAAAATTAAAAATGTTAAGGTGCAAACTGTTGATCTCTCGGATTAATCTCCCCAGTGAGTTCTAAGTGGAAAGGAAGGGTCCTTGTCTGATGGGGAATTCAGTTCTAAGGACAAGAGAATGGTTGGTGTATTATCATGTGTTCTAAATTTTCCCGTTGTGCACCAACTTCTGATGTTTTTAGGAAATCTTGAATTTCTGTATCGTCTGAAAATCGCAATTTTACATGGTTGCATTAACTTGTTTTCCCTTTTTTTTTTTTTCTCTCTCTCTCCTCTCCCTCCCTAGATTGCATTGTTGTCTGGCCCTCCTGGACTTGGAAAAACAACTTTGGCACATGTGATTGCAAGACATGCTGGTTACAATGTGGTGGAAATGAATGCCAGGTCAGAGCAATACAAAATATTTTTTTTCACCATATAAGGGAGTTCTTATTGCAACGGCAAAAACCTGATTTGAACTTTATGAAACGACACACCATATTTAACCCCTTCAGGACGGAGTCAATAGTGCACGTTCTGATCAAAACAAAACGTAAACAAAAACTGGAATTTGCGCTATGTGTCTGTTCACCCGTAGTTCCCCTCTTTCAAATTATATGCACCCACACTTATTATATATCATTTTGTTCAGGAGAAACAGGGCTTTAATCTATCATTAACTATTCATATATGGAACATCATTTATTATGAATAAAAGTAAAAAAAATGTGAGAAAATAAGATTTTTTTTTAAATTTGCATTTCCGTCTGACATTTTAACTGTGAATGTCATAATACTGTTAGGTTTTACTGCAAAAAAAATGCACATATTTGTAATCAGCGATGTCTCACGAGTACAACAGTACCCCCCATTAACAGGTTTTATGTTGTTTTGGAAAGTTACAGGGTCAAATATAGAACATTACATTTTCAAATTGAAATTTGCCAGATTGGTAATGTTACCTTTGCGACGGTGTGGTAGCCCAGGAATGAGAATTACCCCCATAATGGCATACCATTTGAAAAAGTAGACAAGCCAAGGTATTGAAAGTGGGGTATGTTTAGTCTTTTTTAGTAGCCACTTAGTCACAAACACTGGCCAAAGTTAGCGTTCATATTTGTTTTTGTGTGAAAAAAGCAAAAAACGAATATTTGGCCAGTGTTTGTGACTAAGTGGCTACTAAGAAAGACTGGACATACCCCACTTGCAATACCTCGGGTTGTCTACTTTTGCAAATGGTATGCCATCATGGGGGTAATTCTCATTCCTGGGCTACCATACGCTCTCAAAGGCAACATAACCAATCTGGCAAATTTCAATGTGAAAAAAATGAAATGCAAGCCTTATATGTGACTCTCTAACGTTCCAAAACACCATAAAACCTGTACATGGGGGGTACTGTTATTCTCGGGAGACTTCACTAAACACAAATATTAGTGTTTTAAAACAGTAAAACATATTACAACAATAATATAGACCATAAAAGTGCAGTTCGCTTGTAAAAAATGCAAAAAACTTCACTTTTACTTAAAATATCATCGTTGTAATACAATTTACCAGTTTGAAACACGAATATTTGAGTTCAGCGAAGTCTCCCGGGTAAAACAGTACCCCCTATGTACAGGTTTTATGGTGTCTTGGAGAGTTACAGGGTCAAATATAGTGCTTGCAAATTAAATTCTCTGCACTTTCTCCCTGTGTTGTCATGCATGTCAATCAAATTTTAATTAATCAAATCACATAATTACGTTAAAAGATTATTTAAATATACATGTAGAATTTTAATATATATGCATTTATAGGTATTTAAATTCTACGTGTATACTGATGTAATCTTTTATGTAATTATATGTATTTATCTATATATATATATTTGCGGTTATTTGCATTTTATATATAGATAGATATATATAGAATGTCATTCTAAGTGTATTTTGTTACCGATATATATATATATATATTAATAACAAAATACAGTTAGAATGAAATTACATATGCATATATAATTTATATTAAATTTTGTTTCAATATTTTATTTATTTATTTTATTATTTAATTTATTTATTATTTTAATTATACGTATTTATATATAATATATATATGTACATCTATTATATATATAATATATATACATATTATATATATGTAATGTCATTCTAAGTGTATTTTAATATTAATATATATACTTATATTAATATTAAAATACACTCTGTATGACGTTACATATATATAATATGTATATATATTATATATATAATAGATGTACATATTATATATATATATAAAAATGCATTTATTTTATTTTTACACATGTCTAATTATTTTTTTTAATTCTTCCCACCAGCAGGGGGACTGTCTGATATTTCAAACAGTCCCCCTGCTGGCATATCCACAGCCAGCTATAGGGGGCCATGTGATCGCTCTTTGAGAGTGATCACATGGCCCCCGGGGGCCTCATTTGCCGTGGGAGGGCTGCCTGGGCTGTGAGGCAGTCCTCCCGAAGCGGATCGCGGCGGAGGTAAGTATAACTTACCTCCTGGGGCTGCAAGCCGTTACGGCGTGCTATGCCGTCATAACGGCGTTAAAGCCCACTTAACCCGTGACGGCATAGCACGCCGTAACGGCGTTAAGGGGTTAATTGCAGGGTCTTTTCAAAAATAAACTTTGTTCAGCTTGCCTTTGTTTATTAACCCCTTAAGACCGCAGCCAAATGTACAAGTTGTGAACCAAAAAAAATGTAAACAAACCACAGATTTTGACTATATGTCTGTTCAACAATAATTGACCTCTTTCATATTAAAACAGGGCTTTCATTTAACATCAAATATTTAGGTATGGAACATAACGTAATATGAATAAAATATAAAAAAATGAGAGAAAATATGATTTTTTAAAATTTTCTTAGTTCTATGGGACATTCTAACTGTGAATGTCATAATACTGTTTGCTTTTACTGCAATAAAATACACATATTTGTATTCAGCGATGTCTCACGTGTAAAACAGTACCCCCTATGTACAGGTTTTATGGTGTTTTGGGAAGTTACAGGGTCAAATATAGCTTGTTACACTTTTCACTTTTTTCACATTGAAATTTGCCGGTTTGGTTACGTTGCCTTTGAGACTGTATGGTAGCCCAGGAATGAAAATTACCCCCATGATGGCATACCATTTGCAAAAGTAGACAACCCAAGGTATTGCAAATGGGGTATGTCCAGTCTTTTTTAGTAGCCACTTGGTCACAGACACTAGCCAAAGTTAACGTTAATATTTGTGTGTGTGTGTGAAAAATGCAAAAAACTAATTTGAAAGCCAATTTTGGCCAGTGTTTGTGACTAAGTGGCTACTAAAAAAGACTGAACATACCCCATTTGCAATACCTTGGGTTGTCTACTTTTGCAAATGGTATGCCATTATGGAGGTAATTCTTATTTCTGGGCTACTATACGGTCTCAAAGACAACGTAACCAATCTGGCGAATTTCATTGTGAAAAAACTGAAACGCAAGCCTTAAATTTGACTCTGTAACTTTTGAAAACACCATAAAACCTGTACATGAGGGGTACTGTTATACTCAGGAGACTTTGCTGAACACAAATATTTGTGTTTCAAAACAGTAAAAAGTATGACAGCAAAAATATCGTCAGTGTAAGTGCCGTTTGTGTGCGAAAAATGCAATAAATTTCACTTTCCCTGACGATATCATTGTTGTAATAAATTTTACGGTTTTGAAACACAAATATTTGTATTCAGCGATGTCTCCCGAGTAAAACAGTACCCCCCATGTACAGGTTTTATAGTGTCTTGGAAAGTTATAGGGTTAAATATAGTGCTAGCAAATTAAATTCCCTATACTTTCGGCCTGGGTTGTTAGGCAGGTCCTGCAAATTGTAATTAATAAAAGGACCTAATTATGTAAAATTATTACATAAATATATATGTAAAATTATTATATATACACGTGTGTGTGTGTGTGTGTGTGTGTATATATATATGTATATAATTTTTTTACTATTTTTATTTATATATAGGTATACATATAGTGATGTATACGTATATACTTGGGTATATACATATATATTATTTTGTTCTACGTGTATTTTGATATCTATATCTATATATATACAGTTAGAACGAAATTACACACATATATATGTTTAATTATTTTTTTTTTATTTTTTTTACGTATTTACATATTTTTTATTATTTTATATATATATATATATATATATATATATATATATATAATTATGTATATATTTAATCAATATCCTTCTACGTGTATTTTGATATTAATATATATATATAATTATATATATAAATATTAAAATACACTTAGTGTATGTGTAAATGTGTGCATATATATATATATATATATATATATATATATATATATATATATATATTAATGATGTAAGTATTTTATTTTTAACTTTAATTTTTTTTTTTTTTAACAGGGGTTAATAGGGGAGGAGAGGGGCAGAGACAGTGTCAGCCAGTGATTTTACATCACTGGCTGACACACAGGATCAGTGATCACAGTGACTGGCTGTCACTGTGATCACCTCCTGCAGATCGCGGTAATTGGCCACAGGGGGAGTGCCTGGGTGGCCAGGCATGCCCCCCACCGCGATCTGCAGGGGGATCCTGCCTGCAGTTACTATGGGTCAGCCAATAGGCTGACACATAGTAACTCTGATCGCAGTGACAGGCTGTCACTGCGATCAGATCGCAGGGAGAGGCTGTCTCTGCATTCAGATCGCAGAGACAGCCTCTCCCTGCGATCATAGCCTGCAGATCGCGGTCACTGACCGCAGGGGGACTGCCTGGGGGGCCAGGCATGTCCCCCGACCGCGATCTGCAGAGTGAAAATGCGGCCGGCTCCATGTGTCAGCCAATTTTAAAATCGGCTGACACATGGTAAATACCGATCGCAGTGACAGCCTGTCACTGCGATCGGAAGCTGCAGACCGCGGTCCCCAGGCACAGGGGGGCTGCCTGGGGGGCCAGGCATGCCCCCCGACCGCGATCTGCAGCGGCCATGTTCCGCCGGCCACGTGGGGGGTAAGACCGCCCAGGACGTACCATGCCGTCCTGCGGCGTTTAGAGCCGCCCAAATAAGGACGGCATGGTACGTCCTGCGGTCTTAAAGGACCACTCTAGGCACCCAGACCACTTCAGCTTAATGAAGTGGTCTGGGTGCCAGGTCCTTCTAGGGTTAACCCATTTTTTCATAAACATAGCAGTTTCAGAGAAACTGCTATGTTTGTGAATGGGTTAAGCCTTCCCCTATTTCCTCTAGTGGCTGTCTCACTGACAGCCGCTAGAGGCGCTTGCGTGATTCTCACTGTGAAAATCACAGTGAGAGCACGTAAGCGTCCATAGGAAAGCATTGTAAATGCTTTCCTATGTGACCGGCTGAATGCGCGCGCAGCTCTTGCCGCGCGTGCGCATTCAGCCGACGGGGAGGAGAAGAGGAGGATCGGAGGAGGAGAGCTCTCCGCCCACCGCTGGAAAAAGGTACGTTTTTACCCCTTTCCCCTTTCCAGAGCCGGGCGGGAGGGGGTCCCTGAGGGTGGGGGCACCCTCAGGGCACTCTAGTGCCAGGAAAACGAGTATGTTTTCCTGGCACTAGAGTGGTCCTTTAACCCCTTAAGGACCAAACTTCTGCAATAAAAGGGAATCATGACGTGTCAGACATGTCATGTGTCCTTAAGGGGTTAAGGGGTTAAAGTTCTGCATCTTTAACTTGTGTCAGAAGCACGTAAACGTTGTCTAAAGTCAAACAAATATATGAACCAAGTATTAACTTTGTTTTTTTTTTTTTTTTGTTTGTCTGTTACTGAATGTCCCGCAATTTATTTGAGCCAACCAGCAATTTATGGGGTTCTATGCAATTTATATTTATACAGATTTTTCTGAACACACTAGTGCAATCTGTCAGTAGCAAAGCAGCAAGATTTTAAAGTTTCTTGCAAAAAAAAAGAGAGGAGTACATTTAAGGCTACATACAAACATTTAATTACTGTTTCGTACATAGAAGTATGTTTAGCTGTTCATTGAGTGAGTTATCTGCTTAATATGAATGTTTATGCATTTTCCCCATAATCTTTTTTTTTTTTTTTTTTTTTTTTTACTTCTCAGTGACGATCGCAGCCCTGAAGTATTTAAAACCCGAATAGAAGCAGCAACCAAGATGAAATCTGTTTTGGGAGTCAATGAAAGACCAAACTGTCTGATCATAGATGAAATCGATGGTGCTCCAACGGTAAGATTAAGGGAGGAATTACAAATGATCCAATAAATTGCATCAACGTTGTTCTTCGGTATGGCAGACTTTTTACATTTCCTAATTACTCAATGTGTAGTAGCTCTACCGATTGGTATTTATAATCCTATTTTTGTTTCTCTTGCCTACATACCACTAGTGAATAAGCTTCAGACGGCGACGGATTGTCTGTGCTGTTAGTCAAGTTTTGATTTGTAGGATTTTTTTATTTTATTTTTATTTATTATTATTATTATATTTGGTAACTATGAATGCTGCAGTGCTGTTAAATTGCGACCTAGAGTGTACCTATTTTACTTGTCAGTCATCTTTCTCAGGCATGCTTGGCATCCCAGCAGAACATGGCGTACAACAAAAATATGGCTCTTTCGTTGTTTGACAATGAATACAGAATTTCAAGTGCCAGAAAACTTAGCACTTCTGTGTTTGTCATGGAAGGGAGTCCCTTTTAAAGATGTTGTTACCTGAAAAAGATTTACATTTAATCAATAAATTGATTTACTGTAAAGCTTTCAGGTGATGCAGCATTTTGTATCTTTATAAATTATTCTCATCCCCGTTCCTGTTTTACTCTTCTCTGTATACTTTCTCATCCACACTGCCTGGCCCAAAGGAAAGACCGTGAGCCAAGATGGATGTAGGATAAAAATGTGTGGATTTCATGCACTAAATGTGTTTCAGTATCATTTTTTTCAGCTTCTAACCGTTTAAAAAAGTTTTTTAGTTCTGTTTTTTTTTTATTTATTTTTTTACTGCTGTCATGCTAATTTTTGTTTTCTCAAACTGATACCTGTTTTCTACACCTGTTATAAAGCATGCATAACAATGCTTTTATAATTATATACAAAATGAAAGGGGAAGCGTATAACAAAGTCTAAAAAAGTCAACTAAACTAAGCCATTAAAACTGCCAACTTTTAGTTTTATCAGCAACTTCCGAACTTAGAGTTTTTGTGATTTTTTTTATTTTTTACAAAACTGCTCTATATCAATTATTATACTCTGAATGACAGTCAGAAACTAGTTTGGCCATTATGTACTGAACTTTAGTTATTTTTTTTTTTTTATAATCTTTCCCAATCTGTTAGGTTTCCATCAATATGCTGCTGAGTTTAGTCAACTGGAAAGATGGCAAGGACACAGAGTCTGGTAGCGAGCTCACCATGGGAAAGAAGAAAAAGAAGGATGGGGGTCTTCTACTGAGGCCCATTATTTGCATCTGCAATGACCAGTGAGTAGTTGGAATGGCATAAAGTGATGGATTCACCTACACAGTGCTAATCTTTCGAAACACATACTTACCCTGTGTGCAAACTTCAATCCCTGTGGGGTTCTTGCATGGACTGTAATGTCCAGCCACATTATAACAATCTAAAACATTGCTTGTGCATAACTTTAAATCCTTATCTTTTATCTAAAATGAATTAGGTTTTTAGTATGTGAATGTAAACAAATTGCATATTTTAGTAGCAAATAGCTGATCGAAGTGTGAAGAAAATGAAAGCTGTCAACATATTACACGCTACAGGACTCTCAGGTTGTTAAAAAGACAAGTGTGTGATGAAAAAAAAAAGTGCACATTGTAAGATTGTCTTGCGGCTTTGAGTGACCCTTCTCTCCCCTTCTTTCTTAATGCAGGTATGTCCTATCGTTACGGCAACTGAGGCAGCAAGCTTTCATGTTACATTTTCCTCAAACTCTCCCCTCCAGGCTTGTACAAAGATTATATGAGGTAAAGTGGCTGTCCTACAGAAACCACAGGTTTCTTTCTCTAAAAAATCAGTACAAATTCCATCAAGAGGCACGGGGGAGGTATTCAGTTATTCACTTAATTGTGCGTTTCCAAACAGTGTGCATCATTTAGGCATTAATTGTTGATTTCTTCACCCTCCTCCTCATTTCGCAGTTTACCAAAACCCCATCTAGTAAAAAAAACCTTTAATGGTAAGTTAAAATCTGTGTCCCAAAAACTTGTATATTGAAACATGGTGAAAAGGAACTAATATGAGGTTTATTTCATTTACAAATTGTCATAAAAAAAGGTAGTAATCTCTCTAAATGTAAAAAGCCTTTTCTCTCTCCCTATATATTTGCTTGCTTATCCAATGAGTACAGGATTTGGGTGACCTCTTGAGAATTTATTTAATTATTGCTTGCCTCTCATACTAGCTTTAATCATGTAGAGAGGAGACTTTGCCTATAGTAGATATAGGCACAAACAAGAACAGTCCTGAGCTAAATTGTTATGGATCTTTACCCTACATGTGAAACTGTGCATCCCCAGACTAGCCTGTCAGCTAGATACTCCTGATAGACCTATAGGACTCAGTCCGTAAGGTGTCTACATCTGAATTGCTCTTTTGACTTAAAGAGGCTATATAAAACTAAAAACCAAACAAAATTGTAAAATAGAGAAACAGAGAATGAATAAAACCTTAATTGCTCAGTGAGTTTTCTCTTTGGAACATCTCTAGCAAGTCTCGGCCACATTTCTTCTTTTTTAATCCCCAAAGAAATTTTGTAACAAAGACAACCACATTAACACTCCTCATCCCGTTATTTCTGGGATTTATCGGGCAAGTCGATACGAGCACTTCTTGTTCAATGAACAGCTGTACTATGATGACATATTGACACAGTCACGTCTCGCTGAGCTTGTATTGTATCTAGGTTACGTGGCAGCACTGGGAGGTTCGCTCTAATTAGCCATTTTGGCTGTAAATGTTTGGCTGTGTATGTTGATCCTGTATTCTGTTAATTCACACCTGGTGCCAAGCAGCTGTTCAATTCTAACTTGGCAGAAACTCTGTGCCACTTAACGCTCAACTGCCAGAAACGCTGTTGGGAAAACAAATCCCACCTGGGCAAAAAAAATTGTGTGCTGTTATCAGATTTTAGCCTTTTTGGTATTGGAATACACACCGTGAAGTTTAGCTAGCAGTTTATATTGTCGTTTTTTTTTTTTTGTTTGTTTTTTTATTATATCATCCCTCCTTTGCCATACTAAAATTATTTTCATTTTATTTTGATATTTTGGAGCAGTAAATGTGAGAAGTCTGCATAATCGTGCTCATTTTATTGCGGTTTCTTTAATTAAAAAGCAGTGCCCTCTGTGAGTGCAATAAACTGACACGAGAAAGGACCCACACCTCGTCCCAAGATTATTGCTTTTATATATTTTACTGTGTGCATTTAAAAACAAATCTATTCAGAATCCTGTGTTAATGCTGCCGTGTGTTTTTTTTTTTTTTTGGTTATATGGACGTTAGACCTAGCTCGTTTATTGGGGTAGAGAATTATGTTGTATAACTTCTATCAACGGTTATTCTTGCTTGTTTATAGATTACCATCAAGCAGGATATGAAGGCTGATACAGGAGCTCTCATGGCATTGTGTGAGAAAACAGAGAACGATATCCGATCCTGTATAAATACACTGCAAGTATGTATTCTTCAATGTATCGGTTATTCAGTTATGTCAGTTAATGGAAAACTTAAACATACTTATAACTTTTTTTGTCCTGGTTTTTATCGATGGAAGTATTTATGTAGCGGCGGGCTCCCTCCCTTTAGGTTTATAGGAAAGGAATACATCAAACTCCTGTTTAGGAGCCATCACTCTTAATTCCCCAGTCTTTGTGACTAGTCGAGTGGTGGGAATCCTCAGTTTGCCAACAATGATGATCGGGAGAACATCATTTTAGCAAGTTTCCTGATGCTAGTATTCACATCTGCCTCAGAACTAAGCAACTGCAAAAACGTAGGGAAGGAAAGTCTTGGTGGAATGTACAGTTAACAAAATGATGGATACTATGCAGCTTATATCAATATCACTGTCCTATCAGATGGGATGAGCTAACCTGTTGGTAAATGCTGCCACGATGAACCGGGAAATGGCTCTTTCTGTCATCTATTTATTCCGATCGTGTGTGAGTGTATGTATGTAAGCAACTCCTAAAATTATCTGCGTACAAAAATTTGTCCGTAATAGTTTTGGGAAATCAGGGAATGTTATGTTTATCTCATTAGACTTTGCCTCTTTTTGTCTTTCAGTTTCTGCATGGGCGAGGTAAGAAAGAACTTAACATGAGAACTGTTCAAACTATGAATATAGGCCTCAAGGATCAGAATAAGGGCCTGTTCTCTGTGTGGCAGGAGATTTTCCAGCTCCCCAAAACTCAGAGGTGAGATTCCTCTATTACTAAAGAGATTATACTGCCCAACTTTTCCTACAATTATGTCTTGCTCTTCTCAAAAACATTTAGTGTGTGTGTATATGATTAGAAAGTTCTAACTTGTGAGTTATATAATATTTTCTCCTTTTTGACCCTCTCTCTGACTCGCCTTTTATATTGTTTAAAGGAAACGGATCGGTCAGGCTGTCTTGCCCTCTGACTTACAGCAGTTTCTGGGAACCTACAGTGACCCAGTCAACCAAAACAGAACACCTCTCAGTGCCATTGCTCAAAGGTTTCATCATATTCTGCACCTGAGCACCTCTACTGGGGAATATGAGAAGCTAACTATGGTATGTGGAAATATTGGGATTATTTGTTGTACATGTCTTTTATCCGGTGCACATTCGTACTTGCTGTCACCAAATAATGGTGCAAGTGTATTTGGTTGCAAGCTGTAGGTAAAATGAAAGTTGCTCAAAAGTGATTGTTTAATCACTCAATTTCCGAAATTGCAATGCCATATGTTATCATTCTACGTATAGTGGTCCATGTATTGATAACTATTATTGCTTGCAAGATGAGTTTATTGGAAAAATAGTAACTACTCTGTCCTGTGTTTAGTAACTACTCTGTCCTGTAGATTACAAATTCAAGGAGCATAGTGAGTGCTTGAGCAACATTTCTATGTAATGTAATTCAGAATTCAGAATGCAAACTCACCTGGCTGTGAATTGGATCATGATTACCCTTAAATCAATTCCAGTCTAATGTTCTCGCTTCTGCTTTTTAAAATAGACATTGGGTGGTCTGTTAAGGATTTTGTGTTTTTGTTTGGGTTTTTTTGTGCTTTGGTTGATTTGAACAAATCCTGTGCATTCTTCTCGGATCATGTCCAATAGTTTTCAGTACTGATACACTCATACTGATCATACTCACATAAGATAACTACTTTAGCTTAAACAATAACATTTATTTACAAACAATGGCACCACAATATGCCTTATATCTGTTTATGGCTAAACTAGAACAGAAATTAATTTAAGCACAAAACTACAAACCTTTTATTAACTACCGCTACATTGATGCTCTATAAAGTAATTTCGTGACTCTTTTAAATTCTTTATTTTTATTGTGCATACGTGAACAAGTCGGCCTGCACCGTCACAATAACGGGCGCAAGACCATGCATAAAACACAATGAAACAGGTTACATACGGTATTAGTCTTCATGAGTTGTCATTGGTTTCATTTTGCTGCTTCAGCACATTTTTATATTTAAAGGTATTACTGCTTATCTTGTATGAAACGGCGTTTATGCTAGGCATAGTTATGAGAAACAAAACAGAATAGAAAAACGCAAATGTTTAAGTGTAATATAGGCATAGCTTAGGATTACAATTTGCTTCTTTTGGTGTTTGTCTAGCTTAGTCAAGTAAAGTGTTTGCAGGCTTAATCAGCGTAATCAGGTTAAGTGTTTGTAGGCTTTAGTCGCGTTAGTGTTTGGTCTCTAATGCGTCGTTTGGACTGAACGGTTGATTTCTAGCTTGGTCTGCCTCGGGTGCCACCTTTAAGTGTGTGGAGGTTCGTGAGGTTGATCTGCTTCGGTCCCCTAAGCAGGTCGGAGGTCTACACGTTTAGTTATAGGGGTGTTTGTCAGGGCTGGTGTGCAGTAGTATCGTCTGTGGTAGTATGCGTCTGCCTGGTGCTGTGTCATGTGATGTGGTTGTGAGTTACACTACCTACTGGTTGCGCTGCATTATTGACAGGTGAATTAGGGTGTATGTGGGTCTGTGGGTTCCGACTGTTGTTTCTGTGTGTGTAGGTCTGGAGCAGCATTTCAAGTGTCCATCATAGAGTTCAGAGATAGTGTCCAGTGTTAGCCGATGCCTCGGCTTGGGAGTGGGCTTAGATGGCTGCAGTAGATCCGGTGGCAGAGTTCCAGTAAGCCCTCCTCGGGGCCCTGGATCATCCTGGGGGTCTGCTTCAGTGGATCGCGGTGTCGGGTGCTTCTGACGAGGGTCGCGATCTTTTCCGTGTAGGGGCTGCCGAGGGTTCCCGTGTGGAGTCTCCCTCTGTGCCCTCGGGTGCTCCACGCCTGTGGTTGATGTTTGGGGTAAAGGCTTCTAGATGTCTCCGGCTTGAATGGGCTCGCATGGTCCGTGCGTCATGGGTACTCGGGGGGAACCCCCTCTTTTCCCGCCTTTGGTCTCTCCGCTCGTGTTCCCTTGCCGGAGCTTGTAGCCGCTTAGGGTGTGTTGTTGGCTTGTTTTGGTGACTTGTGAAGTCTGTGAGTTGGCTCTGCCGCCTGGGTAGCCCCGCATATCGTGGTGAGTTGCTCTTTGTGTATCCATGTGGCTGCGTGCTATCCGCCATCTTGGAATGCTTCCACTGGGCTGTGTTCTGCTGCTGGGTTCGTGTGTGGGCTCGACAGTTATCTATTGTCTGCGGTGGTCGCCCGTGGGTACCGGGATAACCCCCACCGGTCCAGGGGGGGGGGACAGCCGGACGCCGTTCGGAGACCCGGGGGAGCGGCCGTCTCTCCCTGGCTCAAGCTCAAATAGGCCCCAGGCCCCAATCGGGTTACTCCAGTGCCGTACCGGTTCGTGTGTGGTATCGCCGTGTGCCCCTTCATCTTGTGGACAGTTTGGGAGTCAGTTTGGGTCGGTGGCTGCTGGTGGCACGGA
This sequence comes from Pelobates fuscus, assembly GCF_036172605.1. NCBI lineage: Eukaryota > Metazoa > Chordata > Amphibia > Anura > Pelobatidae > Pelobates > Pelobates fuscus. The sequence continues at coordinate 155,797,545 of NC_086324.1, read as the reverse complement.
GTTGGCTCCGAATTTCTGGCCCAGATCCCAGAGCTCAGACGACACACGTCTGATCTGTTCAGCGGTCAGGCTCCGCCCCCCTTCGTGACTCTTTTAACTCTTTCCATCGATAAAATGTAAATTGGGGCTTTTTGCTACACTTTTGTTTTTAAATTAGTTCTTTGCACTTTTTCATTGAGCTGCTATATATTTTTTACACTACAGCTATATGTTAATGTATGGGTATGTGGGTACAACACACAGACTTCTGGATTAGTATTTGCCCGTTACCCGTCTCTCTCCTCTTTAACTTGCGATCACTTCCCAAAAGCTCGGCGCTATGAATTTGTTAGTCCAATAAAAACGGTATTAAAAGAAACTGCAATGCTTCCTTAATTTTGCAGTAAACTGAACGGCACACTTAAGCACACAAAAGCAGAAGTATTCACCAAGTGGTCCCAACAATACAGGACACATGCACCCTGCAACACTGAATTACAATTGTTCCACATGGAATTCATTCAGCTATAACTGGGAACACTCTGTTTCAACCCTGATCTGTATTTGTCAAAAGCCTGGTCCATGTAGAAATATTTCCTATCTGCCAATGGTTTGGCTGGGTAAACCTTTAATAGAAGCTCTGAAATTCACCAGTACGGAGTTAATATGTATTGTAATTCCTTTTTGAAACAGTCTTGGTACGGCTAGCATGTTCTGTAAAGTATACGATCGTATTGATCTAATGTCTTCCTATAGTGTGCCACTGCACATTGTTTGGGTGTGTTGTTTTTTTTTTTTTTTGTTTTTTTTTGCAGGTTTTATAATGATTATTTAGCTGACATTCTTTCCTTTCCGTTCTTGTTTTCAGGGATTATATGACAACTTTCTGAATATGAAGGTGAAAGAGTCCAACTTCCATACAGTTTGCGTGGCTCTGGATTGGCTAGGGTTTACAGACATTGTGAACACGACTATAATGCATCGGCAGAACTTTCAGCTCATGCGATACCTCCCTTTCCTCCCTGTTGCGTTCCATCTCTTCTTTGCAGCTTCACATATCCCACGCATAGCTTACCCCAACAGCCACTACGAGGTATGCTCTAATAATTGCTTGTCTTACATATCACAAAACGGTTTACTGGGCAATGTCAGAAAAAAAAACCCAGTCATCTTGCATACAGAAAATACAGATGGAGATAAGTGGAAATTAAATAGCTCCTATCCTCAAATTAGCTTGATCTTCTAAGTTTGATCTCTCAATTACATCTTTAATACAATGTGATGTCTGTTGAGTGATGTTTTCATTTTGAGAATTGAATAAAATGAGTGATGTCATGCAGCAAGAGAAGTGCTTGGCGAAACAAAGAGGTGGTGGAATTTGGTGGTAGAGTGGCATAAAAAGTGCGATGGTGAAATGAAGAGGGCCATAAAAACATCTCAAATTAAAATGTACAATTTATATTGCTGTAGTTAGAAAAGGTTCTTTCTAATCCGTCCGTATACTTTTTGTTTTAATCAAATTGTCTTTTTGTTTCACCACTAGGCCCAGTCAAGGCTGAATCAGATGCAGAATCTCCTAATGGCAATGATTTCAGAAATTTCTCCTGGTATCCGTGCACGTGTTGGACTCCAAACATTGGTTCTGGACGCCCTGTGTCTTCTCCTGGATGTAATTTCTCCAAAGCTGAGGCCGGTATGTAATCAATAGGCCATTTAATAAAAAAAAAAATGTCTAATATACTTGTAATAAGGAGCCAATTGTGTTTATTTTTATTTTTTTGTGTTTTTTTTTTCGTTATTAGTTTAATATGTCAACATAATACAAATTATTAATTTCTATATACCGTATATACTCGAGTATAAGCCGAGTTTTTCAGCACATTTTTTGTGCTGAAAAACCCCAACTCGGCTTATACTCGAGTCAATAGTCTGTATTATGGCAATTTGCATTGCCATAATACAGACAGGGGCTGTGGGGGCTGTGAGAGAGCGTTACTTACCTCTCCTGCAGCTCCTGTCAGCTCTCTCCTCCTCCGCACCGTCCGTTCAGCACCTCGGTCAGCTCCCAGTGTAAATCTCGCGAGAGCCGCGGCTCTCGCGAGATTTACACTGTGAGCTGACAGAAGAGCTGAACGGACCGGCGGAGGAGGAGAGAGCTGACAGGAGCTGCAGGAAAGGTAAGTAACATCTCTCTGCAGCCCCCACAGCCCCCTCCTACACAGTGCCCATCCACTGGACCACCAGGGAAGGAGCCCCCCTCCCTGGCCAGCTAGCAAGCAGGGAGGGGGGACGAAACAAAAATAAATTAATAATAAAATAATAATAAAAAAAAATAACATTACAAATAATAAATAATAATAATAAAATATGAAAATAATTAAAAAAAATAAGTAAATAAAAAAAATAATGAAAAAAATATATTAAAATAATGTAAAAAAATAATAAAATTGCCCACACACCCCCCCAAGGCTCTGCAACACACACATACACACACACACATACACACACACACATACACACACACACATACACACACACACACACTGCACTCATACACACACACTGCACTCATACACACACTGCATTCATGCACACACTGCATTCATGCACACACTGCATTCATGCACACACTGCATTCATGCACACACACACTGCATTCATGCACACACACACTGCATTCATGCACACACACACTGCATTCATGCACACACACACTGCATTCATGCACACACTGCATTCATGCACATACACACTGCACTCATACACACACACACACACTGCATTCATACACACTGCATTCATACACACTGCACTCACACACACACACTGCATTCATACACACAGCATTCATACACACAGCATTCATACACACACTGCATTCATACACACACTGCACTCATACACACACTGCACTCATACACACACTGCACTCATACACACACTGCACTCATACACACTGCACTCATACACACTGCACTCATACACACTGCACTCATACACACTGCACTCATACATACTGCACTCATACACACACACACTGCATTCATACACACACTGCATTCATATACACACACACTGCACTCATATACACACACTGCATTCATACACACACTGCATTCATACACACACTGCATTCATACACACACACTGCACTCATACACACACACTGCACTCATACACACACACGCTGCATTCATACACACGCTGCACTCATACACACACTGCATTCATACACACACACTGCATTCACACACACACACTGCATTCATTATATACACACACTGGAAATAAATATTCAATAAATATATTTTTTTTAGGATCTAATTTTATTTAGAAATTTACCAGTAGCTGCTGCATTTCCCACCCTAGTCTTATACTCGAGTCAATAAGTTTTCCCATTTTTTGGGGGTAAAATTAGGGGCCTCGGCTTATATTCGGGTCGGCTTATACTCGAGTATATACGGTAAACAAAATTATGTCCCATCATTGTAGAGAATTGATATACACTTTTTAGATTAGTACTGTTTTTATGGGCCTAGTTCTGGGAGTTTTATGGTGTGCTATGATGTTTGGTCAGCTACTCACTCTTCGTTCCTGCAATGGGAAACACGTGGTTTCAAATCAATAAGTGAACAGAGGGATCTTAACAAAGTTACCTCTGCTAATCTCACCATATGATCTAGCACAATTTTTTTTTTACCGCATTAGTTTAAATACTGATGCTTTAAGCACAAGATTGTTTTCCATCAAGACTTCATTTAACAAACCACCTGTCACTGTAGGCATTGTTGGCTCTTTCTATAAGTTTTCAATCTAAAAGAGATGAAAGAGATGAGAAACAATGTCGAAGACTGTGTAGTAAACACAAGGATGCTGATAAGTGTTGTAAGTGTTCGAGGTCCTTTGAATTAGTAGAGGGGATGAGTTGGGGACTATTATAGAGATGAAAGATAAAGCAGGTATGTAGAGGCCTTTGTAAATCAGGATGGGAAATTAGTCAAAGGTAGTTTAGAGGTTAAAAAAAAAGGTTTTAAAATAATCATTATTAAAGGGAACACTGTTCTTGATAAGAGTAACTCTTGCCAAAAATAATGAAAAAAATTGACAGCTAAAACATACCTCAGGTCCAGTGTTGAAAACACCATTCAGCTGGCCGGCCACCCATTGCCCACATTAATCTGATTATAAACGCCAGCACTGTGCGGGTATGCCGGCACTGGCCCCGCCTCCTTGGCTGAGATCATCAGAATTGATTGCTTTGGATGTGTCCCTAGGCAGTAATGCAAAAACCTTTTTTAACCTTTTCAGTGTTTACATTGAAAAGCCTGCAGGGATATGCTATGCTCACCAGAACTACTACATTAAGGTGTAGTTGTTCTCGTGCTTTTAGTGTCCCTTTAAGCTTCAGATAACAGTGGAATATCCATAGAAACAGCTGGAGACATGAAAGGGGTCAAAATCAGGAAAGAAAAGGTAGATTTGGTTGTCCTCATCATGTTGGGAATAGAACATCTAATGTGGGGGGGGGGGGAGTTTGAGTGAGTGGTTTAGGATGTTTGATATTTTTTTTTTTTCCTCAATACAAAGGTGGGGTCATTAACATTTCTTGTTTTTACACCTCCTGTAAAAATACTAACACAACATTTTTTTTTTTTTTTTATTGGATTTTTCAGTAATCATGTCACAGTATAGTACAGATATCAAATGACCAGCACCATCCGTTTCTAACAAAACATTTCTGACTGCGATTCTGTACATTTTAATGTTAGACAACTGGGGTAAAAAATAAAAATATTATTATCCAACTTTCTTCTTTAACCCCTTAAGGACACATGACATGTCATGATTTCCTTTTATTCCAGAAGTTTGGTCCTTAAGGGGTTAAAGACTCCCCATACAAACTTAAATACATATCATTAAACCCATCGCTCCTTGATCTCTCATTGCTGTAATTGTCCTTACAAGGTCAACTTGTTCCCATGTGGATGGAGGTTATTTTTCTTATGTTCTTTATTTAGACCTGTAAGCCCTGGGCTCACGTTCTTTTTAATTTAAATCTTGACTGAAGTTAACGAAAAGCAATTTAATCTTGTCTCCGGGTGAGCCAAAGGGCCTGTTCAATTAGCCTGATAACTCACAATTCTTTTAAAAGCTTGGAGACCTAGACTATATAATTCGACATGCAGTTAGTAACCTTTTCCTTCTTACCGGTTACTCTGGAAATATGTGGGTCTTTCAGGGACCGTTCTCAACCCATATATGGCCTGAATATGCGATCCACTCCGAGATCAATGCAGAATGTTTTCACACTTCTTTGTTGTTCTCTGTGTGATCTAATTAGTCCGATTTCTGGCGTGTGCACGTGGCTTGCTGGGTAAAGGCAGAGTGATATTATAAGAAATTGCACAGTTAGATTTATGCGATTTTTAAAATAACCTTTTGTGAGCGTGTGCTGGTAATTGCACTTAGCTTAAAATGTTCTTATATCTGTCCTACCTTCTTAACACAGATTCCGACCACATTATAGCACCATTACCTACTTCGTTTAACGTAATGTGAAACCTTACCATACCACTCTTTATCTTAAAGCATCTCTCCCTTCCATTCTCCACAATTTTTGTAATGGCAGCAAATGAAAACCTCATCTTTCCTACAACAAAGTATAGAGAATACATGCACTTGCTCTAAATGCATAGCGAATAATAATGTAATATATTTGTGTGTGTTAGTCCACCCATTGTACAGCGCTGCAGAATTTGTTGGCGTTATGTAAATAATAAATGAACTCAAGGTAATACCACGTGTCCTGTTCCGTGATTTTTTTTGTCTATTTCACTTCTTCAGCATAAGAATTCTAAATACTTCAGGGCAGAACTCATGTGGTGCTCCTCAGCACAAGTCTAACCTTGCTCAAATTGTCCTGGCCAGCCGTATCCACTCATTGATAAGAGAAGTGTTAATGGAGCATGTTTTGGAAGCAGACCTATGATATGAGTGATCGGACACATTGATGTATGCCCTTTACCTGCATGAGCGTATCACGGCCGAGATCAATACGTTTCCTTGAAGAAAATTTTTCCCAGCTATTCTTTGATCGATGTTTGGAAGCAGTGCCTTTTGTCTGCTCACTTTCCTGGATGAATAATTGATGGTAGATAAGTGTTTGTAAACAGGAAATCTATACCTTTCCACTGCATCTCCCTAGCTGGACATATCACCTTTTAACTCTTCCCCGTCCCGGCAGATTGACGCTTTTAGTATACAGTGTTCTATAGAAGTGTTGTACATAACCTATGGCTTACCTCTAGGAGGGACAGTCTACTACTATGTTGCCTGCTTGGTAGGCAATGTTGGCTAGAAGGATCTTTTACTTGGAGTAAGATATTGACTGCAAATGATGGATGTACAGACTGGTACATTTCAGATAAGGCAAATTTCTGGTAAAATAAAGTTTTATAGCAAAACTCCAGATGATGGGTACAATGCAAAGGGGCAGTTACAATTAATTGTGCTGGTTGTTTAGGTTTTGAGGTTTTTTTTTTTTTGAGGAGTGGGAGTTTATTTTTTTTAATCTGCTAAATAATTACTCCAATTCCCACATAGTCATTCTGTACCCCCTTTAACTACTGCATATTAGATAAGTTCAGCAGTTCAGGGCCTGACGAGGCCCAAGGAAGGCCAAAACAATCGTCCAGGCTTGCTGTATCTCTCGTGCAAAGCAAATGTGCCAGCATTTTGGTCCTGAACTGCCGTTATGGGTGGGATCAGTCTGATATGCCCTGTAATAACACAAGTAAGCAGAAACTTGAGACCTGTGCGGGGATTTACTGAAGGAAAACTTAGTTTCTCTAAGCTTTTGTCCGAGTTCTCCTTTTCTTCAAATTCAGTAGTGCTATAGAAAGATGAGACTCCTCATGATTGGTTGACATCTTCCAGAGCCTGAACCTTCAAATGGATGTCTTGGTTTGGTGTGTTGTATAGGCTTTTTTGGCCAGTAACAAGTTACGGAGCCTTCTATTTATAGACTATATAGGCATTCTCATTCTGTTATCTCATCTTGCCTCCATTGACTTGAGAAATGTCTTATAGCAAATGTGTAAAGAATAAGTGGATTTTCTGTACATTGAATGTGCCTATTACAGGTCCCCCTCGCTAACTTTTCCTGCATGAATGACCTCTCAACTTAAGTGTCGTTTTCTTGTAGGTGAATACGCAGCTGTACAGCCTGAAAGAGAAGCAACAGCTGGCCGAGCTAATTAACACGATGCTGGCGTATAACTTGACGTACCACCAGGAGCGTACCATGGATGGGCAGTACATCTACAAACTGGATCCGTGAGTAGAACACCACGTAACCAGAGGTCACAGTACAGTTTCTATAGGCATTTCTGATTCACACAGCCACAAAAAATTATTGCGTCTAATGAAGTGGTGTAGTACTGTATGCATTTAAAATGGGGCAAAATTAGATCAAACTTGTCTAGGTTGCAGATACATCACAAACCACAGATAAATCAAAACAAGGAAGTATTCACATGTATGCATGAACAGTGTCAAATTAATAATTCAATCATTACACGCGCACAAGCACCCATATGCTTACCAAAAGAATTGATTGGGGACATCACACACACATAAATATGCTGTGGAGGTAAGTGTGTTTATTTACCTGCAATTAAAAACCTCATTTTATTTACCTCATTAAAAACCTCATTAGCGTCTGGTTTTAAATACCCACAGAGAACTTCACATGGAATATTGTATCCTAGATCAGGAACGTCGCATGTATAAGAACACAGACTTTGGATTTAATTATTTGAGGTCTTTGTACTAAGAGCTGAAAGCAGTGGAATGCCCATTGGTTTTCAAAATTTTAAGGGTTTCAACCAAATGTAATCAAATCAGCTAATTATATTAACCAAAATTGCACTTGCATTCGGCTGATGTTCTTTACTTGTTCAAACCAGCCAAGATGCAGTACATTTAGATGATTCTGCTATTCACAAGTAATTCTTCTCCTCATCTGGTTGATCCAGTTTCACGTATATGGACCCAGGGGAAGTGCACCCATAACTCTAAACTCTCCTAACCCTAAATCACTCTTGGGGTTTACTTCTTAACTCCTACCTACCAGTGATGAAAATTGAGACCACTTTTAAAGCTTCCTTTTACAAAGTTTAACATAGCCTTAGTAGTAACACCTGGTCCTAGAATAGTTAATACACATACACACGTTTTTGTTTAGGGGTTTGTTTTGTTTTTGGTTTTCTTTTTGTTTTTGTTTTTCTTCTGGAGCATCTCATATATTTGACCCTTCCTGTAAGGGGGTGACATTGTATCTCCTGTGCAATGTACGCCACATGCTTTCTGATGGCTGGGTTTTGGTGGGTGGGGAGGGAGGCTAGAGCTGAGATAAGCTGTGGTCTGTTACATAATCTCCAAGGAATAGTCTTCCTCGCTAACAGATTATGCCGCAGTGCTCGCTATTTGACTTATCCGCTTGCTTTGGGTATTACATGAACTGCACACTTGTCTGGAGCAGATGGCCCTTCGTACTGAAACACATTTTTTATTCCTTCAGTGTTTTCAGACTTAACCAGTTCAGCTCTGGCCTGGGACACACTCTGCAGAGCTAATCTGCTGTGTGTCACAATGCTTTGCAGTCCGCTACAAATGACCTAGATTGAGGCAGTGAAACATGCGCCAATGCCTAATGTGTCAAAAAGATTCTTCTGAAGAGCATGCCAATCTATAATGATGATTGACAGCTATTCCAATTTTGAGAATAAACCGAATCCAGAGTACATTCCTTTTTTTTTTTTTGATTGTGTTTTTTAAGAGGCTTCTTAACCCCTTCTTGTTTCCTTGTAACAGATGTTTATTGTTGTAGTTTAGCAGATAAAATTAGGTCTTGTCTGTTCAAAAGTTAATTAGCTATTGTTTCAGTATTGCAGCATGAGACTAACAAAATCTTTGTTACAGTGCTTCAAAAAAGAATTTGTAGTTCAATAATGCCTTACCTTAAATACCTTCATTTATAAGGACCAATTCCTGTATCAGATAGCAGTCTAAAAATAGTCTTTGTGTAAGGAGGCTAAAAGTTATCAAATGGTTTTCTGTAGGGATAAAAAAAAATATGAAGACATTTGGGATCAAAAAAATCTCCAGATTTTATTGTATTTATTTTTTTAAGAAGAAAATTCAAGAATAAACAATTGTATGCGTCAGATCCATCGTCAAAGCACCAATGTTCCAGGTTTTCTCAGCTATATCTATTGCAAATCATTGCTTTAGATGCACAGTGTATTAACTTCTAATTTGAAATAAAGAAAAAAAAAATGAAAAAAGTTTAGTGAATTTAATTTCCAATTTTATCAGATCTTTTTTTTCTGTCCACTTGTGTTTTCATACATGGGATAATTTGGTTTTTATACTGGATTCTGTATGGTGGCCTTTTGGTACCATGAAATTTTAGTTTCATTTGATTTTCTGGATGCATTTAAGAGAATTCTATTGGATTACTTAGTGACCTTTGTTAGGCATGTTGGAGAACGTTTAATCTGATCAGCTTCTACATGAACAGAGATTAGAACGTCTTCTCTCCTGCCATGGGTCCTTGCCGTGGGTGATAGAACTGCATGTGTTTCAGCTGCGTTTGTGTCTGCGACTTCTTATGTTTCAGGCCCGTTGCAAGGAGCCCCTTTTTATGACTGATTGGGGAATACCGCTTGCTATGGCTTTACTAATTCTGGGCATAATGTACCTAGTCATTTACCTGCCAGCCATGCAGTTACACTCCTTACTGGATCATAATCGAAACAATTATTCTGAGGACTTTGGTGTACAGATCGGGAAGAGTTAATTCCAAATATACCCCCTTTCCTGTCCTGCTTTGGATGTGTGTGTGTGTATATATACACAAATATTAACTGCGCTGAAACAGTCTGAATCATTAAGGGGTTTTGCAAAGGTTGTTTTGTAGGAGGCGTTGAGCCAGTAGGGGTGGTTGCTCAAAGTCTGTGTTGATACCTTGGAATTTTATATTTAATTCTTTTACGGCTTCTGGAATTCTAACCGAGGAATCTTGGTGCATTTCTGGAACTGTTTTTACAAAACCAGTTTCCAATGGAGTCATTACTAGACCTTGGATCTAAAACTGGAAGTAGATTTAGAATTGTTTGGTTCTGTATAACTGCAAACATGCAGCCCTTAATACATACATCTTTTTGTTTTCGAATGATTGCTGAGCATAAGACGTGCAGTTCTACTGTAGCTGGAGTACTACCTGCTATTTCTCAAAATCTACCAGGTATGCAAATAATATCTTAAGCTACTGTATCTGTGGTCCTTGTAAAATGGTTTGAGAACTCTCATCTGATTTTTTTTTTTTAATTTTTTATTTTTCCTTGAAGCAAATGACTGAAGCAAATGTTTTTTTGTTTTTTATTGAGGCATTAAAATTGTACGCGGTACAGAATGAGAGGGGAGACGATAAAGTTTCATACGGGTATAATACAATGCAGTTTTTATCATCTCTGAGTAACTGTTAGCCTCATTTTATATTAAGAAGAGTAAAACAAAGCAGGTACGTTATGCTATAAAACAGTGCTCTATCTTGCAAGACGGTCTAAATTAAACTTTTAGTTGATAAACTACGCTTTTTCATTATTCTAATAATTAGCACATTTTTAGAACTGCCTCTTCATATATTAGATGAGATCACAAAATTATGAGCTTTAGAGAAGCTTAACATGCCACTAGACCACATCAGGTGTTAAGGTAAAATATAGGTACAGGCAAGCAGTATACAGTTTGTGCAGTAAAGGTAGCTTAAACGATTATAGGCAAGAAACGTGTGTACTATATTAAGTTCTCTATTATATCAAGGATCAGTAGTGGTAACTGTTGTTTGTGATTAGTCCCATTATGGCGTTTCGGCTTTAGCCAGCAAACTCAAGTTCAGCCTATTCCCAAAGATGGGAAGCGTGGGTCTTGTGTGTTGAGGGCGCTGGTGGCTGCTGCGCTCTGACTGCTCCGTTGGGCATCCTTCCAGTCCCAGGCCGTCATCTTCGTGCAACGGACTCAGGGGGTTCTGGGGGAGTAAGCAGGAGGTTGTGATGGTAAGTGGGTGATCGTCCGCGTGTGTGGACGGTGCCGCAGGGTTCTGCCCCTAGTGGCCCTCTGCCTAGGTGATCTCTTAATGTGGGGGGAGGTTTGTGATTTGGAGACTTGGGTGATCAAAGGGGGCCCACTCACCATCCGGCTGTCAGCCTCCCGGTCGTCGTCCTGATGTTGGGGCTTTGTTGCGTTTTGTCGTGTCTCCAACCTGCCCCAGAAGCGGGTGAAGATTTCGTCCAGCCTCCTTTGGGTGATCTGTGCCGGGTTTATAGGCTCCGGCTCGGATTGCTGGGAGTTAGCACCTTTCAGGGCAAATCTGTTCGCCATTTTGTGCAGTTCTGCTGGGGCAGCGTTTCAGCAAGATTATTATTATTGCCATTTATTTAGCGCCAACAGATTCCGTAGCACTTAACACTAAGATAGGGTGAGTAACTTCGCTTTGTGCAGGCTTGGGCGGACTGGGAAACCCCCACTGGTCCAGAGGGGGGGAAGGGGGGACAGGGCTGTGTTGCAAGCTTGGGAGGGCACTAGGTCGCACAGAGTGGGGGATCGCCCATCTCACCCGTCCGGCGATGCTGCTAGGCCTCACTCCCGTCACCCTTGACAGGCACTCCGTGCACCCGCGGGCAACAGACCCGGGGCACTTCGGCTGGTTCCTTAGGTAGGTATAACTTGGTTCAGGCGTTTGTGAGGGTCCTGGCTGGCTGGTGTGCGGTTAATCAGGCTGGAAGGGAGGATTGAGCTCGGAGCTCACACGAGGCACGTCCAGCTGCCATGAAGCCCAGGCCCCACCGCAATGACTGATTTTCACCTACCTTTATTTAAATTTCATTTTTAAACTAAAACCTATTTATCTCCTAAACATCTAATAAGAGCTACATTAACCCCTTACATGGCAAGAAAATAAAGTTCAGTATTCACCCACAAGTAGAAAAGTTCGATCTCTGGAGTTGTTTCCCTTCAGCGTAGCTTTAAAGTAAAGGGAAATAGAAAAAAATATAATAAAAGTGAAAGAAAAATGTATCCGGCTTAAACTAAATGTTTTACCTGTGGTTTGTGAGCAATATGTTGCGACTTTTTTCTGTGAAATGTTGAAGTCTGTGTGAAGTTTGTCTAGTTACAAAAAATCTTGCCAAAATCTGCCAAGATATGTGACCGCTCTATGATCCAGGTTACTGCAGTGCTGGGCTACCCCCTGTCCTCGCAGTTGCCATTTTGCTCTGACATAACGAGAGTTATATATGTTGTGCATTGTTCTTTATTATAATCTGATACTTTCAGCAATTATTGACTGCAGAGCCTCAGTCACGTTGAGCAAAGCCATAGGATTAGCTGTTGGCTCTACTCCTTTGTCAGATTCTACCATTATGCATCAAGCGATGGCCCTTTTTTGGGCTCAGGAATCCAGGCTGCTTTTTTTATCCACTTTTGATTTTCATGTATTACAGAAATGTGGAAGATGTTTGCAGGTTTCCAGATCTCCCTGCCCGTAAACCTTTGACTTACCAAGCCAAGCAACTTATATCAAGAGAGATTGAACTGGAGAAGATGAGGAGAACAGAAGCCTTCCAACAAGCAAGGAATTTGGGTCAGGTGGGTTGAACAATTATGAACTAGGAAGAGATTTCATACGGAGAGAATGTTGACAAAAATACTTTGCATTAATAACGTTTCCATTTGTGCTATTGGATAAATCATACCATTTCCCAGTATGCTTACTGATTGTTTGCTTATATTGTTTATAAAACGTCGTAGGATGTATTCTAAATCTTAAATAATTGTATATTTTTAATTGTGCCATTATTGCTAGGTGGATTAGAAACCATTCTAAAAAAAAAATACGCAAATACAAAAAACATTTCATCTGAAGAGGGTTTAAAATACATATTAAAACAACTTTTTAATAACATTTCCTCTTTACATTGTGCTAGCTAAATCCTAGTCCAAATAATGTGACCAGAGTTGTGGGCTGGTCTGTTATAGTAATTTATAGGGGGCATCTTGACCATTTTTGGTGACTGGATAAGTCATTTAAAGTATTTTATTTATACAAACTAATTTCACTGCGGTTGTACGAATAGTGTGGTGATACACTCTCTGGACTGGTGGGGGATATCCCGGTCCCCACCAGAGAGCGCTACATCATCTTCAAGGCATAGCAGCTTAAACTCACCTTACAGACAAGAGGAGAGTGGCGAGCTAATATGGCCGCCGCACCGACCGAGCTCTACTGGGAAATTAAGTTTCAGGCGACTTTCGATGCCCTGTGTGCAGTATTCTGGTCCCGGATAGTCCTGCCAGCAACAACTCACACTCACTTCAACTGTGACCACTGAGGCCTCCAGCTCTGTACCGACCGCCTGTACATCTCCTAGGCTGAGAGCAGAAAAGAACAAGCATCCCACGCAGCCTGCACCTGTGGGAAAGCCTACTCGCAGAGCTCCCACATGGAGAAACCCTGCCAGACAGAGATCTCGCCGACCTCACCTACCTGCATGCGGCTCAAGCGCCCAGGCTGTCCAGCGCTCTACGGAACCTTGAAGATTCACCCGGAAGCAGGGAGGAGAGTTTATAACGGTGGGATCTGGTGGACAGCGATGAGATATACAGCCTGTGATGATCCTGAAGACCCTGATCACCTGCCTCAGCATGGCATGCTGGCAACAGGCATTGGATGGAGCCCATTACTCTCCCTGATTTTATACGGTTTGTCTCTTCTCCTTACATAACGCTAAGCCCACTATCAAGCATGCATAGGCTGTAGCTAGTAGCACTCCTCTAGGTGGTACTACTCTCAGCATGTCTCAATCTCAAATGTGTTTATCTTTGATTTCTTTTCCCTTTATTTGGTATCTAGCATTTAAAGATTTTCATGCAGGCACACTATGATTAACTTTAAGTCGTGCACACATGCATACTGTCCTATCTTGTTTAATATTAACACCTGTACATGCCCCGTGAAATACTCATGCATACCTAGCCTGTCAGACCATGTTCTTAGCATCTAAACCTTACTCCATTCATGAATATCTAACCTGTAAACCTATGTTTGTATTCTAGAGTGGCTGCCTTGCTTGGGAGTATCATTTGTTAAATGTTGTTGTATATTGTATATGCCACGTACCATCTGATTTTACCCCTTGCTTACTATTCTGTACATTGTGAATCTTCTGCCACAATAAAAGAAAGAGACAAAAAAAAGAGGGACTGGGTATGTTACATGAGGGATTCTTTTGCAGTATCAGTCTGTTAAACGTGGCAATGAACTGAAGATTTTGAGACTGCATTGGAGCGCGGAAGCAACCTTCAGCTAAATATACTCTTTGATCTATAAATTTTTTTGTTTAGTCAATTTGATGGCTTAAAGTAGTACCAACAATTTAAGTTCATCAGTTTTCATCTGTACCAGATTGACTAGCAAATGTATAGGGGTTTTTATTCCTCCATCTTTCACTCTCTTTTCTTTAGCTTAGAGTCTGCATAGGCCTCTGCTGGAGACTGAGTGGGCAGGAGAACCATCCACGGGTAGTTCTCCATCTCTCCGTCACAGTAACTAAAGTGGGTGAGCTGCTGTGATATACCTCTTCTGTCTCAGGCTAACTAAAGGAGAATAGTTATGCAAGTGATACCGATCCGCTGGCAAGGTAGCACACTAAAGAGGTGAGCTCTCAATGCCCATTTCCTTAAAGGGTTACTCTGGCAAATGAAGCATTTTAATAGCCTTGTTTTTGGTCGGAGTAACCATTGGACGCCTGTCACCCACATTCTGTGTGCATAACGTATGTCTAATATGTACAGAACTGATATTAGCCAGCCCAAAACTCTTGTTGACGCTGCAGAAGGTGCAGTTAAACCCCCCAGCAACAAAGGGGTGAAGCTCTGTGTGTAGCACATACTGCCTCCTGTGATTTTGAAGTGGTCATGGTGCTTGGAGTAGCCCTTTAAGTGTACTCGTTATCACTACAATAAATTATACAATAGATTTAAATCTCTGCTGCCTAAGGAAAAAGCTTAAAGTAACCTCGACATGACTGGTTCACTTAAAATCTCATTTACCTTTAGAAGGCCTTGCCTTTCAAGTGTTCTTTGGCTGAAGAGTCCACTTTAAAACAGGGAAATAAAGAGGCGATTGGGATTTGTCCAGCCATACTCAAAGCTTCATTTGGGCTTATCCTCCAGGAGCTTTCTCAGTGCAAACCAAGAACAAGGTTAAAGTGTTGGAAGCGAGCCAGGAGAGATTTGTTCACTTCTTATCTATAGCAGTTGGATGTTGGGAAGCCCGACTCCTAAGCCTACTTAAGACTTAAAAACAGACATGAATTGCAAGACACAATTTACAGAGGTCTCTGTGGAGGCCACTCATCTGTGCATTAGGAACTGTGAAAACCTGAAGACTTTCCCTTTCCTGTTAAGATTTAGAACCTTATGTATAACCTACAGGTGATGCTTTTTATACGATTACTAAAACAATATTTATAAAATATGAGAAATTCAAACTTAAAGATCTTGAGGTTTTCCTTTTTTCTCACCTAAATACAGCCTCTCGTTTTGTTTTCTTTTTACTTTTGTGTGTTACTGGTTTTATTTAAACACTATAGTCTCCAAAACAACTTTAGCTTGCTTAAGACATTTTTGTGTATAGATCATGTCTCTGAAGTCTCACTGTTCAATTCACTGCCATTTAGGAGTTAAATTACCTTTTGCTTCTGTTTATGCAGCCCTTGCCACACCTCCCCTGGCTGTGACTCGGCACAGCCTGCATGAAAACAAAATGTTTTCACTATCAATCAGATGTAACGTAAAGTTTTTATCTCCTTCTCTGTAAATAGAACTTTAATTACATACAGGAGGGTCCTGCAGGGTCTAGCAAGCTATTAACAGAGCAGGAGATAAAAAAAATTCAAAATTAAACAATTTACAATAAAGGAAGTGCAAACATTAGATGACTCTTTACCGGGAGCGTTTAGGAAAGCTGTCTGTCACATGCAGGGAGGTGTGCCTTGGGCTGTCTAAACAAAGTGATTTAACTTTTAAATGGCTAATAATTGAGCAGTGAGACTAAAGGGGCAAGATTTATACACCAAAACTGCTTCATTAAGTGAACGTTCCTTTGTTGACTATAATTGTTGCCATTATTGGATCTTCATCTTTTTTTTTTTTTTTTTTTTTTGCTTTTGTTTTGTTTTGTTTTTATATTACAGCAAAATTTGCTGGGATCTCTTTTATAGGAAAAAAAATCTTGCTATCTCTCTAGAGATGAAAGAAATGTAATAAGTTATGGCTGGGGATATATGTTCATGTGTGGCTGCCTCAAAAAATTACTTCGCTACTAAAAAGTTAATGTAGCAGCAGAGAGGGGAAAAAAATAAAGGCAAACAGACATGATATTGTGAATTTAAAATACATATCTTGGCCAAGGAAATATGAACCTTTTTATTTAATTTTTTTAAATTTTATTTTAACTACCGTATATACTCGAGTATAAGCCGAGTTTTTCAGCCCATTTTTTGGGCTGAAAAACCCCAACTCGGCTTATACTCGAGTCAAGGTCTGTATTATGGCAATTTGCATTGCCATAATACAGACTGGGGGAGAGGGGGGCTGGCAGAGCTGTACTTACCTTTCCTGCAGCTCCTGTCAGCTCTCTCCTCCTCTGCGCCGTCCGGTCAGCACCTCGGTCAGCTCCCAGTGTAAATCTCGCGAGAGCCGCGGCTCTCGCGAGACTTACAGTGTAAGCTGACAGAAGAGCAGAACGGACGGCGCAGAGGAGGAGAGAGCTGACAGGAAGGTGGTAAGTAACAGCTCTTCCAGCACCCCTCTCCCCCCCCACTGAACTGCCACTGGACCACCAGGGAAGGAGAGCCCCCCTCCCTGCCATATATCAAGCAGGGAGGGGGGACGAAAAAAAAAATATATAAATAAAATAAGAAATAATAATAATAACAAAAAAAATTAATAATAACAAAAAAAAGGGGTATAAGGACCACTATGGGAGGGAGGGGGGTATAAGGACCACTATGGGAGGGAGGGGGGGGATAAGGACCACTATGGGAGGGAGGGGGGGATAAGGACCACTATGGGAGGGAGGGGGGGGATAAGGACCACAATGGGAGGGAGGGGGGGGATAAGGAACACTATGGGAGGGAGGGGGGGGATAAGGAACACTATGGGAGGGAGGGGGGGGATAAGGACCACTATGGGAGGGAGGGGGGGGATAAGGACCACTATGGGAGGGAGGGGGGGGATAAGGACCACTATGGGAGGGAGGGGGGGGATAAGGACCACTATGGGAGGGAGGGGGGGGATAAGGACCACTATGGGAGGGAGGGGGGGATAAGGACCACTATGGGAGGGAGGGGGGGATAAGGACCACTATGGGAGCGAGGGGGGGGGATAAGGACCACTATTGGAGGGAGGGGGGTATAATGACCACTATGGGAGGGAGGGGGGGTATAATGACCACTATGGGAGGGAGGGGGGGTATAATGACCACTATGGGAGGGAGGGGGGGTATAAGGACCACTATGGGAGGGAGGGGGGGTATAAGGACCACTATGGGAGGGAGGGGGGGGTATATGGACCACTATGGGAGGGAGGGGGGGGGTATATGGACCACTATGGGAGGGAGGGGGGGGTATATGGACCACTATGGGAGGGATGGGGGGGATAAGGAACACTATGGGAGGGAGAAGGGGGATAAGGACCACTATGAGAGGGAGGGGGTGGGATAAGGACCACTATGGGAGGGGAGGGGGAAGTAAGGACCACTAGGGGAGGGGTGAGTCAGGACCACTGGGGGGGGGGGGTGAAGGAACACGGGGGTGGGGAGGTAAGGACCACTGAGGGAGGAGGAGGGGAAGTCAGGACATATGGGGGGGGAGGGGGCGGCAAAAATTTTTTTGCATACGGCGGCAAATATCCTTGCACCGGCCCTGCACACACTGCATTCACACACTGCATTCACACACTGCATTCATGCACACACACGCTGCACTCATACACACACACATACGCACACACTGCATTCATTATACACACACTGTAAATAAATATTCAATTAATGTTTTTTTTAGGATCTAATTTTATTTAGAAATTTACCAGTAGCTGCTGCATTTCCCACCCTAGTCTTATACTCGAGTCAATAAGTTTTCCCAGTTTTTTGGGATAAAATTAGGGGCCTCGGCTTATATTCGGGTCGGCTTATACTCTAGTATATACGGTATAACCTCTATAAAGCAAGTAGATTAATCCAGATTCTACCTGTGCCTATACCTTAAGGGAGAGGTAGGCAACCTTAGGCACACCAGATGTAGACTAAATTTCCCATGATCCTCTGCCAGCATTATGGCTTTAAGAGCATTATGGGAAATGTAGTCCACATCATCTGGATTGCCAAAGGTTGCCAACTCCTGCTTTATATATAGATTTGGCATTTTACAGGCTAAACTTTTAGTGCCTACAAGGCACTGTGTACACATTTATAGTCTGGAAACAATTTGGCCCCATGAGGGTTTTTGTTTGCTTTGTATCTTGGAAACCACAAGCCAAGTAAGCATCATTAAGAGTTGCAAGTGACGCCCGTGCTGGGTGCCATTTGTTGTTTATACAAAAGTCTCCACAATAAGGAGATGAGTAAGCTCCCTCGGGACCTTATTACAGTATACATACAGGAGACTTGCTCAGGAAATCCAGGGACCGGGGATGTTTCCAGTGTATGATTCACATCATAGAAGGTGGATGAGTTTGAATACACACATTCTAGAATGTAATGTTTCATATAACAATTTTAGTATCACTTCACTTTAAATGTCCTATGGGACTTGTATTGTTACTAGGCACCCAGGGTGTCATTGTGGGAACCAGGCACAGTCACAGGGGATGTTTGCAAGTGAGCATGTCATCCTAAAAGTTGTGATTGACTAGGTCAGCACCTGATAAAGAATATCAAATTGTTGCATGTAGAAAAATGAGCAGCTGATGTATAGATTAAAAGCCACTTTATAACTCTGTCTGCATGTAGGATGTTTGTAGATGCTCTCTCATTTAAAGGGACACTATAGTCACCTGAACAACTTTAGCTTAATGAAGCAGTTTTGGTGTATAGAACATGCCCCTGCAGCCTCACTGCTCAATCCTCTGCCATTTAGGAGTTAAATCCCTTTGTTTATGAACCCTAGTCACACCTCCCTGCATGTGACTTGCACAGCCTTCCATAAACACTTCCTGTAAAGAGAGCCCTATTTAGGCTTTCTTTATTGCAAGTGATTTAACTCCTAAATGACAGTTAATTGAGCAGTGAAATTGCAGGGGAATGATTTATACACTAAAACTGCTTTATTTAGCTAAAGTAATTTAGGTGACTATAGTGTTCCTTTAACCACCTCCAACTGCTCATTGTGGTGTACTCATGGCTCCGTCATAACAAATATACAGGCATACCTCACTTTTAAGTTCACAATGAGACCAGAGCATGTATGTAAAACGAAAATGTACTTAAAGTGAAGCAACCTCTTTTTTCACTTCCCAGTGCATGTACTGCATTGCCATAGTCATTTACAAGCATAACTGATACTGTAACTGCAGATTTCCAGTGATTTGATTTAGTGATTTCCAGTGGGCTTTTATTCTGTTAAAATAAATTCCAAACAAACCAATACAGCCGATTTGCCGGGTGGAATATTTTGGAGAGGTTACTCTGATGCCAGAGAAACTGCAGTGTTGTCTGCATTCATTTTGACTATAAGTATTTAAAAAAGAGGTCGAAAAAAACTGCAGACACAGCAATGGCAGGGAGTGCTGCAAAAACGTGGAAGACTGCAAACTACTTTTTAAACCATTTTCTTCAGGTTACTAGGGGGTTAAAAAAATTATATTCAAGTATTTTCGAGCATCTTTCCATTTGCATTTTAGTAACTACTAACCCCCTCTCTCCCCCCTCCCCCCCCCCCCCCCCCCCATTGCAACTCACAGCACCAAAAGCAATACAGCTTTTTTTAGACACCTGCCATTATATTCCAATGGTGCTTAGCCTGTGTTAAACCCATTTGTCTGTTTTGAAGATAAGGTACAGCATCCTGCAGAAATTGTTATTTTAAAGGGGGGGGGGGGGGGGGAGGATCACACTTTGTGTATACAAGGATCATGGCTTTAGCACCAGCATATCACTACCCTTCAAGAGTTGCAGATTCTGTAAAGAAGCAGTACAGCACGATGGCATGAGCCATGTAAATTGGAAAACACAGGGAAATGTTTATTGCACCATGATCCTCCAAAAAAGGGGAGGGAAGCTGAAGAGCAGCTCCGGGCGAGAATAGAACCTTCCATTTCCAGGAATGTACGTAAAGTGAGGGTACGTAAAGCGGGGTATGCCTGTATTATATAACAGAGTTGCTCTGTTTTTTAATTTAATTAGCTTGTGAGTTCAGCAAAATGTCTTTCCTTTTTCCTGTTTTGCCTGAAATTATACCATTTAACGTTTGCATTACTTTTAATATGCTGGATGCTAGGGGGAGCTATACCTTCTCTGACCACCTGC
Organism: Pelobates fuscus; assembly: GCF_036172605.1. Lineage (NCBI taxonomy): Eukaryota > Metazoa > Chordata > Amphibia > Anura > Pelobatidae > Pelobates > Pelobates fuscus. Next base: position 155,776,913 of record NC_086324.1, on the reverse strand, counting down.
ACTAAATATATTCGAGACCGTCCAGAATCAAATACAAAAAAAATCTCTGGGATCTGTGAATCAACTTCTGATTTGGTTCGCTGCTCAGGCATGTTTTAATTGTAAGAAGATATATCCTCGTTTCATCACTTGATCACAATCTCTGTCAGCATATATCATTTAGGCTTTGATCTAAAAACCTCCTAAGCTAGAACCCTACATCTTGATAAAGATCGGAGACCTACATACATATAAAGTATATCTCAGACCTAATTTATCGATTTCACTTAAGATCGAACTTAAGATCTGTTTTGTCATCTTACTGTAAGTACAAATAGGCCTTTAATTATAGATTATGGGTGTTTAAAACGATTCATGGTTCTTCAGAATTGGTCTTGTCCTTGTCTCCTGGATAAACTGAGGTTCCGTCTAGTTTTCTAATTTTCTCAGGCTAATAGAAGAATGGAACAAGTTAATTTATTTGAGCAGTGAGACAGATTTCAACTCAATATAAGTGATGTCCGTAGCGACCGGATTTTATTTCAAGATTTTAAACTATTACTACTTGACCCAATTCTCCCATGCCTTCACATAGAGAACCAGATCGTCTCTCATTGTAGATTCAATGTACCAGTTTAAACATGTGGTTTGGGCTTAGGGTATTTTTTTCTGTATCTGTAATGTCCAAACCTAGCTTTAGTGCATATTTTCTAATCCATGTCTATGAAGATTTAGATATTGCAGCATCTGAGATTGTAGCAAAAGGATTTGAGAGCAAGATTACTTTAAGAAATATGCTTTATGCGAACATGTGGGTGGTGAGCATGTGTATGGCAGCCCAGCCTTAGATGAGCATTTCGTTGATTTTTCTTCCCCAGGAAATATCCAATAACCTACCTTAACTGCAGAGAGCACATTAAGCTTTTTGGGTATAATTTGGAGAAGTGATTTAACTAGACAATTGTGTCTATAACTATATATGTACGTGTGTGGGTTTTTTGTTTTTTTTATTCTTAATCATGACCTACTTAGCAAAAAGAAACTGTAACAAGCTGCTATGCGCTGTTTTAATATCTTTTGTTTATAAAGTGACTTATCACCATTTATACAATATTCTATAAACTATTATATTTTATTTACTTTTCATTTTTAGATTTAGAAATCAGAACAGGTCAGATTGTACAATATGTCAAGATGTTTTTAGACTTTGGGAAGAATGTACCCTCCCTACTACTCCCACCTCAAAAATATATATTTATTTATTTTTTAAAGTGGAAGCCAAGCTTAAATCGCAATTTGATTTCTGAATCTAAAAATAAAAAGTAAATGAACATGAGAATATACAGAGGAAATGTTTTTACTTTTCCCTGTTTTTGTCTGTGCTCTGAGGTTCCTTCATTCCTCTTCTCCTCAGCAATTTAGTTTTTTGTTTTGCTCCCCTTCCATGATCTTCGTAACCTTCTGTTTTGCTCGTTTTTAGGACAATGCTGCTACTAGCAAGACTGTTACAAAAAATGCTTCAAAATCTGGCTTGTTAAACCACGAGCAGCGTCTGGAGAAAATCGTGAAGAAGGCATCCATCGAGGAAAGGGTAGGTCTGAAACCTTCAAAGCCCTAAAAGCTTTCTATTCCTTGTGGTCACATGGTAGTAAGATGCTCATCGAATGTGTGTCTGCGAAAACTAGAAATAGAATGCCCTTCAAGCGATTGTAGGTTTCCTCGTTGGCTCCAGCTGTTGATCTACCAATTCTGATAATCAGAATAATAATTCAGCTACCTTTCACCTGGCCAATTTTCACTTGGGATAATCGGAGTGGAAGTTGATTAATAGCTCTGACTCAAGCTTTAAACTAGGCCTTAATCAATTAACTTATCACTTTTCATGAGTACATTCCTCTATTACTCCATGGATTATCAAGGCTCTGAACAATCTATATAAGCAGTATATCTCGGCATGAGCTAATAAACCACTGGATTGTGCCGACATTTTGTAAAGACATTAGTCTCTAACAAGTTAATTGCAAAAATATCCAATATGGCTTTTGGGGAAGGGGTTAACCTTTTTTTTTTTTTGTGTGTTTTTTTTGTTTTTTATACAAGTATCTCACTCATTTGTCTTTTCCTACACTCAAAAGCTGCTTACATTCAGTCAACTTAACAGAACCTTGCCAGTATTCTGAGTTCCAATTCTTTAGTTATCTTTATTGTTAGACACTTCAAGCACAATAATAACTTGTGGTTACTGCACAGGTTATGGCGCAGAAGCTCTATCATAGCCTCCTGTCACGTTTTTCTTATAACTGCACAGTTTATACAAATCATAACTAATATAAGATTGTTGCATTTTGGCCTAGATATCAAGTGATCAGTCAATGCTTCCTTATCTGCTTATACAAATATTTGAATACTCTGTGCATGGCATTCAAGTCCCCCCACTTACCTTCACTGGCTGCTACAGAGACCAAAGCATGCTTGTTTTGCAAGCATAGACAAACATTGTGCTCAGCAGATCCACAATCCTGACCTAGACTGTCAGTAGGCTGTGATAGCAGCTGCAGCATGGCTACCTGTTAATTCAACAGTTCTGCTCGTCATGTATAATGCCTTGAATTGCTGAGTTATGAAGCTGAACTACATAACCCCCTGTTGAACTTGAGTTTTTTTATGGGACAACTTCAGACCACCTAGACCAGATGATCCTCTTTTTATTGGAGGAGTCTTGTCCTATTCTGTACAGGGACTGCTGTTACTGCAGCACAAATGTGCATTTGAAGCATATGCAAGAACCTTAAATAAGTTGTATATTTTATTTCAATGACTTATTTTAGTTACATATTTTTAACATTTTCTAAATTTGATCTAAATAAATTTTTAAAATAGGTGCAACGTCCAGGTTGTGGTTTTTCCCCTGAGGGCATGCTACTATAAATTATATATTGATTATCAACCAATTTTGTATTACACATGTGACATGCCCCAGCTGTTTGTTCACATATTGGCATGCTCTCTGCTATTCTGAGTTAAAAAGCCTATTTAATAACATAATTTTAGAAAAAATAAATCTCGATATACCGACCGTAACATTATTTTTCTTCACAGCCTGAAAAAGATTTCTTTGGCCGACTGATAGTCAAGAAAGTGATTTCTCCAGTTACAGGTAAGTAAAAGCTTTACGTTTCCCCCAAGAAAAATCAATCCTTAGAGGCGGGCATTTAATCCCTGGTGGTGGTGGTAAAGTTAATTACTATCAGCACAAGCCATTAGCAGTGTGTGCTAAAAACAAATAGTAATCGAATTTATGGCATACGGTTACACACCAGCAGTTAAAATGCAGCGCTCAGACGCTCACCTGCAATCAGATGAGAAGTGTTAGGCTATCCTTTTGAAATCACAAGTTACAAAAAAAAAATAAGATTAGCCATTTATAAGAAATCTGTGTTAATGCAGAACCATGCATCGAGATCTAGCATTTTGTAGGCATTCTGCCCTCACATTCCATGGAGTATAACTTTTATCATTCTTGGCCAGGTGAAGTCTCTTATACATTCAGGACTGTACCCTCGCAGGGGTTGTGCTTTCTGAGTACATCTCTGTACCTGTGCAGGCATCAACAATACTTGGTACACCGCTGTAGCCGTGCAGGCGTCAGGAAATACTGGCTGCACAGCTGTTCCCACACTGGCATTGGGGATACTGAGTAGACTACTGTGGCATGCCAAAACATTTGGCTCCTGCTGTTTATAGTGATGAGAAGAATCTTAAATCCACATTTTTGACAGAGTGAAATTACATCGTCCTATGGGGTTTTGCGTGACACTGGATGTTCTCATGCATAGCACGAGGACGTCAAGCTTCCTTTATGTGGCCAAAGTCGCCTAACGACCCGAAGTCCCTCTAGTGGTGGTCTGGTAGACAGCCACTAGAGGTAGAGTTAACCCTGGATAGTAATTATTGCAGTTTCTCAGTAACAGAGTTAAGTTGACCGGGACAGTGCACCCAGGCCCCTTCAATGAGCTGAAGTGATCTGGGTGCCTATAATGTCCCTTTAACCAGATTTCTGCAAGTTCTTTTTTTACGCATGTTATGTTAGTATTTTTAAGTTAGTGCACATACCGTATATACTCGAGTATAAGCAGAGTTTTTCAGCCCATTTTTTGGGCTGAAAAACCCCAACTCGGCTTATACTCGAGTCAAGGTCTGTATTATGGCAATTTGCATTGCCATAATACAGACTGGGGGAGAGGGGGGCTGGCAGAGCTGTACTTGCCTTTCCTGCAGCTCCTGTCAGCTCTCTCCTCCTCTGCGCCGTCCGGTCAGCACCTCGGTCAGCTCCCAGTGTAAATCTCGCGAGAGCCGCGGCTCTCGCGAGATTTACACTGGGAGCTGACAGAAGAGCAGAACGGACGGCGCAGAGGAGGAGAGAGCTGACAGGAGCTGCAGGAGAGGTAAGTACAGCTCTGCCAGCCCCCCTCTCCCCCCCACTGAACTGCCACTGGACCACCAGGGAAGGAGAGCCCCCCTCCCTGCCATATATCAAGCAGGGAGGGGGGACGAAAAAAAAAATAATATAAATAAAATACGAAATAATAATACAAAATTAATAATAATAAAAAGAAATTAATAATAATAAAAAAAGGGGGATAAGGACCACTATGGGAGGGGGGGGGGGTATAAGGACCGCTATGGGAGGGGGGGGGTATAAGGACCACTATGGGAGGGAGGGGGGTATAAGGACCGCTATGGGAGGGAGGGGGGGTATAAGGACCACTATGGGAGGGAGGGGGGGGGGGATAAGGACCACTATGGGAGGGAGGGGGGATAAGGACCACTATGGGAGGGAGGGGGGGGGATAAGGACCACTATGGGAGGGAGGGGGGGATAAGGACCACTATGGGAGGGAGGGGGTGGGATAAGGAATACTATGGGAGGGAGGGGGGGGATAAGGACCACTATGGGAGGGAGGGGGGTATAAGGACCACTATGGGAGGGAGGGGGGGTATAAGGACCACTATGGGAGGGAGGGAGTGGGATAAGGACCACTATGGGAGGGAGGGGGGGTATAAGGACCACTATGGGAGGGAGGGGGGTATATGGACCACTATGGGAGGGATGGGGGGGGATAAGGAACACTATGGGAGGGAGAAGGGGGATAAGGACCACTATGAGAGGGAGGGGGTGGGATAAGGACCACTATGGGAGGGGAGGGGGAAGTAAGGACCACTAGGGGAGGGGAGGGTAAGGACCACTAGGGGAGGGGTGAGTCAGGACCACTGGGGGGGGCGGTGAAGGAACACGGGGGTGGGGAGGTAAGGACCACTGAGGGAGGAGGAGGGGAAGTCAGGACATATGGGGGGGGGAGGGGGCGGCAACATTTTTTTTGCCTACGGCGGCAAATATCCTTGCACCGGCCCTGCACACACTGCATTCACACACTGCATTCATACACACACACACTGCATTCATGCACACACACACTGCATTCATGCACACACACACACTGCATTCATGCATACACACACACACACTGCACTCATACACACACTGCACTCATACACACACGCTGCACTCATACGCACACACTGCATTCATTATACACACACTGTAAATAAATATTCAATTAATATATTTTTTTTAGGATCTAATTTTATTTAGAAATTTACCAGTAGCTGCTGCATTTCCCACCGTAGTCTTATACTCGAGTCAATAAATTTTCCCAGTTTTTTGGGATAAAATTAGGGGCCTCGGCTTATATTCGGGTCGGCTTATACTCGAGTATATACGGTAATTATTCTCTAGTGCTATTGTTTAGTAAGTGCAGCTCATGAAATATAAAACAATTAGACGCCTGTATCCAGACAAAACCATATTGCTTCACTCAGAGAGCTTCTAATACAACATTTTATGGGATCAATTATTTATACGGAAAGGCACAGCATGCACTAATGATTTCTGAAGAAGGGAAAATATAAAGTGCTGGCAAGCAACTTCTAACTTCATATGGTTTGTTTTGATTAGTGGAGGTAAGCTTTCATTGTCTAACTGTACAGTTTCCAAATCTGATCAATGAAAGACTAGAGCCAGTCGGATTTTCAGTTAGATTTAGCACATTATGTCAGAAACTCTTTACCATATACTTAACCCAATTTATTTTAACTTTTTGTAAATCTTATAACATATTTGGTCCATGCCATTGTTCTTTCTCACCTTGACTACTGCAATCCCCTTCTCAGTGGTCTTATGTGCTCCCAGATTGCACAGCGGCAATCTATAATGAATGCGGCGGCGAGGTTCATTTTCCTGTCCACCCGCACCTCCCCCTTTGTCAGTCCCTACATTGGCTTCCAGTTAGATATAGGGCTCAACTTAAGATTCTGGTGCTTGCATACAAGTCCCTACATAATGCTGCTCCAACCTACCTATCCTCCCTAATACACAAATGTTCCATCAAGGCCTCTGCACTCTGCCGAAGACCTACATTTATCCTCTGTCCATGCTCCCACATCTGATGCTCGCCTCCAAGACTTCTCCAGGGCTGCACCTTTTCTGCGGAACTCCCTTCCCTTCTCCATTAGACTTTCACCCAGTCTGCACTCCTTCAAAAAATCTTTGAAAACACACTTCTTCAGGAAAGTATATCAATTAAACTGTTAGTGGGTTTTAGTCCCCCGCCGCCCCCTCCCCATGACTCCTCTCCTGCAACTGTCAAAAATAACCTACTAAGTTCTCAGTGAATACTTTTCTAGCAACCTACTTCATTACCCCTACTTATACCCTTTGTATACCCCACTCTCTCTAGAATGTAAGCTCATTGAGCAGGGCCCCCCTCTGTTCCTGTGCGTTCATTTGTCTGGTTACAGTTACGTGTCTGTTGGTCCACGCATTGTACAGCGCTGCGGAATTTGCTAAATAAAATATCTGAGCTATGCATTGTTTTTAATTCGCTTTTTTTTTTTTTTTTTTCTCAATCCTCAGATAATCCAAACCAAGAACTCCCTATAGAAAAACTTATTGGCAAAGCAGTTGGGAACAGCGATGTTTGGTTTCGATTTAACGAAGGCGTTTCTAATGCCGTCCGGCGGAACATACACATTAAAGACTTGCTATAATATTTATTTGAAGATAAAGGAATCCTTTTAGAATGATTGACTTTTTTCTGAATACTGATGGCAAAGCAACGGAGAAAACGTATCACTAACTCAGTGTTTTGATTGGTCCAGCTCTCACATGGGACAGAATACGATATGGGAGTTACCAGAAACCTGTTGGTTAGAGTATCTAGAGTGGTATACTGCCTACTTCAGTACAGCTGAAGTTATCAATATGCTTGGACTGAGAATGCCCAACAATTATGGATCTGTTGGCAGTTGTTTATAAGAAATAAAATAAAAAAAACTATTTAGCCGATGCAACGTTATCCTTTAAGAAAACTTTTTTTACTCCTGTTTTCTTTCCACCAGTTTTGTATTAAAGAAAAATATTTTTCAAGAGATGATGCTTTTATTTATTTTTTTCAGATTATCAGTTCAAGGTGTGTGCTTGTTGTTTTGGTTTTCTTTTACAAAAAAAAAAAAAATCTCAGCCGCTGAGACATTTTTGTTTAATCTAATATCATACATTTAGGTTACTCAATTCACAAATAGAATCGTAAATGTAAACATTTCTAATGGTGAATCCCTAACGGTGTTTAAAGGACCTTAATGCAGGATGCCACGGCCATCTAAGGAAAATATATATATGTATTGATCCTGATCATGTGATCCTGTCACTCAAAAGAAAACCATTGGTCGTCATGAGATTGGCAGATTTCATTTTTCATCAGCTCTCCAGTAGTGAACTGACCTGGTACCAAACTTTTTATCAAATCCACCATTATAAATCGCTTCTACATGTAGAATGGCTGTTTATAAAAAAAAAAAAAAGTTTTTCCATGGAATGCACAATTGGTAAATAGGCAATTAATAAGCTAAGAAAGTACAAGCACATTCTGCATACCACTGACAGTACTCTTAAGTTAAAGGACCACTATAGGCACCCAGACCACTCCAGCTTAATGAAGTGGTCTGGGTGCCAGGTCCATCTAGGGTTAATCAGAGAACCTGCTATGTTTACCTATGGGTTAATCCAGCTCTAGTGGCCGTCTAATTGACAGCCTCTAGAGGTGCTTCCGCGCTTCTCATTGTGATTTTCACAGTGAGAAGATGCCAGCGTCCATAGGAAAGCATTGAGAATGCGTTCCTATGGACGGAATGCGCGTGCGGCTCTTGCCGCGCATGTGCATTCAGTTGATGACCTCAGAAGAGGGAGGAGGGAGCCTGGCGCTGGAGAAAGGTAAGTTGTTTTTTTTTTTTTTTTTTTTTTTTAAACACCCTCCCTCCCCCTTCAGCCCGGCGGGAGTGGATCCCTGAGGGTGGGGGCACCCTCAGGGCACTATAGTGCCAGGAAAACGAGTTTGTTTTCCTGGCACCATAGTGGTCCTTTAACCCCTTAAGGACCAAACTTCTGGAATAAAAGGGAATCATGACATGTCACACATGTCGTGTCCTTAAGGGGTTAAGTAATACTAGTACTCGTAGGAGTTTATTCACTATACATTAAGTTGACCATCAAAAAAGTGTTGAATCTTTCCCCCACACTGTTCAAGTTTTGAAAATCCAACAATAAAATGTGAAATGTAATTGAGGAAAAAAAATAAAACCACGTCAAACCAGAAGGAAAAAAAATTGCACAGAGTTTATTAGATATGAATATTTCTAATTTCAGAAATTATTTTGCTTTCAAGTTTGTTTGTTTTTTTAAACAAAAAGCATATAAAGAAACGGGGAACATCTTGCTTTAGTTACTTCATACGCCTCCAATGACTAACCTGGAAAACGTAACGGTGCGTAACATATCACAGAAGGACAGCCATTGGCCTTGCATAAGCAATTTCCCATGATGCTTAGTTAACCAAAGGATTACTGTGCATTATGGGAAATCTGATCCATGGCATATGGAGGACCAGAAGTAACGTCTGCCTGGTACAGGAACAGGGCTTCGCTACATCAGAGCAATACGCGTTGAATATTGCACTGTGCGCTTTTCAGGGAAAGCGCCGGCCTCTTTTTATTGCTGTCATACAAATCTGCCGACCAGCGTACGTAGAAGTGCAATTTATCCTTTTTTCTAATTCTTTCACTGCAAAGCATCTTGCAACATTTAAACAAACAAAAAAAACAAAAATAGAATCTTAGATTATAATTTTTAGGTTAAAAACAAAACAAGATCTAATCATTACAGCAATGCTACCGCACAGTCCATCCACACTGTGTATTGGTTATTTAGTATTCAGACCACCATATGATTCCAGCACCCTTGTTTCTGTTGCTATAGTTTGTTATTAAGCTCTGCGGGTCAATGCCATATAATGCATATCTAAACTTCTTATCTTTACCCTATTGTCATTTGTGTAAGCTATTTTTATTTTTGTATTTTTTTTTTATTTTCAGTAAGTACATTCAGAGTGGGATTAGGTTCCATCCGGTCCTTCTACAGGATGCTACATTTGCCTCTTTCTACCCAGGGGTTATTCTTCATTAGTTCCGGGTTAAGAAAGGGATCGTTTGGTACGCCTTCTTCAATCCACTTTAACAACCTAAAACAGAAGAAAGATTGGTGAGATAATGAATCTAATGATGAGGGTTGCAGAGTGATGGGTTCTGTCTAGTATGAGTCTGTAAAATACAATAAGAATGACTGAAAGATGTATGTAATGGGAGCTGTCCCATTCCCCTTTCTAATGTATTTTAAAAGCTACTCTTTTAGTTTGAGCTATGACATAGTGTGTGAGGAGGAAAGGGACATCATTCTCTTCCCCTCTACATTATGCAGAGAGACTGCAAGTGCCAACTGAGAAGTGGTTTTTCTCTACTTGATGAAGGCAGGCAGCGGCGTGGAAGGTGGGCTTGGTAGGCTGTATTTTGTTTTGCAATGACACAAACACAAATGTTTTAAAGTAGTCTCTAAACTTGAATTCTAAAGTTCCAATCCTGTCAAGGGAATTCTGAGAGTTCATCTATTATCTAGAACTGCATCCTCAATTGCAAAAACATAATATATACACACATACACTTTCTGAACAGGTAGTTGTGTTTAGCTTTACATATTGCTGCAACTTAAATTGTTTCTCTAAAAGTGCACCTTAAAGGGACCCTTTAGGCACTATCATCACTTCAGCTAATAGATGTGGTTAGGGAGCCTGGGGTAATCTGGCGCTGTCCCACAGTTTACTTTCAAACCGAGGTTTCAGATTAGCATAACCCAGCTTGCAAACAATCATGGTTATTCACTAGAGTGAGAATTAAAAGTTAATTTAAAATGTATGGCTACAGTAGTAGAACTGATAGCATAGCTGATTTAGACTATTTTTTAAAAGAACACTATAAGCATCAAAGCAACTTTAGCTTAAAGAAGCCGTTTTGGTGCATACGTCATCCCCCTTCAGTCTCACTGCTCAGTTCTCTGCCATTTCGGAGTTAAATCACTGCACTAGTCACACCGCCCTGCCTTCCTAAACACTTAAAGAGATCTAATGTTTAAGGGGTTAAACTTCCTTTGTTGCACATTCTGTTTAATTTGGAATGTATTATCTCCTACTCTGTTAAAAGCTTGCTTAACCCTTCAGGAGCCTCCTGTGTGTGATTGAAGTTAAATTTACAGAGCAGGAGATACAAACATCGAAGTGAGCAATTAAACCATTTTTTCTTGCAGGCTGTGTCAGTCACAGCAAGGGGAGGTCTAACTAGGGCAACAGAAACAAAAGTGATTTAGCTCCCAAATGGCAAAGCGTTGACTAGTGAGACTACAGGAATGTGATCTATACACACTCAAACAGCTTCATTAAGCTAAAGTTGTTTTGATGCCTATAGTGTCCCTTTAAAGAGGGCTGTAGTTGAGTTGGACACTTTTTGTCTAAACTTTGCAATTTGTGTTTAGAGAATAACACTAATTCCAGACTCCCTGCGCAGGAACTAGTCAAAGGAAAAGCTTATAAGGATTTAATCAATTTTGGGCGTATATCTGACATTCTGGCATGTATTCATTAAACAAGGAATTGTGAAGAAGTGGCAAAGAAATTGCACATTTTAGGACCCGCACACTTCACTTCTATCACCCTATGATCTGCAGGTTCTTTCTGTGACTCCTGGTTTGATAGACAACAGGCAAAATTAGGGAAATCTGGTATGTGCAAACATGCAAACCATTGCCCTTTTCGTTATGAGTGTAGGTTAATATACACAGATTTAGCAATTTCTTATTGACTGTATACAATCCGTTAGAAATCGTTAACTTGCTAAAATGCTAAATGACCACTTCTGGTAGTTTTGGTTTACCCTAATTACTTAAAAAGAATGGGTCACATGTAATTATGATCCACTTGTGTTTTATATAATTCAACTTTTAATTAAACTTGCAGCTACGTTCAGCTTCTTTTTTTCCATGATCTAGAATCTGTCAGGGTTATTTGCAGAACTGTAGAGATGGAAATTTAAACTGGAATTAATTTTTAATTCCTGATAATGTACACTTTGGTGAATAACCATGTGCCTTGCTTGTAGAACCTACATATTAATATATTGTAACTGAGATTCTTCCTGTATTGAAAATATGGGGGGGGAGGAGAATCAGATGGCTCTTTTTTCAGTTCTTTTGTTATGACAAATAGCCCCTTATAGTGTAAATGGTAGTTGAGACTAATGGTAATAAATCGATCACTTGCCTGGATTTTTAATGATTACTTATTACCTATATTTACCAAATACATATTTGTTTATGAGGTCTGACAATTTAAATTACATGTAGGTATTCACAATACTGTATTTAAACTTCCATCTTGGCTCCCTGTCAATTACGGTTACAGATTTTTGTCCCTAAACATAGTTCTCATCCTCATTTGCATTGTGTGTCTTGGTTGTGCCTGGACTTAACTGAATTGAGATGGCACTTGCTAACTCTTTAATATACCATTTATTTTTTATTTTTTTATTTATTTTTTTAAAAAGGCCTGAGCATAGTGGATGGTGTAAAAAAGGTTAACAAAAGTTGTGATTTATTTTTTTAATAGCGCAATTTCGAGAGAAGTGTGAGTACTTACTCAGGTATAGACTTTGAAGACATCTCTCTCTTATAGGCCAGCTGGTATTTCAGACTTTCAACTTCCTTCTTCATCTGGGGTGCGTCCATTTCATCCATGGTGGAAGTCGTATGGTGAAGATGACCTCAGAGAATGTTCTGGTAGAAACAAAATTGTATTTACGATACATCCATTACATCCTCTTGAAATTAATGTAAATACTAATTTACATAAGATGCTTAAAATTTCTTTCCGTGCATCTAAATATTTTTTTTTTTTAAATTTATGTGACTTCTACTCTATAAAAACCCACGTTTGGGTCATTCGCTAGATGCAAATACATTTTCTGAGTCCTGATGAAGGCAGAACTGCTGGTCGATATATGTAGTTTTATCTAAATGTATCTAGTTTCTACACTAAGATATACCTATAGACAATTATTTACTTTCCAGCACTCGATAGCACTGCTATTATTATCATAATGGTCCGTCATTTGAGTAATGTCCCCGTCTTATCTTGGTGGGTCTTAGAGGTCGAAATCTCTTACCTTCTTTTCAGGTAGACACCTGGCAGCTAGTGATGTTTGTTCGTCTCTTATCTATCAGCTAATTTCCTGCTTTGCATATGCTCTTGAGCTGGTATCCAAATGGGCTCAGGGAATTTGACTGTTGTTTGAATTTCCTAATGTTGGAACGATTCTGAAACAGGAGTCGTTGGGAGGACCCTTATAAGCAGAGTGGTGAGACGTTTTGCTAGTTGACTTGTCTGCCAGTAGTAACTCTGTGGTCCATGTGACTGCCTAGGGGGATTGCAAAATAGGACAAAAAAGAAGGATGAAAACACCAATTTGTTAACCCGTTCGGTTCATTGCAATATGGCAAATTAGGACATGTAACTGCAATACAGTACTGTATTACACCCTAATAGAAATGTAATATACTCAGAGTATGGGTTGTAGAGGAGCCCTAGTAGAAATTGTGAATGCTACAAATCCACAAACATGCCTGCACCAATTTAACTATTTTAAGTGTTTTAAAAGGTTTGCCTTAAACTATATCCAGCATAGATAGATGTATATAGAAAATTTTATGTAGACTTGCTCTGCATGTTTACCAGCTACACACCCCCACCCTCACAAAAAACTAAAATAAAAAGTTAAGTAATGGTAAATGAAAACTCAATGGACGGTAGTCACTAAATGTGATTCTGAAGGATTTTTGTGCTTAAACTCCTGTACGAGAGACACATCTAATAGTATAAATTAAGCTACTAGGTAACTAAACCTATACAGCTAAATAGACTGCAGAAAAAAATGCATGAAATTAAAAAGATTGAAAATAACCTTACTAAAGGTATATGAAACAAATAGACATATGGGAATATCTGCATATACACGAAAAAGATGACTACAATTGTGACTGAGAGATGTGAGTGGTAAATGGAGATGGCTGTGGGTTAAATGAGAAAAAAAAGGCTAAACTCTATAGCAGGCTTAGAAACTAAATCATAAGATAACAATACTAAAGAACTCAATGTTTCACCCTCCTAACCAGTCACTGAATCAGGTTTAGGGGAAAGCAATGGGAACAGAAAACAAAGATATACATTTGCAATTATTATTATTTTATTTATGTAGCACCATCAGATTCCGTAGCGCTGTACAATATAAAGGTAAGCTATATTCACTTACAGATACCTATGAGTGTCAAATAATCCCACTACTCTTACATTACTCTTAAGGGGATACAGAGCTAAAGTCACCTAAAAAGGTTCCTACTACTATCTCAGTGCCCTACAACGCAGAGGGTGCACCTACATACCAGAGAGACAGGTGGAAAATGCCTTAGTGGCAACGGAGGACAGGGACAAATATTAACAAAGGGAAAGGAGAGATCAGGGCCGGCCTTAGGGGTGTGCGAGCTGTGGGGCCACACAGGGCACCATGGAGCAGGGGGTGCCATGTGACCGACACAGCTCGCACATGGCCGAGTGACGGGGGAGCTAAAACAGGTACCTGGGTGGAGGATTTTATTAATCTCCACCTGGGTCTATAAAAAAGAAAAAAAAAATCGTGGGAGTGGGGCTTATCATGAGGCTGAGGCGGAGCCAATACTTACCCGAAGCCCCTGGTAACGGCTGCACAGGAACTGCATCCATTCCCCCTTCCAGCCATAATGGAAAGAGGTAAGTCTGTGTGTGTGAGACTGCCTGGCTATTTGCGACTGTTTGCCTGTGTGTGTGTGAGAGACACTGTCTGTCTGACTGCCTGTCTGCCTGCCTGTGTGCGTGACAGTCTACCTCCGTGTGTGACTATCTGCCTTTAACTGAGTTAGCGTGTGTGAGTGTCTGCATGCCTTTAACTGTGTGTTTGGCTCTGTAACTGTGTGTCTGTCTGCTTGCAACTGTTAGTGTGACTCTGCCTGTGCCTGTGTATGTGACTGTATACAGGCAACTTGGTCGGGGAGGGGGGCGGCGTGAAGACTTTTCGTACTAGTCACAGAAGAGACTGATATCCTGGATAGCAATGTTAATTTTGTGGACTAACAATTTTAGTCAAATTATAGTCGACTAAAAATTGAGATTTAATTGACTAAAACGATTCAGATGACTAAAGTACGACTAAAACGGCTTTTTAGTCAAAAGACTGACTTAAATTAAATTGAAATTTGCTGCCAAAATTTATACTGCACAGAGGGGCTGTGGAAGGGGCAAAAGAGAAATACCAGAGCTTGGGAGAAAGAGACACCTAGAGGGGCTGGGAGGACACAAAGAAACACAGAGGGGCTGGGGAAGGGGCAAAAGAGAAAGACCAAGGCTTGGGAGAGAGACACCAAGACAGGGCCGGCGCTTCCTATAAGGCGAACTAGGCAGCCGCTTAGGGCGCCATATAGGAGGGGGCGCCCTGCGCCCCCATCGCCGGCTCTTTAAATCCTGCAGCCACCTGAGCGCTCTATAAAGAGCGCTCAGACGACTGCCGCACTGCCTCCCCTTCCCTGTAGCGTGGCCGAGCTCCTCTCCGGTCCGCAGTCCCGGCCGGACTGACAGGAAGTGCACACTCAGTGGGCACTTCCTGTCAGTCCGGCCGGGTACAGGAAACAGAAACTACTGTACCGCGGACCGGAGAGGAGCTCGGCCACGCTACAGGAATGGGAGGTGAGGTGGGGGGAGAA
Source organism: Pelobates fuscus (assembly GCF_036172605.1). Classification (NCBI taxonomy): domain Eukaryota; kingdom Metazoa; phylum Chordata; class Amphibia; order Anura; family Pelobatidae; genus Pelobates; species Pelobates fuscus. The sequence continues at coordinate 155,761,655 of NC_086324.1, read as the reverse complement.
GAAGAAGCGATTACAGGGAGGGGGAGAAGAGATTACAGGGGGGGAGAAGAAATTACAGGGAGAGAGGGGGAAGAAGAGATTAGAGGGAGGGGGGAGAAGAGATTGCAGTGAGGGAGGGGGGAGAAGAGATTACAGTGAGGGAGGGGGGGAGAAGAGATTACAGGGAGGGAGGGGGGGAAGAAGAGATTACAGGAAGGGAGGGGGAGAAGAGATTACAGGGAGGGAGAGGGGGAAAAGAGATTACAGGGAGGGAGAGGGGGAAAAGAGATTACAGGGAGGGAGAGGGGGAAAAGAGATTACAGGGAGGGAGAGGGGGAAAAGAGATTACAGGGAGGGAGAGGGGGAAAAGAGATTACAGGGAGGGAGAGGGGGAAAAGAGATTACAGGGAGGGAGAGGGGGAAAAGAGATTACAGGGAGGGAGAGGGGGAAAAGAGATTACAGGGAGGGAGGGGGGAATAAGAGATTACAGGGAGGGAGGGGGGAAAAGAGATTACAGGGAGGGAGAGGGGGAAAAGAGATTACAGGGAGGGAGAGGGGGAAAAGAGATTACAGGGAGGGAGGGGGGAAGAAGAGATTACAGGGAGGGAGGGAGGGGGGAAGAAGAGATTACAGGGAGGGAGGGAGGGAGGGGGGAAGAAGAGATTACAGGGAGGGAGGGAGGGAGGGGGGAAGAAGAGATTACAGGGAGGGAGGGAGGGAGGGGGGAAGAAGAGATTACAGGGAGGGAGGGAGGGAGGGGGGAAGAAGAGATTACAGGGAGGGAGGGAGGGAGGGGGGAAGAAGAGATTACAGGGAGGGAGGGAGGGAGGGGGGAAGAAGAGATTACAGGGAGGGAGGGAGGGAGGGGGGAAGAAGAGATTACAGGGAGGGAGGGAGGGAGGGGGGAAGAAGAGATTACAGGGAGGGAGGGAGGGGGGAAGAAGAGATTACAGGGAGGGAGGGAGGGAGGGGGGAAGAAGAGATTACAGGGAGGGAGGGAGGGGGGAAGAAGAGATTACAGGGAGGGAGGGAGGGGGGAAGAAGAGATTACAGGGAGGGAGGGAGGGGGAAGAAGAATTTACAGGGAGGGAGGGAGGGAGGGGGGAAGAAGAGATTACAGGGAGGGAGGGAGGGAGGGGGGAAGAAGAGATTACAGGGAGGGAGGGAGGGATGGGGGAAGAAGAGATTACAGGGAGGGAGGGAGGGGGGAAGAAGAGATTACAGGGAGGGAGGGAGGGGGAAGAAGAGATTACAGGGAGGGAGGGAGGGGGGAAGAAGAGATTACAGGGAGGGAGGGAGGGGGGGAGAAGAGATTACAGGGAGGGAGGGAGGGGGGGAGAAGAGATTACAGGGAGGGAGGGAGGGGGGGAGAAGAGATTACAGGGAGGGAGGGAGGGGGGGAGAAGAGATTACAGGGAGGGAGGGAGGGGGGGGGAAGAGATTACAGGGAGGGAAGGGGAAGAAGAAGAAGAGATTACAGGGAGGGAGGGGGGAGAAGAAGAAGAGATTACAGGGAGGGAGGGGGGAGAAGAGAAGATTACGGGGGGAAGAAGAAGAGATTACAGGGTGGGGGGAGAAGAAGAGAAGATTACAGGGAGGGAGGGGGAAGAAGAAGAAGAGATTACAGGGAGGGAGGGGGAGAAGAGAAGATTACGGGGGGAAGAAGAAGAGATTACAGGGAGGGGGAGGAGAAGATTACAGGGAGGGGAAGAACAAGAGAAGATTACAAGGGGAAGAAGAGGAGAACAAGAGGAGGGGGGGGAGAACACAGAGAGGGGAGGTTGAGAAGAACGTGGGGGAGGGAGAGACCACTAAAGAAGGGAGGGGGTGGTGGAGAGACCACTAGGGGAGGGGGTGAGGAGAGACTGCTAAGGGAGGGTGGGGGGAGAGCAGAGAACACTAAGGGAGGGGGGTGTGGAGGATATACCACTAGGGGAGGGTGGGGGAGAGTAGAGACCACTAAGGGAGGTGGGGGGGGGGGAGAGTAGAGACCACTAAGGGACAGGGGAAGGGAGGAGATGAGAGACCACTAAGGGGCAGGGGAGATCTCTAAGGGACGAAAGGGAAAGCTCTATAGGACAGGGAGCTCTTTAACACTACGCACACACACACACACACAATGCATCCCTATACATACTCAGAAACACACAATGCATCCCTACACACACAGAAACACACAATGCAAACCTTACACATAAAGACAATGCATCCTTTGCACACATACACATAAACACACAATGCATCCCTTACACACACATGCAAACCTACATTGCTTCTCTTACACACACACAGAAACACAATGCATCTCTTACACACACTCAACGCACCCCTTACAGACACACACACTGCATCCCTTACATACACAGAAACACACTTTGCATCCCTTATGCATACAAACACAGATTCACACAATGCATCCCTTACACACACATGCAAACATACATTGCTTCTCTTACACACACACAGAAACACAATGCATCTCTTACACACACTCAACGCACCCCTTACAGACACACACACTGCATCCCTTACACACACAGAAACACACTTTGCATCCCTTATGCATACAAACACAGATTCACACAATGCATCCCTTACACACAACGAGAAACACACAATACATCCCTTATACACAAACACACACTGCTTTCTATCCCTTACACAAAAACACACTGCTTCCACTACACACAAACACTCTGTATCACCAACACAAACTGGTATCTCTATACACTACATTCTATAAGCACACACATTAGATCCTCTACCATAACACATCCCCTACACACTCCACTTCTTGTGAGCGAACATATAGGTGGACTTATGGGTGGACCTTATGGGCATACTCACGGTCAGGCCCTGGGGCCCAGACCTTGAGCTGTGTAAGTGGCCCCAAATAATGGAGCTGCTTCCCGTTCTCCCAGAACATTGAATTTTGTGACCACAGTTACAAACAGCCTCCATAGATCCTGCTCTACACCAGACCAGTGGAGCCAGACTGCAGCCAGAGCCCATCACCATCCTCATCTGGTTGTAAGTAGGCAATCTAGGATATTATTCGTGACACTAATCTCTAATTTACCTCACATTAAAGGGACACTATAGTCCCCAGAACCACTGCAGCTTAATGAAGTGGTTCTGGTGTCTATAGCTGGTCCCTGCAGGCTTTTTAATGTAAACACACACTGTGTGCAGCACTGGCGTTAGTTCATATGGCAGATCATATGGGTGGGGCATTGTGATGTCACGGGGGGGGGGGGTGGCAAATCTTTCTTTTGCCTAGGGCGGCAAAAATTATTGCACCGGCCCTGCACTTAGAGGGGTTGGATACACAAAGAGACACAGAGGGGCTGGGGAAGGGGAAAAAGAGACAGGTAGAGGCTTTAACTAAACCCATTAGATTTTAGTCACGTTGACTAAAATCTCCAGTAGATTGTCGACTAAAACAATCAAGATGACGAAAATATGACTAGAACTCATGGTAGCTCTGTTTGGAATGGGAATAAACTGTACAAAAAAGATGACTTGCATCTTTCTCAAAAGGGAACAAATGTTCAGAGGTTTTGCTAGGATGTATTTAAACTAGTGGGGGGGGGAGGGTGATAAAACATCAATCCAATTTCCACCCAAAACAAGTACAGAAGGTGTCTGTACCAAGTGTGTTAAAAAGGATAAGCTTAGAGTCATGTCTACAAATGTTCGCAGTTTAGGGAATAAGATCCATGAACTTGTGGCAATAATGGCAACTGATAGTGTAGATTTAGTCGCTGTTACTGAGACATGGTATTAGGGATCGACCGATATTGATTTTTTAGAGCCGATACCGATACCGATATTCTGTGAACTTTCAGGCCGATAGCCGATATAATTTGCCGATATTCTGTACATTTACCATTGGAAAATAAAAAACTATTTCTAAAAGTAAATGCACAAAATATACATGCCACGTGTAGTGGATGCAGTGTGTTTAGACAGGGGAGCTGTGTATGTGTGTGTATGTGTGTGTAGCGGATGCAGTGTGTGTGTAGCGGATGCAGTGTGTGTTTGTGTAGTGTGAGTGGTGTGGATGCAGTGTGTGTTTGTGTAGTGGATGCAGTGTGTATTTGTCTAGTGTGTATATAATGAAAGCAGCGTGTCTGTGTAGTGTGTGGGTAGTGTGCGTAAAGTGAATGCAGTGTGTGTAAAGTGAATGCTGTATATACTAAATGCAAAGTGTGTGTGTTTGTGTAGTGTGTGCATATAAGGAATGCAGAGTGTGTGTATTTGTGTTGTGTGTATAGTGAATGTAGTGTGTTTATATAATGCAGAGTGTGTGTTTGTATAGTGTGTGTATAAAATGCAGAGTGTGTGTGTGTAGTGTGCATTATATAAACACACTACACAAACACACTGCATTATATAAACACACTACACAAACACACTGCATTATATAAACACACTACACAAACACACTGTGTATATAATGCAGTGTGTTTGTGTAATGTTTATATAATGCAGTGTGTGTGTGTGTGTATATAATGCAGTGTGTTTGTATAGTGTGTGTGTTTATGTAGTGTGTGTATATAGTGTGTGTGTATATAATGCAGTGTGTGTATATAGTGTGTGTATATAATGCAGTGTGTTTGTATAGTGTGTGTGTGTATATAATGCAGTGTGTGTATATAGTGTGTGTATATAATGCAGTGTGTTTGTATAGTGTGTGTGTATATAATGCAGTGTGTTTGTATAGTGTGTGTGTATATAATGCAGTGTGTTTGTATAGTGTGTGTGTATATAATGCAGTGTGTGTATATAGTGTGTGTATATAATGCAGTGTGTTTGTATAGTGTGTGTGTGTGTATATATAATGCAGTGTGTGTGTATATAATGTAGTGTGTGTATATAATGCAGTGTGTGTTTGTATAGTGTGTGTGTGTGTGTGTGTGTGTGTATATAATGCAGTGTGTGTTTGTATAGTGTGTGTGTGTATATAATACAGTGTGTTTGTGTAGTGTGCATTATATACACACACTATACAAACACACTGCATTATATATACACACACACACACTATACAAACACACTGAATTATATACACAGTGTGTTTGTGTAGTGTATGTGTATAATAAAAGTGTATGTGTGAGGGGGCATTTTTTTAAAAAAAACATTTTTTTTTATTTTTATATAAATTTTTTTTAATATATTTAATTATTATTTATTTTTTGTTGTCCCCCCTCCCTGCTTGTTGCCTTGCCAGGGAGGGGGGATATGTTAATCCCTGGTGGTCCAGTGGCATTAGCTTAGCGAGGGGAGGGGGTGTGGGGTGGGCAGCAAGCGTTTACTCACCTCCCAGCAGCTCCTCCAGCTCCCCAGTGTAAATCTCGCGAGACCCGCGCCCGTCAGAGCTGGCCGCGGGTCTCGCGAGATTTACACTGGGGAGCTGGAGGAGCTGCTGGGAGGTGAGTAAACGCTTGCTGCCCGCCCCCCCAGGACCGCCGGGCTTGTAATGAGCCCGTCGGTACTGGGAAGTATTATCGGCAATATCGGTATCCCTATTGGCCGATACCGATATTGCCGAAAATACCGAATATCGGCCGATTATATCGGTAAAACCGATAATCGGTCGATCCCTACATGGTATAATGAGAAAAATGACTGGGACATAGCAATACCAGGGTACTCTTTATATAGAAAAGACAGGGAAGGCAAGAAAGGGGGAGGGGTGGCCCTGTATGTGAAGGATAGCATAAATTCTAGCCTAATAAAAGTTAGTGAGGTCAACATAGAGTCCGTTTGAGTTACATTAGAATTTGGTAATCACACAGTAACTCATGTAGGTGTGATTTGGTATGTAGGTTCACCTTCTGCTTTTTGGTACGCTAAGGTAGCCACAGAGACCTGTTTTATATAGCTAGATTTAGCGGTATTGGTTACCTAATAGCTTAATTTATACTATACTTTTTGGTAATTAACAAAAGGATATGCAAACCTTAGTCCAAAACAGCAAAATCTGAAAAAATATTCCAGCACTGTTTATCTTAATGTAGTACCCACTTGTTGATTCCTCACAGCTTCTGGTTTTGTGAATTAAAGGGCACACTATAGACACCAGAACCACTAGACTTAATATGGTGGCCCTGTGGCATATACCTTGTCCCTGCAGAGCCAGCAATGTGAACACTCCCTCAGGAAAAGTCCACCTCCAGTGGTTGTCACTCGAACAGCCAGTAGAGGAACTTCCTGGACAAGGTTCTGCAACCCTTCAGGACCTACATTCAGCATCTCCACACTCTGCATTCAGTGTATCTCTATGAGGAGATGCTGACTGGCGCAGAGTGGTGTTTTGCTGCGCATGTTCACTAGCCTTCCAATGCTTTCCTATTGTGAAAATAGTATTTGTATTTCCTATTGTGAAGCATTGGATTGGCTAAGACCATCAAGCATGGGGGCTAGCAGGATATAAGGTGAGCAAAAAGCGATTTAAATGGTGAGAAGAACATTATAGCATTATGAATACACGTTTTGTTCCTTTTAAAGGGACACTATAGGCACCCAGACCATTTCATCTCATTGAAGTGCTCAGGGTCAGGTGCCCCTGTCGCCATAACCTTGTAAAACACTGCAGTTTCAGAGATGCTTCCTGCCTTCTCGTGGAGTATGACTACGTTGGAAGTCCGCACACTTTGCATGAGGATGTCCGGTGTCTTTCAAAATACCCATTGGAAAACATAAATTCAATGCTTTTCTGAGTGAAAGATCTAATTCGCTTGCGGTACACGTCACACATGGGCCTTCGGTTCAACAATTAACGTGACGTCACAGGAGGAGGAGACCGATCCAGCTACTCGGCTATATTTACAGCTTGGCTATTTTAGCAGGAATTTTCCCTTCCAGATTTTACATAATAACCCTGGAACTATCTTTGTTCAATGTATTTGTTGTTTATTTTCCTTGGTTTCTAAACGTCACTAAACTAAATTTAGACTTTGCTCTTCTTTTATTTTACATACAGAGCAATATATGTTTATTAATTAAAGCCTATGTAAATGCCTAATCTCTGGACTTCAGAATCAGTACTTTATCCTGGCTGGTAGTTTGGCACTGGGCCTTGTGTTCGCAAAAACTACAATAGAGAGATTGCGCGCCCTCTAGTGTTAATGAAATGGCTGAATGAGAAATCTATTTTGTATTAAAAAAAAAAAAAGTTACATTCTGATTTTTTTTTATTTATTTCTTAACCCATTTCATTATCTGTTGAAACAAATACATGAGAATATGATGGCCAAGCCTTTGGCATTAAAAAGATATATGTGATCTTAAATACAATAACCGAATGCCTGCTTTTCTGTAACTGTATGGGTTGGTGGCAGATGGACATCGAGACAGACAATAGCATTTCCCGAGGTGATCTCTCGGGGCCCTTCTGTTATCGACTGTTGCAAATCCAAACAGCAGATTCTGGTCGCTAGTGCATCACATTAGCCTGATGCTGCCCGTTGCTAATTCTGCTGACATGCTTACTATCTGTTTGCACAACCCTGCCCTCCTCCTACCCCGGTGCGAGCATACAACGTATAGTATATGTCTGCACCAAAGTCCTACAATGTATCTCGAAGCCCTAAGCCATTTAACAATGCCTGATGTCTTCCTGATTGCTAAGCCAAACATTGTATTCTGCATGGTCCGTCAGACCGACTTGAAAACAATAGCAATCTAAAAATACTTTTCTTGGTAAAACAATTTATAAATAAAACAAAAAAAATACTTGCGTTCAAGTTCTCCAATCATATTAACAACATTGAAATTAGTTTGGCTAAATCAGGAATTCACTTTTTTTTAAAAAATGTCGCCTTTAAAATAAGTGTGACATGTAATGTTTAAAAGCTCGGGGTACATACGTGCTCCCTGAATCCTTCTGTTATTGGGGTACAGCAGCGTACTCCTAAAATGTGAATGTATTAGACTAACTCCAAAACCAGACTTTGCCTGGGTGAGAATTGTGGGTCCACTGCATTCCACGTGCTGATAATCCCTAAAAACCCGTTCAGTGTCCCAACCCTAAGTAACCCCTGATTTGAATTACCCAGTAACATTTGGGATTTCTCAAATTTAAATTCCCCATAATTCATGCTTTAGTGGATAACCCTGTAAGTCTAGTCCCCAGGGGTTACAGACACAGCGAGCAGTATTAGCTATAGAGGTCTTAGAAGTACATTTTCCAAGAATCATTGGTTAGAAATAAAAGATATGCATTTTCAACACGTATACGGTTCTATTTATCATATTTAGGTACATAAATAATAATCTGGAAAATTTATGAGGGTAAATTGTCTGCCAGGAAGGTGAGTCGTAAGATTTTGGTGCATTAAAAAAAATATATATATATTTTTTTTTTAAAAGGGAAAAAAAGCAATAGTCAGTAAAGACAAGTGCACATATGTGCGGAGTCTAAATTCCTGAAAACATAAGAAAACATATTGCAGGAAATACAGAAAAGAAAAAAGAAAACATTCTAGCCATAGTTAAATGATATATTTGGATTATAATTCATGCACACACACAGTGTACATGCATGCACACTCTCTCCTTGACCCTCTTCAATCTGGCTTCCGCCCTCTCCACTCTACAGAGACTGCCCTTATCAAAGTTACTAACGACCTAATCGCAGCTAAATCCAAAGGCCACTACTCCATACTAATTCTTCTTGACCTCTCAGCGGCCTTTGACACCGTTGATCATGCTCTCCTTCTTCAAACTCTTCAATCGCTTGGTCTCTGTGACTCTGTCCTCTCATGGTTTTCCTCTTATCTCTCCCAACGCTCATTCAGTGTCTCCTTTTCTAATGATACCTCCTCCCCTTGCCCTGTCTCAGTTGGAGTTCCCCAAGGCTCCGTCCTTGGTCCCCTTCTATTTTCTCTTTATACTGCCTCTCTTGGCAAACTTATTACCTCTTTTGGATTTCACTACCACCTGTACGCTGATGACACCCAGCTATATCTCTCCTCCCCGGACCTCTCCCCTGCCGTCCTGCAACGTGTCACTGCTTGCCTTTCTTCCATCTCTGACTGGATGTCCTCCCGCTTTCTGAAACTCAATCTCTCAAAAACTGAGCTCCTTGTCTTTCCTCCTCCTAATACTGATCCTCCTCTTTCGCTCTCCCTCCAAGTTTGTGGTACCAACATCAGTCCATCCTTGCAAGCGCGCTGTCTTGGCGTCATACTTGACTCTGGTCTCACCTTTGAGCCTCACATCCAGCATGTTGCCAAATCCTGTAGATTCCATCTTAAAAACATAGCCCGCATCCGCCCCTTTCTTGCACCAGATACTACCAAGGAGCTTGTCCATGCTCTAGTAATTTCCCGCATGGATTATTGTAACCCTCTCCTGATTGGTCTCCCCAATAGCCGTACTGCACCCTTACAGTCCGTAATGAATGCTGCTGCTAGATTGATTTTCCTCTCTAGTCGTTTCTCTCACACCTCACCCCTCTGCCAGTCCTTACATTGGCTTCCTGTATGCTATAGGAGTCAATTCAAGGTACTAACTCACACCTATAAAGCACTGAACAACTCTAGCCCCTCTTATATCTCCTCACAGATCCATAGGTATGTCCCTTCTCGGTCTCTCCGTTCTGCCCGTGACCACCTCCTGTCCGTTGTCCGCACTCGTACGGCCAACTCGCGCTTGCAGGACTTCTCGCGGGCGGCTCCCTTCCTATGGAATAGCCTGCCTACCGCCATCAGACTCTCCCCTAGTCTTGCATCTTTTAAGAAGTGCCTTAAAACCCATCTCTTTAGGAAAGCTTATGGCCTCCAAGACTAACCCTTACCTCACATACCTGTCTCTTGCCCTCTCCAAAAGGGCAGCCCACCTTATTTGATTGTAAATTCCTGTCCTAATGTGTTTTACACCCCACCTCCTATAGAATGTAAGCTCGTTTGAGCAGGGTCCTCTTCAACCTATTGTTCCTGTAAGTTTATTTGTGACTGTCCTATTTATAGTTAAATCCCCCTCTCATAATATTGTAAAGCGCTACGGAATCTGTTGGCGCTATATAAATGGCAATAATAAATAAATAAATAAATATACTGAGTCCATACCAGCGAGAAGCGAATACATTTCATATTATGCTATTAATCCCTTCTGCATCTAATTAGCCAAAACGAAACCTAATGACAGCAACACAGCCGGAGGGAAAACATTCAGCCACCTCCAGAGACACAACAAACCTGTTTACGGAGTCAATTGGAAAATTGGGAGGAGCGAAAGGGTCCCATTCGCTATCCTGACATGTTTAACTCTTTAAGTGCAGATGAGATATAATATCGTCCTGAATCTTAAATCTGCGCTGTAAGGGTGGGGAACGGAGAATATTTTTTTTTCCATTTTTTTTTTTTTTTTTGGTCCTTTGCAGAAATTGCTGCAATGCTGTCTATTCCTGGCTCTGGAAAATTTCAGCCACATTCCACTAAATTCAAATAAACATATGTGAGACAGGCTGTTTCCTGCAGATTCCTCCAGGTACCTTGTTCATTTTACACATATCGTGCATCATACGTGGGGCGAGAAAAGGGCGACTCAAAGGGGTTTATTAACTAAACAGTAAATTACAACGAATTGCAAAATTCAGGCAAAAAAAAGATAATTTGGTAAAAAAAAAAATTCCAACTCGCGTTTTGTCACGGCTTAGCTAACTTGGCCTAAATCTGACAATGTTCAGTTTTCAGTTCCCTGCCTTTCGGTGTTTCGTGAATAAACTAAAGTTAGTTAGAAGTTACGTAATGAAAGAAAGCAGAATAAATGATATCACCATAAATTCGTGCACCACTGATGAAGATATAATACCCATTTATAGTTGGAAAAGTTGGTAAAAAAAAAAAAAATCCATTTGCATTAACCGGGAAATCTACCCGGCATCAATTATTATGCTATTAGATTATTTTGTTGCCAGTGGTTTTGCCAAGTCGCACAACTTGTCCTACTTAGCTGATTGATCAAAGAGACTGTATGTCTGGAGTAATCAGCAGGTAGCTCTTGAGCTGCAATGGATCTATAAGGCTCATTATGCTAAGCCATAAAAGAGTGTGCCTATATACTTTCACTGCCATTTATCTATTAATAATAACATAATTTGTTAATCTTACTTGGGCAGACTAGATGGGCCGAATGGTTCTTATCTGCCGTCACATTCTCTGTTTCTATGTTTCTGCCACAATTATTAATGAAATTCCACTATCTTTTAGAAGCTTCTAATCCTGAGCTAAATGTGTCTGATCATTAGAGAACTGGGCGGAAAAAATCATATATATATTTTTTAATACTTTTTTAGCTATCTTGTTGTCTATGCAAACGTTTCAGACGTAATTTTACAAGGAGCAGCCATGTTCATTTTTCAGCATACTGCATTGGAAACCATTCTTAATAAATCTTTTTTTCAAAAGATTATAAGAAATGTATAACGAACAAGCCAACGGATATCACATTTCACAAAATAGTATGTCATTTAATGGTTTATTTCCAAGTTACAATAATTGATCTGCAACTTAAAAGGCCTCAATCGCAATCTGCTGTAAAAGCAATATGGCTGCCACCCCAAAAAGCTAACTTTGCTGTGCGCGAAGATGAAGAAAATAGCAAACATATCAAAAGGACTTGCGGAGGTCGAGGCGATTCATGTAAATTAGAAATCATGTTTATTGCTGTCTTTATATAAATTTAGTCCACATAGATTTAATTTTTAGAGGCGTATTAGATGTGGTTATCCAGCTCCTGTAAGTAAACATGATCTACAGAAGCTGAGTTATGTAGCAAGAATAGTTTTGTTCGACTTGTTAAGTGACAGCGAGTAGTGGGCAGTGGATCTTTACACTAACTGCACAGGGGTATTTAAACAGGGACAGATCAAATGCTGTGGCCTATAACACCATAAGCATCATGGGAGATGTAGTTCTGATGATCAGGAGCCCCAGAGTTTGCCTACTCCTCCTGCAGCACCAAAGTTACTTTCACGAACCTCAAGAACCCTCTGACACGACAGATGCAGCAGCTTTAAGATCATACAACAGATGATCTACACTGATGCAGTGACTTTGACGTGACAACCGTGCTTTGCACACAGAAAACAAATTATAGGTTGATTTGTGAACGCAGATTTCACGTACACCATCCATTTGGCTAAACTGAATCTACAGGCCCAGTGCCACAGAAAACACATCTGGGGTTAAACTGATCTGCACTCAAATTCCAACATAGCACAGATTGCAAGTTCTTCTGGCAAGTTATACCAGTAATCTTAACATCTTTCCTTTACTTACATCGTCATCAGCATTATAATTATATGTTAGATGACTGTGGAACTAATTAACTTTTTATCCACTTTTATATGCTTCGTCTTCCTATAAATGTAATTATCTGTAACTCACAACCGCAAAAACAAGAACATAATTTTGTATTAAAAAATAGAACCTTCTGATTTTGTTAAAAAGCACACACACAAAAAAGCACAAATTTTATTATCTAAACATTCTATGTAAAGGAGAAAGAAGATTCACTTACCTCTTCTGTCTGCCGCTTCTAAAAAAAAAAAAGGGGGGAATATTACTTGAAATATATACCAATCCGTGTTAAGAAGAAGAAAAACAAAAGCAGGGAGAGGGGGAGAAAATTAATCATAAAAAAGAGAGAGATATGTATTTGAGAGCCATCCAAAAAGTCAGAGTGGCCTTTTAAGCAAATGAAATCCTGCAAAATCTGCCTGAAACCCAGAATGTAATCTGTTAATGTACCGACAATCCTGTTGTGACAGATAGCAAAATAGTGCGATTTTTTTTTTCCCTTTCTTCCAGAGGATGAGATTTTATAGCCGGGGATAAAGCTCGAAGAATTATGAGGTTTATAGAGAGAGGTTGAATCTGGCTCTTGTGGTAAGCACTTACAATGCTCTCTGCATTAAATAGCAGGTTGTGCTGTAGAGGAAAGCGAAAAGAGATTGGGAAAAAAAAAAATAGGGATGGCCTCAGTTGCAGCAAGAAAGTCATTAGTTATCCGGTATATTTTTACCATTTTATTGCTGGTTGAAGCTAATCACATGCGCTGTTTGGCTGCCATAGCTACCTGTCTAAAGGATTGTGCCTTAATTGCATCCCTAAGGAAAATATAACGTAGGGTGTCTCTGTGTGTGTATTTAGAACACAGCGACTCACACCCAGTTACAGCAAGCATGAAGATAAGGGGTTATTAGAAAGATCTGACAAAAAGCAGCCTTACCAGCTGTGTGTATCTCCTTGTGATATGAATTGCTAGTTGTACGGGGAGGTGGCTCTGTGGGTATATACAAAATATCATCCGGACAGGTGGTCGAGTCAGGTTTGGGATGAGAGAACAGGAAGTGTAGAGAAGTGTCCCCGGCTTTTCAAACAAAAGATTTAACATAAAAAGGGCGGCCGGGAGCATTTGCAAATCATCCTTGGTGTGCGTCCAAAGCTTTGCATTTTCTTTAGCTCGGGGGGCAGGTGTTTTCGCTCTGCTCATAATTTTATCTATACAGATGGCTGTCTGAAAAGCCAGCAGATGTATCGATTACAGGATATTTTAATATTTTATAAATTTAGCAGACGTTCGTTTCGAAGTAAGAAAATTATAGCGGCACGCATGATTCCGGCCTCACCCAGAATCCTTTGCGGTACATCCCAGTGATTTGTATTCATGCCACAAATTACAGAGAATATAAGGTGATGCGCAAGAGTGCATTGAAATTTCAGGTGGATTTTTTGCGTTAGAATTGACAGATCAATAATTTGTTTTTTTTTCCGGACGGGAAGATTTATGAATTCTAAATTCTATCCTGCAGGGCTTGACACTGACAGTCCAGCCTTACAACACATGATGTTCACATTACCATAGCGATCTTAATTAATAAATGACAGCCAGGGTTGCAAAGAAACTACCACAATTTTTTTAATTTATTTATTTTACCTCCGAGAGCCTAGGCATTGGCAGCACTTTTAAACCCTTAAGGATACACGACATGTGTGACATGTCATGATTCCCTTTTATTCCAGAAGTTTGGCCCTTAAGGGGTTAAACCCTGTTTGGCAGAATACAGAATCCAAAAGTGTCCAGAAAAAGAATTGAGACATTGCAGCCTTTACTACCACATGCTAAGTCCACCTGTTAACACTATATAAATAAAATGTACATGCGTTGTATACCTACTGTCCTTACCGCATTCTCCTCTGCTATAATGTAACCTCTTGGGTTTATATAGAAATACAAAAACAGGTCAGCAACTACCAGAGCTAGAACGGTATAACTGATCTGGTACAGTTAAAAAGCTAAGTATATTGATTAGTAAAAATATGGATACGAACGTGATTACATTATTTTTATGTAACTTAAAACTTTCTACATTAGTGAGATATGCCATAAAACAGAATATTCACTGTTACTAGTCACCTACAAAGTTTATGTACATTTAAAAACAGAGAACTAAACTATTTTATAAATAGTCTTTGGGTGCATTTTCCCATTTTAATATCTCATTTGCACTATAAATTCCCTCCAGTCACTCACGCTGGTATTAGATCTGTGCTTTCGAACATAAGCAGATTACAGGAAAGGTTTTTCCAAATATTAATGAACTGGGGGCATCTGTCAAAGAATCGGATCAGGAGATCATACTTAGAGTTATGCTTTTGAGTTTTTAATATTTTATATAGCCGTTGATGTCAGCTGTTAGGATTTACATATTTATTTTTTAAATGTATATTTTTTATGGTAATTCATTTTAGAATGATATTAACCCCTTAGTGACCAGACCACTTTTAAATTTTCTTACCGTTTGGGACCAGGTCTGTTTTTAAATATCTGCGGTGTTTGTGTTTAGCTGTAATTCTCCTCTTACTCATTTACTGTACCCACACATATTATAGACCGTTTTTCTCGCCATTAAATGCTCTTTCTAAAGATGCCATTATTTTTATCATATCGTATAATTTACTATAAAAAAAATGATAAAATATGATGACATTTTTTTTGTGGATGATGCACCCTGTACGTCCGCGGTCACTAAGGGGTTAAAGAACTGTCACTTCTTAGAAAATACATCACTGAATAAAACATTGAAAATCCACAACTCTAACTTGTGTTAATCTTTTTTTCATTTGATGCTAAGTGTTCTTTTAAATTGAAGGGACATTATAGTCACCAAAACAACTTTAGATTATTGAAGCAGTTTTGGTGTACAAATCATGCCCCTGCAGTCTCACAGCTCAATTCTCTGCCATTTAGGAGTTAAATCACTTTGTTTACACAGCTCTAGTGACACCTCCCTGCATGTGACTTACACAGCCTAATGTTTACACTCCTTTGTTGCTCAGTATGTTTAATTTAGAAGTTAGTGGCAGAACAGAACAGAAAAATTAACACTATATGGTGTAATACTTTATAATACTCAAGTATTGTAAAATAAATAAATGAGGCAATACACTCATATTTATTGGAGCTTTATATGTGGCTATTTTTTGGGGGGACGGGGTGGAAAGGATGATCCCCACTCTAAGGATATAGGTGATGCGGTGTCTTCTCTAAGGTATATAGAAAAACAGAAAAACAGCAATATAGTGCATTTTTGTTTTCTGTTGTATATCTCTGGGCCACCTACCAAAATTAACAGACACACAGCAATATCCTTTGGTGGGGATCATACCCCTGAAACACCACTAAAAGGAGCTTTTCAACTCCATCTCCTGTAAGTTAATTTATATTTCTCCTTCACTCATGCCCACTCGCTGGCATACAGTTTCACCCTCCAACCCAATGCAGTAGCAGAATTAAAGGAACACTATAGTCACCTAAATTACTTTAGCTAAATAAAGCAGTTTTAGTGTATAGATCATTCCCCTGCAATGTCACTGCTCAATTCACTGTCATTTAGGAGTTAAATCACTTTGTTTCTGTTTATGCAGCCCTAGCCACACCTCCCCTAGCTATGATTGACAGAGCCTGCATGAAAAAAAAATTTTTTCACTTTCAAATAGATGTAAATTACCTGAAATACTTGTATCTCAATCTCTAAATTGAACTTTAATCACATACAGGAGGCTCTTACGGGGTCTACAAGCTATTAACATAGCAGGGGATAAGAAAATCTTAATTAAACAGAACTTGCAATAAAGAAAGCCTAAATAGGGCTCTCTTTACAGGAAGTGTTTATGGAAGGCTGTGCAAGTCACATGCAGGGAGGTGTGACTAGGGTTCATAAACAAAGGGATTTAACTCCTAAATGGCAGAGGATTGAGCAGTGAGGCTGCAGGGGCATGTTCTATACACCAAAACTGCTTCATTAAGCTAAAGTTGTTCAGGTGACTATAGTGTCCCTTTAAAGTAGAGAAGGCCCTGGTGCAAGAATTGTTTTGCACCCCCCCACCCCCCACCACTAATACAACGGTGGCCAAAAGGTAGATCCCCACCTGTCGTGTAACTCCAACAATACTTTGACAGCTGAGGCTCTACTATTTTCCCATGCTTGCAGGGCTGTAATAAGTACTGAGCAGTGTTTGTGTGTTTGAATGTAATCATATTTTTGAATGGAGTATGTTTGTGTGAATGTATGTGGTGTTAGCGTTTAAATGGAAGCATGCATTTGTGTGTAGTTCTGTTTTTTGAATGCAAGGATGTGTTTATACATAATTTTGGTGCTTAACACAGAGGTGTGTTTATATGCAGTGTTGACGTTTCAATAAAGGAGTGTTTTGTATGTAGTGTTGAAGATTGAATGCAGGGGTGTATTTGTGTGTAGCTTTAGCATTTGAATGCTGAGATGTATGCAGATATACACGTACACTCCCACACACACACTGTGATACACACACACACACTGAAACACATGCACATACACAGGTATACACACATACTGACACAGATACACATGCTGACACGTATACAGTTATTGACAGACATACTGACACACAAACAGACATACACTGAGAGATGCTGACATACACACACAGAGAAACATACACTGACAGACATACCGACACACACAGATACCTATACTGACAGACATAGTGACACACACACACACACACACACATATATATATATATATATATATATATACTGACATATACTGTGGCACTCAGAGACATACTGACACACACACATACAGACACATGCTGAAAGACATACTAACACACACACACATGCAAAATTTACACATAGCCACCCTCCAGTTTTATTAAGCCACCTTCCAGTTTAATAAAACCACCCTTCAGTTTCCACATTTTTGGTGTGTTCCCTGGGGTCCAGTGTGCTTGCTGGGGTAGTTGGGAGGCTATCCTGTGCGAGCCCCCATCCTCAATGCCTCCTCTTCCCTCCCACGTGGCTCTAGTATCTGTGGGAGGAAGTGTCACTTCTATGCTGTCGACGTGAAAGGGTCCTGGTTGCACTTTTAAAGGGCCACAGTTGGGCTCCTGCTGACAAATACCCACCCAATAGCCCCCCCCCCCCCAACCATGGGGCAGCTAAAGGAAATTGCAGGCAGCAGGGCCCACGGTGTAGCTGTTTTTGGGCCCCCCAGGAGTAACTGGGCCTTGGGCAACTGCCCCGTTTGCCCCACGTTAACCCCTTAAGGATGGCGGGCGTTCTATGCCGTCCTTAGGGAACCGGCTCTAAACGCCGGAGGCTGGCATAAAATGCCCAAACCGTCCTTTCTACTTACCTGGCGATCGCGGTATGGGGACTTACCTGGGAGACCAGGGAGTCCCCCTCCGTCCTCTTCGGCCCCCCTGGGCGAGGTCCTTGCAAGGACCTCACAATCACATGGACGGCATAGCCGTCCATAGCATTGCCAGCAGGGGGAGTGCCTGGAATGACAGGTACTCCCCCTGCTGTCTGAAATAAATAAAATAAATGTTAAAACAGTGTAAAAAATAATTATATATACTTAGATCATATATATATTCACTATATATATGATCTAAGTATATATATATATATACATACACATACACTGTCCAAGTGTATTTTAATATTAATATATATAATTATAAATATATATGATCAAAATACACGTACAATGATATTGATTAAATATATATAATTTTCATTATATATATATTTATATTTATGTATGCCATATAATATAAATAAATATGTAAATACGTTAAAAAATAAAAATTTAAAAAAATAAAATAAAAATATATATGTGTAAATTCGTTCTATTTTAAAATTAATATATATTGATAGCAAAATACATGTAGAACGAAATAATATATATATATATATCTATATACATAAGTATTTACATATATATCACTATATATATTACACAGACGATGTAATTGTTGTGATACATTTTAATGTTTTGAAACACTAATATTTGTATACAGCGAAGTCTCCCGAGTATAACAGTACCCCTCATGTACAGGTTTTATGGTGTTTTCAAAAGTTAGAGTCAAATATAAGGCTTGCGTTTCAGTTTTTTTTTTTTTGTCAATCTTTCTTTTATTGAGGTAAGCATTAACAGGGGTACAGAATGAAAGATAGGGGAAGTACTGTTTTTGTACAGGATAGGAACACGCTAACACAATGTATCATCTCCTATGTATATCAGCCTAATTTTATATTAGGTATGCGTTCCAGAGAATTAATAACAAACATATCATAGTTAGTATGAAAACAGCTATTCAAAAACTATGTGAAGTATTTTTGAGTAACAGACAGGTTAGGCAGCCATTTTGTCCGATGGTTGCTCAATACTCTAGCTAGACATGCCCCTAGCGCGCAGATATACAGTGCTTTACTTTGATATGTGTACAAATCATGCTTCGAGACTTGCATAGTATATGTACTGGATACGATTCTATATTAGTGGTTCTGACAACTCAACTCAGACCCTGTCGCACTGTAGGTTACTTATAAGCGCTTACAACATTATCTGTTACTATCTCCTTAGGTCTTAAGGGTGAGAGTACTTAAACTTAGAGCAATAATACTGTTGGTCTTACTTGGGTGCATGGGTGAGAGATCCGCATTGCATATACTGCCGACAAGTTTGAGTAAACATAACATAGAGTAAGTATAGCGTTAAGGCTCGTCATATGCGCACATGGTTTTGCATTGCATGATACAGCCTAGTTATAACAGTGCGCGGCTTGTAAGACTTAATGTTGGCTAAGGCAATGTGATAATAGTTGGTGCAAAAAGACAGAGTAAAGTTAACAATAACACCTAAACATCAACTGGTGGCAGAAATAAAAGGGCATTGCAGCCATGCATCATTACCCATGGAGAGGTGATCTGTCCTGGTGGCAAACCTGGCACGTCAGCACAGTCAAGCTATACCCCAGCTGGGCCGTAGCACGCAGGGCTGTTAGTGACCCATCAGACGACCAGTCCGATTTACAAGTGGGCCAGTCCTAGTTAGCCAATGCCCAGTCTTGGCAGGGTGATTGTGGAGTCCTTCGCGACACAGAAGGCGACTGGGTGTTGCGGATGTATCGGCGCCTTCTTCCAGCCCCAGGCCTTTGTGGAGGGCCGCATCCGGGAACCACAGGCTTGGTGGCTTCTCGACTCCGAGACTTTCCCGTGTCGGGTGCAGTAAAAGACCCAGGTGGTCATCCGCCGGCGGCGGCAGGCAGTCTTCCTGCGAGGTGGGCGATGCATTGGAGGCTTCCTCCTTAAGACCCTCAGCCTGGGTAGGTAAGTAGGAGCGGCAGCGAATGTGGGGCTATTAGTGGTGCCCAGGGACTGTCCACCTTGCTCCAACTGGTCTCCCTCTTTCCCCTCTTCCATGTAGATGGATTGCAGTGCCATGCGTTTTTCCAGCGATGCCCAAATGCGTTGGAAGCTCCTCTCAATCCGCATGAGGATGCACTCAGAGCCGCTGTCTCCGCCATGTGGCGTGGGTGTAGGCCCATCCGCCGTATTTTTAGTGACTCCGCGTGAGGTGGCGGGGCTGCTCTGGGCTGCCGGGGGCCGTGGAGGTGTTTGTGTGAGTCCATCAGGGACCGGGATAACCCCCACCGGTCCAGACGGGGGAGGGACAGGGGCCCAACGTCGAAGGTCCAGCTATGAGTGGCGGCAGAGGAGCGGCCGTCTCCTCCGCGCCAGCCATGCTTGTAGGCCGCATAAGGTGCTCGGGTGAGTCTCGCTTTGGATGTGGCATGTTTGGTACCCGTCAAAGCAGCTGGTTTGCCGTGAGTAGCTTGGTAGCTTTTTGGGAGCCTTGTACTTGCTGTGTTTTGTCATTTTGCCGTTAGTTTTGCCGGCCAAAGCAGGAGCTGTGTCTCCAAGCGTCCGCTCTGCTCGGCGGTCAGGCCCCGCCCCCGCGTTTCCGTTTTTTCACATTGAAATTCGCCAGGTTGGTTATGTTGCCTTTGAGACCGTACAGTAGCCCAGGAATTAAAATTACCCCCATGATGGCATACCATTTGCAACAGTAGACAACCCAAGGTATTGCAAATGGGGTATGTTCAGTCTTTTTAGTAGCCACTTAATCAAAAACACTGTCCAAAATTGGCGTTCAAATTAGTTTTTTTGCATTTTTCACACACAAACAAATATTAACACTAACTTTGGCCAGTGTTTGTGACTAAGTGGCTACTAAAAAAGACTGGACATACCCCATTTGCAATAGCTTGGGTTGTCTACTTTTGCAAATGGTATGCCTTCATGAGGGTAATTCTTATTCCTGGGCTACCATACGGTCTCAAAGGCAACGTAACCAACCTGGCAAATTTCAATGTGAAAAAAAATGAAAAATGTAACGTGCTATATGTGACCCTGTAACTTCCAAAACACCATAAAACCTGTACAAAGGGGGTACTGTTTTACACAAGAGACATTGCTGAATACAAATATGTGTATTTTATTGCAGTAAAAGCAAACAGTATTATGACATTCACAGTTAGAATGTCACGTAGAACTACATTGTTTTTTAATTAAATTCTTATTTTCTCCCATTTTTTTTTATTTTATTCATATTAAATTATGTTTCATACCTAAATATTTGATGTTAAATGAAAGCCCTTTCTCCTGAATAAAATGATATGTAATAAGTGTGGGTGCACATAACATGAAAAAGGCGAATTACGGCTGGACAGACATTTAGCGCAAATTCCAGGTTTTCTTTAAGTTTTGTTTTGATCACAACATTTGGCTCAGTCCTTAAGGGGTTAAACAAATGCATACTACACTATATTACTTCCCCTCCTGACCTCAGTTTTTTTTTATACCATTTTTATTTTTGGAGGAATTATGGGACATCTCAAAACCATCAACAGGAAACTTGCATTTATATCCAAATGGTGCAGAGCCCAAGAAAAAAAAAAAAAATTAGAAGACTGGGAAGAGCTCAGAAAAAAATTACATATTAGATCTGGAATGCAAAAATCAATGGCTGGGACCTCATACTTACGATCTTCTTCACTGAAGTCCGAATGGCCTTTTACTAAATGGGGCAAAACCATTCATTGTAGACAGTCACTAATTAACAATGTCAGGATTTTGCATCAGTAGCTCCATATGAGCCTGAATTTGATCTGGATTTGAGGAAAACTAAATGCTTCCAAATGGCTGAAACGCAAACCTGGATTTAAAAAAAATCTGAATTATTTGCCAACTAACTGCTAGCAAATATAGTTATATATAAAAACTCTTGAAAGTTATGGTTGCAAGCCACGTCAAAAACTGTAAAAAAAAAAAAAAAAAAAAGAAACAGTCTATAGGGGTCACCGTGACCCTCATATTACTATAAAGGAGGTTTAAAAATGTCCTTATGGTTTGCAGAGCAGAGAGGAAGCATGTCTTAGCAGCTCCTGCTCACCAGAACAAACGAAGCAGAATATCGCGACTAAAACAGCGGCTACTCGATACAGCAAGGTCACCAACCGAGAGGGAACATTGAGGTGAACAAAATGACACCACTTAAGCGACAGTTCAAGCAATACTCACCCATCACCCTGGTGAGGCCTACAAGCAAGGCAGGCGCAGGAGAGATGGCTGCTCCCCTGCTGCCACAACAAGGCGAAACAAGGCTTAAAGGCAACAAGGCAACAAGGCTTAAACTGGGGCCCGGTCCATCCCCACCCGAACCCCATGCAAAGTACTTGTAACATGACACCAACTACTACCGACAAGGCCAACAAAATGGCGGATGCCTCCCACGCTTCTGACCCATGCAGTGCAGCGCTGGAAACGGAGCGCCGGTTAAATAAAATCTTCGCCTCCTTTTGGGAGAAACTGGAGGCCTGCCCACAGACCTGCCACAGAACCTACATCAGGCAGTCAAGCGGAGGGTAGCACTAACCCCCTCTGAAAATAAACTCACAAGAGGCAAGCACCAACAAGGAGCCATCTTGGGGTCATGCTTCTGGAGCCCCACAGAGTGCAGCAGCAGACCAGGGGCAGCACCCAGAGACCTGGGAAAACCCAGGAGAGGGTGCCCAAGGCTACCTCACCTGCGAGTGGAGATGCGACACAAGCTCCAGAGGGGCAAAGTGGGCTCGAACAAGCTGGAGAAACGGCGGGACGCGAGGCCCCATGAAGTGACAGCCACAGGCAGATCCTCCCGTGGCAGTGGCATCCCACAACCGGTCCGGGAGACAGGCAACGCAACCACAAGACTGACTCAATATGCCCCACCAAGATCACGTCCACACGGCACAAGGTCCATACGCATCTCAACCCATGGACTACAGAGCTGGATGCCTCACCCTGCACAGTGTGGATACACACAGCCCCTGCAAGGCATCGGCTGACTTGAGAATCAAGCTGGGGACTCTAAGACAGGCAAGGTGCCTATTGCCTAGTATCTCTAAGTACTTTAGTTGAACATTCACATACGTTTAGCCTCTGCCATAGAGACAGTCCTAGCCTACCTTGATTACTTGGGGGGATGAGTGGGGGGGGTCTTATTTTATGTTTATCTTATGTTTAGTTATTTGACAGAATGCTAATCACTCATATGCTTTGCATACATCACAGCTACACATCACATGCTCGCAAACTGTAATTTGCTTGTTGATCATCTGCTATGTCTAGCATTACTAACTTACTAAAAAATGCTCACTCCTGCCATAACACTGTAAAATTGTGTTGATTATGTTTGCGCTTGTTAAAGCTGTTAACCCCTTCAGGACGGAGTCAATAGTGCACGTTCTGATCAAAACAAAACGTAAACAAAAACTGGAATTTGCGCTATATGTCTGTTCACCCGTAGTTCCCCTCTTTCATATTATATGCACCCACACTTATTATATATCATTTTGTTCAGGAGAAACAGGGCTTTAATTTACCATTAACTATTCATATATGGAATATAATTTATTATGAATAAGATAAAAAAAACTGTGAGAAATTTATTTATTTTTTAAAAATGTGTAGTTCCGCCTCACATTTTAGCTGTAAATGTCATAATACTGTTAGGTTTCACTGCAACAAAATGCACATATTTGTAATCAGCGATGTCTCACGAGTACAACAGTACCCCCCATTAACAGGTTTTATGTTGTTTTGGAAAGTTACAGGGTCAAATATAGAACGTTCCATTTTCAAATTGAAATTTGCCAGATTAGTAATGTTACCTTTGAGACGGTGTGGTAGCCCAGGAATGAGAATTACCCCCATAATGGCATACCATTTGAAAAAGTAGACAAGCCAAGGTATTGAAAGTGGGGTATGTTTAGTCTTTGTTAGTAGCCACTTAGTCACAAACACTGGCCAAAGTTAGCGTTCATATTTGTTTTTGTGTGAAAAAAGCAAAAAACGAATATTTGGCCAGTGTTTGTGACTAAGTGGCTACTAAGAAAGACTGGACATACCCCACTTGCAATACCTCGGGTTGTCTACTTTTGCAAATGGTATGCCATCATGGGGGTAATTCTCATTCCTGGGCTACCATACGCTCTCAAAGGCAACATAACCAATCTAGCAAATTTCAATGTGAAAAAAATGAAACGCAAGCCTTATATGTGACTCTCTAACTTTCCAAAACACCATAAAACCTGTACATGGGGGGTACTGTTATTCTCGGGAGACTTCACTAAACACAAATATTAGTGTTTTAAAACGGTAAAACATATTACAACAATAATATAGTCCATAAAAGTGCCGTTTGTTTGTAAAAAATGCAAAAAACGTCACTTTTGCTTAAAATATCATCGTTGTAATACAATTTACCAGTTTGAAACACTAATATTTGAGTTCAGCGAAGTCTCCCGAGTAAAACAGTACCCCCTATGTACAGGTTTTATGGTGTCGTGGAGTATTACAGGGTCAAATATAGTGCTTGCAAATTAAATTCTCTGCACTTTCTCCCTGTGTTGTCAGGCATGTCAATCAAATTTTAATTAATCAAATCACATAATTATGTTAAAAGATTATTTAAATATACATGTAGAATTTTAATATATATACATATATATGTATTTAAATGCTACGTGTATACTAATGTAATTTTTTATGTAATTATATGTATTTATCTATATATATATATTTGCGGTTATTTGTATTTTATATATAGATAGATATATATAGAATGCCATTCTAAGTGTATTTTGTTACCAATATATATACATTAATAACAAAATACAGTTAGAATGAAATTACATATGAATATATAATTTATATTAAATTTTGTTTCAATATTTTATTTATTTATTTTATTATTTTATTTATTTATTATTTTAATTATACGTATATATATATATAATATATATATGTACATCTATTATATATATAATATATATACATATTATATATATGTAACATCATTCTAAGTGTATTTTAATGCTAATATATATACTTATATTAATATTAAAATACACTTTGTATGACGTTACATATATATAATATGTATATATATTATATATATAATATATATACATATTATATATATATAAAAATATTTTCAATTTATTTTTTAACATGTTTAATTTATTTTTTTATACTTTCTTACCAGCAGGGGGACTGTCTGATATTTTAGACAGTCCCCCTGCAGGCAGATCCATAGCCAGCTATAGGGGGCCATGTGATCGCTCTTTGAGAGCGATCACATGGCCCCCGGGGGCCTCATTTGCCGTGGGAGGGCTGCCTGGGCTGTCAGGCAGCCCCCCAGAAGCGGATCGCGGCGGAGGTAAGTATAACTTACCTCCTGGGGCTCAAAGCCGTTACGGCGTTCCATGCCGCCGCAACGGCTTTAAAGCCCATTATAATGGGGACGGCATGGAACGCCGTAACGGCGTTAACGGGTTAAGGCAATACAGGCATCGACGACTCATCTGCCTACACGCCATTGGGTCAAGACAGCTAATCCGCGATGTCTTAGCTATACCATAGTTAATTATCTGGTTAACAGTATCTAATGTGAAAAAAATTGTAGGAACACAGCTTAATCTAGTACGCTAATCTCGCATATGGTTTCTTACTGCATAGACAGCTCGGACTAACCGGTCTCCTACTTTACATAAACTTTAAAATGTGCAATCAGTATGTAATGCTGGCCAACTAGCATAGTATGTTGTTTATTGCATTCTCATCTCTCACCTCACAACTATCTAAGTTTAAAAACAGTCTTCACGTCATTATATATAAAAAATGTGCATTGTATTCCCTTGTCATGCCTTACTACATTGATGTTTATTACTATATCGCGGGTACATGCTGTTGGGGCATGGCACAAGCATTTGCAACTGTTATTTTTCCTTATGCACTCAAAAATAAAGAATTTATAAAAAAAAAATGTCCTTATGACCCCACCTGCCGTGCCCAAAAAAAAATTAGACACATGGGGGGGACATGTTATGTGCGATTACCATAGAAATAAATGTTTTGTGCACGGGAGTTGGGGGACAACTTCCCGGACAAGTTTCCTTAGAAACAAGGCTTGCCTGTCAGAGCACTCATGAGCAATTTGGGCTGACCCCATGTTGAATGTATCTTACCTCTATGTGGGGGGCCTAGGTCAACACCTGCAACTATACCGTGTATTCACCCCCATTGTGCTCTGCCTCAGTGGTGCTTCTAGCCTCCCTACGGCCTATGCACCAGGAGGATAAAATTCCTGTATGGGTGTATATGGGTGAGCCCAGTCTTACATTCTGGACCCAGTGAGCCTCTGTACGCTGGTGTTGAATGTGGCGCCAACACATTTCATATTTCCAGGCAGACTATTTTATTGAAGCTGAAGCTTTACATTAACCATGGAGGAATCTGATGCTCAGACCCCCGGATTCCAAGCCAGGATCAATGCAGCAGTGGCTTCTTCAGTGGAACAAGCACTTTCTACAGTGCTCATTCATTTCCCCCTCATGGAAGGTACTGTAGCACTCATGACTTTGCTGAACACAAATATGTTTTATTGCAGTAAAAGCGAACAGCCTATATTGAATACCCTTTGAGTTGAAAAAAATATGTACACGTGAGGTGTGATTCAGAGATTTGACAGATAACAGTGTTACATTGTCACTATTGATACATTTTAAAAATATATATTTTGAAACAGCAATGCCCTACTTGTACTTATAGCCCTATAACTTGCAAAAAAAAAAAAAAAAAAAGCTAAGAACATGTTAACATTGGGTATTTCTAAGCTCAGGACAAAATTTAGAAACTATTTAGAATAGGTGTTTTTGGGTGGTTGTATATGCGTAACAGATTTTGGGGGTCAAAGTTAGAAACGGCCTTTAAAAAAATAAAATAAAAAAAATAATATTTTATTAAAAAAATTATAGTAAATTATATGAAAATAATGGTATATTTAGAAAGACCAAATAATTGGGAGCAAAACTGTATATAATGTGTGGGTACAGTAAATGAGTAAGAGGAAAATTACAGCTAAACACAAACACCGCAGAAATGTAAAAACAGACTGATTGAAAAACGCTGTCACTAAGGGGTTAATCTGTGTTTTATGACCATTTTGATATTTCATGCTATATACTTTCATTTAACAGTGTTTACCAGCTGTTTTGCCATGTTACTTTGATGTATTTTTAGATTTTCACATATTTTCTTTTTGTTTTGTTTAACTGTACGTTCACTGTTGGGGACTTGGATGTCTTGTGGTGGTCTCCTCAATTCTTGATGTTTTCCACATCCTGTGTTTCTTCCAGGATGTTAGCTGTCAACAACGAAAGCAGGAGTCTTGGCTGTTGTGCACTTATATTACCCCCTACAGTTTTTGATTGGTTATTGTTTTGTGTTCTCTGATTTGTGCTGCAACAAATAAGGCACATTTTTATTTTACAGGTATCCGATTTATTATTGTTAATATTACTGTTATTGGGGCGACAGTATAGGTAGGGATACTTTAGTGGTGGGCGGTTGCTAGAGGCTTGAAAGACCATTAGCCACGAGAGGGATCATACCCTCATTGTGTTTGTAATAGCCATCCCCTGATGATGCCTTTATGCTGAAGTTGTTTTGGAGTTTAAAGTGTCATCGTAAATGTGTTTCTTTGTCCAAATTATTTCTATACGTAGTCGCAGTATACAGAATCAATATATACAATGTTATTTTTTTTTACAAAAAAGCCAGTAAATACATATAAAGAAAACAAACTGGAAGATTTGGAATATAGCTTTATTTAAGTCTTAAACAGCATAAAAACATTTAAGAAAATATTTTAACCTTGGAGTGTTCCTTTAAGAGAAGCAAAAAATATATATATTTTAAGGATAGTTCAAATAAAGAAAAACTTAAAAAACAAAACAAAACAAAAAAAAAACTCGTATCATAGGTTTAGTTTCTCAAACAGTGTCTGTGGAGGCACTCAATCCAACATCACCACTTTAAGTTCCGTGCATTGTTCCTGCAGTGTGAGATGCTAGTTTTCAGAGACACTGTCAGAATAGATCATCTATTACAACGCTTTTTTGTTGTGGAAAGCAGAGATCGTCTGTCACAGACTTTACCTGCATCCTTTAGATTGATTTACAGTTTAAGGTACACTCCCATGTATTTTTTAAAAATATACATATTTTTACCACGACATGCCGTATTGTAAAATTAACTTTGCTTTGATTTAAAATTTACTGAAAGGGGAGGAAAAAAACACCCCTAAAATGGTCATAATTCTAAGTTGCAGATACAGAAACTAGATTAAACAAATGTGCAAATGTTCTAGTTCAGTGGCAAAAAGACATGTTCTCCAGGACAACATTTCCCAAGTACTTACTCCTACCGGAGTGATATGGAGGATCATGGGATTTGTGGTACACAAACAGCCAGAGAGCTACAAATCATCCAATCTGCTCTTTAATAGAAGTGTAGATGCTCTTTACAAAGTGCGTATATAAACAGGTATTGACGACGGTGTATTCTGGTCACTGGGCCCCATTGGTGACAGGACATTTAGACTTTGCCTTTAACTGTCCAATTTTGCTTTTCAGTAATTGCAGTTCATGTAAACTTGCATTGGCATATGAAGAACTACCAATTACCTGTAGGAGAAAACACAAAACTTAGTGGGTTAGCAAAGGTTCCAATAGAAAATAAAAGTTTCTGATTAGCAACGAATTTGATTAGCAAAACAATGATTAAACTGACCAGAGGACAATCTTTAAAGGGACAGCATAGTCACCAGAACAACTACAGCTCATTCATTTGTTCTGGTGAGTAGAATCATTCCCTTCAGGCTTTTTGCTTTAAACACTGTCTTTTCAGAGAAAATGCAGTGTTTACATTACAGCCTAGTGATAACTCCACTACTGGCCACTCCTCAGATAGCTGCTAGAGATCCTTCCTGGGACAGTGCTCCACAGTGTGACTGACATTCAGTGTCTCCACCCTCTGCAGACACTAAACTTTCCTCATATAAATCCACAGTGCTGTGTTTGAATCATGCTTGCTCTGCCCCTGATCTGCCTCTTTGTCAGTCTCAGCCAATCCTATGGGGAAGCACTGTGATTGGATCAGGCCACCACTTCTGATGAGGTCAGCAGACACAGGCAGTTTCAGAGGCAGAGCCAGCCAGCTTCAGACTTGAATCCAAGTAAGATTTTACTTTATTTAGGGAGGCTAGATGGTGGTTTTAACACTATAGGGTCAGGAATACATTTTTGTGTTCCTAACCCTATAGTGTTCCTTTAAAAGGATTCTATAGTGCCAGGAAGACAAAGCTATTCTCCTGGCACTATAGAATCCTACAGTGCTGAAGGGGTTAAAATCCCTTCCGTCACTTACCTGAATCCAGCGCAGATGTCCCTCGGCGCTGGGTCTGGCTCCGCCCACGCTTCTCCCCCACCGACGGGGGAGACCTAATGTGCATGTGCCGCAATCGCATTAGGATTTCCCCATGGGGAAAAATTCGAGGCTGGGGGTCCTCATGCAGAGTGTGAGGATGTTCAGCATCAGATAACAAACCAAAGGTCTGTTTCAAACCAGGAAGCACTCTAGTGGCTGTCTGGTAGACAGTCCCTAGAGGTGGAGTTAACCCTGGATAGTTATTATTGCAGTTTCTCGCTAACTGCAATACTTACTTTTGCAGGGTTAAGATACATGGGACATTGCACCTAGACCACTTCAATGAGCTGAAGTGGCCTGGGTGCCTACAATGTCCCTTTAAAAACGAGACCACGGCACACACACTGATATGTTATGGTATGGGGAGATTACACAAACGGAGCACTACATATCAGTGGTTCAGTAAGTCACCCATTCAGTCTTCTGTTTAAGTGAAATTCTGAGTGGTCACTGTTCTAACAGCGGGCAATCCCTGACATTACACTGGTTTCCACAGCAATTACTCTGGTTTTACAACTCTGCACTCAATTCCGCTGTACAATAAGGGGTTTTTGCTTCACCCCCACCCCCCTCTGCTGTGGTCCAGCTTTTTCATGCTATATATAATGTCGTCTTCCATACACTTACCCTAGTAGTCAAATAATTAGCAAACATGGGAGCCCACGTGAACCTGGAAGTGAAACAAGAAATTTCATCAGAGAGAGCAATTTACTAAAACTGTACCTGAGAAAGAACTTGAGCATAAATAGACTTTCCACACTTCTTCTGGACTAACAGTCACAGTCCGTTTAGAAACGACTTGCACGTAAGTGGAATAAATAACGATTTTTTACGAATTATGCATTTCCAATAATGAAAGCCCTAAATGAGGCACATACCAAGATTCATAAGGGGACATTAGGTAGAGGGAGCAAAAGAGTTGGTTATCTGGAAATCTGTGAGAACAGGTTTTGTTTCTACTTCGGCTTTTGTATTCAAATACTGACACAGAGTAGCACAGTTTATCTTTATCTTTAATAAAAGATAGTTAAAACCTTATGTAGGCCATGTTAAATGTAAACTTGTAGGGCTTACTATATTTTTGTATAGTTATTACACATCAATGATTTAGGAGGAGAGAATGCTTTCCATGCAATTTAATCAGCTGTCAGATTTCAGTCCAAGGATACAGAAAATCAAGGGGCAATGAGGGTGACCATTAAGGGACCTCTTTGAAATTAAACGTATTTAGTTATTGAATATATTATACTATTAATATTGTGTTGACATTACTTTGTATTGAGTTGTACAGCTCTGACTGATCAAGCAAGCAAAATACATAAAAAGTCAAAATAAAGAATTCTGTTGATAGCTGAAAATGATAATATGAGACGCGATGGTTTTCACATGAAATTGATACAAAGTCTTTCACAATGGGAAGCAACAAGTCTATGTGCCTGTGTTTGAAACATTTAGAGTTTAAGATATGTGGTTATTCCCCATGTCTGCAAACATATGCCATTTATTTTATCAGTTAGGGTAAATTTCAAACAGAATGTCTGCATTTATAAAAAAAAAAAAAAAATTCAATGTTTTGCTGCAAATATAAATCAGATGGAACGCTAGATACACAATAAGATAGAGAACATTTTAGCGATTTACCTCTTTACAGTGGTATTAGTAAAATGAGTGCATCCAGAAACAGTTACTCAGTAGAAACTAGAGGAATTTAAAACATTGTAATCTTTCCATACTCACATTGCAATACTGTTTAGTATTATATCAATCACATGGAGTCCAACGCGCCGAACGATCTCACTCTCATGCAGTAAAAATATGGCTGCAAGCTGGGACGCATACATGAAGTCATTGTTTCTCAATCTGACCAAAAAACAATCAACAGTAAGCAGCATCAGAGCGTATGCATTAACAGCAGCACTTTCTGTGATATAACAGTTCAACTTAAACACACAAGGAATACGTTTCTTCAAATGAACTAATTTACAAACCTCCGCTGTTACTTATTCTGCAAGGAGGAACATTGTGATAACAGAATAAGCTGCAGGCATGTATACAGCAAGACAGAGTTGTTGTCTTTTTAAATGGATGTTTTGGCCTTTAGTTTGCAATATGGTTTTCAATTCACTATAAGTATTGTCGCAGCTTGGTTAGAATACCCAGAATTCTGTAAATATATTTTTAGGTGTCTACAACTCACAGGGTGCAAAAAATGCAACCATGAAGGGACCCAATACACTTAAGCGGCAAGTGTCGTGCTCACATTAGGACTTCCCTCATAGGAAAGCATGATATAGAGTTATCAAGACAGTATTGTTAATGAGAAGTGCTATATTAATGTAAGTAAAAAGGAACGCACTCTTCCACCACAGACTGTTCATCCTCGCACATATCCTTCTCAAGAGCAGACACAAAGTTGCCTAGCAGGTCTGCCATGGGACTGATTCCAGAAATCAGGAGATACATGGCCCAAAAGTTTGTCTGGAAGAAAAACATTTCTGTTAGAATTCCAAATGTTGACACCTACGTTGACATTGTGGCTCTGCGTCTAGCCGTAGAGCTTAAAAGCCACTAAACACATGAAATAAACCCCCATATTTTCTATGTAAAATCATCAATGGGAATATTTTGTTACATAGTTGCATTGTTTCAATAGCTGGAGGATTTTGAATCCATTCGGTGTAGAAACAAAGTGATAAAGAGAAACCAACCTCTAGTTTTAAGAAGTTTTTTAATTCATTTTTCATCATATCAATTGCCTAAGCATTATGGGAAACAGTTAACGATCAAAGCAGTGACAAAGGTTAGTCCTTGCTGGCTTGCGGCTAATACCGGTACTTTATGGTCATCTAAACAACTGGCCAGGTCCTATATTAGGATAGGTTACTGCAATGCTCAAACAGAATGGGTCGGAGAAAGACAGCATTCAGTTCCTGGCAGGTGCTGAATACATTTCCCATTATATGTCTGCCCCTGACATTTACTACAATTATATACTACAGGTATTGTCATCAAATAATTCCACATTAGCACGTCTCTGGTACTGCAAGTGGGGTGACAAACTACTAATCCCATAAACCCCTGCTGAACAAGAAAAAAAAATCTGTTCACATACATCGGAATGGAGTTTTCCCATCCAGCAAGTGCAGGCAGTCAGGTGTGCATCTTGTTTTATTTAAATAACTTTTTTTAATTATTATAATTTGTTGTGCATAAAAGGAACAATATATCAGTAATCATGACATTGCGTAGTGACAAGAGAGGTATCCAACATTCAACATAAACATGATCTAGATTACATTTTAATGCATTATCTATATCATTTTGAAAAATATGGGGTCATTTTTTCCAGAGAAAACAAAATAAATAAAACTGTTGGGGGAGAGTGGAGGAGAGAAATCATATAGTCTTACCTTAAAAGCAAATATGAGATTTAAAATATGTTGCAGAGGCTTTGCAGAACTCATCATAAACTGAACAACGGCTTGTACCACAAGGATCAGTTCAGAAGGAAGAGGATACTGGAAGAACACAAAATGGCTGCTGAATGCCCACTACACACAAAGCTCCCTACGTTTTCTGTACCCACAATCACATAGTAAACAGCATTATAAACATGCAGTGCTTGGCTTGTAAAATATCAGATCAAGAAAGACTTGTGCTGCTTTCTAACTTTTTCCATATGAAGACGGACTATGAGACTATATATATATAATATAAAAAAAATGTGTGTGTGTAATAAACAAAAATCAAATAATAATTACAAATATATGCCCTCTCTCATTCTGTGATGTCACCATGCAGCATTATAGGATAATCGTGATCCATTGTACCTTCATTTGCTTTCCTAATTTCTGTGCTTGCTACCACTTTGCACACGCCCCCTTTAAAATGGAGGCATTTAGCAAAACATGAATTAGATTATGGACAACTTACTTTAGTAAATGGGTCAGGCAGATAGGCATGTGTTTGTCGTTGCAGCTCTTCCATGATGTTACAAGAAATGGCCAAAACTATCTACATGTAAAGAAAAATAGGCGGTTACCCAGGAGATGACAGTTAATGTATCACACAGACACCGCCCCAGTCCCCTGAAGCCTCACTTATTAGTCAGAGAGAGTGTGTGAGAGTGTGAGAGAGTGAGAGTGTGAGAGAGTGAGAGTGTGAGAGTGTGAGAGAGTGAGAGTGTGAGAGTGTGAGAGTGTGAGAGTGTGAGAGTGTGAGAGAGTGTGAGAGTGTGAGAGAGTGAGAGAGTGAGAGAGTGTGAGAGTGTGAGTGAGAGAGAGAGTGAGAGAGAGAGTGAGAGAGTGAGAGAGAGTGAGAGTGTGTGAGAGAGAGAGAGAGAGAGAGAGAGAGAGAGAGAGAGAGAGAGAGTGTGTGTGTATATATATATATATATATTACACACATTCCCAACAAAGTTTAATTCAAAGGAAAAAAAAAAACAGGACTATTGCAATGGACTATTTTGTGAAGGCCCCACATTTCGTACTTTGCCTCAATATCCAACCCCTTAAAATATATAATTGCTGTTTATGCATAAATCCTCTTGATTTTGCAATATCACATGTAGTTTTCAGTAGAGACTGTTGACTCTTACTTCACACCTTCCACTGCACCCCTAAACCACACAAAATAATGCAGTAATGAGACAAAGGCTGACAACGTACTCGTTGGAATTGCTCATCTGGTTCTTCCAAAAGAAGGGGTTGAAGATTTCCGTTGGCACTTATAAAATCACTAGTGCACCATGTGCGGATTAGAGCAGCCCAGCATAAAGGCTGAAGGGAAAAATAACAAAAAAGGAAAGTATTAGCACATTAAAAAAATTATTGTAAGAAAAAAATAAAAAAAATAATTGCCAGCATCTCTGGAGCGAGATGGGTTAACCAACAAAAGAATGTTGTGCTTTTACTTGGCACCAGAAGAATTATTCAAAGTATCAGACTTTTCGCCCAAATAGGTTTATTATATTTTATTTGCATAGAAGACAAATTCAGCTAACATAGTTATACAGGAACTTAAAGGGATTCTATAAGTGCCCGGAATAAAAAGCTGTACTCCTGGCACTATAGACCCTCTGACAACTCCCTCCCTCGTATCCCCGAATAAAGTGGCAAAAACCCTTTATTTATTTACCCTATTCCACCGCTGGGTCCCAGCTCCGCCTTTCGATGTTGCGAGGAGTGGGCGTAATGCGCATGTGCGGCAAATGCCCTTCCCGCATTGAACCAATGCTTTCGTATGGGAGAAAATCTGACGCTAGATGGCCTCATCCAATGGTCAGTTAGCCTATCTGGGACACTGCACCCAGACCACTTAATTGAGCTGAAGTTGTCTGGGTGCCTATAGTGTCCCTTTAAAGTTTAGAAAGTGAGAATAAAAAGCCTCAGCGTTGGATGAAATCTGAAACATGAAGTTAGTCCATGCTTATTTGATGGTCTAGCTGGGAATTCTGGGAGACTTGTGGAATTGTATTTTGCTTAAACTACTGTGACCAAAGTCCAGGTTGAGATGTGCAAATAATGCATAACCGTAAACTTTGAATACACACACACACACTTTACTTTTACCAATATATGGAGTACCCAGAACATACACCAAAGGATTTAAAAAACATTTTTTATATATATATATATATATATATATATATATATATATATATATATATATATATATATATATATATATATATATATATATATATATATATATATATATATTCTATTCAAGAGCATGTTTACAGAATACTTTAGCTATTTCAGGTTCCATTTTTTCCCCACACATAGCTTCTAGCAAAACATATAACTTTAAATGTACATGAATTGCTCCATGTCAAATTATACAACACAAAGTGGGCCAAGTGTAGAATACTACGCAGATACTTAAACAAAATATATAGTAACAACTATAACCAAAATGTATACATACTGTTCCACAGGTACAGACATAAGTAGCCAAAACTACATAAAAATGTTCAAAGGAACACTAGTCACCAGAACCACTGGCAAACTGCAATAATTTCCTTGCAAGGACCTTTTTGTCCGCTAAATCACGCTGGACGTCCTCACGCTCTGCATGAGGACATCGAGCGTCACCTAAAACCCCATAGGAAAGCATTGAGCAATGCTTTCCTATGGGGTAGTCCTAATGCACATTAGGTCCATGTCCTCGGAGCCTGATCCAGTGCCGAGGAACATTGGCACTGGAATCAGGTAAGCAACAGAAGAGATTTTTTGTGTGTGACATTTTTGTAGTGCAAAGCAAACAAGTAAAAACACAGACATCACACATGTGTATAAATGCCGACACAAAGGTTTGTATGCAATATGGAATGTAAGGAATACTGCACTATTTGTGTTGGTGTAACAGTAACAGATCAGTATCATTGACAGCTCCATAGATTAGTTTACGTGTACGCTAGAGGAATCAAAGCTGAGGGGGTTATCTTGGGAGCTAGCGTAGCCGGGATGTACCCGGGTCGACCAATGTAGGTCGTGTAATCATGGCATAGGGAGATAAAAAGAAAAGGTAACATTAACAGATAGCAATTCAATAAGAACCACAGGAGAACAGTTCCTTTGCCTTGGATCAGTTAAGTACAGGTGACCGCTACTCTTGTTGCGCCATTAGCTGCATGGGTGAATGGTACAATGTTGTCTGGATTCCAATTTGCAGAAGTGGGCTGAGATGGTCGACTGAGGGCCGACAGAAGAGATTTCTAACCCTTACTGTGCCAGGGGGTAATAGTTCCTAGCACTATAGTCTCCCTTTAGTGTAGCTGTTCTGCTATCTATAGCATGTCCCGGCAGTCTTAGCACTGTAAATGCTGCAGTAGTTACATTGAAGCCTAGTAACACCTCTGGTGGCAATCACACGGACGGCCACTAGAGGTGCTTCCTGTGTCACTGCTGCACAGTGTGCAGCACTGGTGATTCAATACATCTCTATGAGGAGATGCTGATTGGCACAGTGTTGCATTTTTCCATTCACATGCAATAGCCTCCTAATGCTTTCCTATGGGAAAGCATTAGATTGTCTGAGATCACCAAGATTAATGGAGTCGGGGTCACCCGTGACAGGCCTGGCACGGTGGTGGAGAAGAGGCAAGTTTGGCACCTTTTTCTTCCACAGAGAAGGGGGCTAGACACCTAAATATTATTTCAGCACAATAGTTTTAGGAATACATGTTTGTTTTCCCAACTATAGTTTTCCAAAGGCTAAAATTGCATTTCAGAAATCAGCCAGTAGGAGGCATACTATACAAACAAACCAGCAAGTTTCTTTTTATTTCCCCCATACAATCAGTTGTTTAAGCAATAGCATTTTAAACGCATGTGGGTCAACACAGTTTTGTTGTCCTTTCCTCATTTGCTAAACAGAACAGAAAAGTTAAAGTGAACCTGCCATGACTCACCTGACACCTCTGAACCGGCGATGCCATGTCCACATCAGACATCTGCCCGCTCCCATGCAGGGCAAACCTTCTCTGCGACGTCTGCATGCTGGCTTTATTGCCATCATTCTGGTGTCTGAAAGGAGTAACTTCAGTTTCTGCACTTCTATACTCCCAAAACAGCACGAACAACGTCCGCTATGGATTTACCATAGCAACCACAGTGCCTTTGCTGTGCATGCTATGCTTGGAGATCAGAAGGACCACCTGTGGTCCTGCTTATCACTCCAGCCTTGCCTGACAGGTAGGAGAAAGACCTATTTTTAAACATGTTTTTCTCTGCAATCTAAATATTTGCTAGCAAATCTGCTAGCGCAATGTATAGATAGAATTAAAGACTTTTAAAAAAGAGCACAAGTGTCGTAACAGGTAACCTTGGATCATTCCCCACGTGTCTACAAGAGACACCTTAAACCTTGCCCTTTCATGGTATAGATTTTCTAACACATTGAGATAGAGAACTAGTGGGAATTTGTAGCCATCTCTGTATACACAAACACACAACAGATTGAATATACATTAAAAACCTGGAAAATCTTGAACATTCACCCACCTCTTGAGCTAGCATTCTATTAGTATAAAGAATTCTGATAGCACAGCGCACCAATATCCCTTTCTTCATTGGATTTCCTAAGAAACAGAAGAAGAATTTAGAGATAACATTAACAAATCGGACAATTCACAATGGTGGCATATATTAAAAATAATAGTCTCGTGTTTTAACACTGTATAGTACAATACACACACAACTGTAGTGGTTATGGTGCCAGGGGTCCCCTGGTTCTATCCCTCAATAACCAGTCAAATCGTTTTAGTCCCAGTCCAGTCTCCTTTTAGATCACCAATGTGGAATTTCCTACTTCTGCAATAGTGACATCAATTTCAATGACTTTTGTCTAAATAGGGATATAATTAGGTCTATTGCAGAAGGGAAACGTTCACTTTAGATATATCAAACATCCCATTACAATGTGCGCCATCATGTCTGGACTGAACCCAAGTGAGTATTTCATTAAGAAAAGAAAAAAAAACTGATATACTCAAATTGATGGTTTTGGAATTTCGCTGTTATATGGAATTTCTGCTTGCCAGGGCAAAAAATTTTGCCTAGATAAGTTAGCATATAACAAAAGTAAACCTTTTTCTTAATATTATTTATGTACTTGATGGGTTTTGCTTGCCCAAATGTATACAGGTGGATCCTACCTGCTTTACGACTGCTTGGACTTGTGACCAGCTCTCTAGCGTGGGGATTCGAGGGAATCCTCACGTTAGAGGAGCTGGTCTATGTTTGGGGAAATTCCCCTGAAAGTAGACCTGCTCTCTAGCGCATCCTCACTTACCAACCAATTCATTTTACGACAGAGTCGTAAAAACTGAACCCATTCGGTAAGCGAGGTCTGCCTGTATAGATTTTGCAAGTAAAGAAGAAAAAAAAAAAAAAAAAACAACTTGTAGAATGCTGCACCAAAAGCCTGGTACTTTAGCCTGACTTCCTCACCACAGAGAAAAATAAAATGAAAAATAAAAAGTCTTCCCTATCAAATGTAAGCACACAGGTAATCTGAACTACAAAGCAACTTGTATTAGAAGCAGAGGACACCCAGGGAGACATATAGTAAGGATGTCAACTTCTGGTTTGTATTTACTCTAATGGTCTGCAGCCACTTTGTAAATTAAATCAGCTCCCTTGGTGCGGTTATGACCCGAGCACTGTGCATACATTGATAAGAAGTCTTTCTGGCAGGAGGATAAGTGGCAATGAGAAATTCTTTTGGAATACGGTTCTGCAAAAACTATAAACATAGTGGAGAGATGTTATAAAG
The DNA here is from genome assembly GCF_036172605.1 of Pelobates fuscus. Lineage (NCBI taxonomy): Eukaryota > Metazoa > Chordata > Amphibia > Anura > Pelobatidae > Pelobates > Pelobates fuscus. The sequence goes on along the minus strand of NC_086324.1, from coordinate 155,723,176 downwards.
TAGCTAAATGGAGAGAGAGTTAGAAAATGGCTCTGTAATCAGTTGAGGACAATTTTTACCACCTAGAATGCAGTTCATGCTTTGCTCTGGGATATTTATTAAATCTGTTCAACTATTGTCACACATTCTTCCCACCACACAAGATGTCTCCAGAAGACACATGAAGACTAAACGAATATACAGTAAAACCAAGAAATCATGCATCGCTCACCTTGAAAAGGTATCCAGACTCCATGTCGTACTAGTTCATTTCCTGAGGGGCAGCTGCTAGTTCGGAACATAGTTAGATACAACTCAAACTGCGTTGGGGTTAGCGTGCTAGATATACTGCAGGCCATGCCCTTCATGCTCAACAACGCATAGGCCGCGTTTGCATAGTCGCCATATTTGCACATGTAAAAACAGGTCTTCTGCCTCAAAGCGTTTAACCTATATGGTTACAAAGTGAAAAGGCAAGGTTTATGCTGAAGGTTGCCATTTTTCTAATTTATTACTTATGTTAATTCTATTTTGTCAAGTAAACAGTTAAAGAGAAAAAGTGAGAAATTGAGGCATTGCGGACTTCTCCTCTAAAATAAAATGTATACATCCGCTGCTATATTTAGCCCTAGCCTCAGCTCCTCCATCTTGGCTCCGCATCATTCAGCATAGATATTTACACAAAACAATGTGTGCCCTGTCTGTGCCAAGGCTGAACCAGATTGTCATGTCAACTACTAAATCTTTAATTTAAAGCGAAAGGAAAACAGAGAATCACAAAAACAAGTAAACACAAACTCCAGGTGACTTTCAGTTATTCAGTCATTTCGACAGAAGTGTCTGCTCCCCTTCAATGGATTGTATTAGATCACAAGAATGACTTACCCAAATGCGTCAGAGCAGCGCACAGCATTCAGGTAACGGACCAGCTGCCTGTAACTAGATAACGAGAAAGGTTTGGTGAATATTTAATCTAAACAAAATGTCTGCCTCTCTGTTATCTTTAGAAACATTTTATCTTTTACACATACATTTGCTTTGTAAATATAAGGCCCATTAGTAATTGACTATTTTGTTGGATTTTTTTGTTTGGTGCAAAAGCTGCATGATTTTACCTTGTTTAAGCCCACAACCTCTTCGTTATAAGGCTGTGAGGACAAAATCAGTGTCATACAGACAGGTTTAATAATGAAAATCAGTTCTAAAGTCTTCATTTTAGCTTTCAGTTGGCTACCTATTCAGTATCAGCAGGAGACAGTATCAATAACAAAAGTTCCACTTGTGAAAAAGGTCCAAACGATATGGACCGTTTACCTGGTGGAGAAACACCTAGTTGGACACTCCAGTGGTGTCCTGGGGCTTAACCCCTATAACTTTTAGAACAGATAAAAAAAAGACCCTCAACCGCTGGAAAAAAACAGGTTGGTCGAGTGTACAGCTGGAAATGATAAACAAAATAATAATAAATTTACAAATAAAGTAAATATAATGAAGTGAAAACACCAGTAAATAGTGGTGAAGAACTTGCCTAAATGGCTCACCTCTATGCACATAAATTAATATACTCCCTATGCGCCTACAGAGCTCCCAAAATGCTAGCTGGCTAGTGACTTTATTAAGTAGAGACAAATGTCCAGGTCCAGAGCTAGGGGCCCATAGAGTAGGTATAAGTAAATTACTAACATGGGAGTCCGGGGTGCAGTCATGTACAGCTGTGCCCAGTGCTAAGCCTTGCGACTGTACAACGGTCTACAATACTTGGGTACCTATACATCCGCAGTATCTGGTCTGCAGTATACTAAGTAATGGACTGGCTAGCATAGGGTTGTCATGAATGGGTAAATAATGTCCTAGCATACATGACCTACGGAATCTAAAGTATGGGGGATACACATAATCCTATTAGCGTCCCCCTAAATAAATGCATAAGTGGCAATACAACTGTAACACTAAAAAATAATGGTTACAGTAGTACCTTTAGAAATCCCTAATGCTGATTCTGTGAGAAAATCTCAGCAGATAATAAAAAATGAATGACATAACCCCAGGTACAGTCAGAGGTGAAAAAGACAAAGATAAGGGTGACTACATGTGCATAACCAGACTTAGAGTGTTGGTTGCCTACACATGTTGATAGATATCCCTAAGTGATATGAATTCCCATTCACTTTATATCACTTAGGGATATCTATCAACATGTGTAGGCAACTAACACTCTAAGTCTGGTTATGCACATGTAGTCACCCTTATCTTTGTCTTTTTCACCTCTGACTGTACCTGGGGTTATGTCATTCATTTTTTATTATCTGCTGAGATTTTCTCACAGAATCAGCATTAGGGATTTCTAAAGGTACTACTGTAACCATTATTTTTTAGTGTTACAGTTGTATTGCCACTTATGCATTTATTTAGGGGGACGCTAATAGGATTATGTGTATCCCCCATACTTTAGATTCCGTAGGTCATGTATGCTAGGACATTATTTACCCATTCATGACAACCCTATGCTAGCCAGTCCATTACTTAGTATACTGCAGACCAGATACTGCGGATGTATAGGTACCTAAGTATTGTAGACCGTTGTACAGTCGCAAGGCTTAGCACTGGGCACAGCTGTACATGACTGCACCCCGGACTCCCATGTTAGTAATTTACTTATACCTACTCTATGGGCCCCTAGCTCTGGACCTGGACATTTGTCTCTACTTAATAAAGTCACTAGCCAGCTAGCATTTTGGGAGCTCTGTAGGCGCATAGGGAGTATATTAATTTATGTGCATAGAGGTGAGCCATTTAGGCAAGTTCTTCACCACTATTTACTGGTGTTTTCACTTCATTATATTTACTTTATTTGTAAATTAATTATTATTTTGTTTATCATTTCCAGCTGTACACTCGACCAACCTGTTTTTTTCCAGCGGTTGAGGGTCTTTTTTTACCGGAGACAGTATCTACCCAGAGGAAAATACTTTCACTAGAGGAATAGAAAATTACATAATAAAAAAAGAAATGGAAAACGGTCATGTTTTAAACCTTGCTGTATTATTTGAATGGATCCTTACAGGCACATTCTAGCTACCTTTGAGTTTTATTCTTCCACACCCTTTGAAAAGTGCATTTACTGGCTTTATTATTATTATTTTTAATGTAATTAAATAAATTGACAGTAATAGAGGCCCAATATTCATGTATTGAGTTTTTTATTTGGTTCTACAAATTCCCAAGATGTTCTCACGTATAGTCTATGATGGTTAACCCCTTAAGGACCAAACTTCTGGAATAAAAGGGAATCATGACATGTCACACATGTCATGTGTCCTTAAGGGGTTAAAGACAACGTTTCTGGACATTTAAGCATCTAAAAGCCTGGTAACATTCCCTGCACCCCTGTAACCTGATGATATTTCTCCCACACACTGAAAAGAGAGCTTCAAGCTCTTTACGTTATCTGAGTTTGTTGTTTACGTTAATAAAAAAACAGACAGATGAGATGATTTGATATTAGCGGAATTTCCTGGTTATAGTGCAGAATTAAAGTCTGTGTGTATGTACAGATACGCACAGTGAGACACCATGCAAGGAACAATGGGGAGAACATATGCCCAACCCATTCCCCTCCATGACTCCTAAGAAAAATGTCAAACCGTTTTTATTCCACACAATCTATACATCTGATACATGAAAACGGATGGACATTTGTACATCATGTTGACAGCCGGAAATAAAAGTGCCGTAGCGGAGCCCTTACCTCTGGTCATTCTCTAGCTTTCTCACTCTGGCCTGGACAACTGGCAGGGATTCCCAGAGAAACTCCTTCTTCCCTTTCTTTGTGCGCTGACCGGTCAGGTTCTGGCCTGCTAACACTGATACCAATAAGGGATCATCCCACGTGAGAACATTGAGGCTGGTGGAAAGGAAAATAAAAAATATGATATAATATCTATTGTTCATACCATGAAGCTGTAAAACAGAAATACCATTGGTGTTTATCAATTTTCAACACCACACAACAGCATATTGTGCACCATTCACCAAGAATTAGGGATTTAGAAAGTTACGGAGCTCTAAAATGTACTTCTAATATACTGAAGGGAGACTATGGGCTGCCTGAGCATCGTGAGGAATGTAATGCTTAACATCATGTACTAATAATTCCAACAGCCCTCAAGAACCACTGACCAAGGTCATACTGATACCTGCATTGGAAGAGAGCTAGGTAAACCTTTAAAGTCTTTGAAACCGGTTAGGAAATTAATATTTTAATGTAAAACAGACACTTCTTGAGACAGAAATATTTTTGAAATCCATCTCATAGGACTAATAATTATTACTGCAATTCACCTTTTAATTACACTATTCATAAACAAGGCATCAAGACGGCATCTGTGCAGGATTGCCATGTGAGAATCTCTAATCCAACTCCAAGTGACCCACAGCTCAGAGCATGGCAGACGTGAGTTGTTAGTGGTTTTTTCTATACTATTCCTTATCAATGTTGTTCATACTGTATTTTAAAAACACACAAATAAAGTTACTTTTTAAAACTACAGTGACAGCATGAAAATGTGATCTGCTGCAAGTTTCTTACTTTGCTTATTAGCTTGAATTAAATATTTTTTTATAAATAAAGCTGTACTCTAATGGAACAGTCTTTCTGAAAAGGCAAAGAGTACATCTCATGTTTATTTCCTATAGAAAAGCATTGGATTGGCTGAGATTGTCAATTCTGATGATCTCAGCCACACAGGGCGGGGTCAAAGCCACCCTGGCCAATCAGCATCTCCTCATAGAGATGCATTGAACCAATGCATCCCTATGAGGAAAGTTCAGCATCTCCTGGGAGAGCGTGGAGACGCTGAATGTCAGTGACCCAGTAAGCACCTGTAGTGGCCGCCTGATGTGTGGCCAGTGGAGGTGTCTCTAGGGAGCACTGTCTCAAAAAAGCCAGCAGGGACTGACGATACTCACCAAAACGACATTAAGCTGTAGTTGTTCTGCTGACTATAGTGTCCCCTTAATCTATTTACATAGCAAAAGTAACTCCCTCCGTTATCTTGTAAATATAATTGAAAGTTTAGTTTACATATTTGAGCATTTTCAGACAGTTATTTTAACCGTGTTTCTGAATTACAAAATCGGACATGACATTTTTTTTTTTTTTTTACTTGATCCATGCAAAAATACATTTACATAACATTCGATAAATCCATATGAGCGGTCCCTTGGAAGATCATAGAACAGTCAGGCCCTCTTTGATTCACTTACCTATTCGTAAAAGAGAAAAATTGAGGAGGAAGCTGAAGGGATTGGAAAAATACTACGAACTTCTCAAAGATATTCTTAGGGAAATCAGATAAAACCAATAGCCTTTGGAGAATGGATACAGTCCTGAAAAGAGATGATAATCATAGCTCCAGAGCCGCCATGTCAAGATATACAGTCAATTATCGAAAAATTTACCAACATGACCGGTACATTTGGTTGTAGAAAACATAACACTTCCCCACATTCCACTGACCACACAACACTTTTCAATTCCCCATCTCTGTTGGAAATCCATTTAATTTCAGAACAAATAGAACTAGGATTAGAGGAGATTGGTGTGTGTATAAAATCTGTATACACTATTCAGGGTAAAGACAAAAACGTGAGACTAATGTTTAAATGTTAGATGATAACGGCCCAAAGGAAAAGGGTTATATGCCTACTAACCACTTCATTTTAGGAGTGTAATTACCTTGGAAACACTACAATAGTATCCTATGTTCTGTTTTTGTATTTATATTTGTAGATATCTTGGTGTTTTGTATTATATTTGCATTAAATGTAAACTTAAATTGAATTATTTTGAGATTGCAATCATATGTGGTCTCTCTTGAACAGACACGTTAGATACTAAAGTTAGCAAACGAAATTTCAATCAGGTCATGACAGAGCCGGTTTTAATGTGACAAGTATCATCTTGCATAATAAGATATTTCAAACTATAAAGTGCAAATGTATAGATCAAAAGCATCTTTACACTGTGACAACACAGCATTTTTCATAACATCCACGCACGGATAGTCCATTTAAAGGGTGCTCTCTAGAGGAGCAGAATCTATGACTGTACCTTGTCATTAAAAGGACTGTAGCCTGTTTTAGATTTGCACTGGGTTCTTTATATGTGAAAGCACTGCAAGAAAAACAAACAAAATACATTATGATTTACAGATTGTATCGACAAGTATCCCAGAAATGTAAAAGTAATAAAGCAGGTAAAATAGGGGGTGCAACACCTTTCTAGAAAGAAATCCTTACATGGGGCCCCTGCCATATGATGTTTGTGATTGAATAATTACAGTGATCTGCTCTGTGTCTCCTCCTTCTACACCCCCCTTCTGTCTGTGTGTCTCTCTCACACCACCCCTTTTGTCTCCCACACCCCACATTTCGCTTTTCAGACGATTTCCAACCTTTTGTCCTGAAGCATGGCAGGGAGCACTCATTCCCTCTGCCCAATCTCTGAAGCTAAGTTTTCATTAGCAGGCGTTATGAGAGCCATTAAGTGGTAAGACATGACATATTCTGGCCCCTTCACTAACACAGCTCCCCAAAACATGCTGCATCCTCCCACTGCTCACTCAACATGCAGCCAGAACAATTCTCCAATACCTTGCTAAATATGCAGAGTGGCAGAGACAGGCATCATGTAAACTTCATACCACATTTCTGCAGGTATCTTTCGCAATAAAGGAAACTGGTTTCAAAAAGCTTTTTAAACCAGATGGGTTGTGATCCAAAAAACAACCATGGTCAAAGAACTGTGCAGTCCATGGTTAATTAAAGGGACACTCGACAGCCCAAATACAAAATAAATTATCACTGTTTTGTAGATTTATCCCAAATGAAAACTTGCATTCAACTCATGCATTTAATTATGCATTTTTTTCATTTTGGGATATATGTAAAATCAGCTTGTAAAACCTGCAGTTCTCGTCTGCTGCCTTTGCAAGCCCTCCCCTTCTAACCCAGCCCAGACGTTGTGTGGCTGTCCAATCACAGACTTTCCAATGCAGCTCAATGAGGCAAGGCAGGTGCTCTCTTCACACAAAGCTTTCCAGTAAGCTAAAGTCATTTAGTGGTCTGTAGTGACCCTTTAAGTCCAGATTTCATACTCACCTAGGTGCTGCCTTATGAAAGGTTAACGCTTTGGCTACACCCAGCAGCATCACTGCGGCCTTCTTTGGACTTTTAGTTTCTGCTTTGTTTAAATATTCTGTCACCAATTTGAATACGGAGGTATAACTGGGGAGAGGGAGAGATTTTGTTAAATAATCCGAAAAACAAAATCAAACAAAACAGAAACCAATATTAGTGTGATATTAAAAAGAAGGAAAGAAGAACATGTCAGTAGAAGCAGTAGGGTGTCCTGATCAGAATGACGCAAATAAATGAGAGAAATGCAGGCAACTTTCTAATCATTGAAGCCGTGCAAATAGGAACAGGGCATGGCAGGGAGAACGCTTCAAGAATAGTGGAGAAACTGAGAAAAGGTTTAAGATAAGATGGTTTTAGTTCCACTTAAAGAAAACACAAAGCAAAAAAGTTGCATGCACCAATATTACCTGTAGAAGTGGATTTGGGAGTGATTAACTAGGCATACATTGCATTTGTTCACAGACTTTATGCAGTGACACTGACACATGCATGCATAAAGGTCATCGCGGGGCACTAATGTGCCTTCCAAATACTTGTTGTATGCCACAGAGAGTTCGCTGATGAAGTTCTGCAACAGGTTCCCTAAGGCAAACAGAAGATCATTTGGAAGATAAAGTAGAGGCAGGTCAATATACTGAAACATGTTTTATCATGCAAACAGGCCCTATGCGTTTCCAGCTCAATAAAGACAGGAATGGAAAGGTCATTGTGATCAAATAAAAAAAAAAACCACTGTCAATGCACTTATTGGAGTAGTACAGCAAAGGGGAAAAATGTACAAATATCCAGCACTTTCATTTTGAGGGAACATCAGCACCATCATGATGCATCAGACACAATTATGCCAGCTGGCACGTTGGCAGAGAAATCCATGCACAATCAGACCTCCTTTGAAAGTAAAGAGTATAACTGCTCTGTAAACGGTACGCAGCTTCACTGCCTGCTGTTATCTGTTTAAACACAACCAGATTCACTGTTTAGTAAACTGGGCAGTGAGATACGATTGACAGAACCACGGTCCGTGGCTGGTGTCTCTCCCCAGGGAGCAGTGAGAGCACAGTGCAAGTTGCACTTTAGGAGGGTGGACGCCCAATTTGGATAGAACGGATATCAGGCAACTGGTACAGGAATGAGAGTGGGTGCAGAGTACTTTTTCTTCGAATAATCCTTTAAGGTATATACATAAAATCATCAAGAACAAACATTTGACACATACCTCCTTCTCGAAGCTCTGAGTCAATCTCTGTGAGGTCCAGCTTAAATATAGTAAGCACCCCAGCCAAAGCAGTGTCTCTCTGCTCTTTCCAGTATTTACTCTTGTTATGCGCATTACAGTGACAGATGGAGAATTTTGTCCAGTTTTGACACTGTTTTGAGGCAAGAAAGAAAAATGTATGCACCTTAGAATCAATCTGCTATCAGATATCAGCTTATGTTTCCCTTTTAAAAGAGAACAGAAACAAACACCTCTGCCTCCTATACCAGCAGGCTTTTATTCTCGCTTTCAATGCATATTTCATCTCGTCAATGGCAAAAAAATGACATCACTATCCTGTAATATGTTCTATACGTATCTCCACTTTTCAGCACGTTTTACAACGCCCACAAGGATCGCCCCGAACACACCAAGTGTTAACCACAGTAAAAGCAGAAGTCACAGCTTTTTTAAAAAACATTCAAGACATTACCTCCGAGGAAAGCTTATCGCAGAGGTAGCAGTAGCATTCAGGGCAGGAATTTGCGTTCCTGTCCAGCGGGACTTGAGTTTCTTGTTCAGAGCGCCTAGGACACAGGAATATTGGAATTTATACTTCATTACGCACTGTGTTACTCGTCACTATGGCCCATCTCATGTAACATGCTTACACGAAAGGGTGCGTCGGACAGTCATATCTTGCGTGAGGCATTACATGTGCTTGCTTGCTGAAAGTAATGGCCAGCTCCTCATCCAGTACCTCCTCGGCTGTCTTCTCACAGACAAAAGACTTTTCTACAAAGACAATTACATCAAATTATTATTTTTTTTAAATAGCATGTTCACCTATATATTTGTAGACGATTCAGCTAATTTGTCCCTTCAGGCATTCCATGTAAGAAGTGCATTAGGGAGAGCAAAACGTGCTTGAATTTACTACTTGCGTAATGGAGTACTTTCAGAGCCAGGTAAGTGTCAAATCATTTGTAAACTCCTCCCATTAAACCCATTGCCGGGTTTATGGAGAAACAGAATGAAGAAAAATCTACTCCTACTATTCCTTTTGCATGTATTGAAGGGTCTCCCTAGATGTGGCACCCAGTATTGCCCACTATTCTTAGAGGGGCATCAGCTATACACGACAGATTTATAATCCATATACAGGGGACCTGCCTGGCATTTTGTTATGGGACTGCACATTGAGACTCATCTCAAAGGTCTCCAGTGGCAGCACTGACACCCATACTATAGGTAGGTTTGCCACCATTGGTATAGCTGGTCCCCTCTGTAAAGTGAGCTGATACGGTATACATACTGTGCACAGGGACAGTTATTAAGATTTTGGCCATTTCTGATGGGCTTTTTAACCTTTTTAAAATGACATTAGGTCAGTGAGCAATAAGTATGTAATAAAGAAATGCGGAGTCCCAGATTGTAGGACTAGCACTAAAAGCTGTATGATGGCGCATGGGTTAATCAACTCAGAAACACAAGGAAGCATTTTACAGTCCGTTTCTTAAAGCTACTGAGTCATTTGAGTTTTTCAAACAGAATCCTTATGACCATAAATACAGTTTAAAACAGCTTTTGAATGCCACATCTTGTCACGAGCACAAAAGAGCGCCGATGATCCAGACACTCGCAGATTAAGCTGAACTGAAAAGTGGTAGCACCAAGGAGGGAAATTATTTAGACAAGGGTTACCTCCTGTTACCATGCAAGTGTACATGTTACATGGCAACAGTACCACTTTATGCTGGCGAACTTGAGAAGCACTGGCTCCTTGCACAGCACTCACTGTCCCCAATGTCTACAAGGAGCATTGGATTGTACCTGCCATGGAGGAAGCAACGCCGCCTCTTTGATGGCACAGGAAGTGGAGAGGCCATCGGTGCCTTTTTTTGTATATGGAGCTGGTGCCCATCACCCCCTAATGTGATCCCTAATGTTGGTGGTATTCCAGAGTATAAGGGGTACAGTGCCTTTTTCTTTTTTTGGTTGTGCACGGGTAACAAAACATCATGCGATGCCACAACAGCATATTTAAGTACAGTGATACCACATTAAGTCACGTAGATGGCATGGAAGTAGCGGCATATTTTTAAGGAGTAGATGTTAGAAACAGGCGTTTTTAGCTATGTCAGTGGGTTGTCAACATTAATACATAAAACTTAACAGGCACTCGCTGGCATTTTGCTTAGATGCAGGTACATGTTTAAGAAACAAATAAAATAAATTAACTAAATCTCAGCATGTATGCCACAAGGACGAGTGTTGGTTATCTAGAGTAAACAGTAGCATGTCACATTGCAGAAGGGCACTTCTACACTAGTGGAACCAGTTGGAGAATCAAGGCTAGGTGTGGGGGAAATCGGAGCTACCAACTAAAAGTACTAACTGCCATGCTTATGAGAGTGTGCGAGTGGGTTAGTTCATGCTGACAATTATAGTGAAACCAGGCTGAATATGCCACTGGGACTGACCTTGTGTAGAAGGGTATATTTCACGCTAATACATGAATTTTTATATTTTATTTTTTTAAAGTAACAGAAGACACTCACCTTCAGCATCTTCTATCAACAGCACAGAATTCCCAAGGCCGAGTGTAACTTCCCCTTCATCATCACTGATTATAATCACACTCTCTTCAGGTTTGGCAGCCTCGATGGATGTGTTTCCCTTGCATAAAACCTCTGCTCCTGACCTCATGGTGATTTAAAAAAATGGCTGAATGGAAAAAGAGAAAGATCAGGCTGGAGTGAGGAGTTTGTCTTGGAAATAGATTATAGGCAAGTTTAAAAGTGATTTTTATAAAAATATAAAAAAATAAATTTAAAAGAGAGCAGTAACACGTTGACGTTCAAATTATATACACACCAACAAACAGAAAAATAAAAAAAAATAAACAGAGAAGCACTAATACTCACTGTTCTAGCGAAGTACCAGAATTTCTGTCCGAAGACAGCTTTCAGTAAGAAAATGGAAATCCACTGTAAATGTGGTTTCACTCTCAAAATGGATTACAACTTTTTTTGGTTTCATCAGATATTAAATACACGTTTCAGCTTATTTCCGAGGCAGGCTCTTAAAGATTCCCTTTAAGGGAGCACTATAGTGCCAGGAAAACAAACTCGTATTCCTGGCACTATGTAATCCTTAGGTCCCCCCCACCCTCATGCCCCCCCTCCCGCTGAGCTGAAGGGGTTAAAACCCTTTCAGCCACTTACCAAGAGCTGCACGCGCATTAAAACCGTCCATAGGAAAGCATTACTCAATGCTTTCCTATGGACGTCAATGTCTTCTCAATGTGTTTTTCACAGTGAGAATCGCGGCAGCGTCCTCTAGTGGCTGTCAGTGAGACAGCCACTAGAGGCTGGATTAACCCTAGTGTAAACATAGCAGTATCTCTGAAACAGCTATGTTTACAGCTGCAGGGTGAACCCTAGATGGACCTGGCACCCAGACCACTTCATTGAGCTGAAATGGTCTGGGTGCCTATAGTGGTCCTTTAATAATATTTTGATAATGAAACAATGAATAAAACCACATTGATTGACAATATTTTACCAGAAACAATGAGTGACACCCAGTGGGAACGACATTCCCCATAAAACCCTGACAGCTGGCCACCTTATCTGCTTACCCCAAATGAGACAGGGCAATAAGTTGGGCGATTGCCCGAGGCCCCAAACGATCAAGGCAGCTGCACAATTATCACAATGTTAAACAGATTCACCAACTGCCGCAGAGTTTTATATCAGGGAGAGGACTCTCTTCAGCCTCCATTTTCCCGGCGAATGAAGCGTGGCAGTTGGTGCATGTGCCTCTTTAAGCCTCATTCAATCTCATTCTCCTCTCACACCTCTCTCATATTAATTGAAATAGAGACTCCTTGCTTCCTTCAAATTTAACAGAGCAGAAGACTAAAAATGGGTGGGCATTAAAAAAAGACCTTTTTATTTTTTTATATTCTTTATTTTTATTGTGCTTTGAGTGTAAAACATACAGGCTCGTGGTGCCCCAACAGCAGTCCTCGAGCTAATTTTCAGGCAAAACAGTTGGTGCATTAAGATTTTCGGCACATTTTTTTTTTTATACGTTAGAGTAATGCTGAGTAAATCAGTAGATTAGTTATTGCAAATGGCATTAGCAAGAGGTGTGTTTACAAGAGATAAATTGTCATGACTGACATGGATTAGTAACATGCTGATTTAAACATCTTCATAACAGGCTGATATGTCTACCTATACATAGGTATTAATCTGACGAATAGCTGGAGCACTCCTAGCCATTAAGGCTCTAGGTTAGTGGTCTCCAAGGTATGTGTGTTAAGCTATCTGTGGTAACCCGGTATTAAGGCTATACTTGGAGAGGCTCTGCATGAAATCACTTGGGTCCTAGTGGCTCCCCCCCCCCCCCCCCCCCTGTTGCCCCCGGCGTGAACAGTGTTGAGTGCCAAGTTAACTTGCAAGTGCCCAGCGTTAATAGGATGTTGGGCATAAGGGTTAGAAAGTGACAGTGGGCTGGCTTTGCACGTAGTGTGTAATTAGCAGACTGATGTAGTGCGTAAAAGGAAGAACAAAAACAATTAATGCAACATATATAAAAGCAGGGAACACTTTGTACTTTCGCTGTAAACAGAGTCCTCTGCTGTCTGTGATTAGGTATGTCCACAGTGTAGTTAAGGTCAATAAGTGTCCCAGTGGAACCCGAAGTAGGCGTTGGGCTCCGGTAGCTGGTTTAAGGTAGTCATCTAGCCGACTCCAGATCTCAGGGCCTGCAGCCTGGTCGCAGCGATCCGCTTGGAGGTATGGTGTAGCCAGTCACTTCGTACGATGCTGGCAGTCTTTGCGACGGCGAGATCAGAGCCCCGTTCCGGCAAGGTGGACCTACTAACGTGCGGGTGTCTGTGTGAGGTGATGTATTGCAGGTTGTGGTGTCGCCTAAGGGGTATGCCAGAGTGAGGGTCCTCCTCTGGATGGTGTCGGCAGGGGAGTTGCGGTTTGGTCTGCTCGGGACCCTTCAGTTGTGTCCGGTCTTTGTTTGACACAGTGTGCCACTGCTGCAGGGTCGCCTTGTCGTGTCTCTCCGGTAGGTTTAATTTCGCCGGGTACTGGTTTTGATGGGTCGCCGCCATTGGCAGTGTTAGTCGCTTGGGCTTACGGGCTCTTCGGTTTTGCCGTCCACTGTGCCGTTTATGGGCTTTGTTTGCCTTAGGAGGTGTGCACTCAAGTTGAGGGTTCACTGGCAACATTGTGGCAGGTGTGTGCGCTTTGGCCTGTTGCTCCTTGATTTCCATTGTCCTCCAAAACCTGGCGAATAGCTCATCCAGCTTGGCCTCGAGGTCAGGTTTCTCCTTGCCTCGAGCACACGTGGCGGCGGCCATTTTGCCTGGTTGCGCTGCTTCTCGCTGCTCGACGGGTTCCACCCCTGGGGCCCTGGTAGAAAGGTTGCCCCTCAGGGCTGGACCGGGATGACCCCCGCCGGTCCAGGGGGGGGAAGCAGGGCATCGGTGGGTCTGTACCTCCAATGTTTGGGTGGGGAGAGTGGCCGCCTCTCCCCGATCCCGCGATGTGTAGGCCGCAGCTATCCACCATGGCCTCCCGATCTCCCATACGTCCGGTTCTGATATCAGGATTATTACCGGGTCACCCCTGATGTAGGCAGTGCACCCCGGTTTACTTATTTTCTCGAGTTTGGCAAATATCTGTAGGAAATCGGCAAGTAAAGCAGGAGCCCAGCATTCACGCGTCTGCTCAGCTTGCTGGCTTGGCCCCGCCCCCCTGAAAAAACAGACCTTTTTACTCACCGTAAAATCTTTATTTCTAAATATGGCGGCAGTACGTATGGGTTGTGTTTCCTAATTGGGACAAGCATCTGCAAGATAGGTAATTAAGCAAAGTCCCTCCCCTTTATCCTATAAAGGGCTTCCCACGGCAAACCCACCTCAGTCGTAGCAAGAATACACACCTAACCACACACTGTAAGCAAAGTTGTATTTTAGAGGGAGGGAGATTTGTACTGCCACCATATTAAGAAAAAAAAAAGAATTTACATGATATAGCAAGATTCCCAATCGGGTGGGCCTTATGCCTAAACAGCTTGAAGTACCTACACCCTAACGCAATTTTAGAGGCAGAGAGTACATCTAGTCTGAAAATGCCCGAAGCTTTAGCATATTAAAAGGAACAGCCCCCAAAGTAAAAGGGGACCTGACAGACTGAAGAAAGATCCCAGGAGGCAAACAGAACTTCCTGGGTGGCCTAAGAAACCCATTGCTTTAAAGAAACTTCTAACCAGTATATACGAAGACCAATTCCTTCTCAAAAAGAACTCAAGGAATACAATTTGGTCTTAAGGTGGAAATGCCCAACCTGTGGAAAACTCCTGCAGGAAGTGTATATTTGAATCAACCAGACAAATGAACTAGAAGACAATGACGTTCCTTACAACAATGTAGAAACTCTACCCAAATCCTCATGTAAAGGTTAGAGGCGGAACTACTATAAAATTATACACAACAAGTTGACTCTGACTCATGAAGACTCAGGAGATGAAGGATCCACCATGCAGTTGTCCTACCGTCAAAAAGAACCTATTCAATACTTCCAGCATGATATCCTGTCTTCTAAAAGTGTTTTCGAGATTGGAAGATCCCCAAACTTGAAAGTCATCTCCACCAAGGCCGAAAACTGGCCAGTGTTTGGCCAGTACGGAAAGATTGGCAGAACCACTGCTCTGTCCGTTCACCTCTTTTGAAAAAGTCTTGGGAACAGTCTATAGGAGAAGAAATGTAGTGTGTGTATATAATGCAGAGTGTGTGTTTGTGTAGTGTGTGCATATAATGCAGAGTGTGTATATAATGCAGAGTGTGTATATAATGCAGAGTGTGTATATAATGCAGAGTGTGTATATAATGCAGAGTGTGTGTTTGTGTGTGTATATAATGCAGAGTGTGTGTTTGTGTATATAATGCAGAGTGTGTGTTTGTGTGTGTATATAATGCAGAGTGTGTGTGTGTATATAATGCAGAGTGTGTGTGTGTATATAATGCAGAGTGTGTGTGTGTATATAATGCAGAGTGTGTGTGTATATATAATGCAGAGTGTGTGTGTGTGTATATATAATGCAGAGTGTGTGTGTGTGTATATATAATGCAGAGTGTGTGTGTGTGTATATAATGCAGAGTGTGTGTTTGTGTATATAATGCAGAGTGTGTGTTTGTGTATATAATGCAGAGTGTGTGTTTGTGTATATAATGCAGAGTGTGTGTTTGTGTATATAATGCAGAGTGTGTGTTTGTGTATATAATGCAGAGTGTGTGTTTGTGTATATAATGCAGAGTGTGTGTTTGTGTATATAATGCAGAGTGTGTGTTTGTGTATATAATGCAGAGTGTGTGTTTGTGTATATAATGCAGAGTGTGTGTTTGTGTATATAATGCAGAGTGTGTGTTTGTGTATATAATGCAGAGTGTGTGTTTGTGTATATAATGCAGAGTGTGTGTTTGTGTATATAATGCAGAGTGTGTGTTTGTGTATATAATGCAGAGTGTGTGTTTGTGTATATAATGCAGAGTGTGTGTTTGTGTATATAATGCAGAGTGTGTGTTTGTGTATATAATGCAGAGTGTGTGTTTGTGTATATAATGCAGAGTGTGTGTTTGTGTATATAATGCAGAGTGTGTGTTTGTGTATATAATGCAGAGTGTGTGTTTGTGTATATAATGCAGAGTGTGTGTTTGTGTATATAATGCAGAGTGTGTGTTTGTGTATATAATGCAGAGTGTGTGTTTGTGTATATAATGCAGAGTGTGTGTTTGTGTATATAATGCAGAGTGTGTGTGTGTATATATAATGCAGAGTGTGTGTTTGTGTATATAATGCAGAGTGTGTGTTTGTGTATATAATGCAGAGTGTGTGTTTGTGTATATAATGCAGAGTGTGTGTTTGTGTATATAATGCAGAGTGTGTTTGTGTAGTATGTGTATATAATGCAGAGTGCGTGTTTGTGTAGTGTGTGTATATAATGCAGAGTGTGTGTTTGTGTATATAATGCAGTTTGTGTGTTTGTGTAGTTTGTGTGTATAATGCAGTTTGTGTGTTTGTGTAGTATGTGTATATAATGCAGAGTGCGTGTTTGTGTAGTGTGTGTGTATATAATGCAGAGTGTGTGTTTGTGTATATAATGCAGTTTGTGTAGTTTGTGTGTATAATGCAGTTTGTGTAGTTTGTGTGTATAATGCAGTTTGTGTGTTTGTGTAGTTTGTGTGTATAATGCAGTTTGTGTGTTTGTGTAGTATGTATATAATGCAGAGTGTGTTTGTGTAGTGTGTATATAATGCAGAGTGTGTGTTTGTGTAGCGTTTGTGTGTATATAATGCAGAGTGTGTGTGTTTCTGAAGGGATGTAATTTTTGTAAAATGTAATTTGTGTAAAATTTTAATATTTATATGTTTGTTTGTTTTTTGCCCCCCCCCTGCTTGTTACCTGGCCAGGGAGGGGGGATATGGCATTCCCTGGTGGTCTAGTGGCATGTACTGAGCAGTGGGAAGGCCCGCAGCAAGCTGTTACCTCCCAGCAGCTCCCTGTGTAAATCTCGTGGTCTGCGTGCCGTGCGGAGCGTTGCCATGGTAACCAGTGGCAACGCTCTGACGGCCGCAGGACTCGCGAGATTTACACCGGGAGCTGATGGAGCGGTAAGTTACAGCTTCCTGCGGCCCCCCCAGGACCGCCGGGCTTATGAGCCCAGTGGTCCTGGGAGGTATTATCGGCAATATCGGTATCTATATTGGCAGATACCGATATTGCAGGAAATACCAAATATCTGACGATAATATCGGTAAAACCGATAAATCGGTCGATACATACTGGAAGCAACTAATTTGACATTAACTCTCAATTCCCACTTTAGTGAATAAACCTTTTAATCTATGCAGCTCTTGCCACACATCCCCTGACTGTGTAACCTTGAAAAAAAAAAAAAAAAAAAAGGTTTAATTCTTAATCTGATTTAAGGCACAGTTGGTTTACTTTATATGTTCTTATCTCCTGCACAGATGTGATGTGGGGTGATGTGGTCAGGTATGCATAAACAAAGTGATTTAACTCCTAAATGGCAGATTATTGAGCAGAGAGAGACTGCAGAGGCATAAACTATACACTAAAACTGCTTCAGTAAGTTAGGATACTTAAAGTGTCCCTTTAAATAGAGACTTAATTGGGATCTCCTTTGAGGGCTGGAAACATTTTAAACTGCAAGTGATTTGATATTATTTAAGCTCTGTACAACTATTTACCATCATATTCCTGGTGGTGACTATAATACATTAATGTACTGCATCACACATGTATGTTTACAGCGAGCACTAGGGATCGACAGATTATCGGTTTTGCCGATATTATCAGCAAAACCGATAATGAATGAGTGGGCCGGCGCACCAATAAGGTGGCCGCCTTAGGGCCCAAGGGGGGCTCGAGATCAGAGTGACCAGCAGGAGGTGGTCGCATAGCACTCCCTCCTGCCAGGCACTCTGTGTAGCGGTCGATCCCTAGTGAGCACTATTGGATATTTTATTATTCTTTCATATATCTACCTGCACATTGAGATATTCGCCTCAAAAGTTACATATCCATCAGTGGGGATTTTACCACTGAAAGCAATTTTACTTAGAGCTAGCTTAAGCTCCTTAACATGTGAGTGCTACCTAATATATTACTGTTGTGAGTCCTATTTTTCTGCCAAAACAGTCTGCACTATTATGTTATTTTGTATCTCCCTACATATATTTACAAGCATCCTAACCAAGAACCAACATCCCCGAAGAATCCAGAAACAGTTGGGATTGCGATATGTGGACTGTGAATATTTGGACTTTTTAAAATATTATCTTTTTACACCTTTTGGCGCAACCTGTCTTTTTATATTTTTTGCTGTCCCCTTAATTATGCATTAGTAAAGAGAAACTGTTGGCACCCAGAGCAGCTTGCGGTCTGCCTAACCTTGCAATGTAAAATATTACCGCTGCAGAAATGGCAATGTGTTAATATGTCTAGTGGCTGTCAGAGTGAGTCACTAGAGGCACTTCCTCCGAAATAGCAAATTAAACTGCTATTTCTATCAAATCATCTTAAAGAGACCATTTGATTTACATTGCGCAGCATTTATGCCTCGCACGCGCACTAGCCACCCAATGCCTTCCTGTGGAAAAGCATTGGATTGACTGAGAACCAAGGAGGTGGGACAGCAGTGCAGAAAACAGTGTTGCGAGAGAGAAAGGGTAATTAAAAAAAATCGCCTTTCTCCTTCACCGGGATGGGTTGTAATCTAACTACTTAGCAGAGCACTATAGCGTTGGAAATACAAGTTTGTAACGGTAAATACTTTATATGTTGGTCCATGGCAGAATAACTATTTACTATTATGGTTTACACATCCACCATGTTTTCCCAGACACCTATTAAACCACAAAAAGTGACTGCACTCATGCCAAACCATTAACATGAAGTAATAATTTGATGCGCCAAACTCTGAGATGACGAATCTCTAAAAATAAGCTAAATTATTTTATAAAGAAACTTCTCATAACACAGACTTTACACAAACATGTATTCCTGACACTAGTGGTAAACTAACTACCCAGCCCCCTCTTTTTACATTAAAAAAGGTGATTTTACTCAACTTTTTCCAGCGCTGTGCAGTTCTCACAGTGACTGAGATCATCAAATTTGACAATCTCAGCCAATCCAATGCTTTCCCATAAAAAAAAAAAAAAAAAGCCTTGGGTGGCTATTGTGCGTGAGTGGCAAAACACTGAGTTGTGCCTATGAGCATCTCCTCATAGAGATGCATTGAACCCATGCAGAGTGTGGAGATACTGAACGCCAGTGCAGCACTGGACTAGGAAGCACCTCTAGTGGCAGTCATTGTGACAGCCACAAGAGGTGTTATTAGGCAGCAATGAAAACAGAGCCTTTTCTGTGAAATGGCAGAGTTTACATTAAAAAGCCTGCAGGGACAGGTTGTAGACACCAGAACAACTACAACTGGTTCTGGTGACTCAAGTGTCCCTTTAATTGGCACACGCCACCGTGACAAGGTTTCAGTCACTACTTTGGCATAACAACTTGTCCCAATGAAAATCTACATTTACATTTTATTCTCATTGCCTGGACCCTAACATTTTTTTCCTGGACACCTATAACCTCTTGTAGTATATTTTAAAGAGACACTATAGTCACCCAGACCACTTCAGCTCAATGAAGTGGTCTGGGTGCCAGGTCCCCCAGGTTTTAACCCTTCAGATGGAAACATAGCAGTTTCAGAGAAAAGCCAGCCTCTAGTGGCTGTCTTGCAAATTTTGCCTCCATCGCGCAGAGCTTCCATAGGAAAGCATTGAGAAATGCTTTTCTATGGACACTTTGAATGCGCGTGCGGGCATACGCATTCCGCTCAAGTGACGTCGGACGGGGAGGAGAGGTCACCAGCGCCAAGAGAGCCCGGCACTGGATTAAGGTAAGTGGCTGAAGGGGTTTTAACCCAACGGGACCCTGAGGGTGGGGGCACCCTTAGGGCACTATAGTGATCCTTTAAATTCATGTATCGCAGAGATTCTGCAATGATGGGTTATATGATTTCCCTCCTACAAATAAGGAATATGTATCCAGGAACACATGGCTGACCTGGCAACTATAATAACTGTACACATACCATATGGATGGCTGGATGACAGACAGACAGACACACTGACTGACTCACTGACAAACAGACTCTCTATCTCTATACATTATATACATACACAGTGTCTCAGCCTGTTATCCAGCCATCAGTATTATAAAGATATACACACACTGATAGGGTCTCACCCGTTCCCCCCGTGTAATCCCCTCCGCAGTCCGCTGCCCCTGGTCCTCCTTGGTTCCCTTGCTCAATTTTGGCGCGCCGGTCTACTTCCGCTTCCGGTGCACACTGACTTCCGCGGTCGCTCGGTTTCCATGACGACTGTTTCCCCTGGCAACCCTGGTGATGGTGGGAGATGGGAGAGCGCTGAGCTCCAATGTGGCCAGACAGTGCCAGCTGGGTTCTAGCAACCCAGCTCTGGTGGATTCAGACTCCCATGGTGCTAAGGCAGCTCAGTGCGTTGCTGCAAGGCACTGTGGGAGTTCCAGTCCATCAACAGTTGGAGTTTATATGTGAATTACCCCAAAATTAATCATGTCTAGCTTTAGATGTATGGGATAGAATTCCATCCTGCTCCTGGCCAGACTCCAGGGTGAAATATAATAAATAGCCTAGGAGGGTTCAGTTGCCCACGCATTAATTACATTGCATTTCAGTGAAAATTATATCTCTTGCATTTTGTTAATCGAGCTTCTTATATTCGCTAGCAGAAATGTAATGTTACAGTATATCATATATTTAAAACTAAATAATAATGATTAATCCTTGCTCTAAAGCAGGGCTCCTCAAACTCTACCCCCCCCCCCCCCACATGTTGCTGAACTACAACTCCCATGATTCTTTCAATTACATAGATAACCAGAGAATCATGGGAGTTGTAGTTCAGCAACATCTGGGGGGCCGGAGTTTGAGGACCCCTGCTCTAAAGACTCATTAAAGCTACTGTGCCACATTGCAATCGTTCTGAATATATATATATATGGATACATATATTTCTTGTTACCTTTTCTCCTTATTATCTTCTTTCGATTGTTAGTTCACGGGTCAAATTGTTGTGCACTTTGAAGTGTTTGATTTTTAGGCTCACAGATAGGGCCCATTTTTGGACCAATGTACCACTGTGGAGATGGATGTAGAAGGACACTGCTGAAAAATATGCTGAGCGGATCGAAATGTCTGAACTGGAAGTTTTGAATCAGCACACGTCAGCTCCTATTACTGCTTGCCTTTGTCTTAATTGGGCTTATTGTGCTTGGATAAATGGACACCTGTAAGACTCTGCTATGTATGTTTCTGGCATTCACTTTCTTTGTTTTTTATTTTCGGGCTACATAAATATTTACCTTCAAATTATACCATGACTCAGTCCGATGTTATTACAAAAGATTCACCGCATGCTAGGAGTTGTTCCCTCCAATGCCTTGAGAGTGAGAGTGACACCTATTTAATTTTTTTTGTGCGAGTTTAACACTATAAGTGTTTTCTATTTTGTCTATTGTTTAGAAAAAAAGACATTCTGCACTAGATTTGTTTTAGGGACAACGAGAAAGTTCTTAAAGTGGTCTGCACCTCTCTCAGGGTTTGAGCCCGGCAGCCCACTTGGTTGTCTAATGGATAATCCAGCCTTGGTTGTCTAATGGATAATCCAGCTCTGGCCACCATCTTCTTCGGCTCATGGTGTTTCATCTACAAGGTGCTTCATCTACCAGGATCCTGCGACACTGGTGTATTCTCACACATGTACAGAGGTCTATGGAGGGTCCCACATGACCAGTGGATACTCCATAGACCAAATGTAGCGATGTGTGAGAAGATGCCTGTTCCAACACACATCATTGGCGAAAGTTTTGGGAACTGAAAATCTTGATGGCAAAGGGCCGCCTTATCTCAATATTTGTCATCTTTGGACCATAAGACAAAGTAGTCCCTACTTTTTGTTATGATATGATAAATGGAATTTATCATAAATGGAATTTCAATGCAATTTTTTGTTTTTCTTATCTTTATGAAATACTCACAAGTGATATTGCCATAACAGAGCCACTTTAGTTTAGCATTGCTCTAACGTGGTTGGACCCATGTTGGGACACTTATCCAAGCAGAACAATAGTCCAAATTGATATTAACGCACTACCTTCACTGCCAGCACATCTGCATCAGAATGTCCTATACTCCCCTGCTAGCATTAGAAACACTTGATAGGGAAGTGGGGGCAGTGAGTGAGCAGGAGAACCACCTGTAGGAGGGTCCTCCTGCTCTCCTTGTCACTCCATCCTTGCCATTGACCTTTGTGCCACTGGTATAAAGGTCAATACTAAGTATTGCTTGACAGGTGGGGAGGGGAAAATGTTTAGAGAGTATTAAATTAAAATCTGTACATTTGCTGCATTTCCTGCTAGCACAATATAAGATGAAACGTAATGTTCTAAATTTAAACCTAAATTGTGTGCTCCATGACAGGTCCACTTCAAGATATATTTAAAATATGTGGATACATCTGGGAACTGCATACAATACCCTCTTGCACCACTAGCGAGGTAAGGAAATTCGATATATTGTTTGCCTGCCCTTTCATCTGCTGAAATAATTTTGTGAGTTTTAAGATGCCGCAGTCTGTCGTCAAAATGCTCCAAATTCTTTCTTTCCAGAGGAATATTGTTACGAAGTTGAAATGATACATTCATAAGTAAACACGTTCAAGTTCGTTTAGCGGTATTAATGTAATGGAGAATGGTCCTTCATAGACAGCAACATACCAGCTGTCTGTGAAGGATTTGGAGAACAGATTGTCAGCTGTTACCGATTGTTAGCAATTAAAATTCTAGTTCCATTTTAAAATCCTAACAATGTGTCTGAATGAAAAGATGCAGAAGGATATTCACTAAACAGTGACAGCTATTCCCCTCAGTATGAATTGTCAGAAATTTCAATGCTCAAATTGGAAAAATTTTGGACTGATATTTGAAATTCACGCCAAAAGCACTTTACATTTCTGACTGTTCACACTTAGTAAATAACCATTTTATTTGAGTTGTTGTACAGCTTGGAGCAACATTTTCAACAAACCTGTTGTTCCAACATTTGGAATATACAAACTTATATATTACACAGTAATCATCAAATTTTAAGAATATACACTCTGTAATGACTTTAATTCTAAAATATTCCGAAATTTTGAGAATATACACTCTGTAATGTCTTTAATTCTAAAATATTCCGAAGTGGAACGCATAAACCGACTACCATGCGTTCCAGTGACGTCTATTGTGCGCCCGATCGACACACAGTACGCGACCCGGAAGTGGAACGCATGTAGACGGCGGTGGAACGCAGTATGCGTTCCAAATGCGGACAAGTAATGCAAACCCGGAAGTAGAACACAGAAGTGCCATAAAAGAACGCCGAGGAAGCCTACCCAGAAGATACCGACTGACACCAACTGAGGAAGCCCCCACCACAGGGCGAAACACGTTTTGGATCAGACTGTATATACAGGACTTTTATTTATAATTACTTTTATATTTTCGATTGGAATTTTTATCCTATACCATTGTACAATTTTTTATTCATCAAATAAAGATATACCTGCAATTTGAAAGACATCTGAATATTTCATCCTTCACCAACTACCACTTAAGGAACAACAAGAAGAAGGATGGGGACATCCTATTAAGCGTCCCATCACGCTTCCCATGAGAGCCATATGCTGATTTGGCTCTGGGCTTGTGAGTAATATTGCTCTATTTTTTTCATATATATCTCTACTAAACAGTATTATACTATGCCATTCTGTTTTATTTCCTAGAATCATCAGACGTGTGTTCCACCAATTGTATGTATTTCTAATACTTTCAGCTAAAATATACAATTTGTTTGTCAATGCATGGCAATTCCCAATTTTGTTAAAGGGACACTATAGTCACCAAAACAACTTTAGCTTAGTGTATAGACCATTCCCCTGCAGCCTCACTGCTCAATTCTCTGCCATTTAGCAGTTTAATCACTTTGTTTATGAACCCTAGTCACACCTCCCTGCATGTGACTTTCACAGCCTTCCTATAAACTTCCTGTAAAGAATCATCTAAAGTTTATCCTTTATTGCAAATTCTGTTTAATTTAGATTTTCTTATCCCCTGCTCTGTTAATAGCTTGCTAGACCCAGCAAGAGCCTCTTGTATGTTATTAAAGTTCAATTTACAGAGCAAGAGATACAATTGTTTAAGGTAAATTACATCTGATTGAAAGTTAAACAAAAATTTTTTTTCATGCTGGCTGTGTCAATCAGAGCCAGGGTGGTGTGGCAAGGGCTGCATAAACAGAACAAAGTGATTTAACTCCTAAATGGCAGTGAATTGAGCAGTGAAACCTGAGGGTCCTAAGCTTTGTAAGTATGTATTGTGTATAATTCAATTTATTAGTAAAGTTTTGCATAGAACAGTTTTATTAGACATTAGAATGGACATCTATTATGTAAATATTAGGAAATGTAAACTAAATTCAAAGTGAATTTAAAATTTATGGTCAAACTGGCTAAACTGGACAAGTTTAAGTCAGCTATCTTTTTAATTTGGTAATTTTTGTTTAAAATATAATAATTCACACTTTATTTCTCTAGGATATCTGCAGGTGTAGTATTGCAGTGAAACTGGAAAACATTCAGGTCAGTAGGGGGGAATAGTGGATGGGGAGAGAGAAGAATATTTATATTTTGATTTTATAAGTGCTAAATAAAATTGAATTTAAACAACCTAATAATTGGTTTTGAAGCTATATATTGCCCATGGCTTTGTGTTGTTGCTTGGTGTGTCCCTTTAATGAAGATTCTTTTAATTTCTGTGAGCAGGCTGTGATCCATCCATTAGCAGTCTTCCACAAGTTTGGTTTACTGGAGAAAGTAAAAACGAGTTCTGAGGCTTGGGGATCATAGCAGGCAACGCAGTCCTTCACTCATCGATAATCTTTTAACACTTCTCTGGAAGACAAATCTCCTAAATCTCCTACTGAGCAGTGAGCAAGCTTGCATGTAAGCGGGGCTCTGCCATCAGTCCTACAATTAAAGCAGTGTTGTCTTCTAAAACTCACGTCAAGCAGTTTAAAATTAAGCTAGTGAACCATTCATTGTTATTCTAATAAGCTGGAATTAAAAGTCAAAAAGTTGAATCTGGGTTTCAGTCTGCGGCCGATCATCAGGCTTTATAATTTCGTCTTCAAACTGTTTCTGTCTTAGCTTCTCTAAGACAGTTATTGATTATTATTCTCAATAATGATTTTGTTATTACGGTGGTTATTGTTATTATAGTTAAAGGCTGCTGAGAGCAAATTTAGCAACAGCCAATTAGGATGCTGGAGTTGAGATGTTGAGCAGAGTGTTACTAATTCTTTAATCTATATATTGTTTACTGGTACGAACATGGAGGATGCAAACAAAGTCGCATGGTGTCTAATGGCAGTATTAAGTAACGCTTTGTGATAAGACCAATAATTGTTTGGTGTTAAATAGAGAGTGGGACCGGTTATATACTGGGAGGGAGCAATGTGGGCCGGTTATATACTGGGATGGAGGAATGTGGACCGGTTATATACTGGGAGGGAGCAACGTGGGCCAGTTATATACTGGGAGGGAGCAATGTGGGCCGGTTATATACTGGGAGGGAGCAATGTGGGCCGGTTATATACTGGGAGGGAGGAATGTCGGCCGGTTATATACTGGGATGGAGCAATGTGGGCCGGTTATATACTGGGAGGGAGGAATGTGCGCCGGTTATATACTGGGAGGGAGCAATGTGGGACGGTTATATACTGGGAGGGAGCAATGTGGGACGGTTATATACTGGGATGGAGGAATGTAGACCGGTTATATACTAGGAGGGAGCAATGTGGGCCGGTTATATACTGGGATGGAGGAATGTGGATCGGTTATATACTGGGAGGGAGCAACGTGGGCCAGTTATATACTGGGAGGGAGCAACGTGGGCCAGTTATATACTGGGAGGGAGCAACGTGGGCCGGTTATATACTGGAGGGAGCAATGTGGGCCGTATATACTGGGAGGGAGCAATGTGGGCCGTATATACTGGGAGGGAGCAACGTGGGCCAGTTATATACTGGAAGGGAGCAATGTGGGCCGGTTATATACTGGAGGGAGCAATGTGGGCCGTATATACTGGGAGGGAGCAATGTGGGCCGGTTATATACTGGGAGGGAGCAATGTGGGCCGGTTATATACTGGGAGGGAGCAATGTGGGCCGGTTATATACTGGGAGGGAGCAATGTGGGCCGGTTATATACTGGGAGGGAGCAATGTGGGCCGGTTATATACTGGGAGGAAGGAATGTGGGCCGGTTATATACTGGAAGGGCGCAATGTGGGCCGGTAATATACTGGGAGGGAGGAATGTGGGCCGGTTATATACTGGGAGGGAGGAATGTGTGCCGGTTATATACTGGGAGGGAGCAATGTGGGCCGGTTATATACTGGGAGGGAGGAATATGGGCCGGTTATATACTGGGAGGGAGCAATGTGGGCCGGTTATATACTGGGAGGGAGCAATGTGGGCCGGTTATAACCTGGGAGGGAGGAATGTCGGCCGGTTATATACTGGGAGGGAGCAATGTGGGCCGGTTATATACTGGGAGAGAGGAATGTGGGCCGGTTGTATACTGGGAGGGAGGAATGTGGGCCGGTTATATACTGGGAGGGAGCAATGTGGGCCGGTTATATACTGGGAAGGAGCAATGTGGGCCGGTTATATACTGGGAGGGAGCAATGTGGGCCGGTTATATACTGGGAGGGAGCAATGTGGGCCGGTTATAACCTGGGAGGGAGGAATGTCGGCCGGTTATATACTGGGAGGGAGCAATGTGGGCCGGTTATATACTGGGAGAGAGGAATGTGGGCCGGTTGTATACTGGGAGGGAGGAATGTGGGCCGGTTATATACTGGAGGGAGCAATGTGGGCCTTATATACTGGGAAGGAGCAATGTGGGCCGGTTATATACTGGGAGGGAGCAATGTGGGCCGGTTATATACTGGGAGGGAGCAATGTGGGCCGGTTATATACTGGGAGGGAGCAATGTGGGCCGGTTATATACTGGGAGGGAGCAATGTGGGCCGGTTATATACTGGGAGGGAGCAATGTGGGCCGGTTATAACCTGGGAGGGAGGAATGTCGGCCGGTTATATACTGGGAGGGAGCAATGTGGGCCGGTTATATACTGGGAGGGAGGAATGTGCGCCGGTTATATACTGGGAGGGAGCAATGTGGGCCGGTTATATACTGGGAGGGAGGAATATGGGCCGGTTATATACTGGGAGGGAGCAATGTGGGCCGGTTATATACTGGGAGGGAGCAATGTGGGCCGGTTATAACCTGGGAGGGAGGAATGTCGGCCGGTTATATACTGGGAGAGAGGAATGTGGGCCGGTTGTATACTGGGAGGGAGGAATGTGGGCCGGTTATATACTGGGAGGGAGCAATGTGGGCCGGTTATATACTGGGAAGGAGCAATGTGGGCCGGTTATATACTGGGAGGGAGCAATGTGGGCCGGTTATATACTGGGAGGGAGCAATGTGGGCCGGTTATAACCTGGGAGGGAGGAATGTCGGCCGGTTATATACTGGGAGGGAGCAATGTGGGCCGGTTATATACTGGGAGAGAGGAATGTGGGCCGGTTGTATACTGGGAGGGAGGAATGTGGGCCGGTTATATACTGGGAGGGAGCAATGTGGGCCGGTTATATACTGGGAAGGAGCAATGTGGGCCGGTTATATACTGGGACGGAGGAATGTGGGCCGGTTATATACTGGGATGGAGGAATGTGGACCGGTTATATACTTGAAGGGAGCAATGTGGGCCAGTTAAATACTGGGAGGGAGGAATGTGGGCCGGGTATATACTGGGAGGGAGCAATGTGGGCCAGTTAGATACTGGGAGGTTATATACTGGGATGGAGGATTGTGGGCCGGTTATATACTGGGAGGGAGCAATGTGGGCCAGTTAGATACTGGGAGGGTGGAATGTGGGCCCGTTATATACTGGGAGGGAGCAATGTCGGCCAGTTAGATACTGGGAGGTTATATACTGGGATGGAGGAATGTGGGCCGGTTATATACTGGGAGGGAGCAGTGTAGCCTGCTGGTGCAGCAGAATGGGACAATGAAGGCTAGGAGACCTGGTTCCCTACAGTGTAGTGATGCCTAATGGCCTGTTAAGAGGGTGTAGTGAGGCCTGGTGGATAGCTGAGTGTTGAGTGCTGTATTATGGCAAGAGGGAGCAGAGAGGGCTGGTGATTTAGTAAGAAGAACCTGCGATATCTGTCGCCAAAGACCAGTGATCGATTTTGATGTGTATAATACAAGAAGGCATAGTTAGTTATATTTTCCTTGAAGCACTGATATTCCACAGTTATTAATAAAATGGTTGCATCAGATTTCATTCAGCTGCTGTTAAAGCCGCATCCATTTGCCTGATCTAGTCAGATGATTAACTCACTCCTACAGATGTATAACCAATACAAGGAAAGCCGGCGGCAGATTAATTGGTGGTGCCATCCATTCTTAGAGCTCTTGCCCAATCATACTCCAAGGAATTCCCGAAGGCAACAACATAACACATCCTGTATTATAATATATAAAGAGCTTGACGACATAAGTTAAATAATTTGTGCAGGCTGGAAAAAAACAAAATATGCAGAAAGAGAGTAAGAATTTTATAAAAGAAAATCTGGCAAATCAAGGTGATCAAGCCATGCCAGAAGGAGTACTTTCTTATAACTTCATAAACGATCAAAAGCAAACGTGAAGAGCAACAGGGGAGAGCTGGGATGCGTGGTTTAACAATTGGAACAAATTGCTGCTTAGTGGTGCTCGTGATAGCTGCAGTAAATTCTCCAATATTGAGCACATCTGTTCATAAAGCAGCCGCTACCAAAATTCTACCAAGTAAAAAGAGACAGCAATAGTCAGGCGTTTCCTGCCATCAGTGGTGTTCTCAGAACCCAGGGGGATGTCTCGGAGCAAATCTTAAAATCTTGTATTTATGATCGACATTCATGAACTTTGGCCCCCAAAGCATAAGCAGAAGGGCTGTTTTTGATTAGTGCTGGTAATGAAGAAGCACGCCTTTCGCTGTAGGATGCACGAAGCATTTCTGAAGTGAGAAATTGATTGACTCAGCTGCCCATTGAGAACATCATATGGAAGATGTCAAACAGAAGTGGCGTTCCTTGACCCTCACCAACTGTTTGGCTGTTTACTAGGAGGAAGACAGCCTACCCACGTCGCGACAGGAGATGTTTAATTAGAACCTAGGGAGTCATAGTCATTATGGTCTGCTCACTATAACCACGCTATCGAGCGAGGCTGATATAGTCAAACTATCACATCTATTAGCAAAGATAAATATATTTCTCGGTTCCACCAAGTATTTTTAATATAAATTTTTAAATTTCAGTGGCTCTAATAAAATGGTCAGTTGACATAGACACAAGGGGATGACATGAGGTAGGAGGATAGAGCATTCAGGCTTATCATATTTTGTTTTGGGCTACTTGGGTTTGGAACCTTGCAACACCCCTGTTAAACATCAATGCTCCTTTGAAACTGTCACATTATATTGGCATGTGACTCCATCCTCCAGCAACGAACCCACCTCCCTTATGTTGCTGCGTCTCTGCAATGTTCAGTGTTGTTTCTTGTCACCGTAGTGACACATATACCAGTGACGCAGCTCTTAAAAAATGGTCGGGCTGGCATTTGCTCCGAATCAGGAAGGCCTTGTGTGTGCCCATATTCCATCAATCTAGTGTCATTTAAAACAGCTGTGCAGGATCTCTCAACGCTGCCACCTCCTGTGGTTTTTCATTTTCATATCCTTGTTTCTACAGTTATTTATGATGTCTTGAATCCTTACCTTGACTTGATACCATTACCCTGATGGCTTCTACTTGCACTAACCCTTAATTTGCTTTATGAATGTTTTGCTCTCTCCAGATTAAATTGTTTATTTGATGCTTCTATTTCCATCTTGTCTCTGGCAATTTCATTCTTAAACACTGCTAATATTAAAGGAACACTATAGGGTAAGGAAAACAAACCTGTATTCCTGACCATATAGAGTTAAAACAACCATCTAGCCCTCCTGGCCCCCCTTTCTCCCCTAAGTATAGTACAATCTTACTTGTATTCCAGTTTGCAGCTGCTGGCTCTGACCACGATCTGCCTGCTTGGCTGACATCGTCTGAAGTGATTATCTGAGCCAATCACAATGCTTTCCCATATTATTGACTGAGACTGTCAAAGAGGCAGATCAGGTGGAGAGCAAGCCCAAGCCAAACACAGCCCTGGCCAATCAGCATCTCCTTATAGAGATGCATTGAATCAATGCATCTCTATAAGGAACGTTTAGTGTCTGCATGGAAAGGGTGGCGACACTGAATGTCAGTCACACTCTGCAGCACTGCCCCAGGAAGCACCTCTAGTAACCATCTGAGGAGTTGCCAGTGGAGTATTCACTAGGCTGTAATGTAAACACTGCATTTTCTCTGAAAAGACAGTGTTTACAGCAAAAAGCCTGAAGGGAATGATTCTACTCACCAGAAAAAATACAATAAGCTGTAGTAGTTCTGCTGATTATAATGTCCCTTTAACCACTGGCACTACATCTCCCTAGCGGGCATTTTGGGTTTACCCTGGCAATAACAAAACAGCTGTCTCAATGTTACATAACTCTCAAGAATCACAACAGATCTAGACCATCTGTGTATATCACAAACCAGCAAATTCTGCCGAGGAAGACCCAGTAGGATAAATCAATAGTGTTTTATTTTGGGTGGGGGATTTGTAGGTTTTTCTTTTTTTTTTTACACAAGAGGCAGAAAGTTCGAATATCTCAGCAAAAACAGCTCTAATAAGCCCTAGTAAATCCTGATAGAAGACGCGTTTGTTAATAAATTTCTAATCCCTATCAGCTGGCAGTGGTGGGTTCACTCCCTGATCTCTCCACACGTCCTTCACCTCTGCTCCCAGGCAGAGATTTAATAACTTTTGTGTAATTTATGAAGCTATTGGGGGAAAGAGGATTATCTACGTGGAACAGGTGCATTGTGACCTCCAGAATCAATTCTCTACTTTCTAGCAATAAAGGGAAGTAGTGTAAATGATAGCAAAAGGGAAGGATTCACTCCGATCACTCTTGGAGACGGCAGATATCGAGATACATGTATACGTAAGTGGTGGCACTGATCTAGACTAATTTCGTGTTTGGTGAAGACAAATTTGGTCTTTGCTCCTTTCTAAGTCATTTGATATCATTAAAGCCAGTGATAATAAACTGTTCCACCATGGAGGCCAGGTGAGCAGTTTATTTAGCTATAGATCCAGAGTGATCCACCATGTTTGGTAGCTATGTTACTAAAGATTAAAGATAATGTGGTAGTGATGGCACACATTTTTGGGTCCTTACCATTAAAAAAAAAGTTATTTTTGTTGTGCAGTGTTACAATCACACATTATAGTGATAGATTTATTTATTAGCCAGACTGGTTGCCCATTACTTAGCTATTTCTAGATCTCACTGAAGGTTTACATGGTGCATATTGTGTTCCATTTATAGTATCACTGATTTTAAAAATCTTTCAAGTATCTGCATTTAAACACTACTCATTCCAATTAAAAACCTAAACAACAACTGATCTATGATCGTGACATATGATTTACTACATGGGTGGAATCCAAACCTTTGCAGTTTAATTGCCAAAGTGACAAAACTTAAAACTTTCTTTGGCTTTGGAACTTGGACTGTTAAGGTGCGATACAGCCATTCATCAAGGTGCGAACTGGCTGTCAGTACTGTGAACCCCTGTTCTGACCCCTTGATATTAAGGTCCCAACCATCTTCTGGCATCTTGGACCCTTTCAACACCTGGACATGTGGAAACCATTACTTGCTCATCAGACGGCGCCAGAAATCCAATAACGTGCTAACGACAATGTGAGGGTCTCCAGGTGTAGATCAGAGGTACCTGTCAGCAGAGCTTACACTTTGCCCGCCAAGTATGAAAAAAATATGGCGAGCTTCTCACCTGCACCGCAAAATCTGGTTCTTGGGACTTTGTTTCAATACACAAGACTTCATCCGTGTTGAGAATCTTAACATGGATTGTTAGCGTTAAAGCATTCTTTGACTTCTAAAACCCTTCTACGGTCATATAAACATTGAATATACCCGGAATTGCAAATAACTGATAAAAATGACAGGATTTGTTGGCAACATAGACGATCAAAAAAGGAAAGTGCATGATTCTAGCCAATAGATTCTAGCAAATGTGTTATGAAGCCTACGTTTGCATTACTGTATGTGTTCTGTGTGTGCGTTCATTGATCTTGTGTAGACAATAATGCTTTATTGAAATAATTCAAATGCTGTATTTTGACTGATTCCTCAGCTGGCTATTAAATGGAAACAGTAACTCTTTTAGAAATTGAACTATTCACATTTTTTTTTTTAAATCAGCTAGAACTTTATTAACATTAACATTTTTGGCATGTGATGGTCTGTCTTCCTTTAAATGTATTTTATATATTTAGCATCACAACCAGTGCACATATTGCTTTGGAGAAAAAGAAATAGAAACATTGTTTTTTCTACTCTCTGTATGTTCTCTCAGTGCTGATTGACAGGTGCAAAGGGCGGAGTTTATAACAATGAGCGACAAGAAGCCAAAGATGGTGGCATTCAATTTCAAGATAGAGATACATACAGTAAAGTGAATTTCTATATTTAATTTCTTTTTATTACCTCACAAGTACATATTCGATAAATAAACAAGTGAGGAAACATTATATTAAAAATTCTGGAAATGTAAAATTCCCTTTAAATTTTAGGCCGCAATCTCCTTATCAATTATGTTTTCAGTTTAGCTATTTTTCCCTAACATTTGACATGCGCACAGTCGATTATTCGGCAGGTGCGCTGTGTACCCCAACCCCCCAATAACTTACAGACACCGTATTTCTGTTGGAATAAAAAAGTCCACAGCTTTATTTATTATTATAAACAAGGTAACAAATTGGGGTCATTGCCACAAATGTAAATTTACCTCCACCCCCCACCGTACATAAATTACCCCCGGCAATGACCCCGCCCAATAACAATAAATAACATTATAAATAACAAATAACACATAACACATGGCCTACCAAAGAGGCCCCATATCCATAACTTTTTTAACTGTAGGGGTGTACCGAGACCCCCCTACACCACCTGGTTCGGAGCCACCGATGAGCTCGAACCCACAAACCATTTCACATTCCAGTCTAATCCAGCCTAACCAATTTATACTCCTCCTACCTTCCAATTACCCAAGCCCTATCCCGCCATAGCAAGAGACTTGAACCCTTAATGTCTCGAGCGACCCCCACCACACATAAATAGGGCTTTGGAAATACCATCCTGGAAACCTAAATTTAATAGGTCACACCCCACCTCAGACAGGTGCACACCATCCCGCCTAAAATAACCGGGCAACCCGCCCTCCAATTCAAAGTGCCTCACTGGGACCCCCCCTATCCTCCTAATAAAGACAGACATGGCCTTGTTTACTTTACCCCGGCAACGTGCCACAGCCGCTGGGTCCCTGGCATGCCTCCAGTTCAACCGCGGCACCATCTCAGACCACACTATTGTAACTCCAGGGACCAGTGCCCTCACCCTATCCAGGTCCCTCTTCATTCTCCTGACCAACACCTTCTGGGGGACCAAACCTAAATCATTGCCCCCACCGTGAATCAAAAGTATATCTGGGGCAAACCCCCTTGACAACATCCCAAAAATCTCCCCACTTATGCTCTGCCAGCTGAAACCCCGAAAACCAAACCACCGAAGGTCCACTGTGTCCAGAAGAAAACCCAGTTGTGTGCCTTGTCTCCGAACTGCGGCCCTCTTCTCCGCCCAGTAGACAAACGAGTGACCCAGCAGCCAAGCGACCAAGCCTGAAAGGAAACACATTCAGTTAACCGGCAGAGCACCCTTTACCCACATCCACAACATTCCATTCACACCAACCTTTCCGGCCTTACATATGCACGGAACCTGATGGATTCCCATCTCCCAATCTGCTTTATCCGCTCCTCCCCTAGCCCGAGACGCGCCGCCTCAGTCGCAGCCCCGATACGGAAGGAGTGCGTACCAAATTGTCCGGGCTGCAAGCCCAATCTCGTCAACCCCATGCGGAAGACTCGAAGAACTGAAAGCGCGACAGCGCTTTCCCATCCTCGTGAATCAGGAAGCAACCACCAACCTTCGGGCGAATCTGTAAAAACACGTCCCCACACACTACCGGGCACACCGGGGACCCTGGTAGCGAGGACAGGACAATTTTCTTACCCTTTCCGAAGACGTCCATCTTCGAGCGCCGGAGCCAAATCACGACCTTGTCCTGTTCGATAACCACATCCTCATACCGGAGGCCCGATGTCCCCGACCTATTGGCGCTCACCAATTCGCCAATACGAAAGGCCCCAAAGAAAGCCCATACGAAAGCCACAGAGAACAAAGTTACCTCAAATGCCGAGCTGCACACTTCGCTCAACAACCCCACCAACCCTTGAAGGGTGGCAAAGGACACCGGCCTCCTCGCATCCACGGACCTCCTGCCCTTCTTGAAACCCTTCAAAGTTTGCTTCACCAAAAAATGTTTTGTCAAGTCCTCCCACCCGTTAAACTTGAACAGGAAAGCTAACGCAGACATGTAGCGCTCCACCCTAGAAGGGGACGACCCACCTGCCACCAACCTGCAAAGAAGCCACAACAGCGTATCCAACCTACCGGCTGCGGAATCGCCTGCTCCCGCCTGGGACATCATTTCCTCCCATTCACTCCAAACCTTTGTATAAGCGGCCCAAGTCCCCGGTGCCAGCGAGCTCCTTATGTATTGCCCAAGCACAACGTCCCGAGCCGCCACATCTCCTCCGGGCACGCCTGCCCCGTCGCTTGCGCGTCCGGTGCCGCTTCCCGGAACCGCTCCCACTGCGAACGAGACAGAGCGTCAGCGACCACATTCAGCAGCCCCGGCACGTGCCGTGCCCTGAAGACAATGTTCCAAGACATACACAAGAGCACTAGCTGACGCAACAACCTAACCACTGGAAGGGACGAAGCCGACAGACTATTAATTACCTGTACCACTGCCATATTATCAGAGTGGAAGATAACTTTCTTGTCCTTGAGCTCCCTGCCCCATAGTGATACCGCTACCACAACTGGAAAAAGCTCCAAAAAGGCGAGGTTCCGAATCAAGGGGCTCTCGGACCAAGCTGTAGGCCAAACCTCGGCACACCACTTGCCCCCAAGGTAAGCCCCAAAGCCAACGCTCCCCGAGGCGTCCGTAAACAGCCCGGCGTCGCCAGATGCCTTCATCGCATCCCTGAAAAACATCCGCCCATTAAATTTAGTGAGGAAGCGGTCCCATATGTCCAAGTCCTCTCTCATGCCTACAGACACCCTGATGTAATGACTCGGCAGTCGAACACCACAGGTAGCCCTAGCCAGTAACCTACAAAAAACCCTACCCATAGGGATCACCTTACAGGCGAAGTTAAGGCTGCCGAGCAAGGACTGCAGTCCCCGAAGCGTAACTTTCCTAGCGCCCTTTATCGCGTTCACCTGCTGGCGGAGCACCCTCAACTTCTCCTCCGGCAGCCTACATTCCCCCACGACCGAGTCGATTTCCAGCCCTAGAAAACTCAGGCACTCGGTCGGGCCCACTGTCTTGTCCTCAGCCAGAGGAATCCCAAACTGTTGCGCTATCCTCTGAAAAACCCGCAGTATATGGGCACATCTGTCGGACCCAGCCGGGCCCACACACAGAAAGTCGTCCAGGTATTGGACCACCGTACCCCCGCCCGTTTCCTTACGCACTACCCACTCCAAGAACGTGCTAAACTTTTCGAAATACGCACATGAGATGGAGCAACCCATGGGTAGGCACAGGTCCACAAAAAACGTACCCTCAAACAGGCACCCCAACAAATGGTGACAGTCTGGGTGGATAGGAAGGAGCCGGAATGCTGCCTCCACATCCACCTTCGCCATCAAGGCCCCTCGCCCTGCTCTCCGAACCAACTCGACAGCATGGTCGAATGATGCATACGATACGGAGCACAGGGCCTCATCGATATCATCATTTACTGACGCCCCTTTCGGGAATGATAAATGATGAATCAACCTAAACTTACCCGCCTCCTTCTTGGGGACTACCCCTAGCGGGGACACCCTCAAGTCAGGCAACGGCGGAGCCTCGAA
Organism: Pelobates fuscus; assembly: GCF_036172605.1. Taxonomy (NCBI): domain Eukaryota; kingdom Metazoa; phylum Chordata; class Amphibia; order Anura; family Pelobatidae; genus Pelobates; species Pelobates fuscus. The sequence continues at coordinate 155,686,822 of NC_086324.1, read as the reverse complement.
CGGCCCTGCCATCCTACCCAGTTGCACCTCCTTCAGCAACTTGTCCCGCACAACTCCCGGGTGCTCCCCCACCGACTTGAGGTTACTGCATAACCTCCCCACATCCCTACTCTGAAACGGTATTGAAAAACCTTCCGTAAAGCCTTGCCATAAGAATTCGGCGTCCTGATGGTTACCGTACTGTTTTAGCCACGGTAGCATCTCGCCTACTTTCACTGGGGTTGCCCCCCGCGGCAGCGGAGGGGGCCGCCGCTCCATTGGCTCCCCCTCCTGGTGCAGACTTACCTTGTTTAAAACACCTACTGGCTCCATGGGCCCCCCCACAACCGGAGCACTCGTGCTTAAACCGGCACGCCGTTCCCCACTTGCATTGGCCCTCGTTAAAGAGCCAACAGAAGCCTTTCTTTTGCCCGGCCGATGCAGGTCCCCCAGGGGCCGCACCGGCCGTCCCGTGAAAGGGCGCAGCCTTCTGCGCCATCATGAGCCGCATCCAGAGGGGGAGGTCCATTTGATCCCACCGCATGCTGGGATTCGCCGCTAACCTCTGGCGAAACTGTTCGTCGTACCGCCACCAGGCGACCCCGCCATAAGTACGGTACGCTTCCCCAATCCCGTCTAGGTAGCAGAACAGTTGGGAGCATTTATCCGGCGACTTTTCCCCTATCACACTGGCCAGGATACAAAAGGCCCTTAGCCAGTTCCCAAATGTTTTAGGAATCTTCCGATACCTACGCTTTTTCTCCTCCTCCTCCTTCTTCGCGTCCTTCTTGTCCTCCTCCTTCATGTCTAAGAACTCCTCCAGCGGGAGTAAGGAAAAAACCTCCACAAACTCACCTTTCCAAATTTTCTCCTTTATGTCCATTTTTAGATGACAACCTAATGGGCCTGAGAAAGACACGTGCACGTTTTGCCGCGCAGCGTCGGTAATTTCGCCCCCAATACCAACCTTCTCCCCCGACTCCTTAACAGATTCGGACACAGATAACCCCACCTCGCTATCCTGTGTTGGACCCACGGCGCTACCCGGCAACCCTTGGCCCTTCTCACACGTCCACACTCTCCCAAACTGAGGTGAAGCCATTTCCCCACCCGCCCATGAATCTAAGAAAGATTTTAAACAAGTCAATAGTGTTCCTGCGTGTGGTGCAACAGTTGACTCACCGCCTGAGCCCGAAGCCGCAGAAGGCCGTGGGTTCGTTTCCCTTCCGTCCGCCATGCTTGGCTCTGGAGCATCCGATTGGCGCCGACTCCTGTCAGCCTGGCCCTGCCTCAGGACCGCGGGTGTAGTGCTGCGAGACCTGCAAGGAGAACGACACCTGGGTAGTGTGTCCACATGATCACATACCCGCCCAACCTCCTTATGCTCCTGCCTGTAGTTCCGCACCATGTCCCGCCTCCCTGCCTGGCCCTCCCGGCCGTAAGCGCTGCGCCGCTGACCTGGCGAGCTCCTGCCTGATGACCCAGACGCACTGCGCCGCTGCCTCCACCTCCGTTCCCCTGAAACCGATCTCCTCCTGCTAAGCCTGCTTGTTGACCTGCTCCTCTCTCTACCCCTCCACCCGTCAGCCCGCCTCCTGTCATGCCTGGCACTGACGCCGCGCTGCTCCCTGCTGCGATGCGGCCTAGGGCTCCGCGAGAGACCCCGCCGTCCCCGGGAGCCGCCCCTGTGGCCCTCCCGCTCTCCCCCAGCCCGTCCTGACTCCATGCCCTGGGCTGATTCCTGGGAGCTATCCCGACCCGCTGAACCTGGCCCCTTTTGGGCCGCCTTGTGAACTGGGGATTCCACTTGTCTGTCCTGGCGCCTCCGGTCCGCCAAAGCCGCGGGCCCTGCCGGCCCCAAGGTACCTGGCTGGGCGGACCCGCCGTCTTTTTCCCTTGTGCTGCACCTGGCCCCACTAGAGGCCGCCCCCGTAGTGTCCCCTTGCACAGGGGCTCCCCCTGCCATCAGGGGGACCGCCTGTTCTCTAGAGGCCTCCGCTCTGCCCCCCGCCCGCTGCCCGGCCCCAGCGCCATTCCCTGACTCACCGGGCCGCATCCGCTCACTGCTTCCTCCATCCGATCCGCTCTGCGTCCTGGCTCCAGCCGCAACCGTCCCGCCTGCCGCCTCCCGGCGGGGCGCACACCGCGTGGTAGGCCTTGGCCTAGCTGCTGCCCGCGCCCGGCCAGCACCGCGTCGAACAGACGGTGCCGGCCGCGGTATCTCCACTCCGCTGGGGCCCGCTACCTCATCCAGGGCCCTAACAGACTCCGCTGACGGGCTCCTTCGTCTGCCGACTTCGGGCTCCATGCCTGGGCTCAGCCGCTGGGGCGGTCTCGCCCTCCTCATGGAACGCCGTGCAGCCGCCGCAGGGGTTGTAGGGGGGGGACCCTGAGCCCCCAGTTGCTCATGAAGCCAGGCCAGTCCTCTATCCCGCACAGCAGCTCTCACTCCCTCCAGGATTTCTTCCATCGATGCCATGATCTGAAAGACAAAGAAAAAACCAACCCAGACCTGCCAAAAACAATTACCAGGTAAGTGTCAGTTTAGTTAAAATGTCCCTTACTCATAAAATGGCCGCTTAATATACTCCTATTATCCAGCCCCCATTTTCCAATAACCACGCCCCTTTAACTGGTTACTCCCCTGCCTACTCCTGGCTCTGTCAAGGCCCACTCCCCTGACTGCGCTGTTCCATGGGCTTCATTAAACTCAATTTGAATTCCTGACAATTCAGGAAACTAATTAATTTATTTTATAAACCTCTGTGTGTAAGTGTACGGATGTGTAATGAGATAATTAATATCTGATTATCTGTAGATATATTTATAGACTTACGTGTGTAGACTTATGTTTTATGGTTAAATAATTTTTTTTATACTTTATGACTGACAAATTTGGAAGTTGAGGGAATAATTCACTTTTTAAAAAAATGTTGGCCTTACTGTCGTTTTGGTTGTTTCACTTTACATTTGAAGTCGATTTGAATGCAATTAAACATTAAATATAATTAAATATATTTGAAATTTTCCTGGTGATGTATTCAACGGTTAGGAATGTGTCGGAGATTGTTCGTCCTTTGTCACCTGTCTAATTCTCATCTCTTTCTGTTTCTCTCACACATTTTTATCTAATTTCCTAGAGACATCTGTTTTTTCCTTTTGGTTTTAAATAAAAAAAAAAAGAGGGAAACTTTCTCCTCGAAGCAGGTGAACAGAGCACTGGGGACCTCTTCTGTGACGTTCACACATGTCCCTGCCTGTTAAATGCCCGATTTCATGCTTCTAAATGAATCTGACAGACATTCCACATGATGGCTTCATGCACGAGAGCAGAGCACAGCTATATATATATATATATATATATATACACAGATTTCTGGGACAGCTTACTGCTCTGCAGCGGGAAAGTTACATGAGATTGGGGTGCAATTGTTCATAATGAATATCCCCCAAATGTGTACGATATGCCTTTTAAAAAAAATTGCATATTCAGGGAATCTCTAGCTCCTGTTTAGGTTCAGATCCAGAGCCTGATCTCGGGAGGGGCACTTGTAGATTATTTAAAGAAATAATACAGACACAATAACCACTACAGCTCTGTGTAGTGGTTATGGTGCCAGGAGTGCCGGGACTCCCTCTCAGAGTAAGTAGTCAATCCGTTTGACAACTTACCTGGGGTCTGCATGGATATGGGGCTGTAGTAGGGCATAAAGGCGGTGTGTGTGTGAGTGGTGTAATGTGTGGGAAGTGTAGTGTGTGTGTGAAAGGTGCAGTGTGAGTGTTACAATGTGTGTGAGGGGTGCAGTGTGAGTGTGTGTGAAGAGTGCAGTGTGTGTATGAGGGTAGCAGTGTGTGTGTGAGGGGGACAGTGTGTGGATGGTGCAGTGTGTGTGTGTGAAGGTTCCAGTGTGTGTGTGAGGGGGCAGTGTATGTCAGGAGTGCAGTGTGTGAGGGGGAAGTGTATGTATGGGGCTTGCAGTGTGTGTGTGATAGGTGCAGTTTGTGTGTATGAGGGGCACTGTTTGTGTGAGTGGTGCAGTGTGTGTATGTATGGGGGAGGCAGATCAAAACAAGTATAATTTTTTTTATAATTTTTTTTTTATTTTTTTATAAAAAATAAATATATTGTATATCCCCCCTCACTCCTTACCTGTGGCCAAGGAGGGGGAGACATTGCATTCCATCCCTGGTGGTCCAGTGGATAAGCCCTGGTGGTCCCATCGGCGAGAGTAGCCTGCAGCTGGTGAGGCTAGAGTTCACTTTCGCAACACTACGGGTTCGCGAGAGGAGAACCCGGCAGTCCTCTCTCCCTCCCCTGCCTGCTGCCAGCAGAGTGCCTGTGGGCCAAGGAGGGAGATCATTGATCTCCCCTCTGGTCCATGAAGGCAAACAGCAGGGCCGGCGCTTGGATATCGCCGGCCCTGCATGTGCTGGCAGGGGAGAGGCTCGGCCTGCTCTGTTTTCTCAGGGGGAGAGGGTGGATATTAGATAAGTTTACAGATAGATATGTAGACTGATACATTAACCAGTGTTCTTATTCATCTACTGTAGATGAATAGATGCACAGATGGGTTAATACATCAATAGATAGAAATAGATACATTCATAGATGAGTCCATGGTAGATGGCTGAATTGATTGGTCAATACACAGATATTCAATGTATAGACAATGTCATCAAGGATGTCCATCACAGCAGGTTTCAGAGTTCAAGTCATTTGGTACAAATGGTTCTGACATTAAATAGACACAACAGACCTTTCACTAACCATGATAGAACTTCAATAAAATAAGTAGATGGCTCCTCAGTTACTTTGGTGGCTTTTTATTGGTATGGATATCTCACATTCACAAAAGGTGGCCCTCCCATCGGTATGCCCCTTCCATTAACACAAGCAGATAGTCGATTAGCATAGATGGATTTCCTCTTAACATAGCCAAGTCTGCCTGATGTATCCCTCACTACACAGAAATATTAAGCGCAGATGGACTTTTCATTGGCCTAGTTGACTCTTCCTTTAGCACAAGTTACTCTTCCTGTACACAGCTGGATCCTCTGTTGGTACAGGTAGAACACATTAAGAAGTTTATTTCTTAACCACTGAGACACTATTTGGTCTGCTTATCTTGTTTTGTGTGAATGCCGTCTAGATCGCCGTCACTGAGATACTTTATTATACATAATACTATAGTTGCCTGAACAGTTTCAGAAATGGTCACCAGGTGGGCTTCCTCCTACACAAGGCGATCAATTCTTAGATCCCTTTGTATGACCTACGGTACTTATTTTGCAGTTCTTTTCAAACCAGTGGTTCTTAAAGGTTTAATCCAAGCATCATAGCCACTACAGCCTGCTGTTAAATTAGCCTCTTCCTAGTGTCAATGGAGTCTGCATTACAATGGAGAATGTCAAGTGTTATGTAATACACATATTTAAGGGTAGCACATGAAAAGGGTTGCCCTGTAGTATGTAAAATTCAGCAGTACTTGCATATGATTAAGTAATTAGGCAATGAAGGATCCTGTGCAATACATACTGCAGGGCAACCCTTTTCATAAATCATTGCATTGCGTGGCGTGCAAAGCGTTGCCATGGCAACCCCCAGCAATGTTCTGACTGCTGCGGCTTGTGAGTGTCTCCTGGGCCCCCTCTTCATATACTTCAGTGCAGGGATTGCAAGTACACGTATAGAGCAGTACTTTGGTGTAGTGTCCGAGTACACATGGCACCCCTGGTGCTCCAGACCCCATACAGATGTGCTGACTGTAACCCCCTTATGGCAACCATGGACATGGTAACCATAGTCATGAAGGAATGGCAATGTTTTTTTCGCAGGGTTAATAAACCAATAGTTGCTGTCAGGAAGAAAGTTAAACTCGGTTATAGCTTAAATAACGATCACTGGCCTCCCAATGCATTGGATTGGCAGCGTCATTAGTGTTGAAGAGGCGGAGTGCAGCATAGAGAGCAGGGAGTCGCGGGATGTAAGGTAAATACAATTAACATTAAAACCCCTGCAAAGGGGGAGGGGTGGACACCTAGATAGGTTGGTGAACAATGCCACCTCTTTGTATTCCTAATGCTATAGTGTTCTTTAAGAGGCACTATTCTAAGCTATACTGCAACTTTGTTCAAAATTGGATCCACAGAGTTCATTTTTATTTTTACATTTTTGTTTCTTCCTTTATAGAATTCTGATATAATTCCATAGAATGTCAGCACTGGTAGCAGATTCTATGGACACTTTACCCGAGGTAGTTTAGCATGTCACAACAGGGGTCTACGATTTTACCACAGGGAGACAGTGATGCTGTACATAATGATGCACCTTCTACAGTAAATTCATATGACCAACATTGCTCATCACAATCTTTTATTCCTGTCTATGGGTGGAGACGGTGTCTGCACAGACTTCCAGTAATACACTTCCAGACACAAACACATACACACTCCTAGACACGAACACACACACTCCCAGACTCACACACACACATACACACAACAAGACACGCACACACACATACACACTGCTAGACACACACACACACAGACATTTCTAGATACACACACACACACAAACACACACACGTATGCACTCCCAAACACACACATTCATTTCAAGATACACACACACACCCACATATACACTCCCAGACACACACACTTTCAGACACACACAGATATTTCAAGATACACACTCTTAGACACCCACACCCACATATACACTACCAGACACACACATTTCCAGACACACACTCTCAGACACGCACACATACACACTCCCAGACACACTCAGACATTTCCAGATACAAACTTTCAGACACACACACGCACATATGCACACTCCCAGACACGCACACATTTCAAGATACACACTATCAGACACACACATACACACACACTCATTTCCAGATACACACTCCCAGACACACACACATTTCCAGATACACACTCTCAGACACAGACACATGCACAGTTCTTGTTGATGTGAATAAACAACTGACAAAACTAAAATCCCCTTTCAGGGAAGTGCAGTCAATTTAAATTTTAATAAATATGATTACAATCATAAAAAACAATTTGGTTATAGTTAGATAATTAGTAAAATTCTGTATGTTTTCGTATATTTACAGGTGTAAACTGTCAGGAATTCAATGTGAATACCACATTATAGGCCACAATAGCCGAACTGGAAAAGTTGCCAAAGTAAATATGGTTTCAGTTTGGCTGTTTTGGAGTGAAAGTTTCAATTCACTTTAAATCACTAACAATTCACACCTTGTTGAATAGATCTCTGAATGTGGGGAATGTCCAAGTGAAAGGATGGAAAGGTTCCATTCACTTGCTGTCTGTATTCAGTCACTAGAGGGCAGTGTTGTCTATTATCTTGTTTATTTTATTTATTTTAAGAAACTTGTGAGGTACTTGAGACAATTCAGCTTTATAAGGTTAACTAGATAATTGTTGTACATTTTGAAAACCTATCAGAGAGTGTATGCAGACTGTCAGCACAATGTAGATACACATCAATATAAACTCCAGATCATATTTAATGTGGCAGATTGTTTCTAAATGGATCTAACAGGGTGTCTAACATGTAACTGCGCAGGGTGTATTTAGAGAGGAGCTGAAAATAAAGAACATCTAGCACAGAGGTAGGCATTCTTTGACACTCCAGTTGTTGTGGACTATATCTCCCATAATGCTCTTAAAACCATAATGCTGGCAAAGCATCAAGGGAGATGTAGTCCACAATATCTGGAGTACAGAATGTTGCTTACCCCTGGAACTGCTGATTCTGGTGCATGCACAGTTGCACCATAAAAATGCATGCCCTGATACTGCGCATGCGCAGTATAGCGTTATCATGACCTGCTCCCCACACTCACATGCACGAGAGAATCCCATACACCCCTCCTGGTGGGGTGCCGGTTAGCACAATATAAATTTGAAAGTAAATAACAGTATGGAAACTCATTCCCCCCCGCCCAAAAAAAGAAAAAGGTTAGAAATTTAAATGTGACATTCCTGGAGGCATTATATCTACTATGATGTATTGCAGTGGTTATGGTGCTAGTATTCTACAGGCAATAAACCATTGTCGAATCATGTAACAAAAATCATTTCTCTGGATTTCCCTGATTACCTAACCCCACCCCTAATGCCTGAGCCAGCATACTGGGGAATGTACATGTCCTCATTATCTATACCAGGGGTAGGCAACCTTTTAGCAGCACTGTGCCGATATAGAATTGTGATGTCCCGTAGCATGCCGGTCCTATTTTTTAAAATTGAGGTGTGTATGCTGCAGGATTCTGCTTGTGTTATTTATACTGCAGTTGCTTTGTATCTTTGTATTTGTGCGTATATGAGCTATTATATTGTATATGTTCATTAGTAGTTTGTGGTATCGTGTATGATACATATGAATGTGGGCTGTGTATGGGGGCTGCTTGTGGAATTCTGTGTGGATGGATATGTCATATTGTATGTTTGGTAGTGTGTGTATGTGTGGGGGCTGTTTGTGGTTTTGCATGTGAGAGGTGCATGCGGGGTTTTGTGCATGTATGTGGATTGTTAGTGGGTTACGTTTGTGCGGATTGTGTGTATGTTTGTTTGTGGGCTGTTCGTATTATTTGTAAGAGGGGAGGCTTATTGTGCAGCTCTGTGTATATCTAGCATCAGAGGCGGCTCTCTAATTAGGCGGTTTAGGCGGCCGCCTAAGGCCTCGCGCTGGCGGGGGCCTCGCGGCCGCCTAAACCGCCTGTTGGCAGAGTGTGTCAGGTCCTCGGTCAGTGACCGAGGACCTGACACCAGGAGGGGGCCCGGCGGCTTACACGGTATGCCGCCGGGTGCGAGGCCCCTCCTGGCTGCCCGGCCAGCCACCGCAGACACTGGTCTGCAGCTCCGCAGTGTGCAGAGCTGCAGACCATGTGACTCGCGAGAATTGGGCAATCAGAGCGTTGCCGCGGGTTACCACGGCAGCGCTCTGAAATCTCGCGAGATTACACGGTCTGCAGCTCTGCGGAGCTGCAGACCGGGAGCAGTGACCACCGGACCACCAGGGAGCCCACTGGACCACCAGGGAAAGGTAGGCTCTCCCTCCCCATCACCCCCCACCACCCTCACCATCACCCCCCACCACCATCACCCCTCACCACCCTCAGCCTCACCCCCGACCACCATCACCCCCACCACCCTCAGCCTCACCCCCACCACCATCACCACCCTCAGCCTCACCCCCACCATCACCCCCCACCACCATCACCCCCACCACCCTCAGCCTCACCCCCCACCACCACCATCACCTCCACCACCCTCAGCCTCACCCCCCACCACCATCACCCCCCACCACCCTCACCCCCCACCACCCTCACCATCACCCCTCCCCACCATCACCCCCACCACCATCAACCCCCCCCACCACCATCAACCCCCACCACCACCATCACCCCCCACCACCACCATCACCCCCCACCACCCTCAGCTTCACCCCCCACCACCCTCACCCCCCACCACCCTCACCATCACCCCTCCCCACCATCACCCCCACCACCATCAACCCCCCCCCCACCACCATCAACCCCCACCACCACCATCACCCCCCACCACCACCATCACCCCCCACCACCCTCAGCTTCACCCCCCACCACCATCACCCCTCCCCACCCTTAGCCTCACCCCCACCACCATCACCCCTCCCCACCCTCGGCCTCACCCCCACCACCATCACCCCTCCCCACCCTCACCACCACCCCCACCACCATCACCCCTCCCCACCCTCACCACCACCCCCACCACCCTCAGCCTCACCACCCACCACCCCTCACCACCATCACCCCTCCCCACCATCACCTCCACCACCCTCAGCCTCACCCCCACCACCCTCAGCTTCACCCCATCACCACCATCAGCTTCACCCCCCACCACCGTCACCATCACCCCCCACCACCCTCAGCCTCACCCACCACCACCATCACCATCACCCCCACCACCCTCAGCTTCACCCCCCCCACCACCCTTAGCCTCACCCCCACCACCATCACCCCTCCCCACACTCAGCCTCACCCCCACCACCATCACCCCCCACCACCCTCAGCCTCACCCCCACCACCATCACCCACCATCACCCCTCCCCACCATCACCCCCACCACCCTCAGCCTCACCCCCACCACCCTCAGCTTCACCCCACCACCACCATCAGCTTCACCCCACCACCACCATCATCTTCACCCCCCCACCACCGTCACCATCACCCCCACCACCCTCAGCCTCACCCACCACCACCATCACCCACCATCACCATCACCACCCTCAGCCTCACCCCCACCACCCTCAGCTTCACCCCCCCACCACCGTCACCATCACCCCCCACCACCATCACCCACCATCACCATCACCACCCTCAGCCTCACCCCCACCACCCTCAGCCTCACCCCTCCCCACCATCACCCCCACCACCCTCAGCCTCACCCCCACCACCCTCAGCTACACCCCCCCACCACCGTCACCATCACCCCCCCACCACCCTCAGCTTCACCCCCCACCACCCTCAGCCTCACCCCCACCACCCTCACCATTACCCCTTCACCCTCAGCCTCACCATCCACCATAACCCCCCACCACCCTCAGCCTCACCTCCCATCACCCTCAGCATCACCCCTCACCACCCTCAGCTTCACCACCCACCACCACCCTCAACATCACCACCCTCAGCATCACTCCCCCCACCACCCTCAGCATCACCCCCTCACCCCCCTCAGCATCACCCCCCTCAGCCTCACCCTACACCACCCTCAGCATCACCCCTCACCACCCTCAGCATTACCCCCCACCACCCTCAGCCACCACCCTCAGCCTCCCCCCTGTGCACTGCGTTAACAGAAGCTGCCCAGTGGTGAGTGTCCATGTTTGTGAATGAAGATGGCTTGTGTGTACGCATTTTTGTCCATCCTTGTCTGTACCTGATTTTCTTCCCAGCGTGTTTATCTCTCTCCTTTAACTGTAAAAGCAGTTCTCCTTTAGGCATCCATTTTGCCCATGCCTGCCCATTTATATGCCCCATTCCTTTTATACTAGTGTCTTTAACTGAAGAATAGAACATCTTGGGAAATATAGTGCACAAACATAATGGAGACTGCAATGATGGTTATCCTGTAGATGTTCATGGGTATATTTCCAGTGCTCAGCCTGACTAAATATAGGAGGTATGGACAGGGCTGTTTCTTACTGTCCAGCACTGTCCATACCTGCTCTATCCATAACAGTCATACAAATAACTCCTTCCCCAACCATGTCCTTCCTTCTCCAGGTAAGCCTGTATTATCCTTAGACAACCAAGTCCATGCATGTTTTCTTCCTCATCGATACCCTTAACAGGTTCCTTCTCCTGCTGTACCCACACCAGGATCTTAAACCTTCAGTAACCACACCAAGATCTTTAACATTCTGTACCAACACCAGGATCTTTAACCATCATATCCCACACCAGGATATTTAACCATCAAATCCCACACCAGGATCTTTAACCTTCAGTAACCACACCAGGATCTTTAACCTTCCGTACCAACACCAGGATCTTTAACCATCAAATCCCAGACCAGGATCTTTAACTACCAAATCCCACACCAAGATCTTTAACCTTCCATATCAACACCACAATCTCTAACCTTCCAAACCCACACCAGGATCTTTAACCATCAAATCCCACACCAGGATCTTTATCCTTCAGTAACTACACCAGGATCTTTAACTTTCCAAACCCACACCACAATCTCTAACCTTCTATACCCACACCAGGATCGTTAACCTTTAAATCCCACACCAGGATCTTTAACTTTCCAAACCCACAGGATCTCTAACCTTCCATACTCACACCAGGATCTTTCACTTTCCAAACCCACACCATGATCTCTAACCTTTCTAAACACACACCAGGATCTTTAACCTTCCATACCCATACCAGGATCTTTAACCTTCAGTAGCCACACCAGGATCTTTAACCTTCCAAACCTACACCAAGATCTTTAACCTTCTATAATCACACCAGGGTCTTTAACCTTCCATACACAAACAGGATCTTTGACCTTCCAAACCCACACCAGGATCTTTAATCTTCCAAACCCACACCAGGATCTTTAACTCACCAAACCCATACCAGGTTGCCATACCACTCCTGGGTTTTGTCCCTAGACGTATATATATATATATTGGCTTCCTTACCCTGCTATACCCACACTGGGGTCCATCACCAGACTTACTCATATATGGGCTCCTTACCCTGCCATAGCTACACTGTGTTCCATCTACAGCCATACTCACACTGGATTCCATCATGAACCGTAACTATTCTCGGTTCTTTAATTTGTAAAACCCATGCAGGGTTCCTTCCCCAGACATATTTCACCTGATTAACCCCCCAGCTATACCCGCTTGCTGCTCCTCTTCCTAATCATGCTTATTCTCCCTCCCCAGCCATGGTCATACTTCCTTTCCTCTCCCCGTTCTTCTCTATACCCCTTTACCCACCTCCACAATCATGCGTTGCTTACACCCTATTTCTTATGGCACAGCAGATAGAGCAGTCTAAAATGGAGAGCATTTAAAAAAAGGCCAGAGAAATAGGAGTGTGATTGAAGGATACATTGTTGGCTTGAGTTACGGGGCGGAGCCTAGCGGTTAACCTGGACGGTCGCATGCTCGCTATGCTCCGCTCAAACATACTGAAAACATCCAAAATTGCAGACAACGAGACCCAAAAAAACCCCGGAATTCAATTCCCAGATCAAGTATGGGCCGTAAGAATAAAAAAGCCAAACCGGACAGGATCCCGCTGGGCCGAGACATTGGGGACCTGTTCCGGAGCTCGCAGAGGGCCGCCTGGGACAAAATGGTGCTGGAGGAAGACGGCACCTCATACTCCTCAGACGACATGGCCATAGCCCAAACGGACAGACCAGCTCAGACAGCGAAGCAAGGCCGCATTCCTCTAGAGGCCGCTACTGGCAGAGAACCAGTCACAGCAACGCAGCTAAAGGAGATGCTAGCAGAACTTGGCCCCCCTCAGAAAGGCTTTTGAACACACGACCACTCAACTGGTCCAACTAGAGACTGTCCAAAGCAAGCATGAGAGCCGGATTACTGTGGTGGAGAGGGGCCTTGCCGCCCTGGAACAGCACCGACTGCAGATTGATCGCAGGCTGGATGTCCTGGAGGATCAGAGGCGCAGGTACAACCTGAAACTCAGCGGAGTGCCGGAGACCGTGGGTCTGCCAGACTTGCCACATTTCATCAGGCGTTTCCTAGCAGCCCACCTACCCCCGAAGGAGGCCAAAAATCTGAGGCTGGACGGCATGTTCTGCCTCCCTAAACCAAATAATGCACCGGCGACCGCCGCCCCAGACATCATCCTCCGTTTCGTCTCCCTACAGGACAAAACCACACTACAGGCCGCGGTGAGGGGAAAGACACCCATTACCTTTGAGGGTGCCACACTGCTCCTCTTCCCGGATCTCTCACGAAACACACTCCTGTGGCGCCAATCCCTACGACCACTATTCCAGCGCCTCTGTGATAACGAGGTGCCCTACAGATGGGGCCCCTCCCGCACGGTCCTTATAATGGACCAAGATGCCACCCATCGAGCAGAGACTTGCCAAAAACTGGAGGGCCACCTACAGACGCTGAAAATCCCGCTGAACAACGCACCGGAGAGCAGGTCTCTGGCACAGGTGGACCTGGCCGCGATCAGAGACTTTATACCACGGGCAGCGAGGCCCTCCTCGTCCACTGGAGCAGAGCAGACCTGAATGAGTGGATGTTGGGCTCTGGCGGACACAGTGCCCATACCTGAGACCTCTCACTGAACCAGGGACTTGCCCGGGAGGCCAGCCTCATCATACTTACTGATCCCAGGACTTTAAGCTGGACTTTTACTCCAATATAACTGGTGAACCCTCGTTGATAAATGTTAATATTGTGGTTTTATTTCTAAACTACTGTTGCTTTATACCACTACTGCCGCCTCATACAGCTCATGCTCCCAGCTGGAGGGGATACAGCATGGAAAAATCACTTTACAGACCCGCTTAGACCGGAATCCACACATCAGGCTCAACCACTCCATATGCACACGCACGGCAGACCTCACACAAATCAGGTCCAGACACCCACTTACAGATTACGCAACTGACAAACCCTCCCACCCACCCCCCTCCCTAACTCACACGGACGCACAGACCGCACAACCATCCACAGTGGGAAGGGACATACACCCAAGCCACGGGTCTACTTACCACTCGAACCGCGCTCACAATGCGCAACCCTGCGCAACCCCACTCGCATGTCACCCCGTCAGGCTTCCAACACAAAATAAAAACACCTCAACTCACCGGCACTCTCACAGGCAACACAACACAATGCGCAAACTTCTTGTAATGCATACTTACAGCCTCAAAGTACTGTTTATGTGATACCTTTCTAAAATGTACGCCTTACGACCTACTGTTGATGCCTTATGTGAGTCGAGAAAAAAAAAGAATAAAAAAAAAAAAAAATAGCTTGAGTTATAACTCTTACATACTGCAGCAGGCATGCATGCTAACCAAACAACTACATCAGCTATCCCAAACAAGTCTCATTAATTTGGGTAATAGCTTCTGATCCAGCAAATACAATAACATAATATTATAAAATCTCTGGGCATTCTCAGCAACGAAGGGGATTGAGTAGATAAATTGATTTCCTTGTTCTCTGTCATCTAATAGACGGGTGTAACGTGGTTTCGTGGCCATTCTTGAACAATGTATGGCTGGCTTTTCCAAACTCCCCTCTGCTGGATGCTCCAAGTTCCTCTTGGCCTGTCTCAGGGGTATGACAGAGGCGCGTTCCTCATTAATAGCGTTCTGAAAGCTGCTGCAATAAAGTTATTTCTGACAGTTGTTCATGAGTTCATCACATGGAAGGGTTCACCTGCAGCTGTCGCTCGCCCCATTTTTAAAATCTGTTAACCCCTGGGCTGCTGCCCAGAAGGAGGCTTTGCCACTTAGCCAAATGGTTACTCTGCTTAACTGAAAGGAAAGACAGAACTTGGGTTTGCCTGAATATCAGGTGCCTGGCTCACCATGAGCTTGTCTTTGGATGAAGTTTTGCTAGTCCAGTTCAGGCATCCAACTCTCATGTAGAGTCTGCCTGCTGCATAGCGATTAAAAGGCCCAAACTCTGTCCGTCTGTATGTCTAACACAGCCAGGATATAAACTGGTCTTTCACTCTGTTCTTTGCGTACGCATGGGCAAAACACAAATGTTATTCATAAACTGGATTGATACATCTCCTGAAAAAAATAATACAAATAAAATAATGTTTTAGTGAACTCTCTGTTATCCACTAACCTACAGATTGTAGCAAATTGAAATCCAAACGGCAAAATTGAGACTAAATTAGCTAAACGGTGTCTATGGCCAATCAAGCAAAGCACTTTGGGTAATCATTTTGAAAACATGGGCTGACATAGAAAGGCACAAGAACTGTGCCAGGTGTGCGCCCCATAATGTGTCCCCCTATTAATTTCCTACATTTTTTTTGTTTTTTATTAACTGATGGAAAATAATGCATGAAAACATAAGTAAAATGCATGAAAGCTGGGGGTTTGTCTGGTGAAGTAAAAAAAAAAAAAAATTTCAACCTAAGGTTGTAAGTTTGTACTTTTTAGGTACAAATAAACTGGTAATTAAAAAAAACAGTTTTATTTGCTGGTGTACCTAAAATACACGTCTTTAATGATTTAATAACTAATACATGTTTGCCTTTCACAAATTAAAATATCAATATGACACACTTCTTAAAGGGACACTCCACTGCGCCCCCCCCCCCAAAAAAGATTATTAATATAGAACCCTAAAAATGACAAGATTGAAAACATAAGAAAAACCTTTGAAATAAGAAGCCAGATGTTTTCTTTCTATAGGCAGCACGTTCTACGTTCCTGCCATTGTCTTAATAAAACCAGAGCAAGTGCAGAGCTCTGGACAATGGTGGACCCGATAAGGAAGAAGAAAGGTGCATTGACACACACTGGGTTCTTTATCAGCACAATGATAGCAGAACAGACCTCGCACCCACTGCTCCATTCTTCATGGCTTCCTATACCCTTATCACAACTCACCTTGTATGCTAGAAAAACGATAACTACCAGCTTGGAAAAGGGAGCGTTTTAAGATTTAAAACAGGAATGTCATCTGTAACCTAATCAACAATTAAAGACAAATTGTCCAAAAAATGCATTTAATAAAGGCATATAAATCATTGTTGCAAAAAATATAAATGTTATTAAAGTTGCACTAATATTTTTTATAATCCCTAAAAATATCACTTTCATTACCTGAAGATCTGGCCTCTGCAGCTAGTGAACATCCACCCCCTTTTTACTAGGCACTTACCTCCTTTGTTTGTGTTGGGCATTGTCCAATCAAATGCTTCTCATAGAGGCATTGAGGACAATGCTCTAGTCCACAGGTCCTCAAAGAGATGTGTGGCTTTATTGAGCTTTAATCCATACTTTAGGGCTATACTAGTTCAAGTGCCATTTTTAAGTATTACTTTGTATGTTGGATGTAGGTAGTAGGATCAGGGAGCAGCACCTGTGAAGGAATTCCCACGCTCAGAGCGATATGGAGGAGAGAAGGAAAAAGACACGGATATAGTGTAGTATATTGAGATCTTAAAGGGACTCTCCAGGCAGAGGACTTTACTCACCTCGTTCCAGCGCCGGGAGCCTTGTGAAGCCGCGCCCCCTATTTTGTCAAAATTCCGAAATAGGCGGGCGCGAGCAGGGAGCAATCAGACGCTTCCATTTGGAAGCGTCATTGCTCCCTTGTGCGCATGCGCGGCTTCGCTGCACATGCGCACATACTTCCTCTGAGGTCCGGAGCGCACTACCGCGCACTACCGCACATGCGCGCGGTGTGCGCGGCCGCGAGCTGAGCTGACTGACAACTCAGCTCGCGGTCTTTGCCCGCCCCCCTCCTCTGCTGACAGGCTGGAGAGAGAAGGCGCGCACACAGTGCCTTCTCTCTCCTGCACACGTCTGACGTATTTTAATACGTCTGACGTGTACAGGGCCTTTTTAGGGCCCTGCATGATAGGAAGTCCCTCTGGTGGCCGTCTGAGTGACGGCCACTGGAGGTATTCCTATCAATCAATGTAAACACTGTATTTTCTCTGAAAATACAGTGTTTACATTAGATTGCCTGCAGGGAGCTATAGATCATACCTGAACAACTACATTAAGCTGTAGATGTTCAGGTGACTATAGTGTCCCTTTAAGTGATGGTAAATGAAGGGAATGGAATTGCACTTACAATTTTCTGGAGCCTATACTCAGCTCCAGATATGTGAGCCTGAACGGTACAATCCCCGCCTATGGATATGTAGATGGTCCTTGGATGTCCTCAAAAAAGGGGTCTCCAGTGGTGGTAGGGTATATCTTCTTTCCAATGGCAGTAGACCGGTATTCGAATAATTGGTGATATATACAAAGGATAAAAACACAAAATAGTGCTCTCTGGATAATACAAAATAAAATGATTTAAAAAAAATGGAGGTATACTCACAAGTGAAGAGCAAATAGCATATTGCTCAATATATGTAGGCGTAGGTGGTATGATTCCCACCAAGGATATCACTCCTCGACTCCTCCAGTGGGGGTGTTGGAGAGAGTAAAAGGAATTATATTATAAAATAAAATAGAATAAAAAGGATAGGCTTGGAGGCTCCAATAGCATAAATTAGCTATCTTTATTGGAGATAAAAAAAATAGTTACATGAAACAGCTTTAAAAAACACTAACGCGTTTCTCCTGCAAAGAAGCTTTATCAAAGTGTCAATATCATACACTATATCCGTGTCTTTTTCCTTCCCTCCTCCATATCGCTCTGCGCGTGGGAATTAATTCACAGGTGCTGCTCCCTGATCCTACTACCTACATCCATCGTACCACCAGAAAAGAAGAGACTCTGGTTTTTGGAAAGCTTCAGCAGCCACATACTACAATTGCAAGTACTGATATTCCACCTACCCCTCCATTACTTTGTATGTGTCCATTAAAATGGTGACTTGCTATATAAAGCTATTTTGGACTAAGTTCCCTATCATACTCAGCCAACCATTGGGCAGTGTGGTTCGAACTTATAAGCCACATACGCTATTTATCAGGTGCTTATTTCTCGATCCCATTAGATTTGATGTATATTTTAACTCCCATCAGCCTCAGCCAGAATCTCACAGAGCATGATAGGAGATGTAGCCCAATAGATGTGATGGGAGATAAATTCCTGAATTAAGTAACTTGTGTTTTATCTGTCTATTTACCTCTGCATGTAGGAAGGGCAGAAGTAAAAAAACAGAACCGATTTATGTTTTTCTTTATAAATGTGTGATTTACAGAGTTGAATTGTGTGAGAGCTGGGCAGTAGAAGCTTTGACATCGTGTAACTCACACAGAATAGGCAGTCTGTCCAAAACATCTGGGGTTGGCATGCTGGGTGTGCTGACAACAAACGCAATAGTTGCACAAAGCTGATATTGCCAGCCTGGAAGAGAGTATTCCTGCTCCGGGAATTCATTTCTAGAAAGAAAAACTGCAGTGACAGGGCCTATGCACCATAACCACTTCAGTAAGACTATACTAGACTATACTACAGACTACATACTAGACTACAACTTCCATAATTTTCTGAAAGTGTTGCAAAAAATTACAACTATTATAATTATGAAAGTTAGAACATGGGCCTATGTGAGCGGTGCAGTTGACATCCATGATTTACGGGACCAGCTCTATTTAAAGGGACACTCCACTTCCCAAATACAAAATAAACAAAAATTACTGTTTAAGAGATATACCCCAAATGAAAACTTACATGAATTGAATTATGCATTTTTTCATTGGGGATATATCTAAGCTAGTAATAGCTTTAGATCTCTTGTCTGCAGCCTTTACAAATCCTCCCCTTCTGACACGGCCCAGACTTTCTGTGGCTGTCCAATCACAGACTTCCCAATGTAGCCAAACAAGTGTGCTGAGCAATTGCTGCCTCTTGAGTTTCGCTCCACTGAGCTAAACAACCAGGAAGTAACAGGACTGGTAGTCTGTTGAAAGCCAAGGTGGTGTAGCCAGGCTAATTTATAAAAGTGACAATTTCTTTTGAAATCTGTACTTTTTAAAAAATGAACAAAGCTTTTCACACATAAAGCTTTTCAACAAGCCTCTGGTTCCTCACTGTTTAGTAGACATGGCAGGAGGGAGACTTTAACCTACCGTTTGCTAATATGGGGATCATATTGACCCCCATAGAGTGAGGGGGGCAATTTAAGAAGTGATGAGGAGCACAGCTCCCTGACGCTTCTATTTTTTCATTTTACAAAGAGGGAGCAGCGAGCCAGTAGCTCTCTCCTTGTAATAAAGTAAACAAATTAAGATCGAATTGCAAGTTGGTCTTCATTCGTTCTTTGTAGTTTGTATTCGTTCACGCGTCTTTCTAATGAATGGACGAAGAGTCGGAATTCGGCCCAAATTTCGGACATCAGCTGGACATGTACACGAATTTCACAGCCCAAGCTAGTGTGGGCAGATGACGCCCATGTGGTACACGTCATCCATGGAAGCCTAAAACACAGATCCGGACAAAAAATAAAGAGGTGAAAAAAAGGTGAAATGCGGGACCTGGGGTCATTTGCGGGAGGCTAGGGGGGCAATCAAATGTAGAGGAGTCAGGAGATGGGTTAATACAAAACAGATGTGGCCATGACAGTGCCTATTTAAAGTAACCTCTTTCACTGAAATCAAATTAAAAACATCAACAAACGGCAACTCAGCAACAAGAATATCTCCAGGATATGGTACGTTAACATTTATTAAACGGTTTAATCGGTTTTAATATTTTTGTAATAACGCATTTCAGTTCTACAGCCAAAATTCAGGTCTACAATTGTATCTATTTATGTATCTGTTCCATAGCGTGTTAGTTTGATTGTATGTACACAGACACAGTGTGTCTGTAACCAGACCAGGCTCTCGTTCTATTAGAATGGGCTCCAATATTACATGTGTTCAGATGTTCCGTTTGTCTTGCATTAGAGCACTTAACGCAGGATTTTGTTTTCAGCCTTCGGCCTGGATCCGTGCCATCCCACATTTCTGTTAGAATGAACAAAGCAGTACATTTCCATATACTGGCACACTCGGGCGCAGAGTGTTTGTCAGTAAGGGGGCTTGGGCTGAGGTGGAAGTATGGTCATTGGCAGAGTGACAATTCTTTTGGCAGCATTGACCACAAAAAATATACCGCTGTATCCCTGCTTATAATGGGTTAAATATGCTACACCTCTTCTATGTCTCACTTTCTTCAAAGGGTTAATAGGTTTGCATAGGCACCTAGTAACAGTCTAATAATTATATACAACTTTTTACAAAAAATATTCTGTGTTTTTAACCTTTATGTTAGATATTCGGTGATGTATTTCCTATATACTCTGTAGATTTTAAATAAATAAATATATGTTTCAGAAAACATAAACAATTTTTTTTTATAAAGAAATCTCTTAAAGGAACACTATGCGTTAGGAATACAAATGTGTATTCCTGATGCTATAGTGTCCCAGTCGCTGTTTAGGTGACAGGCTGCCTACTGTGCGTATAGTGGATGTAGAATGTGTGTAGTGGATGCAGAGTGTGTATAGTGTAGTGTGTGTGTAGTGAACACAGAGTGTGTATAGTGAATGTTGTGTGTGCAGTGAGGTGTTTGTAGTGAATGCATAGTGTGTATAGTGAATGTAGTGTGTGTAGTGAGTGCAACGTATGTATAGTGAATGTAGTGTGTGTGTAGTGAGTGCAAAGTGTGTATAGTGAATGTAGTGTGTTTGTAGTGAGTGCAGAGTGTATATAGTGAATGTAGTGTGATTGTAGTGAATGCAAAGTGTGTATAGTTAATGTAGTGTTATTGTAGTGAGTGCAAAGTGTGTATAGTTAATGTAGTGTGATTGGAGTGAGTGCAAAGTGTGTATAGTGAATATAGTGTTTTTGTAGTGAATGCAGAGTGTGTATAGTGAATGTAGTGTGTGTGTGTGTGTGTGTCATTTTAAGGATGTAGTGTGTGTGAAATAGGAGGGGAAAGCATTTTTTTACATTTATTTGTGTATCTTTTATTTTATTCCCCCCTCCCTGCTTCTTACCTGGCCAGGGAGGGGGGAGATCGCATTCCCTGGTGGTTTGGTGGCATGGTGGAAGGAGCCAGCCGATGTACATTGCAGACAGGGGCCCAGCAGCACACTCTATCTTCCCTTTCCAGCTCTTCTCTGACCAACTCTTGCGAGACCGGCCTGCGTGCTCTGTGGGGCTTTGCCATGGTAACTCGTGACAACGCTCTGACTGCCGTAGGGCTCAGGAAAGTTAGACAGAGATTATCTGAAAAGGAAGACAGAGTGTGCTGCTGGGCCCCACTCTGAATTGTACAGGTAGCAGGGGGCCTCTAGTGCACACATATATATATATATATATATATAGCGAAAATTGCTATATATAAATGTGCACATAAGGAATGTGGGGCTTGGACTGCGAGAGCGGTCGGGCCCCCCAGGACCGCCGGGCCCATGACAACCATCATGGTTGTCATGCCCTAATGGCTGCCCTAGACATGGCAGCCAAATTGATGAATTGAGATGAAGTGGTCTAGATGCCAGTAGTGTCACTTTAAATGTTTTTATTGCAAAATGAGGGTCAGACTAAGTAACATAAGCACTACATGCATTTAATTATGCTTTTTAAAAAAATTTTTATTGAGGTATATTTAAAAACTGCTTTCATAAGCTGCAAATCTCACTTAACAGGACCTGTTGTCTGACTGAAAGCCAGGGGGGTGTAACAAGGTTAATTTGTAAAAGTGCCAAATTCTACCCAAATCTGCACTTTTTGTTAAATGAAAAAAGAAGAAACACTCTTCACACATATAGCAAGCCAAAGTTCTCTCTGGGTCTAGAGTGTCCCAGTAATGTCATCCCGTTTAGGGACATAAATTGGCACTCGGAGACTGCTCCCTCTCCACCCCCCGCAGCTGCATTGATAATGTGAAATTAACACTAAGTGTCAATTCTATCAAAACCGCAAGGCATTGAGAGCCGCCTTAATATAACATTACACGACCTGGTTTTAGGGTGTCCAAAGGCAAATCCTCAGATTCTGACAATTCCTACTCCCATGATGCTTTGCAAACCTAAACGCTCACAAAACATTAGGGAAGTTGTCGTTTTCAAACAGCTGGATATTTATCTTTGACTTCCTCTCTGCTCTATGTAACATATTTATAATGAACTATACAATTCCGAAGAACTATAACTGATCCATCTATACCATGTTAAATCCACCAATATGAATCCCAACTTAATAAATCAGCTACCCCAGACGCTCAAACCAGGCTCGGCAAAAGTGTGCGGTGGTGATGCCCAGATATTTTTTTTTCTTTTAACATAGCCAGGCTTAATTTAAAAATATATGTGATTTAAAAAAAAAAATTGTTCTGTTACACTATACAGCGCATTATATAGAAGCTGGATCGGAGCAGCCATTTACACGAGCCAGAGTTTGTTTGGAAAGCGGGAGAATGGGCAGCTGGACGCTGAGGCACAAATGTGACGAGTTTTCTTTTTTTTTTTTTTCAGCAGTAGATGGTTTGAAATCATAAGGATGGTAGCACAGCTGAGACCGTCTGACCAGGAACAGGTGACAGCGGCAGCTGTCCTGCCAAGCTCACGTGCCTCAGCGTGCATACAGAACTATGAACCAAGAGGGGGGAAAGCAACAACAGAACGAATGAATAATGACAAGTATTGAAAGACCGACCTAGTGGTAATGACTGATATTTATAGAGTTGCCAGATCAACCATTTTTACTGTTTTCTGCTGTTCGTGCTGGTGGGTAGCGCATGAAAATGTCTGTCCTATAGTATGTAGCATTTATACATTGTAGCAAAGAAATACGTCAACTAATTAAGGCAGCTCTTGGAATTCTTCCTTGATTAATGAATTATGTTATTCATGTTGGTACATATTATGGGGGAGCAGTTTTCATTCATTTCCCAACAGCATAATCTGTAATTAGAGTCCAGGAAAATATGGTGGCTCTGGTCACACGGGGTATAGATACCTTCCAACGTACAGATAGCTTGTAGGACCACATCCCTGAATGCAGGACACCAGGGAATTATATCGGCATGGTGGGACTGGACCCTGAAATCAGGACTATATCGCCAAAAGTAGGACAGTTGGCAATGCTGCAAGAGTCTGATTAAACTGTGCCTACAGTATGATGGGTATCAGTGGCGGAACTACAACGGTCGCTGAGGTTGCGAGTGCGATTGTGTTCTCTGCATTTCACCCGTCACAGAGGGCACAAGAAGTGGCAGATTCACTAAGGCAGGGTAGGTAAGTGCTTACCACAGACAGCAGATGCTTACTCTGCTGAAATATACCAGGATAGGGAGAAAGGAGGCAGGCAGCGAGGGAGAGCTGATGTTCCTGATTTTCCTCACTGCTCCCTCGCACGCCCTGCGGTGATGCCGGAAGCCAGAATATGATGTCACTTCGGGCACCGGCATCACTAAACGGTCCGCAAGACAACAGTGAGGAAAGGCAAGAAGATTCAAGCAGCCACTGGACTCCAGGGAGAGGACACACGCCAGCTCTCCTAGAGGTAGGTTGGTTATAAATAAATAAAACCACAATTAATAAAATGAATTTGTGAGTGTGTGCGAGAATGTGAATGTACAGCTACTCTGGCTTTAAAATTGAAATTGAAATTCACTAAGAATTGATTATAGTATAAACTATGTAATTGATGAACTGGTCACTAGTCTAATACCATGTCCACAGTTTGGGACCACTCACGCTGTGCTACTAAATACTAAGCTATGTTAGCCTTCATTTTACAATTTGGTTTTCAGTTCACTTCAATCTGGAGTTTAGTAAATAACCCTATGTTTCATAGAATAAAATACAAAATGTAATGTAACTGGCAGGCAATTATCATGGCATCGACGTTACTTTCTATCCTCTGTATTTAACTACTTCCTCTCAACAAAAAGATAGATACACAAATATATTGCATCAAAAATATTCATCTTAAATTCAATTTGACATTGGAAACTAAAGACTGGTGGTTTCTAGAAATAAACTTATTATGCATTACATTGACTTTTTTTCATTGGCTTTCATACTTAACAGAAACATGATAATATTTTGTCAAATTTTAATTAACGATAGTAAGTTAACAAGGGATGTTTTGGTTCTGAAATCGACATAAAAGACGAACGTACAATGACTCCTTTCTTTGACAAAATGCGCACATCTGCCTCTTTAAATATAAATCGGCCTCATTCTTGAGCTCTTCGAATTGCAGCTGCAGAGGAGACGGCAACCGTAGGACAATGTGTGTCTCTGAACACACGCTTACAGTGGACGCAGGTGCAGAGATATCAAAAGCAGCGCAGGGGGAGGGGTTACGTTTAAAACAGAACTTCTGTAACTTTATCAAGTAACAGTTAACAATTCAGGTCCACATGCTTGGCAGTGGTGTGGTCTGAAAGTGCTTCAATGGTGATAGATTTGGCTTTCTTAATCAGGTCCACTGGCTGACACAACCAACACAATGATCGTAGCATACTATGGTCAAACCATAGTTTGAAGATTGAGGTTAACTGGACATGAGTTTTTCATTGAAAAAAATTCAGTAAAAATTTTAAATATTGACATATATGTTTAAATCCAGTATCTAGTAAAAGAATGTTGACACATTTTGCCCCCAAAGAAGACGCTTATTCATAAGCAGTAACTTAACTGAAAATGATCTGTCTGTTTTAAATAGTAACATCAATAATTAACTGATTAAATAAACGCTGGGCGCCGGAGATGTGCTTTTTACGTTTAATTATAAAATTAACCATGTTTCCAGCAATTGTACTGAAACATTTGGCAGGTATTGGATATCATTTTGGATGTTTTCCTGTATTTAAGTATTTTCCTGGAAAACTGATGCTTTGAGTTCTTGGGCTGTGCCGTCGCAATTCCAGAGTTCTCCGATTAAATACAATGACGTGATATTGGGCACAGTACTAAGTATTGGGGCGCAAATTACTGAAATTTGTGGCGCATTCATTCTCCTCAAGGGGCCTTATGATCATGAGATGCAAAAAAAATAAAAAATTCAACCTGATTTGCCCTGCCATTTGCTATTAGCTATTTGAAATGTGCAGGTTACTTTGGGACCCCTAGTTCTTTATATAGGGATGTAGAGTTTGTCCAAGCAAATTAAGCATAATGAATAATAACATTTATATAGCGCCTCTGCGCTGTACAATTATAGAATGGGCATATATCAAGATCAAGAAGGATTTTTTTTCCTAGCTTGTTGCAAAATTGGAAGTGCTTCAAACTGGTTTTTTTTTTGCCTTCTTTTGGATCAACAGCAAAAAACATATGTGAGGAAGGCTGAACTTGATGGACGCAAGTCTCTTTTCAGCTGTGTAACTATGTAACTATGTAATATATAAAAATAAATAAGTAATTGACATACAATAAAACAGTAGGTCAGAGCCCCTGGTCAAATAAACTTACAGTCTAGGAATTCATAGTTCCAGGGCCCCTGTCTAACTATTGGGCCCTAGACGGCCCAAACGTTTGGTTACGTTTATATAACACGATGTGCATGTTTGATATCAGGTCAAGGGATCATGGAGCCAATATTGACTTAAAGAGAAAATGTCATATTTTCGCTCAAACTTTACAGTTCTTAGACATTTTACTGACATCATTTACATTTACACATTGTGTACCTGGACTCAAAAGGTGGAAAAACCTCCATGCCTGCATGCACTTGAATGAAATATCTCTGCATATTGGACACGGATGTACGATTTTTTGTCCTTTTACCTCTATTACACTCCTCGCCCCATTAAGTGCTTAATCAGAGTTTACTGGGGTGAGTACGGAACTACCACTTCCTGACAAATGACAGTTCTGTTTTTGTACAGAATTGTTCTGTTGGGTTACAAAACATTCCTCCTAACAAAATCGACAATCAATTTCTAACATGCAAAAGAGACTGAAAAATTCCCATTTTGGCTTCGCTTGCTTGTTGCAGTGAGATTATTAATGTCCCATGTCTACACCCTGTATCTTATAATTGCCTGGGCTCAGAACATAATTCCTAGTTTAACCCATTTACTGCCCTGCAACCTTGATTTAATGGAGCATAACGCATTCTCGTCTGGACAAACAAAAAGGTTGTCCATCACTCAATTTACAACACGGTCCCAGGCCCAATTATTACAGCTTTTAACCTTAATAAAAGTGTCGGAGTATTTAAAGGGTGATGACAGGCGTATTTACGGTGGAGTCTAGCCCAGTATTATTGCATTACCAAAGTAATTGATTCGTGCCATAGACGGAACGGACAGCCTGACACATGGAATGGAAGTGACAGTGATGTCTTAACGTGGGTCCTGGTGAGGTGAAAAATAGGTTTTGGTTTCAAGTATTTGGTTACAATGTTTTATGTTGGGGTACTGAGAAAGAGGAAAGTCAAAGAGGTTCTTCAGGTTTATTCTAAGAGAGAAGAGTCAGTTATTCTTATGGAGAGTGAGGATATGGTCTGAAATTAACTGAGGACATTTAAATGGGACAAATAACAGGGTCTAGCCTAGGGATAGGCAACCTTGGGCATTCCATATGAAGACTACATTATCCATGATGCTTTGCCAGCATCATGGCTGTAAGAGCGTTATGGAATATGCAGCCCATAACATGCCAAAGGTTGCAATTCCTGTTCTGGGGCCTAGGGTTAGGCAAGAAGGTACTTGGCCAAGCTTGGTCCCAATCACCATCTCTATACTAAAAGGGAAAGTGCTTTCTGTGTGATCTTAATTCTTCTCTGATGGGACATGGGAGTTAAGGAGGACTTAGTCGCAACACTTACCCTCAATTACAAATTCCCTTTACTGTACAATCAGACAGCAGCAATGTTTAGATCCTGCAGTCGGGCCTTTATGAAGCTTGATACAGACCCAAACACAAGATCTAAATATACCAACTGTTTGACTGCATAATAAAGTAAAGTATTAAGTGATGAGGAGAGCTGGACTATTTAGAGCAAAACTCTGTTGGCTGATGGACCGAAGGCCCCTTGACACCTCTTAAAAGGTTTGTGACCAGTGCTGGCCCATGTTGTGTACTTACTGAAGATGGGATTTGAAATGGACAAAGGTGGGCAGAGGACATTAAGGACGACACGAAATAGACAGAGGAAAAATCAAATATACATTTTTTTTGGTCTCAAGTGAAAAATGTGCAAGCGGACGGACTAGAATGGCAGTAAGTGAAACAAGAGGGGTACAGTTATTTTATAGTTGTAATTATATCAAAGCCATGGGCTGTGCTTTCCAAGCATTTTCAGCTTATTTAAAACACCTCTGCCACTTTATTTCCCCACCATTGGTATGTCTGAAATCCCCCTCCTGCTGCCCATGTAGGGTTGGTGAAATGGTGGACACTGAACGAGGGCTATTCAGTAAAATGCCCAATTATTGGGAATTCACAGTAAAAAACAAACGTTAGCCTGACAGAGCTGAATTAGAAAAATTCTCAAAGTCAACTGTCTCATATTTGGCTATTATGACCTAAATATGAGATTCCCTTTGCACGCCTTACAATCCACCCTTTAGTGAGGGTCTAGCTTAAAGGGGCCCTATTACAGATTGAAGTAATGCATTGGCTGCCTAGAATTCTCTGGTGCAGTCCCATATCAATAAATAAAACTGTAACGGACCGGACCGGGTACCTTCCGCTGACGGATGCTCCTAGCGCTTCCTGAGGTCTCCAAGCACTGCAGCAGACACCACAACCACCGAATCTGAGAAGCATAGGAATCCTCTCTAGCATATGAATGCTGTATACAGCCGAATAGGAAAAAAACATGCGAATAGGTTTACACTTCTAGCAGTCAAACTGGAACAGCATACAATAAATCCTCCCCCAATAATGAGACAACACTTCACTTTGAGGGTTAAAACAGGAACTCTAGCGGGCGGGGCCCGACAGCCGAGCTAGCCAGACGCACATGGAGAGAGCTCTGACTCAAATCAACCTAATATTGGCTAATATTGGCCAAAATCTCGACTATAGCAGTCTTGCTCAACTATAACTACTGTCTGAACCGAGTAGGGGAGAGTGGACACCTGAATTATAATCTTTTACCGAGAAAAACCACACTCCACAAATGCGGCCTAGCGAAGAAAGCGGCCTAGTGGTAGGGGGAGGCGGCCGATCTCCCACCATGGGGACCGCTATAAGCAGCAGCTCTCCTGACACCCCGCATCCCCCCCATTTGGACCGGTGGGGGTCATCCCGGTCCCCACTGGGGAATCTTACATACCTACTCGAAATGGCTGACCCGCCGGAGTGGGGACCTCAGATCAGGCCAAAGATGGCCGCTAAGCAGCAACCCCTGCAGCCAACACCAAGCCCTGAGATCCAGACCTGGAGAGAGCACTTTGAGGCTCGGTTTGATCGAGTCTGCCAGGAATTCTTTAAGCGCATGGAAAATAAAGCCACCCGCAATAATCTATTCGCTGTGAAGGGGAAAGAGTTTGCACCGTCTACTTACCGATCCAGCGCACACAAAGAAACACACCCCTCCTGCAGACAGGACCGCCGGCAGACACTCCAGGCACCAAATCGCAAAGCAGCACGCCATCACCGACCACTCATCCTACCATCTTGCAGTGGCTTCTCTGCACGACGCTCCAAACCAATCCGTCGCAGGGTTCACATTAGGCAACGCAGATCAAGAGCACAGAGTAAGCCCAGAGACCAAGATCCAGCTACAGGACTCGAGGGACTGTCGATTAGGGCAGAACAGAAGCACACAAGCATCTGGGACCGGAGGGGCTCTCACCTGCAGAACGATGGACTCAGGTCCCCCAAGGCTAACAACCTACCATCAGCAGGCATTGGTTAAGCACTCGCTGGCAGAGACATACAGGCCCCTTAATGCAAAGCTTTAATGCAAGGCTATGTTGTTGTTGCCTTTTTCCTTTTTTTTTTTTCTCTGTGTTTTACTTCCATCCCTTAACAGTCAGGATATCTGCCTCTGCAGTATCTCTCTAAGGCAATGCAGATGTACAACCAGTGGAAACTGTGCTTTAATTATATTTCCTTTCCATATTAGTTTCACGGTTTTCACTGGTTTTATTACTTTGATCCAGCCTAAGTCTTCGCCAACATGTTTCCCTGTCACTTATGATAATTCAGTATGTTACCTACTGTTCATAACTAGCAAATGCCATGCCCAGGGATTATTTATGTATAAAATAAGCTATTTCTACATTCTATAAAAGAAAATACCCAGTGGTTACTACCTAGCTAATCATTAACTTAATCTATGATATTAACCTGTTATTGTTTCAAGTTGTAATGTTTGACCTAACCCTGTATCACACCTTCTCAGATAAGACGATCTGACAAACTACTTGATAAGCGACAATTATATATAAAATGTGCAGAACCCTCTAATGCCTGACTATTGTAACATGATGTTTCATTACATGTTTTCCTTGCTGTTTTGGCATGATAAGCATGACTTGTTGAACCCTTGCACAAATAAAATAAAGAATTAAAAAAAAAAAAACAGGAACTCTAGATTTATTCACACAACCTTCTTTTAAGACATTCTCCCATGCAAGAGAGGGATTTACAATAATTATTACAATAGCCAATCCCATAGAGGTTACCTCCCACACATCTCCTCCCCTTAGATTAACACTTAACATAATTATACAGTACACACTTTTCCCCAATTCTTGGATGTACCCCAAATATATATGATACACCTCTATCGGACCAGGGGTTCGGGAGTTATGGGCAGGCAAAGATTTGACCGACCGCATGGGTAAAGTATCCGAAAATAGTTCCATGTATTTTGGCCCTGCAGTCGGTCACAGAAAAGGGAATGAAAACACACGAATTGCCTGGGTTATAGAGCCTGGGGAGGGTTTGAATGAATTCCCTTGTTCGTGGGGTTCTTTCTACCGAATGGCAGGCCATTCGGTAGTTTCTACACGAATTCATGGAAGTCTGAAGGTCTCAGCAGTGTTTGCCTAGTCGAGTGTCCGATTTTAGTTCCAGACACTCGACTGCAAAACACCGCTGTTCGGGAGTTTAAGATGGCCGCCGCCATGTGTTTGTTTCCTGAATGGCGGTCACCCAGAGGACAAAGGACACATTGCATAGATTGCCAATTACTCGTTTGCAACATTGTTGCAAACGGTAATTGGAGGCACACTTATTCCTGGGTGGTTTGGTTGTTTGGTAGTTTCACTCAATATAATGAATGGAGTGATTCTACCGAACAATCAGAAGAATGCTGCATACATATAACCCAGTTTAACCGAACACATACATAATATTTAAGACAGTATTACTGCAATATGCTACAAAGTCTTAAAGGGACATTATTCCCAAAAGTCCCAATATGTCCATGGATGATTCTTAAAGGGCCAGCAGCAGCAATATAAAATACAACATGCACAAATATTGTACTTGAAGGGCCAAATAACCCAGGGACCATAGTCAACAGGTAAGAGGCTGGCAATCAGGCTCCTCCAACAGCCAGGGGTAAAGGGCAGCTTGTCACCAATAAACTCAGTGACGAAAGGCATTTCGTCACAAAAACCATTTGATTTTTAACTATATAATTAAAAAAAATATGTGAAAGTTTTTCCATCTAAAAAAGCGAACAAACTAAAACATGCAAACACACAAACAAACAAACTCTGTAGCAGAGCAGTTATACTGTTCTAACTCTTTGTTTCCAGATGTTTGTAGTTGCTTACTTGTGTCGTGTTTTTGTGTTTCTATATAAAACTATTTTGCGTGCTTTGATTTGTACATGTGCGCAATTGTTTTGAGAGTTATTAAAACAAATCTAGCCACAAAAAAATATATAAATAAAGAAATAAAACTATTTAAGAACTGTTTTTTATAAACCGAGGGTCATTCCGGTGCAGAGGGACCTCCTCTAATGCAGTCACATTAATAGCTGGCTCATCCCCAGCACTCTCAGGCAATCACTGACATCCCCAGCACTCTCAGACATCACTGTCATCCCCAGCACTCTCAGGCAATCACTGTCATCCCCAGCACTCTCAGACATCACTGTCATTCCCAGCACTCTCAGACAATCTCTGTCATCCCCAGCACTCTCAGACAATAATCACTGTCATCCCCAGCACTCTCAGACAATCACTGTCATCCCCCAGCACTCTCAGACATCACTGTCATCCCACCACTCTCCGACAATCGCTGTCATCCCCAGCACTCTCAGACAATCACTGTCATCCCTAGCACTCTCAGACAATAATCACTGTCATCCCCAGCACTCTCAGACATCACGGTCATTCCCAGCACTCTCAGACAATCTCTGTCATCCCCAGCACTCTCAGACAATAATCACTGTCATCCCCAGCACTCTCAGACAATCACTGTCATCCCCCAGCACTCTCAGACATCACTGTCATTCCCAGCACTCTCAGACAATCTCTGTCATCCCCAGCACTCTCAGACAATAATCACTGCCATCCCCACCACTCTCCGACAATCGCTGTCATCCCCAGCACTCTCAGGCAATCACTGTCACCCCTAGCATTCTCAGACATCACTGTCACCCCCAGCACTCTCTGACAATCACTGTCATCCCCAGCATTCTCAATCACTGTCATCCCCACAACTCTCCGACAATCACTGTCATCCCCACCACTCTCCGACAATCACTGTCATCCCCACCACTCTCCGACAATCGCTGTCAACCCCAGCACTCTCAGACAATAATCACTGTCATCCCCACAACTCTCTGACAATCACTGTCATCCCCAGCCCTATCCGACAATCACTGTCATCCCCACCACTCTCCGACAATCACTGTCATCCCCAGCCCTCTCCGACAATCACTATCATCCCACCACTCTCCGACAATCACTGTCATCCCCAGCACTCTCAGACAATAATCACTGTCATCCCCAGCCCTCTCCAACAATCACTGTCATCCAGAGCACTCTCAGACAATCACGGTCATCCCCAGCACTTTCCGACAATCACTGTCCTCCATGTTGGATGAAAGTGGCTGATTTAATATATAATATAAAGATATAATGATATAATATTGAAGTGTTAATTTTGCAAAATCAATGCCGCAAGATGGGGGTGAACGTTAAGCACATGGAAGATCCTTGATTTAATCCAAACGTTTCTTAAATAGTTTAGTATTAAATGAAGCCAGGAGACTATAGGCAGCAAGCTGTAGTGGTATGTTTTTTTTTAAATACCCTTTCAAATTTGCATGGACCTAATGCACATGTGCAGCAATGGCCGATCTCGCCTTAGGATTTCCCCATAGGAAAGCATTAATCAATGCTCTCCTATGGGGGAAAGTCTGATGCTGGAGGTCCTCATACAGAGCGTGAGGATGTCCAGCGTCAGATACCGGACCAAAGGTCCTTTTCAAACCAGGAAGCCCTCTGGTGGCTGTCTAGTAGACAGCCACTAGAGGTGGAGTTAACCCTGAGAAGTAATTATTGCAGTTTCTCAGAAACCGCAATAATTACCACTGCAGGGTAAGGGGCATGGGACATTGCACCCAGATATCTTCAATGAGCTAAAGTGGTCTGGGTGCCTATAGTGTCCCTTTAAATTTGAAATTCATGTTGAATTCACTTTGAGTTCTTGGCAATTCTGTCTTTAGTTAGTAACCTAGCATTACATGTTTCATCCTTCTTTGGCCATTGTAAATGCTCTGCAGGTAAGCACATACTCAGACAATGAGCTAATCACACTATGAAGCTGTTGCAACAGAATACGTTTTATTTATTCCGTTATAGAAGAATATAACCTGGCACAAAAATCAGCTGTTTCTCTCATATTGACTTGAAGCATTGTGTTTATCGACATAAATTAAACTAACACAAGAAAATACGTTTCTGCAACAGAGGATGGTAGTATTTCCAGATTGTGTTGGCATTCAGTGATGCTTCTATAAAATGCATAATTCCGGACACCATTGGTTAAAATACAGCCCTGCGGATTGTGTTTTCATAGGTCTCCCTAAATTGTCTGCTAAACTAACAGGATTTGTTGGGGGGGTAGGATGTTAAAGACACCATACCAACCACAACAAATCGCATAGAATTGACAACTGAGCGATCTGAAAATATGTCTAATGCTTTATTATTTAATAAACTTACTTTATAATGCAAGACTGCGTTTCTAGTGTTGATTTCTCTGGTAGGGAAGACTTGGGAGGGCTTAGAAAATATACGTGCAAATTTAGAGTTTAAGGACGGAGGAATGGCATGCCAAAGATGCGTTAACCACTTAAACTCCCGAGGGCTATGTCATACTTTTCCGTGGCTAACACACCACTCTGGCAAGAAATGATCAAAGTGCTTTCCCCCCCCCTCTAAGACGCTCATCACAAGGTCTGGTCTCTGGGTTGGCGTACCGCACCAGGCATTAAGATTTGGGACAGAGTGGGCGTCAGGTCCAGACAGAGCATCAACAAAAAGCTCAGTGTTACGAATACCTTGAGCTGGATACTCTTACACGTGTTTAGCCTGAAAATAGTTTTCCCAGTGAAAAACGTGAAGGTCATAAATATGGGCACAGAATTACCAAACTTAGCAGTTCATAAAACAATATGAGCAGGTTCATCTTCTCTCCACCCGTCATCCAGTGTGTCTAATTTTATACATAGACTCGGTCTTCTTCGAAGTGGAACCATTCCTGAAGATTTTGGCAACTCGTTAAGTAAGAGAAAGCCGTGGAATGTGAGCCGATCATTGCGTTGTTTGGATTACTGCACTCAGGAGTGTGTTGAGCACGGCTGTTAAAAAAGTCATTTGTTGCTTCCACTTCTGTGAATGTAGACTAGTTTGGCAAAAACAATTTCTGATTTGTAAAAAAAAAAATTTTTAGGCAAATAGCGCTTCAGGAGACACCTTGGGAGTGCGTTAGTTATTAGCGACTGCAATGATGGCTACACGTAATTGCTACCGCTAATGTGGACTACAATTCCCATGATTCTCAGATTGGAAATAGTAAAGGCAAACAAACTGCTACTCAAAGCATCTATCTAATACCTGTCCTGTCCATCTATAGAACAATAAGCAGGGTATGGTCGATTTCAAACGACTCTAATCTATTAGTGCTTCAGCATTAATAATGTGGACCTCTCTAACACAGCAAATTCAAAAACATTGCAGATTATATATATATATTGTTTGATGGTTTTAATAATGAGGATTGGAGTGCTCTCTACAGTTAAGAAATGAAATAGTTAAAGAAGCAATCTTTTAAAACAACTCCCTCGCACTTGACATGCAGATTCTGGGATTGGGGAATTGTTATAAAGAATCCTTTCTTCCTGTCTCTATTATGAACAGATATATGAGAATTATGGGAATTTTACACCCATAATGCTCTCTTCTTCATTTTTGTGGATCCAAAACTGCCAGGGATTTGCACCCAGATGCTACCTGAACCGTACTGACACACACCTAATAGTGGCATTATTCTTTTCGGTGCAATTTATTAACTCTGCCAGTTTATTTTCTGTTTGTTAATGCTTTTGCCCAATACTCTTCAATTTTTATTACACATCGTTTGTATGCTTGTATGGTGATGCAACAGAAATATAGATTTTTTCCATTATTGTTTTCCGCTAGAAAAAGTGTTTCACTCCTCTTTTTCCCGCCAAACTAAATTTGGTTGAACTGGACTTTGCGAAATTGGAAATTGCAGAATTTTGGCAGAGAGAAACACTTTTCAAACCATTTTCTGACTGATTTAGACATGTGTGTAGGTAGCGGTTATCGTGTGGTGCGACTCAATACATCCCCCCCATCCATTCCCTTAACCCAATCAAAACTAGGAAACATATATGTGGTATAAAAAAGGCCACAGCTTTTATTTATAATTTAACAAACATATTTATAAAACCAACCATAAATAAATTCAAGGTATAAGCATGGTTTAACTCGAACTAGTCCTTGCCAACCGTACCACCAACCCTCTAGGGTACACACCCTACCGAGGCATCAGCCCTCCCCCCTCGTCCAGGATACCTGGCCTTCACCTTGGCCTTCCAATTCCACATGCCAACCCCTGGCCACCATTCCTGGCACAAAGGGCACGCCCAAATACCCAAACATTTCCCGAGGTTAGGGGAGGGGGCCCGACCCAGCATCTTTCTTTTCCTGTACTCCTCTTCCCAATTGGTTCGGCAAGGACCATACCCGCCACTAGCCCCTGCTGCATTTACGCCTAAATCAGCGGGCGCGACCCCCAAGCAACGCCATGGCCTGCTCCAACGCATCCTGTAGCTCTAAGTTAAATAAGCCCAAACCGACATCAGTTAGATGGACCCCATCCGGGCGAAAAAAGATCGCTGCCTCCCGCTCGAAAATACGGTGTCGCACTGTCAAGCCCCCGACACCTAGCACAAATTTGGAAACCCGCTTATTAATTTTCACCCTACAGCGCTCAATAGCTCCCTGATCGCGTGCGCACTTCCAATAGTTCCTGGAAACTATTCCCGACCAGGGCCGCCATCAGGGGGTGACAACCGTGACGGCAGTCCAGGGCCCCACAATTACACTCTGCACATATATATAGTGATCATCGCTATATATATGTGCAGCCGCGGGCCCCCCCCGGCTCCCTGTATTTGCAGAGGGGGCCCAGCGGACTGCAGGAGCACTTTCCAGCATTTGCGGTCGGTAGAGCGTTGCCATGGGTTACCATGGCAACGCTCCGCGCGACGCGCAAACCACGTCTCGCGGGAGTTAGACGCAGGGAAATGCTGGAAAGTGCTCCTGCAGTCCGCTGGGCCCCCTCTGCAAATACAGGGAGCCGGGGGGCCCAGAATGCCACCGGACCGGACCACCAGGGATCAAATAATCTTCCCCCCTCCCTGAACAAGGTAAGAAACAGGGAGGGGGGAATAACGTTCATTACATTACATACATACACTAATAAACACACTAACACACACACTGCATTTATTACACTAACACACACTGCATTTAATACACAAACACACACACTGCATTTATTACACAAACACACACACTGCATTCATTACACTAACACACACACTGCATTCATTACACTAACACACACACTGCATTCATTACACTAACACACACACTGCATTTATTACACTAACACACACACTGCATTTATTACACTAACACACACTGCATTTATTACACTAACACACACTGCATTTATTACACTAACGCACACACTGCATTTATTACACTAACACACACACTGCATTCATTACAATAACACACACACTGCATTTATTACACTAACACACACACTGCATTTATTACACTAACACACACACTGCATTCATTACACTAACACACACACTGCATTCATTACACTAACACACACACACTGCATTCATTACACTAACACACACACACTGCATTTATTACACTAACACACACACACACTGCATTTATTACACTAACACACACACGGCATTCATTACACTAACACACACATGGCATTCATTACACTAACACACACTGCATTTATTACACTAACACACACACTGCATTTATTACACTAACACACACTGCATTTATTACACTAACGCACACACTGCATTTATTACACTAACACACACACCGCATTCATTACAATAACACACACACTGCATTTATTACACTAACACACACACTGCATTTATTACACTAACACACACACTGCATTCATTACACTAACACACACACTGCATTCATTACACTAACACACACACTGCACTCATTACACTAACACACACACTGCATTTATTACACTAACACACACACGGCATTCATTACACTAACACACATGTCATTCATTACACTAACACACACTGCATTTATTACACTAACACACACACTGCATTTATTACACTAACACACACTGCATTTATTACACTAACACACACACTGCATTTATTACACTAACACACACACTGCATCCACAACACTAACACACACACTGCATCCACTACACTAACACACACACACTGCATTCACTTCACTAACACACACACACTGCATTCACTTCACTAACACACACTCTGCATCCACTACACTAACACACACATACTGTATTCACTACACTGACACACACTCTGCATTCACTACACTGACACACACTCTGCATTCACTACACTGACACACACTCTGCATTCACTACACCGACACACACTCTGCATTCACAACACTAACACACACACTGCATCCACTACACTAACACACACACTCTGCATCCACTACACTGACACACACACTCTGCGTCCACTACACTGACACACACACTCTGCATCCACTACACTGACACACACACTCTGCATTTATTACACTGACACACACTCTGCATTCACTACACTGACACACACTCTGCATTAACTATACACACAGCATCCACTACACAAACATCC
This sequence comes from Pelobates fuscus, assembly GCF_036172605.1. Lineage (NCBI taxonomy): Eukaryota > Metazoa > Chordata > Amphibia > Anura > Pelobatidae > Pelobates > Pelobates fuscus. The sequence continues at coordinate 155,649,250 of NC_086324.1, read as the reverse complement.
TGTATTCACAGTACACACACTACATCCACCACACATTTAAACATTCTGCATTCACTATTCAGAGACACTGCGTCTAAAACACACACTACATTGCATCTAGTACACACAAAAACTACATCCACTACACAAACACACTACATCCACTACACACACTGCATCCGCTACACAACCACACACTCTGCATTCACTGCACAAACAGTATCTAATACACACAAACACTACATCCATTACACACATTCTAATTCCACTATACACACCACATTCAGTCCTGCATCATTGTTTGCGGACTAGGTAAGAGTCCTGGGGGCGGACTCGTGGGTGGGCCGGGGGGGATGGGGCGGGGCTGGGGGGGCCCAGACCTTGTGCTTTGTCAGGGGCCCCAAAATTTCTGGTGGCGGCCCTGTTCCCGACCATACTAGGCAAAGTTGCGGAAAAAGCACTCGCAAGCGCGCCAAGTCTCGCCTAATCAGCTCCCCTAGTCCCCACGCAGGCAGCGAACCTAAATCGTTCCCACCCAGATGCACCACCAAAATATCCGGGACTCCTAATAAAGTAGATAACTGCACAACCTCCGGCAACAGCTGACCCCATTTCATGCCCCGGAACCCGAACCACCGGACCTCCGCCAGTTCCCGAGGTATTCCAAGCCGTGTCCCACCCAGGCGTACCCCTGCCCGCAGGTGGGCCAAGTAGATGTAGGAATGACCGATTAGCCAGATCCGTCGGCCGGGCCCTGTGGAGAAAACACAAGGGGGATACCGATCAGACGTGTGGGCCGCACATAGGACCGAAACCTCCCCGATTCCCATCTACCAATCCTTTGAATGGCCTGGTCCGAGAAACCTAAACGAGACGCTTCCGTAGCAGCCCCAATCCGAAAAGAGTGACCCCCAAAGTCTGTGCTCGAAATACCCAGTTGTTCGAGTGCCAAACGGAAAACCCGGAGAAATTGGAAGCGAGAAAGAAAGGACCCATCCCCATGAATTAACAATGGGCCTTCAACACCCGGGCGACACGGACCGTAAGATTGAAAAGATGCGACGGGACAGACGGCCGAACCGGGAATGGCGCGGAGGGAAACCCATGCCCCCCTACCGAAAATGTTAGTTTTCGACTTCCGCACCAAAAAACGCACCGTATCATTCACGACAGACACATCATTGAACAACAAGCCGCCTGGGATCCGTTTGCTAGGGCTCACAAGCTCCCCAATCCGCAGAGCCCCAAAAAAGGCGAAAGTGAAAGCCACCCGAAACAAACGCACTTCGAAATCGGACAAGCAGACCCTGGATAAGACCGACGCGATACCAAGTAGCAGCGCACCAGCCGCGCATTGCAAGCCGGACCATGCAGTCTTTGGTAACATCCGGCACTTGAGTCAGGTTGAACCAGAAGCTAAGACCTGACAGCTTCCCCGATACCGTGGCTGGGGAACATCCACTAGCCTCCCAAAACCAGAGCAACCGTAAAACCCCTTGAACCCTCTCCGCAGTTGAAGCGAACCCACCTTGGTCCTGTTCCAGAGCGACCCAGTCCCCCCATGCCTTACCGTACCGGACCCAAGTTGCCTCCGACACTGAAGACCGTATCCATTCCCTTATTCGCTCAGGCCAAGGGACCATAGCTCTCTGGGACAGGGAAGGCCCTCCGTATCTGCTTCCGGCGCGGCCAATCGAAACACCTGCCATTGGAAACGAGAAAGAGCGTCAGCGTGGTATTCTCTACACCAGGAATATGCACAGCGCGGCATGTAACGTTCAAAGACAGGCAACGCAGTACCAAGCTCCGCAGGAGCCTGACCACCGGAGGAGAGGAGGCTGTCAACCTATTAATGGCCTGGACAACGCCCAGGTTGTCACAGTGGAACACGACCCGCCTGTCCTTGATTTCCGGCCCCCAAAGATGGAGAGCCACCACAATGGGAAAAAGCTCCAAGAACGCCATGTTCTTGGTCAGGCCCGAGTCGAACCACGATTTAGGCCAAGGTTCCGCACACCATTGTTTACCCATGATAGCCCCAAAACCAGACGAGCCCGCGGCATCCGTAACCAGGTGCAGCACTGAGTTCGCTATCTCAGGCTGCTGCCAGTAAGACCTGCCATTGTACCCTTCCAGAAAAACCGCCCACACCGCTAAATCCTCCCTGAGCGCTTTGGTCAAGCGGACGAAGTGGAACGGCTTCAGTATCCCAGACGTGGCTGCTGCCAGGCGTCGTTAAACACTCTGCCCATGGGCATAATCCGACAGGCAAAGTTCAACTTGCCCAACAGGGATTGAAGTCGTTGCAGCGTGATCTTCCGCAAGGAGCTCGCCTCATGGACCACCCCACGTAGATCAGCCAACTTGTCCAATGGAAGTCGACATTCACCAACAACCGAATCAATCTCGATCCCGAGAAAGCACAAGCACGTGGAAGGGCCAATCGTTTTGTCCGGTGCCAGCGGCACTCTGAACTCACAGGCCACATCCGACACTGCTTGTAAGATCCGTGCGCATATCGGGGAATGCACGGGGCCCACACACAGAAAGTCATCTAGGTAGTGAAGCAGGGAATCGTAACCGGACTCCATTCTCACTACCCATTCCATAAAAGAGCTGAAACATTCAAAATAAAAACAGGATATTGCACAACCCATCGGGAGGCACATATCCACGTAATAATGACCTTCAAATGCACAACCCAAGAGATGATGGCACCCCGGGTGAACCGGTAGGAGGCGAAAAGCAGACTCAATGTCAGTTTTTGCCATGAGTGCTCCGGGGCCAGCGGCCCTTACTATGCCCACAGCAGCGTCAAGGAAACGCTGCAATGTCATCGTTTACCGAGCACCCATGAGGGTGCGATAGATGATGAATCAGCCGGAACTTTCCCGGTTCCCTTTTGGGTACCACGCCTAACGGTGAAACCCTCAGATCAGGGAGTGGCGATTCTCGAAAGGGGCCCGCCATACGGCCCAGCGCTACTTCCTTTGCCAGTTTTTCCCTGACCACCCCCGGATGGTCAGCAATGGATCTCAGATTTCTGCAGAAACCGGAGACCTGCCGAGGTCGGTTGAGGGATCCAAAACCCCAGCCCAAATCCCTCCAATAATAAAGCCGCCTTCTTATTCTTATAATGCTTTAGCCATGGGCGCATCGCGTCGACGTCCACTGGTGTCTTTGCCCTTAGCGCCCACGGAATCACCTTTGTCGCCAGTTTTGGCTCGTTTAAAGCATTTGGAAGCGGGGTGGGACCCGCCGCACCCAGAACATTCATGCTTGAAGCGACAACTTGACCCGAATTTGCATTGGCCATCATTATATTGCCAACAGCAGCCTGTTTTTCGCTGACCGGCCGACGCTGCGGTTGAAGAACCCGCGCCGGCCCCCCCAAGAAAGGACGAGAGGCCCCCCTGATGTGAGGCTGGGCGGGTCATGATAGCCAACCACAAGCCGATGTCCATTTGATCCCAACCCATGGAAGGCCGAACCGCTAAACGTTGGCGGAACTGCTCATCGTACCGCCACCACCCTAACCCACCGTACACCCGACAAGCGTTCCATATCACGTCCTGGTAGCAAAATAGGGACGAGCACTTGCTGGGAGTCTTCTCACCTATCACGCTGGCTAGGATCGAAAAAGCTCGGATCCAGTTTCCGAAAGTTTTCAGAATCTTCCGATACCGAAACTTTTCTTTGTCCTTTTCGGATTCTTTAGCATCCGCGTCCGCCCGAGGAAGATCTTCCATAGGGAGGAGAGAAAAAATTTCTACGAATTCCCCCTTGTCTATTTTTGCCCGCAATTCCGGCGTTAGATGGAGGCCCAGGGGACCTGACCAGCACATGTACGCCGCACCGTGCGCAGCGGGTGCTACCCCCAAACCCGAGACAACAGCAGCGTCCCCAGCCGCGCCCCCGGCGGACTCCGGCGCCACCGTCAGTGATGCTGAGGCCGAGGGGCTGGGGGCCTGTAACAGATTAGCGGGGATTGACACCGCGACCGCCGCAGGATCAGACCCTGCGGAACCTGCCCAACCGCTCGAAGTTGGTTATCTAAAGCCACCGGGGAAGGGGTTAGCAAAACCTGTTTCATAGCTTGGAGTACCGAACCCCTGTACTTCCCCTGCGCTAGTGCCCCCCAAACCCAACCCTGTTATACCGGAGTACTCACCTGCAGGAGCTGAATTGGAAGGTAGCAGCGGAACCCCAACATGCCCACCAGGCTGCAACGGCCCCAAGAGAACTGCGACCGCAGGAAGCACTGCACCAGTCACAGCATCAGGGAACCGACTTGTCAGCCAACCAGGGGTGACCTGTGAAGACAGGACAGGTGAAAAGGAACCCTGCCCACCCACCCCAGGTGCCTGGGGACCCGCAGAAGTAGTTGTAAAAACCGTGTGTGAGTCTGCCATGGCAGAAAGAGCCCCTAAGGGGGCAGCATGGGCCGTAGCTAACGGTGGGGCAGATGCAGAGGGCATCAGACCCATAGGAAGGGGCCCAAGGGCGGTAGGATGGGCAGGAGATGGTGCTGGGAGTGCTTGATGGGCGGATGAAGTTGATGGTAGTGCAGGATGGACGGATGAGGTTGATGGGAGTGCAGGATGGACGGATGAGGCTGATGGGAGTGCAGGCTGGACGGATGAGGTTGATGGGAGTGTGGTAGTGGCCAGGCCAGGGGAGACAGAGCGGGGAGGAGGAGAGGGGGGGGCTGTGCGTACAATTAGCCGGTCCTGGCTCTATGTCCCGACCCCCCGAAACCCCCAACCCCCTACTGGTTGCCCTGCCGACTCGCGGCCTACTTACCACTCTGGAAGAAGGGCCGGCCGCAGACCTAACCTGCGCGCGCTCCGCCCGAGATACGCCATGGGCAGAGCGCATGTCAGGTGCCCGGTTCGCCGCCCACGATGCAGTGCTGGAAAGTGATCTCGCGGTCGCCCTCCTGGAGGCCCGCGAGATCACAGGAGCAGGAACCGGCACGGAACGGCCATCACCTCCCCGAGAAGCGGCAGCCACACGGGTACTCCTAGACCGCCTCGGGGAGGAGGCGACGGGCTGCAACAGCTCACTGCCGCCCGCGGCCACGGAGGACCTGGCACGCGCGGGCCGGCAACGGGGCTCCTGCTCCTACCCCTCACCCGACCCTCCCGCGAGGGGCTATAACGGGTAGGGGGACGCGCCCGGCGGCGCAGAGTACCATGGCCGCCGACAGAGAGGGAGCAGCTACCACGGAGGCACCCTGCAGCCTTACCAGCTGGGCCTGCAGGTGCCGGCCACCGTCCTGGAGGGCCTTCAATATCCATGCTCCTGGCCGTGGGGTAAGCAAAAGCAACAATAACTGCCAGGAAAAGGGGGGAAATTGTCACCTCGCCGTTATATTTAAGATGGCTGAGGTGAAAGGGACAAAATGTCCGTTATTTATACAACCCCACCCAACCCCTTAACCTAAATGCCACACCCATTTTTACACCCACACCCACCACACCCACACATGCCTCCTATTCGGCTAGCTTTCAGCCTGCCTCCTCTGGGCCTTTACCAACAGATTATAGACCATAAACAAAGGACAATTTTCAGAACACTTTAAAAAAAAATCACCCACTACGTCTGTCATTGTTTACAAAGTTGTAGAGTAACGCTTTATAGTCAGTAAGACTATACACACCATGTATGTCACATGATCAATACACTACCCTTTTTAAACCTCTTTAAACTAATGACAAAAATTGCTGCTGTACCCTTGAGCGCTTTATTAAAGCGATCCCGCCATGACAATTTAAACTTTATCTATAAACAGATCCTAAAGAAGTATATAGCCTACCGGAAGCAGATATCACTTACCATAAAGATACATTATGTTATGATTTTCTGTGAAAGTTTTACAAACCTCACTCGCTGGTATAGCAGTCTATGCCGAGAATTGATTGACAGCTTGGGGGGGAGGGACCATATTTTTAAATATGCATTTTACAAAACATATACATTTTCTAGTACAATGTATGGATAACTTGTCATTCTTGTTTTCTATAGTATTATAAGTCAATGTATTCATACCAGGAACACTTTAAAAGGATTACTTTACAATAACAAGGTTATCCACTTAGTGAGAATTCAAAGTGAATTTATAGCTTAAGGTCAAAATAGCCGAAATGGAAACATTCTCTAAGTTAGGTCTGCGTTCAGGTCGGCTACTCTGGCCTTACATTTGAGATACACTTTGAATTGTCACTGTAGTAAATAGCCCTGTAAATGAGGCATGCCAGACTCTATTCTTTAAGTTTATGCGGTCAAGTCGGAGTCAGGTTTTACTAAAACCGTAAAGGGTCGCAGTGAGCAGCCCAGAGAGCGTGATTGATAGTAAATAGACTTCTCACGCTTGTTACGATGCTGGGAAGTGAAGGTCAGTATCAGCCTATGTTTCCCATCCCTGCCCTACAACAAACGGACGATAAGAGATGTATTAAGTATCAAGAGATGTGAGCTGTGTCCAAAGCTCTTCCTCTGCCTCATTTGCGTTAAATCTCCCTGAACGCTTCATGTCAGCCTACAAAAATATCTATGATCATAGCAACAATATTAGCGTTTGTTTCCCCCTGTGTTAACCTCGCTAAGAGAGATCTGGAGGGTGGGCTGAGAGATAACTAATAGTTCATGGTTTTCCTCCGAAACCACTTGGGATTTTCGCTGCAGATGCTGCACCCCAAGTGGGAGGGGGTTAAACCACAGGACCCAGCCAGATGGTTAGGTGTAGGCAGGGGTGAGACCCAAGTAAAAAAAATAGATTAAAGACGGGCTTGGGGTGTGTGAGAACAGCTTCCTAACCCTTTCACTGACGGACACTTCCAGAAAGTGATAAAGTGTTGCAGAATCACTCTCCAGCTGGGTGGCAATCGCCGAGATCCTTGTTACGTTTCCATAGTAACAGCTGCAACAAAAAAATAAGGGATGTTATTCGCTTAACTGAGAGTTGACAATGGAAGTGAATAGGGCCGTACTGGGGCAAACATTCTGCCTGGGCATTTGGCCGAGCAGCCCAATATGGGAGGGGGCAATGCCCCGAGAGGGGTGTGTTGTGTCATCTCATCATCAATGTTATGTCCAGTTTCTAAAGTGGGCGCATCAGTGTGATACATACGCCCCCCCCCCACTGGCAGATCATGCGCACAGCCCTGCTGGAGTGCTCTGGCCGAAGGAAAATGCCCTGTGTTTGTGTAGCGCAGTGCAAGCAAATTTAACGACATGTCTACGGAAGAGAGGGTGGTGTGTGTGTGTGCATATAGGGAGGCTGGTTGTTAATTTGTATGTATTGTATGTATTTGGAGGCTGCTTGTGAGGTTTCATGTTTAGGGGAAGGTTGCTTGTTGTGTTGTGTGTGGGGTAGACTAGCTGTGGTGCTATGCATTCCTGTATAATTTTGTGTGTGGAGAGGTAGCTGCATGAGGGGATTTTGCCGGTGGAACTGCATGCCTGGGTTTGCAGGTAGGGGGATTCACTTAAGGAGTTGTGTGTGGGCAAAGGCTGTTTGTGGGGTTATATAATAGTTACATAGAAGTCAGGGCTGACAAAAAGATGAAAGTCCATTAAGTTCAACCCTGAAGCCCATTCTTTGGCTGTGCTGGAGAAATAATGGCTGTGATGTGAGGTTAGGGGCTGTGATAAGGGGGATAGAGGCTGTGATATCGAAATTATTATTATTATTATATTATTATTTATATAGCACCATCACATTCCGTAGCGCTGTACAATGGAGGAAATGGTGCAGTAGTGTCGATGTGTGGTGGAATCTCGGTAAAAATAAATTTAGTAGGCCGAGATTACCACGTGGCATGTGTACGTGCATATGCTGACGTATCGATCAGTTGGTTGCACGAGGCAAGATACGATCAGTAGTGTACGGAGCATGTGCAAGAATACAGGATATAGTATTCCCCTCCTCCATTGTGCTGGACAAGCCATGCGGTCAAACAGGAAGTTAATTCTTATTTGTGTTGATTGGTTAAGAGAATGTGCGGGTGGAGCTTAATATGGGAGGAGTTATGTGCCTATATAAGGAGCCTGCACTATTGTCCGGGGCTCAGAATTTGCTGTATTTTGGTGACGCTAGTCCCTCTGAGTCCCGATCGGTGATCCAATAAAGAATCTCTTCCTTCCTGAAGAAACCTGTGTCCATCTCTCTGTGCTTGGCTTCCGTCAGTTTCTCCGGTATCATTTGGTGCATTGGCCGGGAAGCTCATCGTTCAACGGTAGCTGAGAGGCAGAGGCGTGAGACGGTCTATCTTTGCCCACGTTCTCTACGGCTGCACCCCTGAACTTCTGCGTGGACCTCCCTTCGTCTCGGCGCCACTGGTCTGTTGTCCAGGAGATCATCGGCCTCTACGTGAGAAGTGCTGGGGTGTCCCCGTCGATGAGTGTGAACTCAGGTTCAGGAACGAGGAGGTAAGACAACTGCTGTTTTAGACGGCAGGACCCACTAGGGGTATACCGATTGTGCGGTAGGCCCAAAGGGGTTTTGAATCTGTGTATCTGCCCCCTCTGTCGGAGGGAAGGAGCGAAGGCGCACCGCTCGATCGAACGCTCTTTAGTCAGACCGTTTGATTTTGTTAGTCAGGCGGGGTCCTGGTGTAAATAGCCCTAGCCGGACACCGGTGTCTTGTCTAGACTAGCGTTCTAGGGTGTATATTACGTTCGCTAGGTCGGAGGGACCGGGAGACTAAGCGGCGCCTGTGTAAATTCGGTTCGCTAGCTCTCAACCTATCTGGGCTAAGTGGGAAGGCGTGTAAATTTGGAACCCACTAGACTTTTGATAGTGCGACTAAGAGGCGCCTGTGTAAATTCGGTTCTCTAGCTCGCTATATGTGGTGATTGGGCAGTGTGGCTAACCAAAACGGGTGTATATAGTTTTAGGTAGTCCATCAAGGTACTGGCCAATAGTTTAGTTGGGAATTGTAAATGTGTTAACGATTGTTTAGTAAAGTGTATATCTTGTTAGATAGCGCGAGCTCAGCCGTCTAGCGAGAGTGTTAATAGTGTGTTGCTGTATTATAGTGCACGGTACCATAACCCTGTATATTTACTGACACTGTATATAAGTACTAATCATTGTCGTCCATTGCATGTTTAACACCATAACCACTAATAATTGTATTGTGACCTTAACTTGTGCTTTGACCTATGCTAACCGTACTGTAACCGCTATTTGTAAAAGACGATGTTACTGGGGTGTGTTATAGACGGGTAATTCGTATATAGAGAATTATAGCGTGGGTGACTGTATAGTTACGCCAAAGGGCATAATATTGATTTTATAGTGACTGGTGTAACAGTTGTGTGTGTACGGGAATTCCCTGAGTGTTTATTGTGTTATTGTGTACGTTTCACTTGGTAACCGTACCACGTGGTGCTGTTGCCAGAGGAAACGGGTGTGACTGTTGAATAGTACGCGTGTATAGTATTCGTTGTCAACGACGTTCCATTGTTAAGTATGGGTGCGTCGCAGTCAACGATTCCGGATCCCTTAGGTTGTATGGTGAAGAATTTTAAAAAGGGATTCAAAACTTGTGATTTTGGGGTTAAAATGTCTCCTGTACGTTTGGTCACTTTGTGTACTAGGGAGTGGCCTACTTTGGTTGCGGCATGGCCGCCACGTGGCAGTTTGGATCCAACTCTGGTACAGCGCTTACACGTGGCTGTATCGGGTAGGCCTGAACTTTACGGCCAGTTTCCTTATGTTGATTGTTGGAGACAGGCCGTAAATGACTCGCCAAAATGGCTCCGGACATGCCACGAGGAGCAATGTCGCCTCATGGTAGCTAGGACTTGTTCGTCCACTAGGACTGGTGTTAGGCCCATTTTGGACACGCCCCCTGAGTCCGAGATCCCTTTGCCGCCCCCTTACTTTCCGTTAAGAGGAAGTGACGCAAACGCAGGAAGTCCTGCAGCCCTCCCCTCATTACCCCCATCCACTTCCGCTTCCTCCTCCAGTACAGGATCCACCCCCCCTCGTACTAAATCTCCCCTTCCGGAATCAGAACCAACCCCCATTAAAAACGAATATCCTGATTTGGCGCCACTTCAGACTTCCGGTCAAGCTTCATCTAGCTCGACTCGAAGTGTTCTATTTACAACCTTTTCCCAAAACCAAGCTCCCACATCCCCATGCCCTATTTCTCCCCGACTGGAACCTATGACTGACGCCCCTCCACGTAGCCCCATACAGACCCGACAGTTGACCGGTGCCCAACAATTAAGACACTATCAGATGCCTCTTCGTCTGAATCCTGGGCCAGCCTATATCGATGCCGCAGGCCAAATGGCACATGCTGACCCAGTCTTTGTATACGTCCCATTCACGACAACCGATCTTTTAAATTGGAAGACCCACAATTCCTCGTATACTGAGAAACCACAAGCTATGACTGATCTGTTCACCTCAATAGTACAGACACATAACCCGACATGGGCTGATTGCCAGCAGTTATTAATGACTTTGTTTAACAATGAGGAAAGGACAAGAATAAATCAAGCAGCCATTAAAGCACTAGAGGATAAAGCCCGTACTTTAAACCAAGCCAATCCATCAGCATGGGCCGCAACACATTATCCCAACACCGATCCCGATTGGAACGTAAATGGTGCTGATATGGCTCAACTCAGAGCCTATAGAGACGCTATAATTGCTGGCATGAAAGCCGGAGGAAAGAAAGCTATTAACATGTCGAAGACAGTTGAGGTGATTCAGAAAAGCGATGAAGCGCCCAGTGTCTTTTATGACCGATTATTGGAGGCATACCGCTTGTATACCCCCTTTAATCCGGAAGACGCAGATAATTCCCGAATGGTGAACTCCGCCTTTGTCAGCCAAGCTTACGGAGATATTAAGCGCAAGCTACAAAAGTTAGAAGGGTTTGCAGGTATGTCAATCACCCAACTAATGGAGGTAGCGAATAAGGTTTATATGAATAGGGAAACAGAAAGCAAGAAAGAGGAAGAGCGCAAGATGCGTAAAAAGGCTGATATGTTAGCGGTAGCGATCGCAGGCGTAGATAGACGGGGCCCAGATAGAGGCGATAGTAGGGAGCCTTTGAGTAGGAATCAGTGCGCGTATTGCAAGGAAGAAGGGCATTGGAGGAACGAATGTCCGCAAAGAGAGCAGTACGAGAGAGACCAACCCAGGGCAGGCTACGGAAACTTTAGAGGCAGAGCGAGAGGTAGAGGAGGCCCCGGAGGGAGTAATGGTTATAGAGGGAGTAATGGGAACAGAGGAAGTGTTAGGGAAGACAGGTATATCCCAGCAGCGCAAAGGTCCCGCGATAGAGAAGGTAGGGACTTCGTAGGATTGGCTGACACGGTCATGGAGGACTATTGATACCGACCGGGCTCCATCCCCCTTGGTCGAGCGGAGCCTATGGTCGATGTATCAATAGGGGGGAAAAGGAGTGCGTTCATGATCGACACTGGTGCTGAACATTCAGTGGTGACTAATCTAGTTGCTCCTCCATCTGGAAGGGCTATTACTGTGATAGGAGCAACTGGAAGAAGTGCTGAAAAACCGGTTCTTAAAAGTCGACTCTGTACATTGGGAGGCCACGTAGTAAAACATCAATTCCTTTATATGCCTGAATGTCCAGTCCAATTGCTGGGACGTGATATGCTATCAAAATTACAAGCGCAGATTACGTTCCTACCAAATGGAACAACATCTTTAAAGTTTAATGGACCTTCAGGTATCATGACATTATCTGTACCAAAGGAAGAAGAGTGGCGACTTTATACAGCGTTGACTAGCCAAAACCCTAGGAGTGATGAGACATTATTTAACATACCAGGAGTTTGGGCAGAGAACAACCCACCAGGACTGGCCCGCAATATTCAACCTATAAAAATTGAACTAAAACTTGGGGTTTATCCAGTGAGCCTAAGACAATACCACATCCCGCAGAAGGCTAAGAAGAACATCCAATCCTATCTGGATAAGTTCATACGGTATGGTATCCTAAAATTCTGTACTTCCCCCTGGAACACCCCATTGCTGCCTGTTCAAAAGCCCGGTACAGATGAGTATCGACCTGTGCAGGACTTGAGAGCAGTCAATGATGCGGTTGTTAGTATACATCCAGTTGTACCCAATCCATATAACCTGCTTGCTTTAATTCCGGGCGGGGCTACTTACTTCACAGTCTTAGATCTCAAAGATGCCTTCTTTTGCCTCCGAATAGCCGCAGAAAGTCAATGTATTTTCGCTTTCCAATGGGAGAACGCTGTAACGGGCTCAAAACGCCAAATGACTTGGACAAGACTGCCCCAAGGGTTTAAAAATTCACCTACCCTATTTGGTTCAGCCCTAAGTCAAGATCTACTGGATTTCGAGTCCATCCCAGGAGAGTGTGTATTGTTACAATATGTAGATGACTTGTTGATAGCAGCAGTTACAAAAGAAATCTGTCAGCAAGCAACGCACGATCTACTGCACATTCTCTGGAAGGCAGGATACAAGGTGTCTAGAAAGAAGGCTCAGTTGTGTTTGCCAACTGTCAAATATCTGGGATTCCATATCTCTGAAGGTCAAAGAATTATGGGGCCAGAGAGAAAAGAAGCTGTCTGCCAAATACCAATACCCAAGAATAGAAGACAAGTGCGAGAATTCTTGGGGGCAGCAGGCTTCTGTAGGATATGGATTCCCAGCTATGCGATACTGGCAAAACCTCTGTACGCAGCTATCAAAGGTACAGAGCACGACCCCTTCTTATGGACCCAAGAACAGCAAACGGCATTTGAAGATGTGAAGAAGGCTTTGATGAGTGCCCCAGCATTAGGTCTACCTGATCACACACGACCATTCTACTTATATGTACACGAGCAAAGAAGAATGGCTGTGGGAGTATTGACACAGTACTTGGGATCATGGCAAAGACCTGTTGCCTACATGTCTAAGCAATTGGATGCAGTGGCCAGCGGACTTCCACCTTGTCTAAGAGCCGTAGCTGCAGCCGCCCTGCTAGTAGCTGAAGCCGATAAACTCACTCTGGGTCAAGAACTTTATGTACGAGTCCCACATGCAGTACAGACGTTGTTGGATTACAAAGGAAATCATTGGTTTAGTAACAGCCGTATGACCAAGTATCAAGCAATGTTGTGTGAAAACCCAAGAGTGCATTTAGAGACTGTAAACACCTTAAATCCAGCTACCCTTTTGCCACAACCTACTGAAAGTCAACATGATTGTTTGGAAGTAATGGATGAAGTATTCTCAAGTAGACCAGATCTTCGTGATTTTCCCATCCAGAACCCCGATGTTCAATATTACACCGACGGCAGTAGTTATGTGAAAGAAGGGATCCGCTATGCAGGATATGCAGTAACAACAATAGACAAGGTGATAGAAGCTCGGCCACTGGCGAAAGGAACATCAGCACAAAAGGCAGAATTAATAGCACTAACACGAGCGTTACAATTGGCTGAAGGTTTAAGAGTGAACATCTACACGGACTCCAAATATGCGTTTTTAACCACTCATGCCCACGGAGCTTTGTATAAAGAAAGAGGACTACTGAATTCAGAAGGCAAAGAAATCAAGTACGCAGCTGAAATCCTACAACTATTGGAAGCAGTGTGGGAGCCGAAAGAAGTCGGTATCATACATTGTCGAGCGCATCTGAGAGGAGATGGTGATGTAACCAAGGGAAATCGGATGGCAGATAGTGCAGCTAAGCGTGCTGCTGAATCAGGAAGACAGGAGTATGTGGGGCATATAGCTGCTCTTATACCAACTCCACTGTCCCAATGGACTCCAGTTTATACAGCTCAAGAAGAGGAGTGGTTAAAGACTGAACCAGGAAAGTATTTGGAGAACAAGTGGTATCAGCTAGAAGATGGAAGAATAGTCATACCAGCATCACTAGCGGTAGAAATTGTCCAAAATTATCATAAGGGAACACATTCTGGGTGAGACAGTACTGAAGAATCTCTCAGAAAACATTTCTACATACCAAGATTGTCCAACTTGACTCAGGCCATTGTACGAAGATGTGTAACATGTGCTAAAAATAATGCAAGACAAGGACCAGTAAAGCCACCAGGAGTCCAGTTTATGGGGGGACTCCCCATGTCCGATCTACAAATAGACTTTACAGTGATGCCTAAATCGGGTGGACATCGTTACCTGTTGGTAATTGTGTGCACCTATTCAGGCTGGGTAGAAGCATGTCCTACTCGTACAGAGAAAGCAGGAGAAGTTGTAAGATTCCTGCTACGAGAAATAATACCCCGATATGGACTACCCTGTTCTATAGGATCGGACAATGGTCCAGCTTTTGTTCATCAGTGCCTACAACAACTGACTCATATGCTCGGTATAAAGTGGAGGCTTCATACTGCATATAGACCCCAGAGTTCTGGTAAGGTAGAGAGAATGAATAGAACTATAAAGAACCAGTTGGCTAAAATGTGTCAGGAAACCCAACTTAAGTGGAACGTTCTCTTACCCATAGCTCTATTGCGAATCCGCAGTACCCCTACCAGAAGGATGGGCCTCTCTCCTTTTGAAATTATGTATGGGCGACCACCTCCCGTACTTGGTAACTTAAGGGGGGATTTGAGTCAGTTGGGAGAAGGAATTACCCGGCAGCAGGTTGTAGAGTTGGGTAAGACTATGGAGGAGGTACAGAAATGGGTACAAGATAGATTACCTGTGAATATTTATCCCCCTGTTCATAGTTATCATCCAGGAGATCAAGTGTGGATTAAAGAGTGGAATAATGTACCGTTAGGGCCCAAGTGGAGAGGTCCTTATGTTGTTCTTTTGTCTACCCCTACAGCGATAAAAGTAGCCGAAGTGACTCCGTGGATACATCACTCCAGGGTTAAGCCAGCAGCAGTCGATTCTTGGCAAGTCACAGCAGATCCAGAGAATCCCTGCAAGATCCGGTTAAAACGCACTACTCAGTCGGAGTAACGAGGAACTATTGTGGATTACAAATTTTATTATTTTTGGGATTTGGTGCGTGAGTGAGAAGGCCATAATAAAGCCTGTCCGCTTACCAACACATAGTATATAAGCCAGGAAAGTCTCGAAGGGACACCTGTGAAGACGAGCAGAACTCCATTCCCTGCAGCCCTCACATCCTGGAAGCTGAGGCGCCTTCGCACGGACGAAGACTGAGGATGACGGCGAAAGATGTGCTTTTGATAGTGTTTATTTATATGTGTTTTTATATTCAGGAAGGTAGAGGTACCGACACTCCTAGCTGTGAGGTATGCATTAAGACTACGAGAACAGGTAACCATATTTCCCAAACCCTAATTTGGCATTCACAATACGAGTGTAAAGGAGATGTATCGAGATGTAGATACTTAAATATAGACTATAGTGTGTGCCATTTAGGAGTAGGAGAACCTAAGTGCTTCAGTCCGGAGTATCAACCTCGTACAATTTGGTTGACTCTCAGGAATGGAGATCCTCAGGGGACCCTAATTAATAAGACGGTGTTAGAATCCGTACATTCTTCGGGTGTTCTGCTATTTGATGCGTGTAAAGCGATATCGAGTGGTAGAAAGCCGTGGAATGTATGTGGGGATCTTAGATGGGAGAGGACGTATGGGTCTAATGATAAATATATTTGTCCCAGTAGTAAAAATAAATATGTAAGTCCTAGATGCCCAAATAAAGACTATAACTTTTGCCCATATTGGTCTTGTGTGGGGTGGGCGACTTGGGGACAGACAGTAGATAAAGACATGATAGTGACTAAGTTGCCGACTAGCCCATATTGTAAGTCTATGGAATGTAATCCCATCCATATACTTATAAATAACCCCGATAAGTTCTTAGACAAATATGGCAATTTATTTGGGTTTCAGATATACGGGACGGGTTTAGATCCTGGGACATTATTGTTTATAGGGATAGAGACTGATACGGTATCCTCCCAAACTCATCAAGTATACCATTCCTTTTATGAAGAGATGAGTATAGATAATAAGATCCCCCATAATGCTAAAAACCTGTTCATCGATTTAGCCGAAAGTATTGCCGGTAGTCTTAATGTTACCAACTGCTATGTGTGTGGAGGTACTAACATGGGAGACCAATGGCCTTGGGAAGCAAAGGAGGTAATGTCTGGTTCTGAGGCAGTTGACCAACTAATATCTACACAAGCCGATTATCATATGAGTGTTAGAGGTAAATCTGAGTGGAGATTAAAGACCTCCATCATAGGTTATGTTTGCATAGCAAGGAAAGGAATAATGTATAACACTTCTGTAGGAGAATTAACTTGTCTAGGGCAAAAAGCTTATGATGATGATACAAAGAATACAACTTGGTGGTCGGCTTCAAATGTCTCAGAACCATCTAACCCGTTTGCTAGATACGCCAATTTAAAGGATGTGTGGTTTGATCTATCCATCACATCTACCTGGAGAGCCCCAGCAAATTTGTACTGGATCTGTGGTAAGAAAGCCTATTCGGAGTTGCCACAGGACTGGGAAGGGGCATGTGTGTTGGGTATGCTCAAACCATCCTTCTTCTTGTTACCGATTGAAACAGGTGAGACTTTAGGTGTTAAAGTGTATGATGTGAATCATAGGAAGAAAAGGGGACCCATAGAGATAGGCACCTGGGAAGATAATGAATGGCCTCCCCAGCGTATCATAGATTATTATGGGCCAGCCACGTGGGCAGAGGATGGTACCTTTGGTTACAGAACCCCTATTTATATGCTCAACCGTATTATAAGATTACAGGCGGTGGTTGAGATCATTACTAACGAAACATCACAAGCGCTCAATCTTCTAGCGAAGCATAACACCAGGATGAGGACAGCAGTCTACCAAAATAGATTAGCCTTGGATTACCTTTTGGCAGTAGAGGGAGGTGTATGTGGGAAGTTTAACCTGAGCAATTGCTGTCTTCAAATAGATGACGAAGGGCAAGCAATAGCTGAGCTTACTAGCCATATGGTTAAACTAGCGCATGTTCCTACTCAGGTATGGAAAGGGTATAATCCAAGTAGTTGGTTTGGTAGCTGGTATGAGTGGTTTGGAGGGCTTAAGGCAGTGGTAGGTGGAGTCCTACTAATTTTAATGTTGTGTCTACTCCTGCCGTGTCTTATACCCTTAGTAGTCAGGTCTGTGCAAAGCCTGATAGAAAATATAGTAGAGAGGAAGGCTGCTGCACAGATAATGGCGATTTATAAGTATAAGGCTTTAGATCAGGGAGAACCAATGCAGGAAGATGAGTGTTAAAAGATTCACATCATAAGATAAGTCTGGTCTGGTTCAAGGTAACTTGCGGTGTATGCAAACCAAGGTTAAGTGATGCCTCAAGTAATTGTGAAATATCAAGAGGCATCAAAGGGGGGAATGTGGTGGAATCTCGGTAAAAATAAATTTAGTAGGCCGAGATTACCACGTGGCATGTGTACGTGCATATGCTGACGTATCGATCAGTTGGTTGCACGAGGCAAGATACGATCAGTAGTGTACGGAGCATGTGCAAGAATACAGGATATAGTATTCCCCTCCTCCATTGTGCTGGACAAGCCATGCGGTCAAACAGGAAGTTAATTCTTATTTGTGTTGATTGGTTAAGAGAATGTGCGGGTGGAGCTTTATATGGGAGGAGTTATGTGCCTATATAAGGAGCCTGCACTATTGTCCGGGGCTCAGAATTTGCTGTATTTTGGTGACGCTAGTCCCTCTGAGTCCCGATCGGTGATCCAATAAAGAATCCCTTCCTGAAGAAACCTGTGTCCATCTCTCTGTGCTTGGCTTCCGTCAGTTTCTCCGGTATCAGATGATAGAGGTTGTGATGAGGTGTAAGGGCTGTGATGGGGAGAAGTGCTGTGATGGGGGGAGAGGGGGAGTAATATAGGGATATGAGCAGTAGTGTGGGGTTAGGAACTGTGATGGCAGGATAGTAATGAATTTACAATTTTATGCCAAAATAGATAAAAACATTTCCATTTCTATTATTTTTTACAGCTTGACTACATTAATCTAACATTTTTATTTCTGTTGTCAGCTTTCCACGATTACTGTTTTACTTAATGAAATCCATAAACGGTTATTCACTAAACAGTGAATTGTCATTAATTCACTAGGGAATTTTACATTTAAAGGGACACTCCACACATCTAAAGCACTGAATCTGAAATGCTTTATGGGTGAAGAGTGTGTTGTCTTTTGTTCATTTTACAAAAACTGCAGATTTCAATAGCAATTGTCCCTTTTATAAATTAACCTGGCTACACCCCTCCGGCTGTCAATCAAACAATCTGCCCTGTTACTTCCTGGTTGTTTAGCTCAGTGGAGCTAATATCTTCACCACAATTATAATACTGGGGACTTTTCTAATCTGCACAAAGCCTCTGGAGTAGTACAAAGACTGACCAGTGACCTTAAGCACAATAATAATTTTAATAATAGTGAAAATTGATTCTGGTGCCTTTTTCTAAAAAGAGTGCAAGATTTGAAAAATGTTTTGGGACATTTCCTTTCCACAAAGAAAGAGGACAGAACTGTGCAAAATATGTTATTTATATTTATTGGTATATTATTATTATTGGTTTTTTTTTTTTAAATTGATTTATTAGGTGGCAGACAATCCTGCAAAGCATTCTGAAAGTCGTATTGCAACTGAAGTCCATTTCTATTTACTTGGGATATTTTACAAAAATCTGAACTAACGTCATAGACATTTTACATTTAAAGCAAGAAAAAAAATAAATAAAAATTAGCTCTGTCTCAATCTAGGTACAAAGAAGTCACCCAATAATCGGTCCTCTGCGATTTGTATGGAGATGTTATTTAGCACAAGACACACATATCAGGGTATATCTACTAAATAGCATAAACAGAGTTAGAAACAAACAAAATATCGGCTGAGTGAGATTTTGATCAACAATAAATTAGAGAAAATCAGACAAATTTTACCAACAAATCTGTTTTGGTCAAAATCTCTTAACCCCATCGTGGTTTAACAGATTAACCCCAATGTGTCGATCTTCGAGTTTACTTGACTCAGAATTCTCAGGGTTTGGGCTGTGGTTTTAAATACAGATTTGGAATTCAGATTTTGAAAACCCACAGTGTTTGCAGACAGGTCTTATGATCTAGCTGGGTCCCTTTGGTGTGAGGTCTGGATACAGAAGACTAAGACTGCAATGTGCCCTTTTAACAGGCTCACAAATATGTGAGTCTACTGGAAACACTATGTGCAGATGGATATCTAATTAAAAAGGATTGCTCCTCTTCTTCCCAATAAGCAGCAAAGGATTTTCAGTCAATAATTTTACTTAACATAACATTTTTGGGTTCCTGCTAAGAGAAGCAATTCTGAATTTTCCATTAGGCAACCAAAGGTACTTAAAAGGGACATTCAATTGCAGAATAAATAAATAAATAAAATAAAAGAATTGTTTAATAGATATACCCTTAATGAAAAGATGCATACATTTAATTATGCTTTTTTTTTTCATTTGGGACATATTGAACAATTAGCTTGCAAGAGTTACATATTTCTTGTATAAAGTCTTTGCTAGCCCTCCCCTTCTATGCCAGCTCAGATTTACTATGACTGTCCAATCACAGAGGTAGGTGCAATTGCCTGCCTCTCGAGTTTAGATGCCCTGAGCTAAAAAAAAAAAAAAAAAAAAAAAAAAAAGGGAAGTTGCATGACCGGTTGTCTGATTGACAGCCAGGTGGGTGTAACAGGGTTCATTTATAAAAGTATTCTACTTTTTCTACTGAAATCTGCATATTTTGTCAAATAAAAAAAAGAGGATATATTTTTCATACATAAAGCATTTAAGCACGCTCAAGTGTTTTAGGGGTCCAGAGTGTCCCTTTAAGACGCAATCTGACTTAAAGGGAAACTCCAGTGCCAAGAAAACGATCAGTTTTCCTGGCACTGGAGGTTCCCTCTCCCTCCCACCCCCCAATCCCCAGTTGCTGAAGGGGTGAAAACCCCTTCAGTGACTTACCAGAGGCAGCGACAGGTCCCACGTCGCTGCTTCCTCCTCCCCCGCCGCTCCTCCTTCTGCTTACGTCGGCCGGTAGGCGAGACTGATCTCACCCGCCGGCCGAGGAGACCTAATGCGCATGCGAGGCAATGCCGCACATGCGCATTAGCGCACCCCATAGGAAAGCATTGAAAATGAATTTCAATGCTTCCCTATGGGGAATAGAGCGACGCTGGAGGTCCTCACACAGCGTGAGGACGTCCAGCGACGCTCTAGCACAGAAAACCTGTGCTATGAAGCAGGAAGTGTCCTCTAGTGGCTGTCTAATAGACAGCCACTAGGGGAGGACTTAACCCTGCAAGGTAATTATTGCAGTTTATAAAAACTGCAATAATTACACATGCAGGGTTAAGGGTAGTGGGAGTTGGCACCCAGACCACTCCAATGAGCAGAAGTGGTCTGGGTGCCTGGAGTGTCCCTTTAATGCGAATTCTGACCAGAAAGCTTCTAGTCTACTGTGTCTTTCCTTTAACTTAGTAGGCTGGCACAAAACATGGAAACACTGCATGATTTCATGGCGCTGATCAATATATTTTAAATTATTTCTGCTGCCTGTGTTGTGGCTGTTCGAAAGAAAACCCCTGCAGAGTGATTTATTAAACTCGAAATATTAAAGAATTACATCATCTGAATTGTGAAACCGACATGGATTCCTTCCATGAGATTTGTTTAGACTGTGATTAAAGGGACAGTCCAAGATACAGGTCACATTCCACCTGCACAGGGGCAATGGAAAGGGGGTAGGAGGCTGCAACACCATCACTGCCTAATTTCAATATTTACATAATCCACCAGTAAGTGAGCTCGCCCGGAGCTTGCCTGCTCCCCATTAGATCACACCAGTGACAAAAAAGATGGAAAGCCGGATATTGATTAGAAACAAATATTAGGTGAAATATGAGCTTTCAGCCAATACTGGTGCTCCTATATCTTTCTATGGGACTAATGGGAGTTTGAAACATTTTAGGAGACAGAAGGGGCTTATGGCATTTATAATTCAGAGGTCAGTTTTATATTCAAATCGAAGAGGCCACATGTAAAAAAAAGAAAAAGTGTGTGTGTGTGTCTGTCAAGGTATGTGTGTGTGTCTGTCAAGGTATGTGTGTGTGTCTGTCAAGGTGTGTGTGTGTTGCTGTCAAGGTGTGTGTGTGTGTCTGTCAAGGTGTGTGTGTCTGTCATGGTATGTATGTATATGTCAAGGTGTGTGTGTGTCTGTCTGTCAAGGTGTGTGCGTGTGGCTGTCAAGGTGTGTGTGTGTGTCTGTCATGGTGTGTGTGTCTGTCATGGTATGTGTGTGTCTGTCAAGGTGTGTGTGTGTGGCTGTCAAGGTGTGTGTGTCTGTCATGGTATGTGTGTGTCTGTCAAGATGTGTGTGTGTGTCTGTCAAGGTGTGTGTGTGTGTCTGTCAAGGTGTGTGTGTCTGTCATGGTATGTGTGTGTCTGTCAAGGTGTGTGTGTGTGTGTGTCTGTCAAGGTGTGTGTGGCTGTCAAGGTGTGTGTCTGTCATGGTATGTGTGTGGCTGTCAAGGTGTGTGTGTGTCTGTCATGGTATGTGTGTGTCTGTCAAGGTGTGTGTGTGTCTGTCAAGGTGTGTGTGTGGCTGTCAAGGTGTGTATGTGTCTGTCAAGGTGTGTGTGTGTGTGTGTCTGTCATGGTATGTGTGTGTCTGTCAAGGTGTGTGTGTGGCTGTCAAAGTGTGTGTGTGTCTGTCATGGTGTATGTGTGTGTCTGTGTGTGTTTAAAAATAGTGTTTTTACTCGCCTTTTTTTTCCCTATGCGGTGCTGCAGGGCTGGCAAAGATTTTTTTTCCAGGGCTGCTTTGTATCCCCAGTCCGGCCCTGTCTCCTGTCTCTTAGTGCTCTACCATCTCTTAGTGCTCTCCCATCCCTTAGTGATCTCCCCTGCCCCCCTGTCCCTTAGTGCTCTCCCCTGCCCATTGTCCCTTAGTGATCTCTCCTGCCCCTTAGTTATCTCCCCTGCCCCGTCCCTTAGTGCTCTTCCCTGCCCCCTGTCCATTTGTGCTGTCCCACGCCCCCTGTCCCTTAGTGCCCTCCCCTGCCCCCTGTCCCTTAGTGCTCTCCCTTCTCCTCCTGTCCCTTAGTGATTTCCTGCCCCCATCCCTTAATGCTCTCCCCTGACCCTTCTTAATGCTCTAGCCTTGACCCTTAGTGCGCTCCCCTGGCCCCCGTCCCATAGTGATCTTCCCTGTCCTTTAGTGCTCTTCCTCACCCTTGTCCCATAGTGCTCTTCCCTCCCCCCTCCATTTTCCCCCATAGTCGTCATTCCTCTTTCATCTAGCCACCCCCCCAGTGTCCCTTAGTGTCGTCTCCCCTCCCTAGTGTGCCTCCTACCTCTTTGTAGCGTGGCCAGGTGGCGCATAGTACAGGAGCTTCTGTTTCCTGTACCGGCCGGACTGACAGGAAGTGCTCTCTCAGTGATCAAGCGGTATGCCTTGCAGAGTGGGATCCCTCCGACGGTGCAGGTTAACCTTTGGTAGATTTGGCCCTTCTGGAACGCCGTGCCAGAGTGTGTCAGCGATGCGTAGTGGTAAGCTTATTGGGAGGTTGTGTCGGCTGCTGCAACTGCTTTCTTTTCTTCACTGCCTGTGATGTTCCAGAGAGACGTTGTGGGAGCATCGCCAGAACTTGGCTGTCCAGAGTAATATCCTCAAGTAATGTATTCAATGTGCGGTTATAGAGCATATATTAGAATCTGGAACATATGCGATCGAATGCTAAGAGCAGTGGGTTCTTTGGGCTGGTGTCTTTAGGCAGGCATGTGGTTGGGTACACCCCTTGCTGTCGGCCATCTTCTCAAATAGGCCTCTGGCTTCCAAGCTACACGTGGCAGGAACAGTCCTTGGGAGTAGGCTTGAGAGCACATCAGTGGGGAGCAGGATAACCCCCGCCAGTCCAAAGGAGAGGTCGCAAATAATGCTGGAGTCAAGTTTCAGCAGTGGATCGGCCGCCTCCTTTGCCTCAGAGTCCCCAGTAGGCTGCAAGTCTGGCAGGAGCAGTCCTCAGCCACCAAAACTCAGCGATCCCAAACCATTCACTTGGTGTGGATTTGACTAGCAATATAGCAGATTTTTAAACGAAATAGTATCGATTGGACAGCTAAATAAGCAATATTACAGGCTGAATCTGCAGAGCTCCAGCCATGTGCGACTTGTTCAGTTGGCTGTCAGGCCCCGCCCCCTAAATTAGGTTTTTTTTTTTGGTAAAGTATTGGGACTTCAAATATCTCGCTTAATCTGGTAACTACAATCTCAGATTTAGTGGCATCTGAATCTTCTAAATCATGTTTTAATCTAAATTTGTCAAATGGTAACAATGAATTATTTGAGAAAAAAATCATCCCGATTATGTAGAGAAAGGGACCCCCAGAAATCAACATCAACCCCCGGAGTATCATATTTTAAAATGGACACTGGCATGGCCCTGGACCACAAGACCATTCCCTTTATCTGCCTAAACATTGTATCCCAAGTCTTTAACGATGTCCTGGTTGTGGGAAGTATTTTCCTGATTCCGAGCATTCTACAGACAGGAGTTGTCACCTCAAAATTATTATTTTTTTTTACATGTAAATAAATGAGAAAACAAACATCTCAACCTTTAGAACGTGACAGGATCCTTCGGCCATTTACATGCACCTTAAACCAGTGAGTCTCTATGGTCTTCCCTGCTTCACTTCCTGCAAAAAACAACAACAGGGAAGACCATAGAGACTGTCTGACCAAAAGTGTATGTGTATGACTGAAGGACCCTGTCATATTCTAAAGGTAGGGATGAGTTTCTATTTCTCTCTCTCTCTCTCTCTTTTTTTTATTTTTTTTTTTATTTTATTTTTTACATATACTGCATTTAAAAAAAATTAATTTAATTTCAAAACTTAATGAAAATGTTTGTACAGATTGATATGTATTGTTTAGATGAAGGGCACTGACTCTCGTCCTTTAACCGCAATGTCATCAAGAGAGGCTGGAAGATAGAATAAAACCCCAATATATCATGAAAAGGCTTTAGCCATTATAAAATATAATAGCATATATTAATATGTGCTGCTACATATAAAAAGTAAGTTTTACACGACATAGCTCTTTTAAGGTACACGTTGATACACTATTTACGGTGATCATTCCTTCCATGTCTAAAGAATGCAGTGATAAGAATCATTTCATTACAGGCTGTACATGGCTACTGGTTAACAACTATTTTTTTGTCCCCCCCATCCACCCCCGAAACTTCCCTGCTCCTGCTGTACGGACCTCCTCCCCCAGATTCGCCTCTCATTTTTTCCTTTTATAATTAAGAATTGATTTGTGACCTTTAAGTTAATGAGGTGACAGAAGTCTGAATGTTTTTTGGACTTGCTCCAACTTTCTCTGGCACCATGACCCCCTGTTTTAAACAGACCCAAATGCTCATTTGTTCTTTACCGCACCCTGGGGAACTTTACATCCCCCTTGCCCCCCACCCCCACCCACTCCCCAAAAAATAAAATAAAAATATAGAGTACAGAGGGGAAAATGGTGGCTGGCACAGCTCAACTACTCGATGTTTATTTAATATTCACGCACAACCAATAGTGATTGACAACAATTCAAACAAAAGGAAAATAGTCATTGCTACCCCTAAGACTCCAGTGTATAAGGACTTGCAAATAAATAAAGCTGGTGATCACCTAAATACCTGTTATTGGCAGAAAATGGATGTGATAGTTAAAGTGGCCATAGGGGGACAAGAGAGTCAGGATCTAATATATCATGGAATATGTTTGAGGAGGTCCATCACTACAGTCTGAGATATTTACTGTTACATTCCGATAGAGATGTACAGAACTCTAAATTACTACATTACTACCATAGTTATTATGTTCAGACACGTGGATAGATTTTGTGTCTAGCGGTACGGTCTTTATTGACTGTAAATCCAATAAATCTGCTTTGTGCGAGACCACTGATTCCTAGACCAATCCAAGACTTAAGGATTTCCTAGGTCTGTTCCCAAGTATACTGATAAAAACGGGGCCATTGGTATGCCTAAAAGGACCTCTAAGTTCGACCTAACTACTTCCTCTCAGTGAGGCTGTGGCGGAACCAGCCCCGCCACTTGTGCCTGGAGAGGACTGCTTGTCAGCCTCTTGCCCTGCGACTATGGCCCTGGGATGTATTGCCCTTCTAGGAACTGATTTGGGCATGTTGTATTGTATTATGCTGCTACTGGCCCTTTAAGAACCATCTGGGGACATACTGTGGAGTTACTGGGTGGCCACAATTTCATGTATAGGAGGCACATGGTGAGAACAATGGATGGCGGCCATTTTAACTCACAGACACTGTTGTGACTTTTCTACACGGTGCCATCTCGCCGGTATTTGGTGCACAAAGACATCGTGCAGTTGTTTTAAACTATACAACAGAGGACACATTATACAGTGATTATTTTTCATATAGCCTGTATATGTTCTGCGGAATCTGCATTAAACTATATCTTCCAAACCACTGAACGAATCTGGGTGAATTTTGGATATGTGGTTCACCCAGATCCCCCGAGGATATACGTGTTATGGGTTTTTTGCATGTTTTGGGGTCCATGTGCTATGTTTTATAAAACTGTATTTCTCTGCCTGTGATAATTAGATCACCCATTCTGTTCAGTAATCATATCACAGGCAGAGGGGAGGTTTTTGTGTGGGAGTGTCTGTGTGTATTGTACGGATTGATTGGTTGTATTTAAAAACCCTGTGGGCAGTACTATGTTTGTGGATTGTGAATAAAAGAGGCTGTATGTGCCAGTACAGTCAGTTCTACTTCACCTCAAAACAAAGTGTCGTCTCGTTATTGGGGGAATTGGATTGTATGCTGATTGCCAGGAGTGTAAGCTGATTGTATGCTTTTCCTGTTCAGCTGTTTACAGCATTCATATGCTTGAGAGCATTTGTATGCTGCTCCGGTTCGGTGGTTGTGGTGTCTGCTGCAGTGCTTGGAGTCCCCAGGAAGCGCTAGGAGCATCCTTCAACGGAGCATCCTTGCCCGTCGATCCGTTACAGAGGCGGTCTGGGTGAAGTGGCCCTGTCATTTCAATCCTGCGATGTAAAACACTGCATTTTTTGGGAATTGTAATGTTTAAATTGCAGGGTTAAATTCACCTCTAGTAGCTGTCTTCCTGAAAGCCACTAGTGGCACTGCCTACACGACTGAGTTTCCAATGCTCCTCTATGAGAAGCATTGAATTGGCCATTGGCTTAAGAGCCAGATGACAAAGTGGGAGGAGGACTTGAGGAGAGGTTGTCTCTGCACCGGAGAAAGTAAGTGAAAAGCTTTTTTAAAATGTATTTTGTTAGCTTTTTACTGTGCATGAGGGGTGAGGGTGCACCTAACACTAAACACAACTAGGGCACTATTATATAGTTCCATATGGCTTGCACAATGTTACACTAGATTAAGAGTGGCATTATCACATTCCTGGGTAATTTGCAAAGACTTCCAATGGTGACATAACCACTGATGGTGCGGTGGCATGTGGGCACCGCCATCTTCACTCTTCAGCTTCTGTTCACTTCATTCACCATGCGCTCACGTCAGTGCTGTGCTCTTGTTCATATGTGAGAGTACAACATGGAGAATACCAAAGGACTTCAGGACCCTCCATACATAACGGCTTGCGATAAGTGAGGCTATGCCTTTAGCCCACCGCCGTCATTAGCTCAGCTTTTTGCCAACTTGAGGCTGTACCATACCATTCTCTGTGAGCATTTTATAGATTGTGTCTTTATAAAATTCTCAAAAAAATATCTGGGTGACAGAGCTACTTTAAGTCTCAACATCATCCATGGAGTTCAATATATTTACTAAAAGCCAGTGTTTTCTGGTTTTATTTTTTGGATAGATTGATGGACAGATTGTGTCACTCAGCCTTCTTGCTAATTGAAAATTAGCTTAGTTGGTCAAACTATCATTGTAGTTTTGTCTTAATCAATCTGGACGATTATAACTATCATATAAATAAACATCAATGGTTTAATATGAATGCCAGGCACATTGCTCTTCAATGTCTCCAAACAGCCTTTTAATAATTGGTTAAGTTGCACCATAGGAGGGCTCAGAAAGACGAATGTAAACACCAGTAACGTGACTTCTGCAGATTTTCCTTTACTTCTTGTGTGTGTCAAGATAATAATCCAGGAAAGAGCTGTCACAAAGTGTGCCAAAGTCTCAAACGTGATAAACAAATCTGATCTAACCCAGGCTCTTATGGGCCGTGATTTGATATTGGAAACAGCGCTGGGCCCTAATGTACAATAAAGCCCATTCAGCTGGATTCAAGAAGTATATGAAGGCTTCGGAATAGTTACGCAAAACATTCTTAACATTAAAGGGACACTGTAGGCACTTATAACCATTTCATTGGATTGGTTATAGTGCGTGGAGTTTCCTGGCACTGTCCCTCCATTCCGTGTTAAACCATTTCCAAGCGGTTTAACACTGAACAAGGGTTCCTGGATGCCCACAGCTCAGTTCATACTGCAGATAAAACCAAGGCAGAGAGAACACACTTCCTTCTAACCTCACCAATTCAAATCAGAAATGGGTGCTGTGATAGGCTGAAAGACAAACAGAAACACTGCGCATCCAGAGATACTCTTAAATGTGTGCAGGAGTGTAGTTACACCCCCAGCACATGTGACTAAGGCAGCCAAGAACTCTTATCCAGAATGCTTAATATCAATTCTGTGCATAAATTCACACTACATCTGTCATCAGTGTGCCCTGCAAGGGAGATGTTCCTCTCTCCTTTCCCTCCCTCCCACCCACACTAAGGAAAGCCCTCCTGCCTCACAATCCGCTGTGAGGATATATTTTTACCCTGCCCGCCCTCCTACGCCCTTCCCTCCGTCCTTGAGCGGACACTGAATGCATGTTGGCACAGTCCCCGTGACATCAGACAGGAGTGGATTAAGGTGTGTAAAAACCTAACACACTTTGAGCCCTTCGTTTGGTAAAGGGGGTGGGGGGACCTATTGAATAATGCCAAATGGGCTTTATTCTGCTAAAATGGAAAAAGGGTTGGAGAAACCCTTTAACTGTGCCCTGTCCAAAATCCAAACATACATTTAATTTACAACAGGCACTAAATACTAGATTATGTAACAGTGTACATTGTAGGTTGGGATAGTGTGTAGGTAACTTTTCTAAGCTTATTTTTATTTAGATATTGGGGATGAATACTATAAATACTACAGTTATTGCTGCCGCCCAAAAGTAGTAGGGGTTTAAATGCAGAGTTAACACGTATCATTATAGGCAATCATTTCAACATCGGGACAAAGTTGATTAAAAGATTTGTAGGTTAGATGCAAGCTTAAAGTGGCACCGTCATGTTTTTTTTCCTCTTTCACTTTTCCTTTCCTTAAGCAACTTGTAGCGTCATGATTATACTTCATTACTTTTCTTTTATTATATTTTTTAACCTTTTTATTTTGTGCTGGATCTCAGTACCTGTACGCAGTCATTTTGTTCTCCTCTGTCAATGATGTCTGCAGTTTGTCCAAATTAAATGGAACGTTGTTTAAGTTCCCCCTATTGCCAACAACTGGCAATGATCAGTACCCCAAAAACCTATTGGTAGGAGCACAAACATAACATTCATCGGGCATTAGATTTCTGCAACTTGTTTACTGTAGCAGCACGGCTTTACCCAGTGCAGAGCCAGGCACCAAATCCTATATTTAAAGGGACACTATAGTCACCAGAACAACAACAGCTTAATGTAGTTGTTCTAAAGAGAACAATCATTGCCTTCAGGCATTTTAATGCAAGCACTGCCTTTTCAGAGAAAAGGAAGTGTTTACATTGCCCCCTAGGGGCACCTCCAAGTGGCCACTCCTCAGAGGGCCACTGGAGGTGCTTCCTGGGGCAGCATTGCCGTTCAGCGTCTCCATGAAATGCATGGGGATGCGGAATTTTCCTCATAGAGATGCATTGATTTAATGCATCTCTATGAGGAGGTGCTGATAGGCTAAAACGGCGTATGGCCCCGCCCCATCCTGCCTCCTTGTCGATTACAGCTCATGGGAAAGCATTATATTGGCTATAAGTTGGCAATTCGGATGTCACCAGGAGGCGGGTTGGGGGTGGAGCCAGCGTCGGCGGACCCGCTTGGCATTGGAAATAAGGCGAGTTTTCACATTTTCTAAGAGGGCTGAGTGGGGGGCACCTAAATGGTGGGTCAGGAATACATGTTAGTGTTGCTGACCCTATAGTGTTCGTATAAGCATTTTATAGCTCTTAGTTTAAATAAATAGCTGTGTTTTTTGTAGATACACAGTTTTGTATAATTTTTTACTTTGTCACGGCATTTTGAATCTTAAAATGACACTTGTTACCCAGACCACTCAATCTTCTCCTTTACTTTAAGCCACACAGTGCTGGGTTAAACATGCGCAGTGGTGCAGGTTCTATTGAGCAGAATGAGAAGCTCCTGATTGGACAATCTACTTCCTGCAGTGGGCAAAGAAGGAACGTTAAAGTATTATTTGCATCTTTTATTATTCTGGAATGAATGTTCTTGCTGATTTTTAAGGTATTACAGCATGATAGGCAATGGCAAATTAGAGTGCCCCTTTCAGAATATCTCTTAACTCTTCTGTAAGCATACTCACTGTCTCCTTGAAATGCAGATAAACGCTTGCTGATTGCAGTCATGTCGGTCATTAGCAGGCAGCTAATAGACAGCATACCAAGGAGAAAGAGGGCTTAAGATTTTATTATGTGCACAGAACATAACAGCTGGGGCATGTTTTGCAGGGAATTCCTGAGCATAGCACAATAGCGCTGAGCATTCACAATACACAACTGGCTAATACTGAAAGCAGCAGGTTGTCTTGCATTACAAATCTCTAACTGCCTTGGGTGCAAATCTCTCAATGACTCCGTTCCAGCGCAGTTTGTATCCCAGACACACAAGGGGGTTCAGTAGAGGGGTGTCAGAGAACCTGCACACCTGATAACTTCGATAACATCACATCAAACATCTCACACGTACATTGGAAACATGCATTGTACCTACAGGTCGATTATTGAAATGTACTATATATATTTTTACAGCCTTCACATCTATGTTCCTAGTTTTAAATGGACTAACCCTGAAATATTTTAACATATGTTTGTTTAATCCCTTAACAACACAGCTTCTGAAATAAAAGGGAATCATGACGGAATATTTCCGTCGTGTGTCCTTAAGGGGTTAAGTGTGAAGTGTTTTCGTTCAAATATTTGCACAACTCAATAGCCAACTGAAAGTTAGGTACAGTTAGTGTTCTTGCCTGTTGTTGTTTTTTTTTTGTTTGTTTTTTCAAACAAAAACTTTTTATTATACATTTGTGAGTTTGGAACCCATCATTGCTATACAAATTTGGACGGATGCATAAATAAAACTTCTCATTATGACAGCAACTACGTTATGGCCAAACATTGACAAGCTATAGTCAGTGGTTTTAGTGCTTTGATTTTAAACAAAGGTAAATAACTTTGTAGGTTACAGGTCCATTGTATTACATGTAACCAAAAGAGATATAGTACGTTAACAATACATTAATCCGAATAAGATTGCATGAGTGTGGCTTTGCTCAGTTTATTAGATGTGTGTTATTAAGTTCCCAACAAATTATAATTCACAGAGTACCTTGACATTATTACACAGCGGGAATTTTCCTGGAGAGATAGTATTGTTTGGAGAAACGCTTACATTATATACAATTTCAGAGATAAAGAGCAATTTGCTGATATTCCATAGAAAATACACATAGATCACGTAGTAAGGGCATGTATAAAAATTATTAAAAGCATATTCCAAGGCAAAGTTCGGAATGTGGAGAGGTGACCACAGAAACAAAAAAAATAATCTTTTATTAAATATCCCCTGCATAATTTTATAAAAGGATAAACTGAAAACTAATCAGCTACAAAAAATAGAAATGTTTTTGGTAGATTCCATTAGAATGTTATGGAGTTGGGGGTACAGGCCAAGATCTTGACTGAAAGAATTTCTTGAGTCCAGGGAGATTGACCGGTGGGAAGTAAGGGCCGATTCTTTTACGAATCCACCACTTTCCCTCAGATGCATGTGTACCCCATGGCTGGCTGAACTTGTACTTGAAGTGCTCTCCCTTTATCCACCTGTAGGGGAATAAATAATGTTGGATAAGAAGGTCTTTAAGCATTTTTATTTACTTTAAGCATTTGTTGTACAATACAAAAAATCCTTTACATAAAAAAAAGTGCTTTTACTAAGAATGTTTCGAAAGCAAATGGAACCACCAAGAATCCCCTGAAAGCCCCCATGCAAAGTCACAACGCGGTAAAGATAAAGATTTCTAACAAGCAAATAATAATAACAAACCGCAGCTTTGAAACGTTCGTCCTTCACGCTATAAAACTATTTTAGAGTGTGTCCATGACGAGCCAAATGATGTCCTAATCTGATTAATCTGGATCTTCTGCTAGACCCATCTGGACATCTCTGTGGCTCTCCAGGAGTTTTTAGATTACATTTGGCCTCTCTTGAAATCTGATTACCGCTACAGTCAAATGCAGTGAATTAAGACACTATGATAGATAATGTGCAGCCCTCACCCCAGGATACATGTGGCTACTTCTTAACTTGGCAGTAAACTGTAGGTACGTATCCATTGCAAACATCTCTGTTGAATGGTTTGTTTAAGGTGTCAAGTGTTGTTACAACACAACATCATAGTTCCAAACTACCTGATTTTTAAATGTCACCACAAGGGTTAGGGGGTACTTACTTAGAAAAAATATATTTATTTTACCAGGTCTGTGTTCCAAATATTTGGTAGGGTTACCATACCAAAAAACCAAAACAAAACATATCTACAGGATATTTTTTAAAACACAAAAACCTGACACCTTTTCCAAAAAAAAAAAAAAAAAAAAAGTTAGATAGAGGGTGTTGGTCCCTCTTGGAGGGAAGTGGTTAATTTGCTATATTGCATGCCGTCCGGTAGCAGCTGTGTATGGAGAACGCTTTCAAGGATCTGTATCACACAGCGGCTGGGGTGTTATGACATCTTCCAACTGTACGCGTTAAAAATTAGAAGCAATATTTGAGTTTTACCAAGGGGGCCTAAATCTCACAGACAGCTGTAATTAGTTCCAGAGGGTAACAGCTGTCCCCAAGCTAACAGCTGAGAGATTTTTGGAGGGAAAAACAGGAACTGTGTTTTCTGTCAAAATTAACGACCTGACAAGGGCCAGCAAGGGTGGGGAATAAGCCGAAACACGAGTTTTATTATTCTATCCGTGCTTTTAATATATTATTTGTTTTTTCTTTTCTTTTTTTTTTCCCTTCTATATCTGGAGACCTCTTTGCAGGGTTTCCTTCTTAATTGTAAATCAAAGAATAGAGGTTGGTGGAAAAGTATAAATTCATTAAAAGCAATAAAATCCTCTCGCAGGTTTCACTTGGGCCTACTCAGGCCAGTTAACCACGGACATAAAGCCATCGCAGTGTGTAAAGTCTCAAGCAATTAATAGGCGTAATTATTTTTTTTCAGGGATTCTAGAATTTCAGCTTTGTTCCTTGGTGGATTAGGCGAGAGGTTTCTGAAATATTGATGAACGTTCATATTTTAGGAGTGTTAATAAATGGTGTCAGGTCAAAGAGAACCTTTAATTGATGTATAAAAATAGAAGTTAATGGTGGGGTCTAACAGGTCACCTCCTTGGGGGCAGAAGAATGAAGAAACCCCCACCCCCCAAAAAATAAACAAAATACTGACTTTCTGTATGCTGTTCTCCAGGTACCAGTGGCCAATTATACTTATGAAGGCAGCGCAAATGATATTAGGGATCGCTGCATCTGTGAACTCCTGCATGTAACACAATATTGCATTAAAATTCAAAGTGGCCAAAAGGTAGACTACAAGCTCCCATAATGCTTTGCCAATCTTTAAGGGTGGCATAACACAATGTGGTTTAGAGATCTACAATGGCTAGATGGCTACATTTTGGCCACCTCTGGACTTGGTCGCCCACTTACATGTTAAGAATAAGATCACCCATTTTTTGTTCTTGTACAATGTAGTATATATATATATATATATGGTATATACCGGCCGTACATAAACAAATGTGCAACCACTTCTAGGAACACTATAGTCAGCCAGACCACTTTATCTCAATTAAGTGGTCTGGGTGTGTTGTCCCTGTCCTCTTAACCCTGAAATGGAAGGGAAACTGCAATGATTATATTGCAGGGTTACGTCAGTATCACAGCCACTAGAGGTGCTTCTGCTGCACTGACGCGGAAGCCCCACAGGAAAGCATGAAGTATGAATGCGTGTGTCAAGCTCACTGCTCATTAGGACCCCAATGCTCCTCTATAAGGAGGAGGTACTGCCAGGGCCGGACTGGGAAGAAAATTCGGCCCGGGCATTTTTTAATCACAGCGGCCCACTAAGAAGGGGGCGGGGCAGAGAGGGTGTGTGTTTTGTCATCACTAATGACAAACACGCCCCCTCTGAAAGTGAGCATGTTGGTTCAATGCTCTTCCAGGGCAGACCATGCGCAGAGCTCTGCTAAAGAGCTCTAGCATGAGAAAAAAGCCCTGTATTTGTTCTGCACAGCGCAAGCAAATTTAATAACATGCTTGCACTGTGTTTCCTTGCAACTTGTCTCTGGTGTCTCTATAAATGGATACCAAGAGACAAAAATGCCAGGAAAGAGTATTGTGCATGTGTTTGGAGCCTGCTTGTGGGATTGTGTGTGTGTATAGAGTGAGCTGATTGTGGTGTGGTATTGTGTAATAAGGTCGGTTTTAGTCGTGTTGTGTTTGTGGTGTAATGTAATGCATATGTGGCTAGGGACTGTAGAGAATGTGTTTATAGGGGAATGTAGCAAGTGTGTGCATACAGGCTATAGTGTGTGTGTGTATAGGTGATGTAGTGTTTGTAGAGAGTGTGTGTTTAGGGGTGTAGTATGTGTTTGTTTTCAAGGAATCTGGTGTGTGTATAGGGGATCCAGAGTGTGTGTGTGTGTATGTATATATTTATATATATGTATAGGAGTGTAGTGTGTATTTGAAGGACCCAGAATGTGTATAGGAGATCTAGTGAGTGTGCGTATATAACGGATTCAGAGTGTATATAGGGATCTAGTGTGTGTATGTGTGTAGATGATCCAGAGTTGGGTAAAGGATATAGTGTGTGTCTGGAATGTAATGTGTTTAGGGGTGCAGTATGTGTGTGAGGGGTGCTGTGTGTGTGAGGGGTGCTATATTATATAAATATGTTTAGAAGTATTGTGTATGTGTGTGATGCAGTGTATCGGGGGGGGGGGGGTTGTGTGTGTATGTGAGGGGTGCAGCATGTGTGTGTGATGGATGCTGTGTGTGATGGATGCTGTGTGTGAGGTGTGATGTGTGTGAGGGTGGTGTGTGTGTGTGAGGGTGGTGTGTGTGTGTGAGGGTGCTGTGTGTGTGAGGGTGCTGTGTGTGAGAGTGCTGTGTGTGAGAGTGCTGTGTGTGAGAGTGCTGTGTGTGAGAGTGCTGTGTGTGAGAGTGCTGTGTGTGAGAGTGCTGTGTGTGATTGTGTGTGGGTGCGGTGTATGATGTGCTGTGTATGATGTGTGTGAGAGTGTTGTGTGTGATGTGTGTGAGAGTGTTGTGTGTGATGTGTGTGAGAGTGTTGTGTGTGATGTGTGAGAGTGCTGAGTGTGATGTGTGAGAGTGCTGAGTGTGATGTGTGAGAGTGCTGAGTGTGAGAGTGCTGAGTGTGAGAGTGCTGTGTATGATGTGTGATGTGTGTGAGAGTGCTGTGTGTGAGTGATGTGTGTGAGTGTGATGTGTGTGAGAGTACTGTTTTTGATGTGTGTGTGAAAGTGCTGAGTGTGATGTGTGTGTGAGAGTGCTGAGTGTGATGTGTGTGTGAGTGCTGAGTGCGATGTGTGTGTGAGAGTGCTGTGTGTGAGTGTGGTGTGTGTGAGAGTGCTGTGTGAAAATGTTGTGTGGGTAAATAAACAAATAAAAAACTAAGGGGGGAAAATAAACAAATAATAAAACCGGGGGGGGGGGGGGGGGGAGGGAGGGGGGGTAAATAAACAAATAATGAAAATAAGGGGGGTAAATAAACAAATAAAAAACTAAGGGGGGTAAATAAACAAATAATAAAACTAAGGGGGGTAAATAAACAAATAAAAAAACTAGAGGGGTAAATAAACAAATAATAAAACTAAGGGGGGTAAATAAACAAATAAAAAACTAGGGGGGGGTAAATAAACAAATAATAAAACTAAGGGGGGTAAATAAAATAAAAAAAACTAAGGGGGTAAATAAACAAATACAAAAACTAAGGGGGGTAAATAAACAAATAAAAAACTAGGGGGGGGGTAAATAAACAAATAATAAAACTAAGGGGGGTAAATAAACAAATAATAAAACTAAGGGGGGTAAATAAAATTAAAAAAAAACTAGGGGGTAAATAAACAAATAAAAAAAAAACTAAGGGGGGTAAATAAACAAATAAAAAACTAGGGGGGTAAATAAACAAATAAAAAACTAGGGGGTAAATAAAAAAATAATAAAACTAAGGGGGGTAAATAAACAAATAAAACTAAGGGGGGTAAATAAACAAATAAAAAACTAAGGGGGGTAAATAAACAAATAAAAAAACTAGGGGGTTAAATAAACAAATAATAAAACTAAGGGGGGTAAATAAAATAAAAAAACTAGGGGGTAAATAAACAAATAAAAAAACTAGGGGGGTAAATAAACAAATAAAAAAACTAAGGGGGTAAATAAACAAATAAAAAAAACTAATAAGGCATTAAATCCCCCCCTCCCTTCTTACCTTTAGCCTGGGAGGGGGGGGACAGGCATTGTGGTACCTGGGAGAAGGGGACCGGCAATCGCACACGATCTCTGGTGATCCAGTGGTGAGTGAACTCTAGCCTAAGGGCTAGAGTTCACTCTCGCGAGATCGGGGGCGTTGCCATAGCAACGCTCCCGATCTCGCGAGAGGAACCCGGCGGAGCTGCAAGATAGAGCTCCGCCGGGTCCTCTCCCTCCCCAGCCGCAGGTCTATTTAAGTGGGCCGGTGAGGGAGATCTCTGATCTCCCCACCGGCCCGCCATGGACTACAGCAGGGCCGGCGCTCGGATAGTGCCGACCCTGCATAGACCGGCAGGGGAGATCCTGGGACCTTCCCCTGCCGGCCTCGGCCCCTGGCCACCGCGGCCCACCGGGCATTTGCCCGGTGTGCCCGATGGCCAGTCCGGGCCTGGGTACTGCACTCTCCATGACATCACTGGAGGAGGAGAGCTAAGCAGAGCACAGGGAGCCTCAGCTCTGAAAAAAGGTGAGGTAATACTTTAAACCCTTTATATATGGTGTTAGTGTGGAGATGGCCTAATACCACTAGAGACAGATGTGTATTCCTAACACTATAGCGTTCCTTTAATTAAAACAGACAAGAAACATTTTTTTTTCCCTATTTCTTATATCAGCTTGATAAAGGTCTGATAACAATGACAGAGCAGAGACACCTGCCATGAAGGTGACTCAAAGAGTTTAGGGATGCTCCCGTGCATTGCACAGTGCTGTGATGTAGCAGAGGTTTATACCTCCCCGTTATGGATTGCGGGCTGCTGACATGCACAGTCTGTGGAATATAGAGTGACGTATGACATCATATCCCTGTACACTATGGCTCACACAGACACTGTACAGAGAGTCAGACTGTAATGAATGAATAACAGATCCATGTTCCAGTGTGTAGGGTTACCTGGTCTCTTAGGAACGTGCACATGCAGCGGCTGAAGAAGGCTTCTCGGGAAGGTTTTGCAAGGTAAGTACATTCTTAGATACTTGGACAGTTAGGGCATCAGCACCAGGAGTACGGACATTTAAAGGGTACAATTAAGGTTAGAATCAGATTTCGGTTACGATAGATGTATCCCTAAACGTATTGTAACCCTTAACCCTAAATGTCCTAGTTCCCGTGTTGTTAGCATGTATCTTTCTGTCTTGTTGAGTATAGGTTTGTAAACCCATTATGTGTATGTGTGCAAGAATAAGTCTCCTGACTGTACCATTTACATATTAAGACCAAAAAGCAATATAACTCCAACTTCCATGACCACGTCTGGTTTAGAAGTGGTCATGGAGCAAGGAATCTGTATGGGCGGTGTTTTTGCTCATAAAGAGAGTCTATACTTCTGTCCCGACTCCCAAGGGATACTCGCACCGCCGGCACACGTGACTTAGGCAGCCAGGAACATTCAGGAATGCTTATGTTAATTCTGTGCAAAAACAACATTTGTCGTCAGCACGCACTGTGCACTGACAACAGACGTAATCAGCTTTGACCCTTGTAAGTAGCGCTGTAAGTGCAATTGCAAGGCGCAGCTTGTATATACCCACCCTTCTTTTGGTATGCTCCCTCCCCGCCTCCTTACATTGTAAAAAATTTTTTTTTATCTTTTATCTTTTTATTTTTTTATCTCACCTCTGTCCACAAGACAAATTTCTTGAGAAAATGTCTGCATGCCCTGTGATAGGATATCCAGCCATTTGGTACATTACTAAGGAAAGTGAGTGTGTGAGAGATTTATACCCTGCATTGCCAAGGGGTTGAAGCAGCAGTGGACCCCATTACCATGTTCTGCCTCTATACCTTGTAAAAATAAAATTAAAGAAACATGGGAACTAAAGCCACATGAGAAAGTGTTTCTTCGCTAAACATTGCATTGTGATATCTTTAAAAGTGACCTGCAAAATTTAGGCTGACATAAACAAAATGGCAGAAAAAACAGTTTTTGGTTGGGTTTTCCAAATTCACCCATTTTGCCGTTAATATTGGTTGTCAATCCACAGTTTAGCCTTGACATTATATTGCATTCTGGGAGCACGTCTCTTTAAGGGTTAAGGCCTTGGCTGCCTGGTGTCGCAGGGAACGCGCTAAGCTCGGTCTTACTCGCTATCTCCAGCAGCTCGGTGATAAAGTGACAGATGGAGTGGAAAAGGCTCCCTGTAAGATGAAGCGCAGGGACCCTCGCAGCATTTAATAGGAAGGAGAGGTGTAATCTAATACGTGTTACGACTTGGCTCGGTCCCAGCCTGTGATTATCTGACTTGTTGAGCAGGCCGCACTATTAGGTAATAAAGTGAAATGAACAATAAACTGGAAAGTGCACTCATATTTGCAAGCCCTCTGGTAATTAGTTTTTATGTTGCAGTAGCTCCAACGATATGGTTTAAAAACTTAACTCATTAGGTGCCTGCAGCTATCACAGTTCTTCAGCTCCTGTGTAAGAGAATGACTTTACGCCAACATTCTAGAACATCTAGAACCTTAAGGCTTTCCAAATCATTTTCACTTTTACAAGTACCCTCATGTAGGAATTTATGCTGTCGAGAGTTTGTTGTGGTCAGTTTACAATGAGGATAATTCTGAAAAAATTAACTTGTTTGGCTATTTTATATAGCTTTACTATTTTGGCATTAAAATCGACTTTCAGTGTTGGGATTGGTCACAGTAATTTGTTTTAGTACAGTGGCGTACACACAATCCATGGGGCCCTGTGCGAAACTGATCCATGCCCCCCCAAAAGACAGACACACACACAGACACGTACATACAGACACACATACGTACACACAGAGACATATACATACACATACATAGCAACAAACAGACACATACACACATAAGACACACATACATTCAAAGACATATATACAGACAGATACAAGCAGACAAACACACATACATACATACATACAGACCATAGGCGTGCGCACGGGGTGTGCCGGGTGTGCCTGGGCACACCCTAATCCCCGCGGCACGCCTATGCATTGAGACCGGCAGGGGAGATCTCAGGATCTCCCCTGTCGGCTCATGCAGAGCCGGCGCTATCCGAGCGCCGGCTCTGCGCTCAGCCTCCCCTCACCGGCTCACAGGCAGTGAGGGAGGCAGGAGAGGACCCGGGGAGCTATTGCCAGCAGCTCCGCCGGGTTCCTCTCGCGAGATCTGAGCGTTGCCGCGGCAACGCTCAGATCTCGCGTGAGTGAACTCTAGCCCTGCGGGGCTAGAGTTCACTCTCCTCTGGACCACCAGGGATGGCAGCAGCAGCAGGATCCCCCCTCCCAGGCATAAGGTAAGAAGGGAGGGGGGATAACTGATCTGCCCCCACCTCCACTGGACCACCAGGGACAAGGAACAAGAATCCCCCCTCCCCACATAAAGTAAGAAGGGAGGGGGGATATTTAGTAATGTACCCCCACCTCCACCCCCCACAATCACCCACACACATACACACATACACAGCACACACACATACACAGCACCCACAGACATACACAGCACCCACACACACATACACAGCACCCATACACCCATACACAGCACCCACAGACATACACAGCACCCACAGACATACACAGCACCCACACACAGCACCCACAGACATACACAGCACCCACAGACATACACAGCACCCACAGACAGCACCCACAGACATACACAGCACCCACACACAGCACCCACAGACATACACAGCACCCACACACATACACAGCACACCCACAGACATACACAGCACACCCACAGACATACACAGCACACCCACAGACATACACAGCACCCACAGACATACACAGCACCTACACACATACAGCACCCACACACATACAGCACCCACACACATACAGCACCCACACACATACAGCACCCACACACATACAGCACCCACACACATCACCCACAGACACACATCACCCACACACATACAGCACCCACACACATACAGCACCCACACACACATACAGCACCCACACACAGAGCACCCTCACAAACAGGACCCTAACAAACACACAAAACACTACCAGTACCCTCACACCCTCACACCCTCACAGCACCCTGACACACAGTACATTTACAGCACCCTCACAAGTGCACACACACACACACTTTGTGTGTGTGCTTTGTGTGTGTGTGTATATATGTGTATATATATATATATATATATATACACACGCCGCGTGTGCTTGTGCTTGAGGGTGCACACCCTAATGCAATAGGCTGCGCACGCCTATGAT
The DNA here is from genome assembly GCF_036172605.1 of Pelobates fuscus. NCBI lineage: Eukaryota > Metazoa > Chordata > Amphibia > Anura > Pelobatidae > Pelobates > Pelobates fuscus. Next base: position 155,609,139 of record NC_086324.1, on the reverse strand, counting down.
ACAGACACACACACACACACACAGACACATACATACACACGTACATACAGAGACACACTCAAACAGACAGATACACAAACACATACATACAAACAAACAAAAACAGACATATATAAAATGTTTAAGTCACCCTCCTGCTTCCTACCTTTTAGGTGGAGGAGGGTGACTTTCCCTGGGGTCCAGTGGTGGCTCAGACTGGTGGGAGTCACAGTTCCCACTCTGATCCCTCTCCTTCCTCCCACACGGCTCTGTCAGGTAGCTGGGAGGAGTGATGGGCAGTCACTTCCTCCCAGCTGTGATGTCAACACAGGGGGCTTGGTTGCAATGTTAAAGCGCCGCAGTGCTGACTGGGGCCCCCTGGAAATTCATCTCCATCTGGTGGACCTAACAGCATGGGCTACCCGATAGGCCCCTTGAATGTGCGGCCCCGGCAGTTTGCCCGCAACACATGGCGGCGGGCACCTGGTCGCAGGGGTCCGCAGGGCCTCCGGGTCCCCTGGAGTGACTGCCTGGTAATTAATTGCTGACCTGGCCAACTGTGACCATGAGTTTGGTATGCTAATACAATGTTTCTCACCCTGCCTGTTCTGACTATGGCCAAGTTTGTTTCAGATTTCAAGGCTGGTCAGTCCTGCTTCCAGTTGTTTCTTAGCTGACTTGGCCTGTTTTGGGCTGTAGAACTGACACTTCAGCTTCCGGTTGTCCTACCGCTGACTGGATGTGTTCTGTTGCTGAACTTATTCCCACATATTCCTAAGCCATTACTATTCAGTATTACCATACAGTGGATATGTTGGCCTTCAACCAAGTTCCACCAACTACCATTGTTCAAAGGCTTAATCTGTAATAATACTACATACTTTTCCAAGGTTACACTTCTTCATACACCTGAGCCGAGTTTGGAATTTGGATGATAAATAAATCAGTTTGGTGTTACTTTTCTTTCATAACTAAGATGGCTGGGGTGTAATTGGGAGACTGTATCAGCCATGGATTATCTCCTAATTTTGTAAGAGTGGGCGGCTGTACCAGTCATGGATTATCTCCTAATTTTGTAAGTGGGCGGCTGTACCATTCATGGATTATCTCCTAATTTTGTAAGTGGGCGGCTGTACCAGTCATGGATTATCTCCTAATTTTGTAAGTGGGCAGCTTTACCAGCCATGGATTATCTCCTAATTTTGTAAGTGGGCGGCTTTACCAGTCATGGATTATCTCCTAATTTTGTAAGTGGGCGGCTTTACCAGTCATGGATTATCTCCTAATTTTGTAAGTGGGCGGCTGTACCAGTCATGGATTATCTCCTAATTTTGTAAGTGGGCGGCTGTACCAGTCATGGATTATCTCCTAATTTTGTAAGTGGGCGGCTTTACCAGTCATGGATTATCTCCTAATTTTGTAAGTGGGCGGCTTTACCAGTCATGGATTTTCTCCTAATTTTGTAAGTGGGCGGCTGTACCAGTCATGGATTATCTCCTAATTTTGTAAGTGGGCGGCTTTACCAGCCATGGATTATCTCCTAAATTTGTAAAATGTCACACAGCATATCAATTAAAGTTTGCAGTGGAACATAATGCACAATATCCTGTTACCGGCCTATTTACTCACCTGGGAGGTTTTTTACCCAGAAAGGGGTTGAGTGCAATGAGTGACGTTGTTGCGTTATCATTGGCAAGCAGCTTCCCCGCAAGGTGAATGACCCACTCATTCTGTTCATACGTCTAGTGTAAATCCACATAGGAGATGATGGTTGGAATATGCAAGGGAAAAGAAAATGGTGTTATAAAAATGTAAAACATTCCACTCCACAAGTCTCATCCAGAAACATTATTTTACAACATTCAACTAATATAATGTTACTCAAGGCATGTAGTGGCTGTAATGGTAGGAGTATCCTGGCTTGGTTCTCTGGTAGTGGGGGCGAACAGTTTTGCAGAGCTGCAGAAGCCATCGCCATTTATTGGCTACGAGTGACAACTGACCGCCTACAGCCGAAGAATGACATTCTGTGCAATGAACTTTGCAGTCTACTTCCAGGCTGGCTGATGACACCCCAATAACGCTACCAAAAGGTGGAACTACACCATCGACAGCAGAAATGGTAAAACCTGTATGTGCAGCGTCTCATACAGCAGTGCTGCACAAATAGACTCCTGACACCATAACCACTTCAAATCACTGAAGTGGTCATGGTGCTTGGAGTAACCCTTCAAGCAGGGAGAATAAAACTAAAGCTTCCTAAAGCAATAATGGCAAACTCTGGCTCTGCAATTATTTCAAAAATACATTTCCCATAATACTCTTCCAGCAAAAAGAGACTTAGCATCATCGGAAATGTAAATCAGACAAATCTGCAGTCCCAAAGTCAGTTATCATTAACGGTCTTAAACGTGCAGTTCCTTTTGTAAAACAAACAGGGTGCGACGTATCGCCACCCTGCATGACCCTCTTTGAGAGAATCACTGGAGATATAGCCCACAGTTCTAAATGCTGTCAGGGGACATCCAGCCCCAGCTCTTGAAGATGCCTAGAATGTCAGGATGTGATGGTATAAACCATTGCCCTCGCTCTTTATTAACGTGCTCTGGGAAGAGAGATCGGAATCTCTGAGGAATAGATTTACAAAGTTTTCACGCCAGATCATTGGGACAACATGGATCCCAATTGTACATATTATGATTATATAGACCCCGCATCTCCTGTGGTATCTGACAGCCTGTAGGTACAGTAACTGTGTGATGGCAATGTTGAGGGATCTAGTATTGCCTTATGGGGGGCGGGGGGGTGGGGGAAGATGTTTCTAGACCTGAAAAGAAGGTTTTCTAGAGCAGAAATCCTCCCTTAACTCACGCTGCATGATGTCTTAAGCAAATTCTGCTTTACTTTCTACTCTTAAAGCTTGTTAATAAAACAATTTAACATTCCATATAAGAACCACAATAAATAAATAAATAAAATCCTGCACACTGTTTCCCATGCAGAACTTGTCTGTGATGCGTAAAATTGTCCATGCAACTCTTTAACCGCCCTCCTTTTTCCAAGGGTGTAACGTATAGTTAATGCATGTTCCACCTGGTATGTTAATATTAACCACTGGGTGCAATAACACATACCCAATAGTAGATATATATGAAAAAAATAAAAGTATTAAATTGCCTTTTCTCCCAAATAAACATCAATTTCCTCCCAAATCTCCTCTCCAGTAGCTTTTTATACATTCGAGCCGATCAGTTGCATAAATGAGAGTGGTTTCCTTTTTTATAAAAACTCCAATATGTTTGTAAGCCGAGCTTTTAAGGGCTTTAATAGAAACGTGCTTAAGCAGCACCAAGGTGGACGTGAAAGGCCTTCCCTTGAATCAGCAGGACGCAGTGAGCCCATGCCAAGCATGCCCACTCAGGACAAATGAGTCACAGCAGCCCTGCTCTGCCCACTCCCAGTGGGAAGGAGGAAGTGAGAGCCAGGGCTGGATACACGAGTAACGCAACAGAGACTTGTTTATTGAGGGAGCCGAATCCCCTGTCGACAAATGGAGACACAAAGCTGCGGAACGTGCGCTTGGCGTACAATTCAGCCATCGGTTATTTGCTCCCACACCCTCTTACTTTTGACAATAAAATCTTGTTTGGTCATGTTAATATCACCTTGTGTCTGAAGTTCCCTATACCTAACCTCTCCCTCCCCTCGCTGCCCAGAAGCTGTGAGACAGTTTGGAAAATCAGAAGCATTTCTGATTCAATGTTCTATTGGCGCGACTCACCTTTTTAACATTATAGCATTAAGAAACAAAACTCTATCCATTTCAGCTGCCAAAGGGATGTTAAATGTTCTCAGTGCAGGGGTCTACCCACTACACAGTGAGTTGTGGCAACCTAACAACTGATTTGCCAAGTTTTAATCCAAACGGGCAAGTTGTATAAATAAATAAATAAATAAATATATATATATATATACACACACAAGTTGTCTGTAAGACTTTTTGGCTATATTTTTTTAACTCTTTCTATGAACTCTCTGAGTGCCAGAAAGATATAGCATTCTACCAGATTCTATAAAACAAGGACTGATTAACTCTTTGCTTGGAAGGGAGTTACAATCATTTAAAAGAACAAACAAATAAAGTTCCTCTCCCCAATATTAAAAAAAACTAACCAATTGCATTGTTTGCGCTATTAGGCTTTGTTTTTCCACTGTGATGTAACTGTATCTGTCGCAAGATTTAAGTACTGATATTTATGTCTACCTATAAATCTCTCTCTTTCTATTTATAGATATATGTACAAACACACACGCACACACTCATATTTACAATTCTAGTTTTAGCAGGGGATTTCAGTAATAGTTTTAAATTCAGAGGAGCCTGTCTGCTGTCGTTTATCTGAAGGCAATTTAACAAACACAGCGTTTTTTGGCATCGTGTTGGATTTTGGAAACACCAGTCTACCCAGAATCCTCTGTAGAGCCCTCACTGCAGACTCTTCGTATTTTATACAAAGTGGCGGAGAAGCATGGTTGGATGGTGCTGGCTTGTGTCAGGATGTGAGGTGAGACTTAATCGAGCTGACGGCAAGCAGTGAAACAGTAGCGCATTGTTTCATTGCTCGTTCCTGGATGCCATCAGGGTGGGATGAAACAAAGTATTAAATAAATAAAATTAAGCTTGTGAACATTTACACCAGGCTTTGTCTGCCATAGCTTGTGAAAGGTGGCATGGCACGGGTTACTTTGCTCAATAGGTTATCTTAGTGTAGGGGGCAGCAAGGCACAGAATATTTGGCATGACCCTGCATTTGGAAACCGTAGCTTCATTAAAGAGTGCAAGGCTGATATCAACAGATTGTGTACATTGGATCTGCACTTGCAAGTCACTACCATGGGAGTTGGGTAATGGTTTTCACTATTTGTTTAATGTCTGTCACAGGCCTGGCTCGGAGATGAGCACCCAGGGGATCGGTTTTGTTTTGATGTACTTGCTACTGCCAATGACCTCTGGTCAAAAACAGAAGACACATGATACCAGTGAGAGGCCACTGGCTGTGTAGTCAATTGGAGCCTTGGCACTGTTGGGCCCTAAAAGTAACTTTACACTCTGCTTCCATAATAACACAAGCATTTGTTATCTTACCTGCAGATAGGAGGAGGGATGGAGAGGCCACTCTGCCTGGTGCTCCTGTTTTGGGCTAGGGGAAATGGGGAGGGCTGTGGTCCTTAGACAGCTAGCCCTGAGGCTAAACTGTGGATGTCCTGTGGCAGTGAAAGTGTCTTGGGCAGAGACAAAAATAAAATTTACTATAAATATTTGCCTTGAACACACCCTGCCGCACTAGCTCCGCATATTCCCACTTTGCTAATGTAAGTTTATGAAGATGCGTTATGTCTGTGTGCACTGTGTGATGGCCTACTGCTGCTTTAACACAGTAAGGATCAGGACACTGTTATTGCTGGATAAATCCTCGCTACTCTCCCTAATAACACACAGTTATTTCCACTCTAGAGGGTTCACATTTGTTTTGCTTTGCCAGGGAAGAAATGTAACTCTTTCAATGACAGAAAGGTATTCTTCTTTCTTTTTTTATTAAAATAATAATGTAATTAAACAAAATACTTCCCAAAATAGAAATCTATACTACCCTCAGTATATACAAACAGCCGGGGAGGATGACAAAGATGGGTCTGAAACTATCTAGGCCACGAGTTCCCTTCCGATCGCATTGAAAATATGGACTAGGAAACACCTCTAGTGGCTATTTGAGTGACTGCGCCTAGAAGTTACTAGGAAGTAATATAAACACTGCCTTTTCTCAGGAAACAGCAGCATTTACATTGAAAAGCCTGCAGGGCTAGGCTATACACAGCAGGACAACTACATTAAGCTGTAGTGGGGTCTGGTGACTCTAGTGGCCCTTTAAGGTCACAAACTATATGCTCTGTAATCTAACGTTACAACTGTACCCAGAACATTATCGTTTACAAACTATTGCTGCCTATTTAAAGACTCAGAAAAAAAGGGTTAACATGCTCACGCAGTCCCTCTGGTGGCCGGTAATAAAACTGGCAGTGTTATAATACACAATCGGAGAAACAATTTCAAACTCTTTCATGCAAATTAATCAAAATACGGTAAGTGAGCAGAAAATGACAGGCAATAAGAGCTTTTTCTCCATTGTAATCTCCCGTTCAATGGCAAAGGTTAAACAATGTAATACCGCCCCTTAGAGTAGCAATGATGTACAGTCTTGAATCTCAGCCCTAAATTGTGGGTTCATCAGTAGAACAGGTTTCTGTGGGCTTGTTGGCTGTGGGGATGTCACATAGCTATCAAACAGCCAAGAGGAAAGTCTAATATTTCCGAATGAACGAGGAACAAAACAAGGTTGTTTTTAGATCTCTAATAAAGTAGAGAAATTAACCAGATGAAGGGTTCTCATTCATACGTTTTTTTTTGTTTATTGTTATTGTTTATATATATATATATATAAAAAAGTAAAATGGTGGGAAAAATAATCAGGTAACATCAGTAAGGCAGTGTCGCTGTCTTCTGCCAATACCAAACACAGTGAGTATATCAGACTTATGTGCAGTAGACTAATTAGTAACATAAACTAGGATATCGATAATCACAGGCACAGAGTAAAATAAAAAGTAAAGAGGTAAAAAGGAAGTAAAAATGGATGCCTTGCTGCTGTATATTACGTAAAACCATATAGAGAAGGTATCGATAAGCAAACAAATAGACCTATAAAACTATACAAAGGTGGTCAGGCTCATATTAGCCATGGGCTCCAGACCGTCATGTACTCATGTTCCTTTCCTAGAGCTGACCAATGTATCTCTTCATTACACTGTAGAACCTCAACCCTTTGTACCCTCTGCTCTTGTCTGTGTCTGTTTCCACAAGTGTGGGGTAAGAGTGCTTGCAGACCCCACTAACATCCATAGCAGTGCCTGTTTGTGCGACTCTTTGAAGGTCCGCAGCCAGCCCAGTAGGGCAAGAGAGGATAAGATATTGTGTGAAGAAGTTAGGATTTCACCTGCCACAACAGGGTGCACCACATTTGAAAGTGGGCTAGCTCCCTCTTGCTTAAGCGAGGGAGCACCTATGTTTTTTAGATAGTGACTACAGCCAGCTAAATAGGTGTGTCGGTTCTACTGGCCGACATGTGAAAAATCGGTGGTACCCTCCCATCTACCAGGATCGAAAAAAAATTTTGATAGTCATTTCCCAGAAACCAAGTCAGTGTGGTGTGGCCCATCAATAATGATAAGGCTGGATTGCCCACAAGGGGGCACAGCAGTAATCTCTCACGCCTCTACAGCTTAAAGGGACACTATAGTCACCAAAACAACTTTAGCTTAATGAAGCAGTTTTGGTGTATAGATCATGCCCCTGCTGTCTCACTGCTCAATTTTGTTCCATTTAGGAGTTATCTCAATAGGTAACTACATACTATAAATTAAAGCTTATAGGGGGGCGGGGCCTGACATCGAACCAAGATTGCCGCTTAATCCTGTTGTCCTCCAACCACCTCTTGTAAATTAACAAAAATCCAGCAACCTGTCCCGATCATGGGGAAGACACACAAAGACTCGGGCTCCCAGAGGGCCACAGATCCCAAAAAGGGGTCTCTTACCCCCTCTCTGCAGCATTACCTCTCCATCCCGCTGGAACTGGCCTCCCAGCCTCGGTCAGAGGAGGCCTCTGATGGCACTGGAGAGAATTCCCCAGCCTTCTCGCTGGAGGAGCGCTCCCCTACTGCACAGAAGATTTAGACAATAGGGGAAGACGGAACAATTTGTGGCTGCGAGGCCTCCCCGAGGTTGAAACTGACCCGGCTCACCTGCAATTAATCCTGCAAGAGATGTTCAACAACGTGCTGCACAGGGACACCACCTCGCCCATAGCAATCATCCAGGCCCACTGGGGGACCGCCTGAAGCACCGCCGCGGGACCTGGTGTGTTGCCTGGAGGCATTCCAGGTAAAGGAATCCATCCTGCGGGCCGCGAGGGAGGCTGATACGATCCGGTACAGGCAAGCTGAAGTTCAACTGTACTCGGATCTGTCCCGGGCCACACTGCGCTATAGAAGGATACTATGGCCTCTAACCGCACCCTGCAGTCCAAAGACATCAGGTACCGATGGCTGTTCCCATGCGGACTACCTACAGTTGGAAACTGTGATCTCGCTGCCTCCATTAAACCTCAGATGGCCAGACCCAGTCAAATTGTATCTACCTGACCTGATGAGGCCAATAGCCTAACCCTAGAGAGACTGGAGGCCATGCATCGGGACTACCCAAGCTGCTAGACCTGCATCTTAACGGGACACGTAAGAACTCTCCGTACAGCGAGTGTGTATTTGTGTGTCAAGGTTTGTGTATGTGTCACTGTGTGTATCTGAGTGTGTGTGTGTGTGTGTGTGTGTCAGTAAGTGTGTATTGGTGTGTGTGTGTGTGCATGTGCCAGTGCATATCAGTATGTTTGTATGTGCCTATGTGTGTATGTGTCAGTGTATGTATATGACACTGTGTGCATGTGTCAATGTGTGTATCAGAGTTTATGTGCCAGTGTGTGTATATGTCACTGTGTGTATCTGAGTGTGTGTATCTGCGTGTCAAGGTGTGTGTCTGTGTGTCAGTGTGTATCTGTGTGCCACTATGTGCCAGTGTGTATCTGTGTGTCAGATACACACTGACACACACAATGGCACATACAAACACAGATACACACACTTTGACACAAACATAAAAACACCTTGACACACAGATACACACACACACTGTGTGTAAAGGTGTGTGTATTTATGTGTCAATGTGTGTATCTGTGTGCCACTATGTGCCAGTGTGTATCAGATTCATACACACTGACACACACTGTGCCACGTGTATCTGTGTGCTTATACCATTAAGTAGTCTCTCCATACTTTGTATATTAGATACATACACAGATACACACACTGGCACATACAAACACAGATACACACACCTTGACACACAGACACATACAAAAAACGGCACAATTTATTTATTTTTTAACGGGGGTGGGTGGGTGGGAAAGGGGTTCCATGATGTTGATACACTATGTCAAAGGGTTTCATGGGACAAATCTATTGGGTACCCCTGCCCTAGAGTAACACCTTTCTGGCAGGTAATAGGTAAAATATTAAACAAATTCTCTGACAGCCCGTTCCCTTTCCGACCGGTCTCATACATCACACCACCACTCCGACAACGACATACAAGAAATCCCTGACGATTAGAAAATTTACCACGGCAGAACAGGTGTTGCCTCTATTCTGGAAAAAAGACATACCCCCTCCTTGCGTGAAGAATGTGTCATCATTTTACAAAAAGTGCAGATTACAAGAGAAATTGGTACTTTTAGAAATTAAGCTTGTTATACCCCCTTAAAAAAAAAATAAACTCCAATTTTAAATCTAGGATTTTTTTTATACTCCATATGGCTTTGTACCTGTCCGTGTGATTCTGTGTATTAGATAGAGTGAATGAAAGATGTTAACATTGCGGTAAAAACAAAACGAGAAAACTGTAGTAGGCAATTCTTTAATACAATAAAAAGAAAATAGACTCATGAATTTCACATGGACTAATTTATCAGATTCAAAGTTTCAGTGTTCTAAAAATGGCTGGATATTACTAGTATTAGGATTATTTAAAATATATACCGTATATTAGATTCATACATGCATCACAATTGCCTTAAATCAAAGGATATGTTTCTTTACTGGGCATTTAAAGGGAGTAAACCCCCCACACATACATTAGACACATAGATAAACTATTAGGAACATGTGCTATAAAATACTTGGATTTTAGATATTTTTTTCATGCAATGAGAGAGAACCACCCAGAGCCATTTGTTTGAATCTGCTTCAGCTGCCATTGATACCGGCGGCTGTGAGTACTGTGAGTGCCAAGACTCCATAGCGCGAGCAGCAGGATGGTAAGAGAGTCACTGTAAAAACATTAGTTTAATCCAGGGTTTACTGATTGTTCCTATTTGGGAGCCAGGAAGGAATTTCTGGCTGTGTACATTGGCTTCTGTGCAGTTTTTTTTCCCCCCTCTAAATTCGCAACGATAATGGCTAAATAATGAAAATTAGAGTTTTTTTCTTAATACCATTAGAGAAAAATTGCTTTTCCCTTGTATTTGAAATAATGTTTTTATTTTTATTTACACTAAAATTAGCGTATTGAGGTAGTGTGGCATTGGTAATGGTGGAATTAACATAGTTCCATAATCTGTATTTGTACAGTAAATCTGAACATTTTTGCCGTTTACAGATTGACATCTAGTTTTTAGTTGTAACTGCTTTTGACTGTTTTGACTGTTAACAGTTACCCATGCCCCTATTTTTCTGCAGAACGGTGCAAGATAAAATGGTGGCAGGATTGTATTGGGTACTGCCCATGCACTTTTTTGGTTGGTACCAGTGATTGGTGAAGTTTTAAGATGATGGGATAATGAACTTAGAATTTGACTCTGTCAATAATTCTGTAAACTCCTCCTTCTGTCGGGCTCTGTCTACCCAAAACAATGCACTCAACCCCTAACCCAATGAGATAAGGTTTGTACAGTGAATAGAGAGCTACAGTCAGCTGATGCTCTTAACCTATCAGTGGCGCCCAGTCCGAGGCTTAATGATTCAAGTCTTGGACTTATGAAATAATTAACTTGGGAGAGCGAACAGGAACTGCCCTCAAAAGTTTTAGGGTTAAACTATTCATTAAAGTAGGGATGCCAAAAAGGTTTAACCCTAGATGTTTTAAAAGCAAAGCTTCCATGATACATTGTCATTCTAAAGGCTTTCAAAGCACCATGGAGGTTGTAGTCCTACAACATCTGGGGATCTACCTATTCGGCACCCATGCATTAAGTTTAACCACATAAGGTAAGATTGGCGCATGGAACCTCCTTGCATCATAAGAACTTTATTGAGATGGAGTTATGATGCCCGGAGTGTCCCTTTAAGTGATTCATAAAATTGGTCACCAGATCACAATAGCCTATATTAACAGCAGAACTCATAGCAAGGAAAACAACCTCCACTACATTGCTGTGATGGAGCTGGCTCGATTCAGAATATGGAACCATCAATAAAATAATAAATGGTCTACTTTACCTGAAACGCCGCAAACCACATAAGCCAGTCAAGGCGGTAGTGGTAGGGGCTTATTACACAGGGTCTCCGTGTTAAATTTCCCGGCTTGCACTTAAACTCATACTCCTCCCACACAGCGCTTGGGTTGTTGGGATCTGAACTTGATGTTCCTTGAATGATCACCTCTGTTCTCTCCTTGGTGATACTGTGAACACACACAACACAAAACTGTAAGGTGAGATGTAATGCTAAGGAAATAAATTATGGCTCCCCAATGGAGTTGGGAAAGGTGTACGCTGTAGAAAATGGAAGAGGTTAATATGTCAAGCTCTCAACATAAATTAGTAGCCATATGGCAAATAGGAAAGTCCAAATAGTTCACATAAAAAAGGCTATATTTTATTTTTCACTTACAGCTATTTTGCTATATACGTTCTCGCTGTGTATAGATGACCGAAAACTGGGAATTGTGCACTTAGATTATTTTAAAAAGCAGTCTATAGGTGACAGCTGCTACACACTCTATTGAGAATGTCTCTTACCCACTAATACAGTATATGCAAAGGAATGATCTATATCCGAGAGGTTGGAAGTAATTCAAACCTGATCGTATATATATGAGTGGAGCGCTATCGGTGGAACAGGGGAAAGGAGAGTAGTATACACTTACTCCAAACGAACGAGATGTTCAAATATTGGTGGAACATAAAACCGGAGAGAGAAGAAAGATAACATAGCATAAATCCGTTATGTAAACAGGAAATAATAAAAAGCCTATGAGGTGTGAACTCACACGGATTAGAGCCTCTAGGTGAACAGGCTCAAATCATATCAGCATCTGTGCCGTCTGGTGGCACTTTACCCTTTCTAGGTCACAGCGTGTATCCTCAGAAGATAAAAAGTGAGATAAAAACCGCTTATGGTGCAGCAGAAGTGCTATAACTTAAAAGTGCAAGTAATTGCTCACCTTTTCCAGAGCCAATGGGACCTGGCTCTGGGTAATATCGCTTGGGTTCCTATAAGAGGGCACCAGCCCTTCTTTGGAAGCAGAAGTGGAGGGAGCCGAAGTAGAACTAAATTATTTATTTAAACACACAAAAATCAAATAAAACAAAGATAAGTAGTAATAACATTAAAAAATGTCCAGTGATGGGCTCCTCTTGCTGAGACGCGTTTCTCCCAGATCACTGGGCTTTCTCAATCGGTGTATCATCACAGCGGCTTCCTCTTGCTATTAAATATCCCAGGTGACTTTGTCCAATCTGGTTCCAGTATCTTCAAATGAGTTAAGTATGTCAGTCTTTTTCAATTAATCTAGCTGTGCCAAGACATCCTGGAATAGGATGTAAATATTGAAAACTAAATGAAAAATATTTGGATTTAAAAAGAAAAAGTGACATTTTAATTTTTTTTTTTTTATAGCAGGGCTAATATTTGCAGTAAATGTTTTCGATATCCAGAGGAGAGAATCTCAGTCGGAAACCCCTTCCTATCTCCTCCCCTGTACGAGCGTGAGCAGGGTGTACCAAAATCCCAAGAAACACTGCACTTCTATGGGACTTTTTATTGTAACCCTTTGAGAGCAAGAGAGATGAGACATGTATTAGCCATTTTAATAAATAAAGTCTCAAAAGTACAGTCTAAAGATGCTATGATTGTTATTATTATTATTTATATAGCGCCAGCAAATTCCGCAGCGCTGTACAATGGGTGGACTAACAGACACGTAATTGTAACCAGACAAATGGACGCACAGGAACAGAGGAGGTTGAGGGCCCTGCTCAATGAGCTTACATGCTAGAGGTAGTGGGGTAAAGTGACTCAAAGGGTATAAGTGGGGGTAATGAAATGGGTTGCTAGAAAAGTATTTACTGAGAACGTAGGTTATTTTTTGACAGTTGCAGGAGAGTAGTCATGGGGGGGGGGAGGAATGAAAACCCGCTAACAGTTTAATTGATATGCTTTCCTGAAGAAGTGAGTTTTCAAAGATTTTTTGAAGGAGTGGAGACTGGGTGAAAGTCTAACGGAGAAGGGAAGGGAGATCCACAGAAGAGGTGCAGCCCTGGAGAAGTCTTGATGGCAAGCATCAGATGTGGGAGTACGGACAGAAGATAGACATAGGTCTTCGGCAGAGCGCAGGGGCCTCAACATGACATATTTGTGTATTAGGGAGGATGGGTAGGTTGTAGGGACTTGTAAGCAAGCACCAGCATCTTAAATTGAGCCTTATATCTAACTGGATGTAGGGACTGACAGAGGGGGGAGGCATGGGAGGTGCGAGCGGACAGGAAAATGAGCCTCGCTGCCGCTTTCATTATAGACTGCAGCGGTGCAATCTGGGAACACACAAGACCACTGAGAAGGGGATTGCAGGTTCAAAGTTGGGCCTTTTCAGAATTGGCGTTATGGTTGCATGCTTGAAGGGTGAAGAAAATGTTCCGGAGGAAAGGGAGAGATTGAAGATTTTAGTGAGGAAGAGCAAGAGAGGGAGAAAGGGTGCAGATGAGATATGAGGGAATAGGATCGAAGGAACTCTTCCGTTGTAGTAGGTGCGAATGGGCATAGAACAGTGGAGTGAGTGGGGTTAGGTGATGTATTGGAAGATGTATTGGAAGTAGAGGGAGAGAGGTTAGAGATCTATTCCCTGATTGTAGAAATCTTCTCAGTGATGTGAGTTTCAAAGTTTGAGGCGGACAAGGTGGGAAGGGAAGCAACAGGACAAAGGAGAGCATTAAAAGCGTGAAATAGGCATTTCGGTTGGCGGGACAGTGTGCTTATGAGGGTGTTCAAGTCATTTACTTTTGCAGAGAAAAGAGCCAGAGTGTAGGAGTGCAGCATAAATTTATAGTGGAGGAAGTCAGGTGCAGAGTGAGATTTTCTCCAACAGCGTTCAGCAGTTCTGGAACATTTTTTGAGATATTAGGTCAGCTTTGTGTGCCAGGGTTGTGATTGGGAGCGCTTGCTGCGTTTAAATGTAGGAGGTGCCATGATGTTTAGTTGAGAGGAGAGAGTGGAGTTGTAGAGTGAGGTTACAGAGTTAGGGCAGGTGAGATTTGAGATGGGTAAAAGGAGAGTTTGGTGTTTGGTGGAGAAATGCTGGAGATCAAGGCAGTGGAGGTTTCTGGAAGATTGGAGAGTTGAGGGTGGTGAAATTTGGGTACGGTGTATGCCGATGTCAAAGGTCAGCAGATGGTGGTCAGATAGAGGAAATGGAACATTGGAGAGATTAGAGGTGGTACAGAGATTGGTGAAGATGAGGTCAAGAGTGTTTCCTGCTGTATGAGTTGCTGAAGTAAACACTGTGTGAGGCCGAAGGAGGAGGTTACAGAGAGCAGACGGGAGGCATCAGGGCAGTTCAGGTTGTTGATTGGGATGTTAAATTCCCCAAGTATGAGGGAAGGAGTGCTAGAGGAGAGAAAGTGGGGTAGCCAGGAAGAAAAGTGTTCAATGAATAGCCTCGGATGACCAGGTAGGCGATAGATGATAGATCGCATAGCGGACTGTTTGGTAATCATTAAGAAAGTGGAGAGACTTAGAAGCAGATATTTTTATCCATTAAAGCACACAAGAGGCTTATTCCCTAAACTTTGAATTGTTTGTTGTTCTTTTTGGTGTTTTTTTTAAGCATTAATCTACTCCCAGCAATCACAGACTGCTTAGGAAGGAAAAAATAATTGGATTATCTGTACATGAAAAAAAACAAAACAAAAACAAAACAGACTTTATTTTAGGTGATATTAGCTCATCTGGACATCTTTGGTGCACATTAAAAAAATATATTGAACTGGCTTAAAATGTATGCTGTCCAGTTTTTGCACATAAAACACAAAAAACAAAACATACAGCCCTCTGCCAAAGCCCCCACATGGTCTCTCGTTTCCACATGTGGTCAGCTCTTGTATGAGAGACCCCAGCTCTTTAAATGCTTATAGGGTTCAATGAAATAGTGTTCGTACATGCGCATATCATAGCACATCATTTCATGCATTAAGGGTAAAAAAAATAAATAAAGTGAAAAAATAATGGGAAATGCTCAAACAAGTTAATGGAAACCACCCACGTTTCATGAAGAGGCCACGGAAGATCAAAATACTTAAATAAAATGATTTTTTTTTAATAAATAAAGGTTAATGGTTTGGTACATTTCTGTTGCATGTCTTCACGTCTTCCTATGGGTCAGATGGGTGGGTAAGAGAACGCAGGCGTACAATGCTATTTTAACCCTTCAGTGTCAGAGAGAGCAGCTGACGCGCAGCCACAAATCACCTGGTGGTCTTGTCTGGCAGAGAGAGAGATAGAGGGTTAAGGCGTATGACACACAAACACTGCAAGATGCCAAAACAATCACAGAAGTATCCCAAGGGTTACTAAACAGATTGATTCAGCAATTACATAATTATCCACCCATGCTCGTTGCTCGGAATAAACTTATTTTTCTGCCTGTTACTTACAAAAAAAATCTTTAGCAGCCTCTGCAGTTTAGGGGTTAACTGTAAAAGCCAAAAAACACGCCCTCTGGGGCCCGTCTACTACTAACTAATGGAACCCCAGATTTTATAATTGTTACCTACGTTTAATAGATTTTTTTTTTTTGGTGAAGCCAAGCTGCAATGCTTCATATAAATACTCAGAGTGAGTTATGGCTGTGGCTGGGAGCCCAGCGGTAAGAAACACTTTGTAAATCAGACAGACTAAATTAGTAATAAAAGTTTGTTCCTACTGTGCGATTTCAGATATGTCAGCTTTCACATACTCACATATTCATTATGAGATGAATGCATTTTTTAATATATAAATATTTATCTAGAATATTTTTTAAATTGTTTTTTACGCAGGCTGGATTTACCAGGCCTTGCAGCGCCGGCCTCTCATTGGTTCTGTACATGACAGAAATTGGAACCGTGTTCTATGGAGGAAATGATATGCTGGGTCAGTCTTAAAAGCAACAGGGAACCTATGATTGACAGCCCAGCAGAACTTAACCTTTCTTGGCGATCCCTGACGTATAGTCACCAATAACCGTCTCAGCCACCTAAGTATGCAGGGTCGGCGCTATAGACATTTATAGGGACATCATAATTTATTATATTAAATATTTTTTTAAGCTAGCAGAGAACTAAAGGGAATATAAGCCTACTGCAACTAGAGGGTCAAAGGTGGAGACTCTTGGACTATAGGAAAAAAGAATGTTCGGAAAACTGTATCTCAGGGGCAAACCTTTTCTTGTACGAGGTGGGAATTCCCGTAAAATATTATTATTATCATTATAAGCCTGACATTTTATTGTAGGGACAGTATTTCATGAACATCTATTAGGGCACACGGTTTATTGTTTATACTGAACAAGAATTTGGAGCTTACTAAGGGTAGACAGAAAATTGTGGGAGTTGTAGTTAACGAACCCCTTGGGAGCTGCTGATTGCTTTGTCTGCTGTAATGTACTGGTGATATGAAATACAATTTCTGCAGGTGTTTGTGGTTTACAATGTAATGTCTAGTCTTGGTCATCAGTGCTCTGTATAAAGTACAGATAACGTTTCCAATGCATTGTTAATAATTGGGTCAATGGGATCAACTGGTTATCGATCTGGCCAATATTATTGGCCGATATTTCCCATTTTCAGCAATATCGGTATTGGCCTATAATGACACTGATATTGCAGATAACGTGGGCGGTGGTGGAGACCCAGCTCACGTGATTCTCAGCTCCTCTATTAAACTCTCGCAAGCACTGGGCTGCCAAAGCATTGTCGTGGTACCTCCATGCGGCATACCAATCTCACAAGAGTTTCAGAGAGGACCTGCCGGAAACAGAAGATAGTGTGTGCGAGGTCCCGGCCGTCCCTTCTACTATGTGAAACCCTCAAAGCCACTGGACCACCAGAGAGTGTAATGTTCCTCCACCCCCCCCCCCCCCCCCCTCCCTAGCCAGGCAGAGAAGGAGGATTAAATACATTTTTAAAATAATAAAATAATGATATATATTAATGTATTTCTATTTATTGCTTTTAGCCCAGCCACCCCCTCTTCAATGTCTAAGTCTGCACAAAGCCACAGAACCACCAGGGAGTGTAATGTTCCCCGTCCTGGCCAAAGGCAGGTAGGGGGGAGGGGAATATTGGTACCAGTTATTGACTTGAAAGGTCACAGATGATCGGCCCTAAAAAAAATCTATTCCGGTCGATCCCTAATAAAGACTGTCAATTTTCAGTGTTTTTTTTATCGCCTGGGTAAAGACTTATGTCTGGCTCCCCATTGGTTGAAACAGACACATTTTATTTATCATACTCCAGGCAAACAGCCAGCACACTTTGTTTACTGCAGTAGTTCTTGGCCCCCGGTCAGGACATAAGAAATTGCATCCCCATGTTGTTTAGGTGGCACCCATTTGGTAGGAACTTCACATGCATCAGGTCTCAGACACCTAGCAAACATTGTCTTCCTAAATGCAATAAAGACCCCTTTTATACTGGAAAAGACTAAAGTGTTTTTTTTTTTTTCTCTCACTGCAAAATTAATTCTATTATAAATATAATAAAATTGAAGACTGGTTCACCAAGCTAACATCATGATATTGTAAAGCGTTACGGAATATGCTGGCGCTATATAAATACCAGTAATACTAAATGCCAGTAATAATAATAACAAAGTTCGGGTCAATGCCAAAAACCCTATCACAAAACAAATTTATAATCGCTGGTATTTGCAGCGCATTGTAATGCCCAAGAAATTAATTTGCGGGGTTTAAATGCCTTGTAGTACCTTTAGGGGGTACACAAGCCCTATACACTGACTTTCCCAGTTGACATCAGTGAAATTTGTAAGGTTTACCAGAAGCCTGTGCAATGATAAGAAATATCTCCCAAGTCTCTGCTATCTAACCCAGATTGCAATGCTAGTTGCCAAGCTCTGAATGAGCTCATTAAAATAAAATATATGATAAAATTACAGCTACGTCACTCTTTCTCAACAGTGCGGCTTCGATGTACATCAATAAAATGTTTTCTTAACAAAGAAATGCCACGGAGTATATATTTGGAACGAGAAAAAAAATTGTGTTTAATAATATAAAAACAAACAAAACAAAGGCATTAAAGTGCTTGTCATCAAAAATACACTTTACCTAATCTGTTCCTATATAGCTCCTTGTGTCTGAATCTCTATTTTTTTCCCTTAGCCTTCATAAAATATACAAAGAAAAATACTTTTCCTTATGTATAGCGGTCAAGCTGACAAAACGTGCGAATGGGTGGAGCTAAAAGCAAGATACCGTTTTAGTTACCAATCAAATTTACCCACAATCCTCAGTAAAATGGATTCCATAGATGGGCAAGCAGAAGACATCATGGACAGAGGAGAGCAAAATGGCAGCATGCAAATATCGAGATATGGCACATGGCAGAAATCATAATAAATATAAATAAAAACAAGTGGCAAAATGGGAGTATAATCATTATGATACAGGATGCATACAGAAAGGAAAAGCAAAAAAAACTTATAACACGACTGCTTTACAATTAGATTATTTCCATTTCCTGTACTAGGAGGGTATCAAATGGAAACCCACCACAGGTAGAGAAATTGTAGGTCTAATGATGATGGCAAAGTTGGAGCTCAAAACGGAGTGTTACTATGCATACACAGAAGGGGCAACCAGAGACAGCGGGATTCAGTTCCAAAAAATCCCAATAATCCAGACGATGTAGGTATAAATTAACGGGAGTTCCTATCGGTTCAGTTTCATTCGTTAAAATGGCATACCTAGGAACTATCTGGGTTTGATCTACAAGGGCCAGGTTGGACTATTATATGGACTACTACAGCAACCTAGGCTCTGTGTGGGTGGAACACTAGTTAAACCCACCCACTACTCAATTTGAATTTGAAATCCCACCCATCAAACCCCAACTCTGCCCTATTCAATGAAAAAGTAAAAAAATAATTAATCTCAGCTCATCTACTTACTTCCAACATCGATCTTGATTTAATAAACATTCTAAATGATTCAGTTCTGTTAGAAAAACTTTCTAAACGATTTAACTGAAAAAATTCCCATAGACGCTAATAGTGATTTTTGTAGATAAATCATTTGGAAAGTTTATTTTTATTTTTTGATAAAACAGTATTGGATCATTGGAAAACCTTGTACATCGAGGCCATAATTAGGGTGCAGATTGTAAAGGACACTATAAATAAGCCCATGCAAATAACATTGTACTATGTTTCCCATGCCTACTTTTTCTTGGCAGAGAGGGGTTTAGAAAGCAGCAGTGTTGCTCGATAAAGGCTGGAGATTCTGAGCTGTTTACTTGTTTTTTTGGTCTAGTTTAAGATAGAGATGATTTTATGGTGATGGATTTTGCCAAAAGCTGTTTGTGTTGGCTTTAGGTTCCATTTGGAAGAAAACGTTCTTTTGGGTCTCGTACAAAATCTGCGTCGACAATCCAAAAAAAATTCCTCAACATGTGTTTACCTTTCACTGTGGCCAGGCATAGGGAATCCAAAATACGTTTAAAGTAAAAGTGGAAAAAATAAAACATAGGAGAACGCCTGTATTTTACATTACTCCCCAGAAAAAAAAAAGCGCCAAATGTCCCTCTGGAAATTAACCTTTATATATTTTGAGGAATATCTACTTAAAAAAAGAAAAAAAGAAAAATAGCTCTCGCTTGCTTCTAGGTAACATGCTTAGGCTAATGTTTTTGTTTTTCTTCTAAAAAGAAAATGGGGAGCATCTTCAACTCACTCCTAAAAGCTTTCTATAGGAAACGGTCTGGTAGCAAAACAGATAATTTATAGCAGCTGGAACCCCATTTTCATGTTGAAACATTTGGATTTTCAAGAGAAAAAGGTTATACCTAGATAGCTCGGCAGGTCAATATACCCGTTTGTCTGAAGTAAAAGATGAGACAGCATGCTGTTTTTGCCTTTACTCTCCAATTTATCGTACCTGGTTTGGCGTCTGTCCACTGTCACCTTCTCAAGTCTTACATTTTGCCATTATTTATGTTTTTAAAAATGTTACGTGTATTTTTAATAAACGTGAACTGATGCCCTTTCTCATCCACGTGTGTCCTGTCTACATATTTGCTTGAAAAATGCACTTTCACCAGACAGCGAAAATACACTGTACGACGTCAAATTTCTTTAATTATATGAAAGCAAAAAAATATTGACTTGCATTTTTGGAAAATTAAAAATAAATGTTCTTTGCGATAGGGCATTGTTTTTGTTTTTAGCTCTTTCTGAAGTTAGATTTGAAGCTCATGTGAGAGGATAAATATGAAATAATTGAGTTAGGATGTTAATTTCGTGTAGGGGAAATTGAAACATGCAGTATATTTTTGCTTGGAGACCTTATATTTGCATGCAGAGGATTACAATCTGTACCTGCCAAAGGCTCCGTATGTGTTCACAATTCGCAGAGGGTTGAAGGACGTGTTCATAACTTGCCTAGAGTTCAGCAAGTTCAGGATCACAGGAATGCTAAGGTAGATGAGCAGGACACCCAGGGTGACATTAACAAGTTGTCGGACATAGGAACCTGGAATTGACCAACATGTTGCACTTATTATTATTAACATTTATATAGCGCCAACAGATTCCGTAGCGCTTTACAATATAATGAGAGGTGGGATGTAACCATAATTAGGACAATTACAAGAAAACTTACAGGAACGATAGGTTGAAGAGGACCCTGCTCAAACGAGCTTACAGACTATAGGAGGTGGGGTATTAGAAACGTCAGGACAAAATAAAAATCTGGAAAATTAGATGGCTTTAAGGGAAAACTGGTTTATACAGCTATGCACACTCCACTACAGTAAAGTGTAGAATATTTTATTTTAGCTATTACACAAACTGGAGCCCTACTATTTCACTGTTCTTAATTGCACACTGCTACTATGATCAGGAAGAAATACTCATTAGGTCTAACAGGAAGAGGCGCATGAATCCAATAAGCCAAGTAAAGATGCATCTAAAATTTTACTGATTTTATCTAACTTTTAGTTACTGCTGAGGATATATTCCTTTCTGGCCTATACGCATTGAGCTCCATCTGTGTCATTTAAAATATACAATTATGACATACCGTAAGGTTTTGGTGGCCCATCACCAGCTGATTCCTGGGCTTGCAGCTTGGACACCTGATGCTTCACTGACCCTTCTTTGGAGCTGAACAGGAAGCTCAGGCTGGCATCATCAAAGCAGGCAAGGCTTGGAACGATGGTAAGCCAGTTCAAGAAGCTTAAGTTTCCACTGAGAATTAGCAGCACCTATTGCACACAGAGAGTCAGGACTTGTGAGGTCAACGCTCCCAGACAGTGAGGGATCATCATTGGTAAGATTGCAGATTTTTAATCATAAACTAAAAAAAAGTTCAACTGTGAACGTTGATCTTAGAACAAGTGAAACACTGTAATCCTAAACATTTGCAGCAGTTCACGGACAGAGGGAACAAAAGACGACAAAAATGTGTTTTGTAAATTATGGATAAAAAAAAAAAAATAATCAACACCACTTCACGAACGCTTTAAAATGTCTACGATTTGCTAAATACACAAGGAAAGTTAGGTAAAAACCTAAAAATATATCTGCTACAGTTCAGAGAGTGAATGACACACCAACATATCTTAACAACAACAAAAACTCTAATTTGATTTTATAGCTACAAAAATCTTTTTTTTTTTTTTTAAATATCACAATAGGGAATAGTTTTCACTAACATTTTATATTTTCAAACTAGTTTCATTACACCTCATTGTTACATCAAGTCATTGGTAATAAAGGGACATAACCGCCATACTTTGCACATATTACGTCAGTCTATATTACAATTTTGTAAACGACTAATGATATTATCTGACTTTCACTTGGTATAGTGCGGCTATTATTGAAGACATCACAATCCAAAATTTCATAGATCATGTTTTCTGTTAGTAACACCGCCAAGTTCAGAAAAAAGATGTATTTAAAACTGAAAAGCGTAAAGCTGGGCCTAAACTGAGATTTTGATCATTAATTTGGCAACATCAAACACCAACCAGTTAATAAATAAATTGGTACATTTGAGGGGTTTTCGATTACATTGAAGTTTGTAGGTTATGGACAGAGAAGAGCCTTGACGATTCTAATATGTAACAAGTGTCTCATCAACCCAGTATGTTCCATAGGGACTGTGCAGTTGATTAGCAAGAAATTCGAAAGTTAAAATTGCATGTACGGATCATCAAGTTATGGGAAGTGTTTGTGGTGTTCGATCTTCTCAAGCACAAGCATACATACACATACAGTGAGGAAAAAAAGTATTTGGTCTCCTGCTGATTTTGAACGTTTGCCCCATGACCAGAAATTATCAATCTATAATTTTTTTTTTTGGAATTCTTTTTTTTTGTTGTGCAGGAGAGTACAAAGCGCATTTATACGCCACAACAGCGTGCATACATATTTAAACATAGATTAAACAGTGGCTTGGAAGATTTTGCACAATTTTTGTTTTTTAAACGTAATATGCTATGCTGACATGTCTAAACGATATCTATTTGTTTGTGATCGAGCTTGCTTGCGGCATCCTGATATCGCTGACATGCAGAGTTTGAACATAAGAATAAAAATCTAAAATAAAACAAAATTAGTATAACTAGCTTGAGGCGTCACGTGATATCAACAGGCTTTTAACTTATAATAAAAAACTGTGAAATAGGATTCGCTTGCCGTGTTTTTACACCATGGTATAACATAGTAAAGTAAACAAGCTATTTGCGACACTTCGCAAGTTGGATTGGTATAACCAATGTGTATAGTCGTGATGATGTATCCCCCTGCATGTGTCTTTAAACAGCTAAGTGCTTGTTCTAAGTGGTGTGCGTTTAATTGTAAGTAGATTTAACAGATTTAACAGAGACCCACAGACCAATGCACAAGTGTGAATATTCTTAATTTGCTGTGGAATGAATCAGAAAAGCTAGTGGCTGTAGTTATAGGGGCCTAGCGTGTTTCAGCCGGTGCCCAGCATGTTTTGTACATTATCCCAATCCTGGGGGACCGCTTATAGAGAGAATAATAGAGGGTATCGGGTAAGCAATCAACAATCCTAGCAGGGCTCAGAGAGCAGGTAGGGCAGGAGGTAAAGGGAGACAATAAAACATTATTTCCACGTCTAGCTAATTAAGGCTGATGAAACCTCCCGCAGTCCCCGTACCTCAGTCCCCAGTCACCCTATGCCTTGTATCGGCAGAGCATAGTCCCTGGGGCATGCCAAGCTTTGAGGTTCAGAAGAGAGGCAGTATGTTTCGGCAATCAGGGCTGAATCCCTTCCTGGCTTGTCAGGCTTGAGCTTGCACCGTGCCGCTGTTAATGTCGTTGATTGCTTCTGCGGCTTCTCTGTTGAGGTCTTCACCGTGAGTGTGTGTTTTCTTGAGCTTGTGGGGTGTGCGGTGTATGGTTCGCCGCATGAATGGAGTTTCTGCGGCTGGTGCCTTTGAGGACTTTGTCTGGTGATCTCGGGGTAAGCGTTTACCCGATCGTGGGAGGGTTATTGTGCATCGTGGGTCGGTTTGGGTTGGCATACCATGCATTGGACAGATGAGGCTGTCTGGGGCTTTAAGGCTTCCCCTTGCTCCCCTTCTCCGCGGGGTCCGACAGGGCCGAGTCTGGCCTGGTCTCGGCGCCGTGGAGGCGTTGCTTTCATGGGGGGAGGCAGATCGTTGTGGTGCCTTTATTGTCCAGCTCCGAGTACCAGCTTCTCCTGCAGCCTCTTCCAAAAGTCTGCAAACAGTTGGTCGATGCGGGCTGGCAGGTCATCGCTTAGCAGCTGTGGGTCAGCGTGGCGCCCTTGTTTCTTTTCCCCTGTGCTTTCGGCTTGTGCTCCTGTGGGTCTGGAGCTGGAACGGGATAACCCCCTCTGGTCTGGGGGGGGGGGGAGGGCAGCTGTGTTGCAGCAGTTGCTCAGCGGCTCCGAGAGCTGAGAGAGCGGCCGTCTCTCTTCAGCTCCACGTGGTGTAGGCCGCAAGCCTCGGTCCGGGGAGTCCAGTGTCTTAAGCGCTCATGTGGGGTATCCCCCGGTGCACAGACGCTTACTGAGCCGGGTCCTGCCGGTTTGGGTCCAAATCGCCAGGTTGGCCCGTGTTTATATCCCAATCAGCTTGTTTAGGCCCAGGAGCTCTTACAGAGTACGTACGTTTAGCTCAACAGCCAGGCTCCGCCCCCCCATCAATCTATATTTTTAATGATAGTGAAACAGTGAAAGACAGAATAAAAAAAAAATCCAGAAAAAAGTACGTCAAAAAGTTATAAATTGATTTGCATGTCAATGAGTGATATAAAGTATTTGACCCCTTCGACTTAGTAGTTGGTGGCAAAACCCTTGTTGGCAATCACAGAGGTCAGACGTTTTTATTGTAGTTGGCCACCAGGTTTGCACACATCTCAGGAGGGATTTTCTATGGGATTAAGTTCTGGAGACTGGTTAGGCTTCTTCTTGTGCTCCTCTTTTGTTGCATTGGCTGTGTGTTTTGGGTCATTGTCATGCTGGTATACCCATCCACAACCTCTTTTCAATACCCTGGCTGAGGGAAGGAGGTTCTCACCCAAGATTCAACGGTAATTGTCCCCATCCATCGTCCCTTTGATGTGGTGCAGTTGTCCTGTCCCCTTAGCAGAAAAACACCCCCAAAGCATAATGTTTCCACCTCCATGTTTCACGGTGGGGATGGTGTTCTTGGGGTCATAGGCAGCATTCCTCGTCCTCCAAACACGGCGAGTTGAGTTGATGCCAAAGACCTTGATTTTGGTCTCATCTGACCACAACACTTTCACCCAGTTCTCCACTGAATCATTCAGATGTTCATTGGCAAACTTCAGACGGGCCTGTACATGTGCTTTTTTTAGCATGGGGACCTTGCGGGCGCTCCAGGATTTCAATCCTTCACGGTATAGTGTGTTACCAATTGTTTTCTTGGTGACTATGGTCCCAGCTGCCTTGAGATCATTAACAAGATCCTCCCGTGTAGTTTTGGGCAAACTCCTCACCATTCTCATGATCATTGAAACTCCACGAGGTGAGATCTTGCATGGAACACCAGACCGACAGTTATTTTGTGTTTCTTCCACTTGCGAATAATCGCACCAACTGTTGTCACCTTCTCATGAAGCTGCTTGGCGAAGGTCTTGTAGTCCCTTCCAGCCTTGTGTAGGTCTACAATCTTTTCCCTGACATCCTTGGACAGCTCTTTGGACTTTGCCATGTTGGAGAGTTTGGAATCTGATTGATTGCTTCTGTGGACAGGTGTTTTTATACAGGTAACAAGCGGAGAGTGCTCCTAATCTCAGCTTGTTACTTGTATAAAAGGCACATGGGAGCCAGAAATTGTGATGATTGATAGGGGATCAAAAACCTATTTCACTAATTGACATGCAAATCAATGTATAACTTTTTTGACATGCGTTTTTCTGGATTTTTATTTTTTTATTCTGTCGCTCGCTTTTAAAATACACCTACCAATAAAATTATACTTGCCAATGGCTAGCAGCGAATACAAATTTTGAGCTCTCTGCGTATTACAGATTTTTTTTTTTTGAAGGGATTTATTTTTTTTAGAAAAGCTTTCTCAAGTCCTTGGAAGGGTAGAATTTGCAAAAAAAAATTTTGACTGTGACTCTCCCATTAAACTATTGCTAGCTCCTCTAAATGACCGTGATCGCCAAGTAGGGTATCAGAACTGTGCATATCATAGCATAATTTAGTAAAATATATAATAAACAGAAATGAATAAAAGGAAAACAAGAACCTAATTTGCTGGTTTAAAAACACTTTTCATATACGTGTTAGGTTGGCTAATCAATATCCTATTTATATTTATAAAAATGTAATTGTGTTTTTATTTTTAAGCTTAGCAATTCCAACATCAGATTTTTAACATTGAAATTCCAAGTACCTGCTAAAAGTAACCCTTTACAGGTAACGCCATAATACAACGCAGTGCGGTATAGAACTGCGTTGTGGAAAATAAAGCAAGTACTGTTTAGGAACGTGTTGAATCATTAAAACATGTCATAAAAAAAAAAAAAGTTATTTCTTGCTCACGTCAAATTTCTTGAGATTAATCTTATTCCATTATTTTGGGCCAAAACAGACATATTCAACAGAAAATGCCAGGGGCACTTGTGAGGCTTTGTATTTATGGAGGTGTTTTCCTGGCTGGGATATGTCAAAGTCACAGCCATTAATTTGACACGATGGTTGTGTAGGGCTGGGTCGGGCAGTTTGGAATGCCAGCCATCGAGGCCAGATACAGCCCTCACATCGGCCAGCAGACTGGGGCTCCAAGCGAGAGAAGATTACACTCCTACACAGGCTCCAACCCCATAAAGGGGTGGTGATCTCCCTCGGTGGTTAAAGACGCAAATCCTTCACATTAACCCTTCAACCGCTCCATGTTCTACTGAGAGAAAGGTCTTCCGTTGCCAAATGCCAACATCGTGGTGACGTTTAAACAAAACCAAGGAAGGGGAAATTCATTAAATATGCTTCATATAACCTGTCTGCAAAACAAACAACACACACAAAGGAGAAACTAATTTTATTTAAATAGTAAAAGTGACATTAAAAAGGGAGTTGGTTTTTTTCCTTTTCTATTTTTTCCCCAGTGGTTAATGAGTATACGGTGAGCTCCCCTGTCATAACAGGTTTTTGTCATCCAATAAGTACAGCTAAAACCCCAATATATATATATATATATATATATATATATAAATGCATAGCAAAGGAAAACCAAAAACAACAGAAAACGATCAGTCAATTGTTAATATTAAGAAAGATGCATGCTGGGATACACGTTATAAGGACATGAGACACCTACACTGAACGCATTCAACAGAAAGCAAGTTTTTTCTCTAATCTCTGTTTATTAATGTGATATTTGAGATGACAGATACACTTTAAGAGGTGTCATTCCACAGGTCATAATATGTCAATGTGCTGCGTTATATCCCAGTATTCATAAAATGTCAGTACACAATTTTTTGTGCCAGTATGCAATCTGTTATGTTCTGATAATTATAACAGCCCAATATCCTATCCCATCTGCTGTGTGACATGGGATCAGATCAGGAGCTCAACTAAGAACCACATTGATCCGCTTTGTTGTCACAGCAACACCCAAATGATGAACCATATACACCAACCATCCCAGATGTGTGCCTCCACCAACCAGATTATTGTACAGAGTTTTAAGTTGGAGATATGTTGGAAGTAGAACATATGCTATTCCACCGTATGGAGCCATACGGATTTTTTGTTATTTTTCCGAGGTACTGATTGAGATTCCGAAAACTGAAAAAACATTTCTTTGACACATCACAAACCGGGGTTGCCCAAAAAAAGGTAGATCTCCAAATTGTTTTAAAACTACAGCTTCCATGAAGCTTTGTCATTGTAAAGGCATGCATAGCATCAAGGAAGTTGTCATTCTTCAACATCTGGGGATCTACTTTTTGGGCGGACCTGCCATAGACTATAGTCAATATCTTCCGGCTTATGTACACCAAAAGAGGCTTCATCATAAGACTATTTCTAATTATGGCTTTCTCCTCCATGTACAGGAAAATGGCAGCCTGCATACACCCCAAGATGAATCAATTTCTGAAATTAAAACGAGTTTTCAAAATGTAGCCCAGTGGAAGGAGTACAGAAAGGAACACGTCAGGGGAGTACAATTTGGCGATGCATTAATAGAATTACTATCTGCAGCAACATCCAAAAAGGCTTTGTCTACAGAAAGTCCGAATGTTACATATGCTCTAAAGATAATTCTCTTACAATGGTTTCTCAGTAGGGTTCTCTAGATTTACATGCACCTTAGGGTCTTGGGGTACAAAAACAGAGTCTCCACAGAACCCTCGGCATCTTGCATCTATCTCCAATTGATGGTAATTCCTTTATTGTCAAAGCATGTTCTATTTCTGTTTTTAGTATGCAGATGGAAACAAGATTACAATGTTCCATGGATAAATATTAAGTGCATCTTGTGACGCTCTTTCATAATGGCATGTGAGATCAATGTTCATTACTTAAACAAATACACACATTAGCGGGCACAGAACTTTGAGTTCACAAGCAATCTAAGTGAAAGAAGACTTTCAGAACAGGACGAGCCCACAATTTAGTTTAATAGCAATTCAATGGGGTGTCCAATCAATTTGTGGATGATTTTGTACTCTGGAATTTGGAGCTTTGTTTCTCTAGAAATTGTAAATAGGGGGCAAGAAGCTGACCTTGAAGAATGAGATGAACATTCCAAACCCATCCCATTAATACTCTGATCGGTGCCATATTCTTCAGCCATCTGCAGAGAGAGACCCCTGCTTTGGTAAAGGTTCCAACATAAATCCTGAAGTTTGCAAGAGTGGAAAATAAAGTATGGGGTTTTGCATTTCTGATCAGCTGAATCATAATTTAGACATAAACTAAAATATTAACTGTGCGTGTTTTGGAAAATAAAATGTTTCCCCCCCCCAAACTAAACGATTTTTAACGAGGTGAAACGTGACATATGTTTAAAGAGATGTTCACGAGCTGTACTCATTAAATAAATATGGCTTGATAACTAATACTAAATGTAAAACAAACAGTATATACAGTTAGTTGTCAGTGACAGCTTCAGCACCATAATCACTACAGTACTCTTTAGTAATTATGGTGCTGGGTCCTGCTGCTGTCACACAGTATTTAAAAAAAAAAAAGTAACTTACCTTGGACCTCCGGGTGAGCGCGATACCGCCCATATTTATTGATATCGCTAAAGGGGAAGTTTCCTTCCAAGTTGAACATATCAAGCTTGTCCCTATTTGTATGGGATCCAAACTTGCGAGGAAGGAAAGCTATTGCGAGTTTAATTGATAAGATATCGTAAAGAAGTACGTTTTTGATTATCTGTGCAAGGTATTGAGGCAACGTGGAGAGTTAAAGGTGTAAAAGAGGCATTTGGTTTATCGGGAGAGATGGGTTATGAGATTATTGAAGTCGTTTTCTTTAGCGTATATCATGTTTAGAGCAATTTTAAATGTAAAGTTACAGGTGGAGTCTGTAGGGTTTCTCTGCGACTTCTCGCCTTCTGAGCTCACGAAGAAGAGTGGTCCGGTTCAGCAAAAAGAACAAGTCAAGTTTAGCTGATATTTGTTTGTTTTTGGAGACTCAATTTAAACTCAAGAAAGTTCTAAACCACTTAAAGAAAAGTATGCAATCTGTGTTGGATTAGGGAACCAAACAATGTCAAAAACACAAGCTGGAGTTATTAGAGCTGATATAACTGGTGCAAGACTCCGCGGAGTGGATTTATTCAAACATAATGCAGATGAGGAGAGAAGGAACCAGGTAGAAATGTGATTCCAGGTGCTGAAACATCTGCTCTTTTTTTGGCTCCAGATGACAGTGTACAAGTCTCTGCACATTCAAATGATATGGTGCCTGTCGTGCAAAGCATGCACCACTTTCCCAGGTATTTTACAGGAGATTATTGAGTTACCTACGGAAGGCCTGCAAGAGTCCAGTAGTCCCATGCTTTATGCTAGCTGGCTGTACAGACCCTTAGCGTGTTTACGGACTATTTTAACATCCTGATCTAAGCTTGTCTAAGTTTAAGTTTGCTATCGGCTTTTAGGCGGTGCCTGAGATTCATTAAGCCCAGCCACTCTAAAGTCTAGTAATATAAATTGCAATCTCTTTCCTATACTCTAAGTACCCTAGGTACGTATTTAGAAAAAAAAAAAAGAGAAAATCCCCAAATTATTCTTTTTATTTTTTTAAGTGTTAAATTATACAGAGATACAGATTACATTATAGGCTTTGTTGGTAAATACAATTTTTTTTTGTTTTTACTGAATGACATATACTTTACCCAGACAACAGTGTTCACCCCACCAAGATTAAAGGGATAGCATATCAATCAAATTATAAGAACAGCCAACAGATGAGTGGAAAATCTCCTTGGTTTTGTCTTCTAGTTCCAGAACCCTCATCTCCAGCGAATGGTTATATTACAGTGATTTTAGGCGCTCGTTCTCTTTCCCGAACCACTAAATGCTCTGAGAGGTTCTTGTGTCTGTACGTTGCTAATAAACCTCAGAAAGACACTAGGCATGTCAGTTAAACCAATCCTAACGTATCCCCATTTCACCTCATCCCCAGTTCTCGTACTAAATGCACCAAGAGTTTACCCTTTGAGCGCCAGACAGGGCGTGCGAGAGATGTCACATTATCAGCCAGCCTACCCTATCGTGACATTGCTTTGCATAGTGTTACCAACATCCCTGTCACTAAAAAGGTTAACAAAAAGAATGTCATGGACTGCAAATGTGGTACTCATCATTTTTTGTGTCCTCATCGTCTTCTAAAAACACAACAACACTGTTCTGAGATTCCTAAAATTAAGGGTCTCTTGGAGATATTAAAATGCTCCGTTGGGGAAGCATTTAATGTATGTTAGATTTCAAGACACAGCGTGTGACAGGACATGCTGTCTAATAAATACAGAAGATCACGCAGACGTGGTTACCCATCTACCGCTTTTTGGAGATGTGCGGTGGTCATCCTCTACCTTAACTGTTAACCAATTTGGTACCAGATATCCCTCACCACTTGCTATGCAGTAGTACTGCGTTTCCATCTTTGGTCATAAGGTGCCCTTACCTGCTTGGCTGTCCTTATTAAGCACAGCATTAATCACAGTAATTGGGTAGGTTATAAAACTATAGCATGTCTAATGAGGGAGGGCCCTATAGAAGGAACCGAGGGTTTTTAATCTAATAATGTCAGTTTTATGGATTATGACTGGAGTTTTATGGAGTGTGATATGAAATGCTAGGGATTCATTGCTCTCGGTGGATTAATTTGGGAAAGTAGTTTTTCCTGGTCCTAGGCCCGAAAACAATTATTTCTTGTATATGTCCCTACGCCGGCGCTGTACACGAGAGTCTTCAACGAGGAAACAGCAAACTTCAAAACATAAACATCTTTATATATCCTGTCTGGTAGCTTCAAACAGAAATCTGCACCCAGAGAAATAAAATAGAAACGCATTTCATGGTCTCAAAACATGCAACATATATCTCTTTAATAGAGATCTCGTGTTCTTAAATGACTGGCCGTAACATTATATAGTTGCAGATGTGGAGTTTCTGCTACTTTGAAAAAAGGATCTTTGCTGCTTGGGGGGGTTTATTCACTAAACTTTTAACTGTGGAAATTTGGAGAATTCAAAACTTTCGGCCGAATAATCCAAGAGCAACGTCCAGCCAGCATTCTTCACCAAAGCAAGACTTGTTCGCATTTCACAGTGACCTTCAATTTTGTGGGCAAAAGGAACATTTGAATTCTCTTTGAATTCCGACAATAAACACTATAAGTCAACATCCCTGTTAGTCTTTGTTTTAACATTATCGGTGAAAGTAACAATGGGTTTTGTTCCTCTTCCAATGCAATATGTGCCTTGACTCGGAAAACGGAACTGGATAGCAAATAGCCAGATCTTTAAAATATATTTAAAAGAAAATAAAGCAACATGTTATTGGGTGCTTTTCTATGTTTTACTCAGTAGTAGAATATCCCAAAAAGTGACAGTCAACCTTTATATAACTGGAACCTAATTACTGGATACTGTAGTGCTAGGAATACAAAGGGCTCCTATCGCGCGCCCCCTTCTCCCCCCCACGCAGAGTAAGGGTCAATA
This sequence comes from Pelobates fuscus, assembly GCF_036172605.1. Classification (NCBI taxonomy): domain Eukaryota; kingdom Metazoa; phylum Chordata; class Amphibia; order Anura; family Pelobatidae; genus Pelobates; species Pelobates fuscus. Next base: position 155,577,293 of record NC_086324.1, on the reverse strand, counting down.
ATCCCTTTCTGTACTTACCCGATTCCAGTGCCTACGTGCAATGCTTTCCTATGGAGATATGACTGACACTGGATGTCCTCAGTTAGGCGACCAAAAGTGATTGAGAGCCACTAGAGGTAGTCTTAACCCAGCAAGGTAATTATTGCAGATTCTCTAAAACTGCAAAAATTACCACTGTAGGGTTAAGGGAACAGGGTCACTGCACGCAGACCACTTAATTGAGCTGAAGTGGTCTGGGTGCCTATATTCTCTGTAGTCTGTATATAGCAATGAAAGCATCATTTTATTAATCGAAAATATTATTACTGATCTTTGAAGTGTCCACACTCTTCCACCATGCAATTAATGTTATCGCATATACTGCTTTTTCTAGATGAGGGCAGGTTTTATTTATAACTGTATCCGGGTAAATTGCGTTCTGGCGCAGACATCTTCTCATGATACTCTGGGCATCTGATTACAAAGTGCTTTGAGCGCATGCGCTCACTGAAGATATAGGTAATTTGCCAATGGTATGCCATGACAGACGAGCAAAAAAAAAAAAAAAAAACTAATATAAACTAACTTTTTTCAGGGATTGTGAAAGTTTACCAGATACGGCGATGCTTACATTGCAGGATGTAATACGCCTCTAATTCCTGTCTACTTGACGTCTACTAGAGGTGTGTCCGCAATAATAACCAAGTCAAACACTGTTCTCGCAGCTAACCTAACAGTGCTCCTGTGCGTACACTTTTCGTCCTCAATGCTCCTCTATTAGAATTGGCGAAGGGGGGAGTAGGGGGTGAGTCTAAATAATGGGGAGAATATTATAGTGTTAGGACGCTATAGTGTTCCCTTAAGTGTAATTCACCACTCCAATTTCTTACTTCAGGGAAAGGACCAAAGCTCGATCAGATTTCAAATATTAGACCCCACAACTAAGTTTAATTTCATGGATGCCATTATATCTTGGTAGGTTCGGGAGGAGAATTAGGTAGATGAAAGGTGAGCCAGGTGAGGCTGAGGAATGACTAAAAAATGTTTGACACACAAGGCACAAGACAGAATTGTACAGGGATCAAATATTTCCTAAAAAAACTGAATTCCACTAAAACAATTATGAGAGAAAAGTGTAAAAAAATAAAAAAAAAATATACAAATAAGAATGTCTATTTCAGACAGCTTCTTACATTCAAAAGACTCATCTCAGAGATAACAGATTAATCTCAAAGGTGATCATGTTGGGCATTTATTGAAAATGTGGGTTTAAATAAGTCATTTTATGCCCAAACCCTAAAGATAAGTGAAAATCTTGATGCAAATGTGTTGATTTGCTGGCACAGGCTGACTCTCAGGGATGGAGACACAATGACTCTCATCTGGTTTTAGTTTAAACAAGTATTTTCTATCGGCAGTTTTTCTCCCAAATGTTATTGCTCAAAAAAAAAAGCAAAAAAAAAAAAAGCTCAATACTCATAAAATGACAGTAAGCAAGAACATTTAATTAGCTATTATTCCTTTAATCTTGCGTTCATATTTTTGAGCCTGTTTGCCCGTCCTCCAGGAGGAATTCATTTTTACATATGCAGCCAAGACGTGGAGAAGCAGAAAACAAACCCTTTCCTAACCAAAACTAGTTGGGTAGAAATCCTTGGCTTTTTGTACTCTCCTGATTGGGAAAATACATAACTCCCTATTGCGTTGATTTAATGTCCAGAGAAACACCAAAACTAGCTCCAAAAAGTATATTAACCCCTTCAGGACGGAGTCAATAGTGCACGTTCTGATCAAAACAAAACGTAAACAAAAACTGGAATTTGCGCTATGTGTCTGTTCACCCGTAGTTCCCCTCTTTCAAATTATATGCACCCACACTTATTATATATCATTTTGTTCAGGAGAAACAGGACTTTAATCTATCATTAACTATTCATATATGGAACATCATTTATTATGAATAAAAGTAAAAAAAATGTGAGAAAATAAGATTTTTTTTTACATTTGCATTTCCGTCTGACATTTTAACTGTGAATGTCATAATACTGTTAGGTTTTACTGCAAAAAAAATGCACATATTTGTAATCAGCGATGTCTCACGAGTACAACAGTACCCCCCATTAACAGGTTTTATGTTGTTTTGGAAAGTTACAGGGTCAAATATAGAACATTACATTTTCAAATTGAAATTTGCCAGATTGGTAATGTTACCTTTGAGACGGTGTGGTAGCCCAGGAATGAGAATTACCCCCATAATGGCATACCATTTGAAAAAGTAGACAAGCCAAGGTATTGAAAGTGGGGTATGTTTAGTCTTTTTTAGTAGCCACTTAGTCACAAACACTGGCCAAAGTTAGCGTTCATATTTGTTTTTGTGTGAAAAAAAGCAAAAAACGAATATTTGGCCAGTGTTTGTGACTAAGTGGCTACTAAGAAAGACTGGACATACCCCACTTGCAATACCTCGGGTTGTCTACTTTTGCAAATGGTATGCCATCATGGGGGTAATTCTCATTCCTGGGCTACCATACGCTCTCAAAGGCAACATAACCAATCTGGCAAATTTCAATGTGAAAAAAATTAAATGCAAGCCTTATATGTGACTCTCTAACGTTCCAAAACACCATAAAACCTGTACATGGGGGGTACTGTTATTCTCGGGAGACTTCACTAAACACAAATATTAGTGTTTTAAAACAGTAAAACATATTACAACAATAATATAGACCATAAAAGTGCAGTTCGCTTGTAAAAAATGCAAAAAACGTCACTTTTACTTAAAATATCATCGTTGTAATACAATTTACCAGTTTGAAACATGAATATTTGAGTTCAGCGAAGTCTCCCGGGTAAAACAGTACCCCCTATGTACAGGTTTTATGGTGTCTTGGAGAGTTACAGGGTCAAATATAGTGCTTGCAAATTAAATTCTCTGCACTTTCTCCCTGTGTTGTCATGCATGTCAATCAAATTTTAATTAATCAAATCACATAATTACGTTAAAAGATTATTTAAATATACATGTAGAATTTTAATATATATGCATTTATAGGTATTTAAATTCTACGTGTATACTGATGTAATCTTTTATGTAATTATATGTATTTATCTATATATATATATATTTGCGGTTATTTGCATTTTATATATAGATAGATATATATAGAATGTCATTCTAAGTGTATTTTGTTACCGATATATATATATTAATAACAAAATACAGTTAGAATGAAATTACATATGCATATATAATTTATATTAAATTTTGTTTCAATATTTTATTTATTTATTTTATTATTTAATTTATTTATTATTTTAATTATACGTATTTATATATAATATATATATGTAGATCTATTATATATATAATATATATACATATTATATATATGTAATGTCATTCTAAGTGTATTTTAATATTAATATATATACTTATATTAATATTAAAATACACTTTGTATGACGTTACATATATATAATATGTATATATATTATATATATAATATATATACATATTATATATATATAAAAATGCATTTATTTTATTTTTACACATGTCTAATTATTTTTTTTAATTCTTCCCACCAGCAGGGGGACTGTCTGATATTTCAAACAGTCCCCCTGCTGGCATATCCACAGCCAGCTATAGGGGGCCATGTGATCGCTCTTTGAGAGCGATCACATGGCCCCCGGGGGCCTCATTTGCCGTGGGAGGGCTGCCTGGGCTGTGAGGCAGTCCTCCCGAAGCGGATCGCGGCGGAGGTAAGTATAACTTACCTCCTGGGGCTGCAAGCCGTTACGGCGTGCTATGCCGTCATAACGGCGTTAAAGCCCACTTAACCCGTGACGGCATAGCACGCCGTAACGGCGTTAAGGGGTTAATAAAGAGTGCTGGGCCAATTTAAGTAGACAGGGCATTAATAAACGCAGCTGGCACGGTCTTCTCAGTGTATAATTGTAACATCTTAGTAACACAAAGGAAAAATTATTTTTTTAAGGTTACACCAAGCACCATAACTACTTCAGCAATTTGAAGTGGTCATGGTGCCTGAATTCTGTATGTGGACCATTTCAGTATGAAATCCACATAAATCCACATCCAGCAGCATCACTGGGGCAGGCTAAGAGTTTCGCGCAGGCTAACTTCAATTCTATGCAAATTTTCATGCCATTGTGTGCCCTTCATTGGCTGAAAATGTTTTTCACCATTACTGTGGAGCAGGGACAGGGTACTCCTGGCATCGTACAGCAGGCTGTAGTTGTTGTAATGCGTGGAGTAACCCTTTAAGATAAAGCCAGCTCACAGAATAGTTAAAGGGATAGTCATCAGAACAACTACAGCTTACCAGAACAACTACAGCTTAGTCACCAGAACTACAGCTTATTGAATTTGTTCTGGTGAGTAGAATCATTCCCTTCAGGCTTTTTGCTGTAAACACTGTCTTTTCAGAGAAAATGCAGTGTTTACATTACAGCCTAGTGATAACTTCACTGGCCACTCCTCAGATGGCTGTTAGAGATCCTTCCTGGGTCATGGCTGCCTAAAATGCATCCAAACATTCTGTGTCTCCTCCCTCTGCATGCAGACACTGAACTTTCCTCATAGAGATTCATTGATTCAATTAATCTCTATGAGGAGATGCTGATTGGCCAGGGCTGTGCTTGACTTGTGCGGGCTCTGCCCCTGATCTGCCTCTTTGTCAGTCTCAGCCAATCCTATGGAGAAGCATTGTGATTGGTACAGAACAGCATTTCTGATGATGTCAGCAGACAGCTTTCTATTCTGAGGCAGACAGGGGCAGGGCCAGCAGCTTCAAGCTTGAATACAAGTAAGATTTTACTATATTGAGGGAGGCAAGAGAGGGCCAGGGTGGCTAGATGGTGGTTTTAACACTATAGGATCAGAAATATATGTTTGTGTTCCTGACCCTATAGTGCTCATTTAAAGTGACATTGCCACATTTCTGTGAGCATCCCATATTTCCACCACTAATATTTGGAGGTATCCTGTATGGTAATGTGTTTGCACCTCAAAAACAGCTCTGTATGACTCATGGTGCTTTTGAAGCCAGGAGGCTTCATTTAAAATTTTTCAAAATTAGCAGTTTTTGCCTTCATTTTACCATTTGTTTTTGCATAGCTACACATCACAACTCGCTGTTCACTGAATATACCCCATAGTCAAGAAGATCCCAAGTCCCTGAACTTGTCCTGTGTTCTAGCAGCGAGGACGTTCTACTGAAGGATACACTGCAGGGGAGGGTGAAACAAAGGACAGAGACATCGCTGCTACGCACCATTCTTCTATTTCCCTTCAGACCCATCCCATCTACAAACTCTGGGTCAATATTGTTCTTTTCTTCTGACACGCTGTGCTGTGAATTCGGTTTTAGGACTTGTTTTAATATTCTGTTTAACCCATTGCTTGCTAGGGAAGTCTACATTGCACCACTCCGACACTTGAAATACTTAAGTCAACATCAGTGGGAGCTCGACCCCTGGGAAGCCGCTATTGCTGTTATTCAGCCCCTGATTTGCCCGAGACAGTGCAATTCGCTCTCTACCTGCAAGTAATTATTAGGAGATAGACAGGAGCGTGAAATAGCAGCTGCTAACTGGCAGTGTAACTCCAAGCAACTGACCTATACGATTACAAAAAACCCTAAGCCTAGCCCTTAAAAAGATCACGCAATATAAAACATACAACCTGAAGCATGTATTAGGGTGAAATATTGCCATCTCCGGGATCTGGACTCTAGGGCATTATTTTCTCACAATACACATCGCCTGTGATGTAACCTTTACATACAGGATATATAAATATGGCGTTACTGGAAAAATCCAATTGGATATGTTAAGCATCGATCTCATCAAACAATTTGAAGGATCATTTAATGATGAGATGTATTAGGGGTTAATGTATGAAGAGTAATATTGGAGTTGTAAATGTGGTGCAATTACCAAGGACACTACGGAATCTACCGGCTGATTTCTCCAATTTTAGAACTCTGCACTGATTTGTCACTTGCTCTTCTTAAATATCCTCCATTGGTCATTATAAAACATGACGAGCAGTAATGCTGAGTCTTTCCGTCAAGAAACACAGGGAGGGGGGGGGGGGAAAGAGGACAGATTTGGGCGTCCAGTTTATGTAATATTTTTGTTTGAGACCTGGTCACCCTGCCAAATAGAAAAGTGATGCGTTTCATTACCTCTGGGAGGGGTTAGGGTTAAAGGGGGACGAGGGAGTTAATGTGGATGAGCAGTGGTGAGTGGCCCTGGGAGATGTCCAAGGCCAGATGTTGCGGGGTTGATGTTACATGATCCCTAGAAGGAAGAGGATGTGTATCTTCCAAGCCTCCCCCTTCCCCCGATGTGTAGTAATTGAGAGCAGCCGCTCTCTGCATTCATGTAGAGAGGGCAGGTGCGGTCTCACTGGTGAATTTGAACTCGGCAGTGCTGGGCAATCCCACCTGTGAATAGACCTCTTTTCAGCTACTTTGGGTTATCTAATTAGTTCCTAATAGCCGAGACACCTTGATCCATCAATTCAATATCTTGCCTAGAAAAATATATAATGTTCTTCTGTGCTTCAAATTCAGCAAAACTACTTTTTAAGGAAGTGGGCAGTTTTCTGTACAAACCTCAACATCATTTTTTTTATGGCCTTGTACTATAAGACCTTTTGCATAGGGGAACAAGTGGAATCAGTGGATTTCAGAAGATTTTTTTTTATTTTTTATTACAAGCTTTCTTAAAGAAGTTTCGAGGGCGTAGCAAATGAACAAAGTTAACAGTTTAGATTGAACGGAGAAGTAGCTCTACATTTATTAAGATTTTTATAGTCGACCTTTCCTTTTTCATCAATGGTTTACATGGTCTATGTGCTTAAGCAAAAATAATTAGGGGAAAGATGCATCTCTAACTCAAGTGATGTATAATTAATGATATACAGACTGAGGAACGTAGTATATATGCGCCTTTCTAAATACACATTACAGCGATTTAAAGTGTTAAATCTGACACACATTCATAAGCCTCTCCAATGTGGATCCAATGGATCAGTGAAAGCACTAATGCTTAAACTACTTACCAATTATGGGTAGAAGCCAAGGTGAGAACAAACTACGAAGGCCATGATGGTTGACTCCACAGATGACAATCATAAAAAAGACCTACACATCATGGTGGCCAAAACTCATAACCCTAAGATTTAACAATTATTTATTGGTTCTGAATTTGATAAAGAACAGAAGATCTGGTCAATGGCTTAACTGAAATCCAACCATCAATCTAGTCAACCGGACTGAATGGTGCCAGGGCAACAACTCAAGCCCTACTGGCAATCTGGTGGCCAGTGGCTCGACTCAAACAACACTAGACACACAAACACAGCCAGTGGATGGACCAAACAATACTGGGAATATGACCAATGATCCAAACCAAACAATACTGAGAATATGGCCAGTGGTCTAACTCAAACAATATGTGAATACAGCCAGTGGCTTAACCCAAACAATATTGAATATATGGCCAGTGGCGTGATTCAAAACTTACTGAGAACATGGCCAACGTTGTAACCTAAGCCATGGTGAGAATCTTCCCAGTGTCTTGACCCAAATTGTGCGAACAGGTTTACTTTAGAAATTGTCTCTTTCTCTAAAACACTTTTTAAAATTTATTGTAAATCCATGAGAAACATGTTAAAAAAAAAGTGTTAATAACATTTAAAAACTTGCGTGCATTCACAAAAAAATGAATAGCAGTGAATCTAATATTAAATTGTAAAATTTAGGCAAAATCTTCCAAGTAATGAGTAAATATCAGTTGAATGTTTTCAAATCTGCTATTTTTAACCAAATGTAGCAACTCTATTCACTACAATGCACTGTTAAGTGATTAAGCCCCTCGGTATGCATTCCCTATTCTAACTGGGTAAAAAATTGAATTTTGTCTTCGAGTACATGCAATTCCACTGTGAAACCCTCATTACATCCCATATCCACAGCCATAAATCGCAACTATTAGTATTGTTGCAAATCATCAAGCTTTTTTTCTCAGAGCAAAAATCCCTTTTCACATTTCACAGTAGCCAAAGCATTAAAATTCTTATTGTTTACCTTAGGAGAGGCTCTAATTAACTAAAGTATATTATACATGTATGTATGGCGTGTGTCGTTAAATAACATGTCTGCCGGGCTCCAAGCAGTAAACTGTATTGTAAGTATAGCTTTCTATTCCCCAAAGACTTACCCTCCCAGACCCCACTTGCTGGCTGCTTTTTCTCAAACCCAAAGGAGTTGTGGAACGGACAGCGGCTAATGAAAAACAAATTGTTATATTACTTAGCAAAATAATTTGCAGGAAACCTGAATTAGCTGTGACGGTGAAAAAAAAAAAAAAGAACGAAAAGAAAATACAAAAAAATTGAGTTTTTAATATTTGTGCTAGGGAGGTGTGGATGTTGTTTTTCCAACATTGCTTGTTAGCATGAAAACTGCTTTCAGTTCGGTATGGGACTATGTTAGATGCATGATTTAAAGAGAAAGTAGAGATCAAATGCACATTTTTCCAATCTAAAAGAGATCGCCAGTATTTATTTGTATTATATGTAACGGTAAAACCTTGTGTAGCTGGAAAGAGCCGATAGCAACTGAATATTGCAGACTGAGCGAGGGCAGATAGCATCAGATGCACTTCCATTGTTGATCATTTCCTTAACGTTAAAGGGGCTCTGTTACTGTCTGGGGGCAGGGGTTGGTTACTTTTACTTACCTGAAGGCGTCCCTCGTGGCTGCAGTTATCTCCACCTGGTGGGTCCTCTTCAATTCTTGGGGCATCATCTGCCAGGAGCCCAGGTCAGTGCTGTACTCTTGTGCACGTGGGAGAGTACAACACTAAGGTACAGTTGTAATCAAAACTATTCAACCCCCATGGAAAATAAGGTTTATTGTCAAAATGTACAGACTTCTTCCAGCTGTTTGCAATGAACAAATCAAACAAAAGCAATTGAAATAGCTCAACACAACAAATGCTTCAAGTGGTTTCCCCAAATGTAACTGAAAATGCAACTGATGATGACTTCTGCTAACCTGATTTTCAATGGGGGTTGAATAATTTTGATTACAACTGTATATGAAGGATCCAGCAAGACCGCGGGAGTTTCCATAGACGATGTGTCTTTCTCCACTGCCGTCACTAATGACGGCTGGAGGAAATGACATAACGTGACGATAGTACCTCTGTCTTTTGTCAAGTTTTGTCACGCTTAGAGAATATACATAAGACAAAGAAGTCCCTACTTTGTCTCACTATAACTTTTGACTAAGTTGGAATTTCAGCACAGCCCATGTGAGTATTTCATGAAGATTTTATCTTTATGAAAAATTATGTTTTTTTTGGGGGGGGGGGGGGGGGGGGGGGAGGGGTGATAGGACGGCTTTATGATTAGCATCACAGGACAAAGCAGGTTGATTTATCCATTATTACAAAACATAAACAAAGCAGAAACTGTGAGTAACCACGTGTGTAAATTAAAAAATCTCCTGTATCCCTATTCTGGCGAGTAAGAGATGTGTCGCTGTATCTAACACTATGTGTGATCCCATAATGCTTTGTGTTTTGGGGTGAATATCAATACACAGACATTTATTGTGCTTTTTGAACACATTTTCAGGATTCCCTTACACGCAGTTTACGTTCACGCACAAACATATAAATATTTATTTGCACATTTATACTGGGCATGCTCGCACACAGTGGCTTACAGATGTACACACACACAAAACCCTTTATGGCATTGGCACTGCCCGCATGCCAAGTGCTGGAGTCTATTTCCCCTGTTTAGGCACCTGGTCCCTTGGCAGACATGACAGGCAGCTGCATGGGCTGGATTGGATTCTGTCACAGGGATTAAAGTCTAATAAGAGCCGGCTGGATAGGATTTAACCCCCTTACTGTCAATGTTACTGTCTGCTGATATACTTATATATTCTGTAACACTGTGAGCATATGTGATTTCAATGTGCAACCTACTGTATACATAAACAGAAAAGTAACCCTGTGGAAGGAGTTGTTGGGAGGATAAGGAAATTCCCACAACACACCATTCAACAAATAAAATAAACGCATTTGAGCACTATCAAGCCACACACCGTCTGTTTTCATGGTTCCTTTTAGCCTAAATCACTGTACATGTTAACCACTTATAATATTGTTCACTAACACAAGTCCTAAATAAGCCAGGAGATAAAATACTTATAGTGAACTTTATATCTACAAAATAAAAGACACCAAGTCCTAATCCGTTTTATTATCATTACCTTTATAACTAAAGCACCAACATATACCTCAGTGATGTACAATGGGTGTATTAAGAATAAGCAGGAGTCGCACACAGTACTGTCATGGCCGAATCCAGGTTTGGTTTTTTTAACCCCCTCTCCTGACTCCACTAAATCTAATTGCCCCCTAGCCACCCCCAAATGCCCCTAAGCCCCCATATTACCTATTTTTTAAATCTTTATTTTCTGCCCAGACCTAGGTCCTGGGCGCCGCCGTCTTTGTGTGGGTAGATGAAGTCCATGTGGGACATGTCATCTGCCCACACTAGATAGCGCTGTGAAATTCCAGCGCATGCCCAGTTAAACACTTGGGCACGCGAAAGGGAATTTAATCTATTCATTAATTCGTCAGAAAGACGAATAAATAAATAGAAATTTCAAAGGAATGAATGAATGTGAACATGCCGTGACACCCCAGTGTGAGCATGCCGTGACACCCCCAGTGTGAGCATGCCGTGTCACCCCCAGTGTGAGCATGCCGTGTCACCCCCAGTGTGAGCATGCCGTGTCACCCCCAGTGTGAGCATGCCGTGTCACCCCCAGTGTGAGCATGCCGTGACACCCCCAGTATGAGCATGCCGTGACACCCCCATTATGAGCATGCTATGACGCTCCCCAGTGTGAGCATGCTGACACTCCCCAGTATGAGCATGCCTAGACATCCCACAGTGTGAACATACCGCGACATCCCCAGTGTGAGCATGCCGTAACACCCTAGTGTGAGCATGCCATAACACTTTAGTGTGAGCATGCCGTAACACCCCCAGTGTGAGCATGCAGTGATACCCCCAGTATGAGCATGCCGTGATACCCCCAGTGTGAGCATGTTGTGACACCCCAGTGTGAGCATGCCGTGACACCCCCCAGTATGAGCATGCCGTGACACCCCCCAGTATGAGCATGCCGTGACACCCCCCAGTGTGAGCATGCCGTGACACCCCCCAGTGTGAGCATGCCGTGACACCCCCCAGTGTGAGCATGCCGTGACACCCCCAGTGTGAGCATGCCGTGACACCCCCAGTATGAGCATGCCGTGATACCCCCAGTATGAGCATGCCGTGACAACCCCAGTGTGAGCATGCCATGACAACCCCCAGTGTGAGCATGCCATGACACCCCCCAGTGAGCATGCCGTGACACCCCCAGTATGAGCATGCTGTAACACCCCCAGTGTGAGCATGCCGTAACACCCCCAGTGTGAGCATGCCGTAACACCCCCAGTGTGAGCATGCCGTGACACCCCCAGTGTGAGCATGCCGTGACACCCCCAGTTTGAGCATGTCGTAACACCCCCAGTGTGAGCATGGAGTGACACCCCCCAGTGTGAGCATGCCGTGACACCCCCCAGTGTGAGCATGCCGTGACACCCCCCAGTGTGAGCATGCCGTGACACCCCCCAGTGTGAGCATGCCGTGACACCCCCCAGTGTGAGCATGCCGTGACACCCCCCAGTGTGAGCATGCCGTGACACCCCCCAGTGTGAGCATGCCGTGACACCCCCCAGTGTGAGCATGCCGTGACACCCCCCAGTGTGAGCATGCCGTGACACCCCCCAGTATGAGCATGCCGTGATACCCCCAGTATGAGCATGCCGTGACACCCCCCCAGTGTGAGCATGCCGTGACACCCCCAGTGTGAGCATGCCGTGACACCCCCATTATGAGCATGCCGTGATACCCCCATTATGAGCATGCCGTGATACCCCCAGTGTGAGCATGCCGTGACACCCCCCAGTGTGAGCATGCCGTGACAACCCCAGTGTGAGCATGCCATGACACCCACCAGTGTGAGCATGCCGTGACACCCACCAGTGCGAGCATGCCGTGACACCCCCCAGTGCGAGCATGCCGTGACACCCCCCAGTGCGAGCATGCCGTGACACCCCCCAGTGTGAGCATGCCGTGACACCCCCCAGTGTGAGCATGCCGTGACACCCCCCAGTGTGAGCATGCCGTGACACCCCCAGTATGAGCATGCCGTGACACCCCCCAGTGTGAGCATGGCGTGACACCCCCAGTATGAGCATGCCGTGACACCCCCATTATGAGCATGCCGTGATACCCCCAGTGCGAGCATGCCGTGACACCCCCCAGTGTGAGCATGCTGTGACACCCCCAGTATGAGCATGCCGTGACACCCCCCAGTATGAGCATGCGGTGACACCCCCCAGTATGAGCATGCGGTGACACCCCCCAGTATGAGCATGCCGTGACACCCCCCAGTATGAGCATGCCGTGACACCCCCAGTATGAACATGGCGTGACACCCCCAGTATGAGCATGCTGTGACACCCCCCAGTGTGAGCATGGCGTGACACCTCCAGTGTGAGCATGCCGTGACACCCCCAGTATGAGCATGCCGTGACACCCCCAGTATGAGCATGCCGTGACACCCCCAGTATGACCATGCCGTGACACCCCCCAGTATGAGCATGCCGTGACACCCCCCAGTGTGAGCATGCCGTGACACCCCCCAGTGTGAGCATGCCGTGACAGCCCCCAGTGTGAGCATGCCGTGACACCCCCCAGTGTGAGCATGCCGTGACACCCCCCAGTGTGAGCATGCCGTGATACCCCCAGTATGAGCATGCCGTGACACCCCCAGTGATGAGGAAGATTGAATAGTATTCTATTTATGAATATCCCATGGATGATTCAATTTGTAAAAACGGTAAGCTAGGTTTATGATTTATTTTGAAAGAAGCAAATGTTTTACGATGGAATCAGGTCCAATTCAGTGTTACATACATACCACGGGATGGGGCGGCCACACATCGGTCTTATTAATGTATCCCCAACTGCATGCGGTCATAAGCTGTGCCTATAATCTGTTTGCCCTGTAAGCATGGATTCAGACTTTACACTGTGCTTAAGGGGTGACGTGAAACGGTCTCACCAGATTAACCCTTGCCTCTAATTTCTTTCCAGACAAATAGTTAAAGTTACACAAATAAAGAGCACATGCAGAAAAAAAAAACCAGAAGAAAATAATCCCACAGCCAGACCCGCCACCACGACTCCAATAACAATTATAAAAAACGCCATAAAACGTGCATGAAATGTCAATGGAGATCTTAAAGAGTGTGTTTAAAATGGTATATCAGCATTAAAGTTTACAGCTTCCTCTGCAGAACAGGAGTCTGTCCATAAAGCTTAGCTGAATGCAGAGACTGTGTGCTAAAGAAGCAGGGTTTTGTTTTCAAGCCAGACCCCCCTGTGTCGCGCTGCGCGCTCCTCGTGCGGAGTCTCTCCCCGCCAGAGGAATAAATAAGTCCGTAATTGTGAACCGTCAATAAAATAGCAATTAACTCGTGGTTGGACCTACGTAATTACAAGATTTTATGAGAGCATTCCAAATCCTTCTTGGACCTTGAATATTGACATTATGCAGGTAATTTGCAATGTGTAATGCTGGACAGCAGGGGGCACTGTTCCACCTGCAAGGTGTGCCCTGCTCATGTTTTGTTTTTTTCTAGGTTTGTATTTCTTTAAAAAATATGTAGAAACTTAAATAAAACAAAAACAAAAAAAAACACAAAACTGTAAATTTAAAGAATTAAACTGGGGTGGCCGGTACACCTCTTTAGCTCCAGTCATCCAAATCAGCTCATGAGAGTTTCAATAACCATGAAGAGGTCTGCAACTGGTACAAATAGGATTAAGTCAGACAAGTTCAATTAATATGTCTACTTCTTGCACCCAGTGTGCGGTTAAGGCAAACAGGGTAAGATAGGATGTCTCATCGGTGTTTGTCCATCTTGCACTCATAGTAGCATTAAGAAGGCTCTTCCAATGGAAGGTGACAACATGTTTAGCTACTGCAAAAACAGACCTGCCTAGGTAATATCTATTGGGCTTTCTGGTGTACCACTCTAAGCAGTAATTAGAGAGCAGGGTACTGTAATAAATAACAGGACTGTAACAGTGGAGGTGTCTGTCTCTAGTTTGTGAGCTTGTTTGGGCAGGGCCTTCTTAGTCTACTGTTCCTGCATGTCAAACATGTTTTGTTACAATTTAATGTTTGTCTTGTTCCCTATTGTACAGCACTACAGAATATGTTGGATATGCTATAAAAAATGAATTGGAATTGTCATAAGTTAAAGCCACACAATGGTGGATGTTTAGAGTCCTTGGGAGGAAAATGAGGATCTAGGTTGGCATTGTGTTTTATAACGGTCTATTGGTCCTGTCTAGATCAATAACACATTTTACAATCACATTCCAGGGGACAATTGCCAGGTCAGAGATTATTTGGGTACCTGGAATATGCTGTTTAATCAAATCACTTTGTTTATGGGAAAGAATTGTGGGTGCTCAGCCTCTCAGATACTGAAACCGCCATAGAGGACAGTTCGATGACTCCAGAAGGGAAAAGATTTGCCTGGTAGTAGTAGAGAAATACCGTAATTCAATTCCCCGGTATCTCTGCTGACGGGGCTTGCAGAGGAACCACTGACCCATGGCTACAGTAAAGGATTGAGTGATACATTTTAGAACTATGTCAGCCAAGTTTTGATTGTTATCATCAAAGCAGAGCACCAACAGAGTCTGTCTATAGAGTTTGGCAATAAGCTCCACCCCTTTCCCTTTCTAAAGATACAGTTTTGGGCATCTCTGTCTACACGTAGTGTGCAGTAAGCCTATACTATAATAAATGATATTCACTACAACTCTCACTTTAAATATTTAACCCCACAATTGCTATAACAAGTCTAAGCGTATCAAATACAATCATAAACATAACTATAGGCTTATTAACCAAAACTTAAATGAGTACGATTTTGGAAAACCAACTAGCAAAACCTGATGATTTAAATGGGAGATTTATTTTCCCCTAATTGTTTGCTACAGCACTGAATAGCAATCATTGATCTATTCCACAAACTAAGCCACCGATTAGGTACCAGTATTTACATATCACAATCACACCACGCAGTTAGCCACTAATTCACTATGTTACCATGCAAATGGTAGGAGAGCGTGGCTTGTATAAAGATTCATGTTTTAACATTTTCTGCTCTGGATTGCTATATTGCATCCTATCTTAAAAACAAACAGAAAAACTCAAAAGAGCCTAACCAATGGGGCATGTGTCATGTTTCTTTTGAAGACCAAGTAACCAGGTAGCAAATTCCTCCCATGTTCCACCTGGCACTCAAGGGGTTGAATATAAGCAATGGCAGTAAAGCAGTGACAGGGTTAATTAGCCCATAGTCCTGAGAGGTACATTATGAGTTCTGATTTGGTTTGGCCTCCCCTGTCCTTGCATTCCTGCTAATACCCCAGAGAGCAGGATATTTGACTTGTTACATGGTAAACATAGCTGAGGCTTTTTTAAATGAGTGTAGGCCGCTTCTGTGGTCAGCCGGGATACAGCGAGCTACTGTCAGAGCTCTGCTGGCTGGATAGGGGGAGGCAGAATAGGGACCCTCAAGCCTCATGTGAATTAAGCCCTGACTGGATGTAACAAATATCTTTACAGCTTCTTATGTTACAATATGATCATTGTATCTAAATACGTCTTGCATTAAATGGCCCTGCTGCTGTGATATTACTGGGGACTGTAGCGTAAAATCTCTCAACATAGCAAGTCCTGGACCACTGTTATTTGATTTCTATTCGAATGTTGGGTTTAGAAGTAGGTCTGTAAACGAAATACTTGGGTCTTGTTCTGCACATTCATTAAATTGTCTCATCTGGCCATCCAAAATCTTTCTACACTAAGTTTTACACTTCAGATCCAGATTTTATTGACGCATCTGTTGATGCTAAAGCACAGAAGGAACGTGTGATATACACCGTCAGACGTATGTGCTACATTTGTATGTTTCTTAGTTTGTTATATACGGATGTGCTGTACTTTCTCTCTGTTTTACAGCTTTAAAAAATTAGATTTAAAAAAAACAAAAAAACAACAACACTGTCTATGGCCATACCTGGAAAAGGATTTGTAGGACTCCGTGAATTAGGCACATTCGTCTCCCGAGAAACATGAAGAAAGGTACCACCAGCTCAATTAAATGGTTGAACAAGGTCTCGAATTGGTGGAACAATACTGGGTTCCGGTGCATGAAATACGCCAGTGGGTTTGGTACAGGTTGTGTCTGCAATGGAAGAAAGATATTGAATGTGAGAGAATTGCTGCAAACCACCAGTAATTACACAGGAGAATTCATACACCGAATCCTGGTCTGGTTGAGATTTGGTACTTTATTAAATGTGGAGGAATTAGCATCAGTAATACAGCATTTATTTTAAAGGAGAGCTTTAGCTGACAGGGATGAGTCCAATTTCTTGAGAACATCAGTGAATAATGATGGGGTTTTGGGACTCAAAACCGGATCTCAACCAAAATGATGCAAAAATGTGCAATAATATATAAATAAAAATCATCATTTTCCCTATTTCCTCCCCCTTTTTCAAGCACTGAGGATGGAAATTTGAATCATGAAACACACGATTCGCCCATTTGATTTGTTTCGTCCATATGGCGTTTCCGAGTTGCAAAATTCACCCAATCATGATTTATTTGAAACTGCACTAGTCTAGTCTGGAGTTGCTATCCTTGAGTTAACTCAGGGGTCTTCTTCTAAGATACACCTGTGGTTAAGCAGAGTGTCCTTTAAACTTTGCAATACTAGGAGCAGAACTTAAAAGTTTACAGAGCCCATTCCCTGTGTTCATATATAGTGAGATACTCAGGAAGAGGTTATGCAAGGCTGTGGGATTGCAGGCCGAAAGCTTGCAAGCAGAGCAGAGCACTTTTTTTAAATTGAAGTAGACAAAACATCTTTAAGTTATTTGTAGCTAAATATGAAGAGGAGAGAGCCAGGGCAGGGAAAAGCATACAGAGACAGGGTAGCAGAGACACAGCAAAAAGAAAGACATGCGGACCGCCATCTGACATTTTTGTAGGAGCACAGATAAGAATGCGCAGTGTGTATGAGTGTATCACAGAGCTCCACAGCAATAAAACAGTAATGTATAGGGTGTATGAGTGTATCACAGAGCTCCACAGCAATAAAACAGTAATGTATAGTGTGTATGAGTGTATCACAGAGCTCCATAACAATAAAACAGTAATGTATAGGGTGTATGAGTATCACAGAGCTCCACAGCAATAAAACTAATGTATAGTGTGCATGAGTGTATCACAGAGCTCCATAACAATAAAACAGTAATGTATAGTGTGTATGAGTGTATTACAGAGCTCCACAGCAATAAAACAGTAATGTATAGTGTGTATGAGTGTATCACAGAGCTCCATAACAATAAAACAGTAATGTATAGTGTGTATGAGTGTATTACAGAGCTCCACAGCAATAAAACAGTAATGTATAGTGTGTATGAGTGTATTACAGAGCTCCACAAGAATAAAACAGTAATGTATAGTGTGTATGAGAATGAGTATCACAGAGCTCCACAGCAATACAATAGTAATGTGCAGTGTGTATGAGTGTATCACAGATCTCCACCGCAATAGTAATGTGCAGAGAGTGACAACAGTAAATTCACAATAATGTTCCGTTTGTATCAGTATATCACAGAGCTCCACAGCCATAAACCTCACAGAGTTATTTGGTGTGTATGTATTATCTATCACAGAGTTCTACATCAATACACCTCCATTTATTTGTAGTGTATAACAGGTGTGCAGTGTTCCACTGCATTGCTCTTATCCACTACAAATGAATTGGGGTGTATTGATGTAGAGCTCTGGATACAACTGATTCCAGCCTTGGCAAAAGCATGATGTAGTCTAATAACCTTTCAATGAGCAGGGGTTATATCATGTAGGGTCCCATGTGGTTAATGCCCATCACATTCATTTAATACATTTCACAATGATGGTAGCAATTTTAGTAAACAACAGAGGTGTTGATTCTCAAATACTTAACAGTGAATAATCACACCTTAATTCAGAAGGGATGTAGTACCCAGGTGTGTAATACAGGAGCAGTCAGAGACAGTACCCAGGAGTGTAATACAGGAGCAGTCAGTGACAGTACCCAGGAGTGTAATACAGGAGCAGTCAGGGGTAGTACCCAGGAGTGTAATACAGGAGCAGCACCCAGGTGTGTAATACAGGAGCAGTCAGGGTAGTACCCAGGTGTGTAATACAGGAGCAAAAATAGAAATAGGGTCGCACTCAGTCACAACAATTACACACAGGGTGCTACTGAGCATGGGTCAGCAAAAGACCCCAAGAGACATATATAAAATAAAAAGAATCTCAGGCACTCACTGTGATTGTTCTTCAAGCAGGTTTATTGCAACGTTTCGACCTCAATGAGGTCTTTTTCAAGCTTGAAAAAGACCTCATTGAGGTCGAAACGTTGCAATAAACCTGCTTGAAGAACAATCACAGTGAGTGCCTGAGATTCTTTTTATTTTGTAATACAGGAGCAGTCAGGGTAGTACCCAGGTGTGTAATACAGGAGCAGTCAGTGGTAGTACCCAGGTGTGTAATACAGGAGCAGTCAGGGGTAGTACCCAGGAGTGTAATACAGGAGCAGTCAGGGTAGTACCCAGGAGTGTAATACAGGAGCAGTCAGGGTAGTACCTATGAGTGTAATACAGGAGCAGTCAGTGGTAGTACCCAGAAGTGTAATATAGGAGCAGCACCCAGGAGTGTAATACAGGAGCAGTCAGGGGTAGTACATATGCGTATAATACAGGAGCAGTCAGTGACAGTACCCAGGAGTGTAATACAGGAGCAGTCAGTGACAGTACCCAGGTGTGTAATACAGGAGCAGTCAGGGGTAGTACCCAGGAGTGTAATACAGGAGCAGTCAGGGTAGTACCTATGAGTGTAATACAGGAGCAGTCAGTGACAGTACCCAGGAGTGTAATACAGGAGCAGTCAGGGGTAGTACCTATGAGTGTAATACAGGAGCAGTCAGTGACAGTACCCAGGTGTGTAATACAGGAGCAGTCAGTGGTAGTACCTATGAGTGTAATACAGGAGCAGTCAGTGACAGTACCCAGGAATGTAATACAGGAGCAGTCAGTGACAGTACCCAGGAATGTAATACAGGAGCAGTCAGGGGTAGTACCTATGAGTGTAATACAGGAGCAGTCAGTGGTAGTACCTATGAGTGTAATACAGGAGCAGTCAGTGGTAGTACCCAGGAGTGTAATACAGGAGCAGTCAGTGGTAGTACCCAGGAGTGTAATACAGGAGCAGCACCCAGGTGTGTAATACAGGAGCAGCACCCAGGTGTGTAATACAGGAGCAGTCAGTGACAGTACCCAGGAGTGTAATACAGGAGCAGTCAGTGACAGTACCCAGGAGTGTAATACAGGAGCAGTCAGGGGTAGTACCTATGAGTGTAATACAGGAGCAGTCAGTGGTAGTACCCAGGAGTGTAATACAGGAGCAGTCAGTGACAGTACCCAGGAGTGTCATACAGGAGCAGCACCCAGGAGTGTAATACAGGAGCAGCACCCAGGTGGGTAATACAGGAGCAGTCAGGGTAGTACCTATGAGTGTAATACAGGAGCAGTCAGTGGTAGTACCCAGAAGTGTAATATAGGAGCAGCACCCAGGAGTGTAATACAGGAGCAGTCAGGGGTAGTACATATGAGTATAATACAGGAGCAGTCAGTGACAGTACCCAGGAGTGTAATACAGGAGCAGTCAGGGGTAGTACCCAGGAGTGTAATACAGGAGCAGTCAGTGACAGTACCCAGGAGTGTAATACAGGAGCAGTCAGGGTTAGTACCCAGGAGTGTAATACAGGAGCAGCACCCAGGAGTGTATTACAGGAGCAGTCAGGGGCAGTACCCAGGTGTGTAATACAGGAGCAGTCAGTGACAGTACCCAGGAGTGTAATACAGGAGCAGTCAGGGGTAGTACCTATGAGTGTAATACAGGAGCAGTCAGTGGTAGTACCTATGAGTGTAATACAGGAGCAGTCAGTGGTAGTACCCAGAAGTGTAATATAGGAGCAGCACCCAGTAATGTAATACAGGAGCAGTCAGGGGTAGTACCCAGGAGTATAATACAGGAGCAGTCAGTGACAGTACCCAGGAGTGTAATACAGGAGCAGTCAGGGGTAGTACCCAGGAGTGTAATACAGGAGCAGCACCCAGGAGTGTAATACAGGAGCAGCACCCAGGTGTGTAACACAGGAGCAGTCAGTGACAGTACCCAGGAGTGTAATACAGGAGCAGTCAGGGGTAGTACCTATGAGTGTAATACAGGAGCAGTCAGTGGTAGTACCCAGGAGTGTAATACAGGAGCAGCACCCAGGTGTGTAATACAGGAGCAGTCAGGGGCAGTACCCAGGTGTGTAATACAGGAGCAGTCAGTGACAGTACCCAGGAGTGTAATACAGGAGCAGTCAGGGGTAGTACCTATGAGTGTAATACAGGAGCAGTCAGTGACAGTACCCAAGAGTGTAATACAGGAGCAGCACCCAGGAGTGTAATACAGGAGCAGCACCCAGGTGTGTAATACAGGAGCAGTCAGTGACAGTACCCAGGAGTGTAATACAGCAGCAGTCAGGGGTAGTACCCAGGAGTTTAATACAGGAGCAGTCAGGGGTAGTACCCAGGAGTGTAATACAGGAGCAGCACCCAGGTGTGTAATACAGGAGCAGTCAGGGGCAGTACCCAGGTATGTAATACAGGAGCAGTCAGTGGTAGTACCCAGGAGTATAATACATGAGCAGTCAGGGGTAGTACCCAGGAGTGTAATGCAGGGGCAGTCAGGTGTAGTAACCAGGATTGTAATACAGGAGCAGTAAGGGGCAGTACCCAGGAGTGTAATACAGGAGCAGTCAGGGGTAGTACCTATGAGTGCTATACAGGAGAAGTCAATGGTAGTACCCAGGAGCGTAATATCGGAGCAGTCAGGGGTAGCACCCAGGTGTGTAATACAGGAGCAGTCAGTGTCAGTACCCAGGAGCGTATTATAGGAGCAGTCAGTGCCTGAAGGGTCATACAGTAAAAATCACAGGCAGCACGATATAGGATGAATCATGGGCAGCACCAGTGGGCGATATAGGATGAATCATGGGCAGCACCAGTGGGCGATATAGGATGAATCATGGGCAGCACCGGTGGGCGATATAGGATGAATCATGGGCAGTACCGGTGGGCGATATAGGATGAATCAGATGGGCAGTACCGGTGGGCGATATAGGATGAATCATGGGCAGTACCGGTGGGTGATATAGGATGAATCATGGGCAGTACCAGTGGGTGATATAGGATGAATCATGGGCAGTACCGGTGGGCGATATAGGATGAATAATGGGCAGTACCGGTGGGCGATATAGGATGAATCATGGGCAGTACCGGTGGGCGATATAGGACGAATCATGGGCCGTACCGGTGGGTGATATAGGATGAATCAGATGGGCAGTACCGGTGGGCGATATAGGATGAATCATGGGCAGCACCAGTGGGCGATGTAGGATGAATCATGGGCAGTGCCGGTGTGTTATACATGAAGAGTCATGGGCAGCACCAGGGAAGTCATACAGGTAGAATCACAGGCAATACCATGTGGGAGATACAGTAAGAATCACTTAAAAATATTTTACTGCAGATTCAGTCAACACGTCTGGGAACTACACAGACAAACATCGTCTAGAAGAAATATTTACATAAACAGTATAAATTAAATATATTATGGGAAAACTTTTGTTTCTTAATCATGTTGACAAATACTGAATTTTTATTAGCATTTAAACGCACCATTCTGTGTGACATCCATGGGTTACAGTTACAGTGTAACCGCTGCCGGGGGGGGGGATTTCAGCTCCCTTGATGATCACAGAGATTCTAGGCAGCCACAGAGAGTGCATTTCATGGACAGTCTGAAGAGCCGGGAGAGTCTGTGTTTAAGGGAAGCCTCTCTTTTGTTCCGTGCCAAATCCCAGAGCTATTGTTGTTATTTTATGAGAGGAGCTGGAATGTATCATCTTTCCCCATGATACAGATTGAGGGTCCATCCCTGCTCCTACCCCCTGTGGATTGGATGCTGCATCTCCCATCCTTCCTCTGTCAGCCGAGAGCAGTGAGGACGGGGGGCGCCAAACTGGTGCCGAGTGGGAGCAGGACTACATAGGGAGAGGCTGCGGTTTCAATATTTTTCCGGTTCAGTACAGTGCCCTCTCAGGGGGGAAAAATTGTTCTGGCTATTTAACCCTTCAGCTGCTAAATGGCTGTTTAATCATTTGTACTACAAAATTGTGTTATATATTAAATAACCGATGTTACGGTTTTTAAAAACTTTTCTTTCGTTCTACAATAACAAAACACATTAACCGCTTTCCAGACAGCTTTTGACAGAGTTGTCACCACAAAAGTTTGCTAACAAGTTGCCATGTCAGGGTTAACTAAGGCTAAGCAAAAGATCTAGTAGGTAAATTACAATCTACATCCAACTCCAATAATGTTTTTTTTTACATTTTGGCAGGTATTGCGTGTTGGCAGTGTGATAACACCACAAAAATTGTCACAGCGTTTTTCAGTCAGTATCATAGACGAAGTAGAAAAATCAATAAAAAAAAAAATCACTATTGCCGTGTAATTGCGTTCAACTTCCCCTGACATTGTTAATCACAAAATGATTATAACAATAAACCAGATATGACATTGCTGTTTGATGCTGTTTATAGTACAAGATAATAGGTTACATGAGTGTCATCAGCCCGTATAGAACCACATTTTTCTGTTATGGGACTTGTTTCTCCTTTATTTGCGTTAATTACGGTATTAAGGAAACATTAGTATAAGTCTGATGATGCCACTAACAAACATCATCAACTTACGGAACCTGTTTGTGGCGTTCGTTTTCCTGATTTGTAAACATTTTTCTGGGTATTGGTTAATTGTTAGAAAAGTGTAGGTTATCAAGTCCTTTTTGGTATTGTTTGGCATTGGTTCCGCCGATGCATTGATAAATCTTCTCCTATATGCTTGTGATAGCTTACATATCAGTGTTTATTGTAAAGTATAGGGTCCTTTTATCTGAACCAATAATAGTGAAAGATCATGGTCAAAGGTAGTTGAAACATATTCGAAAAATTAGATGTGATTGTGTTGCCGTTAACCTGAAGATATTTTATTTATCAAACAATAGATTGGAATTTACCCCATAATATATAATTCTAACTTTATCTATTAAAAGGCTAAAGGGTGGGGCCCGGCCTGACCATCAAGACGAGCAGACGCAGGTCTTGTCGGTTCCTGGGCAAATAGCGTTTTATTGCCCCAAAATCATTGTTTTCAGCCCACACCTGGCTTCCTGCCACCGCCTGGCAACTCTTGGGCATCCTTGGAAGCAAAACAAGACAAGCAACTGTATGCCCATGCCGACTGGCGGTCGATTGAACACTGCGGCCTCCTGTGTGGACAGGGCGGGAGAAGCGGCTGATCTTCTGATCCTGGCCTGGAGAGGCCAATCCTACACACGGCTGGCGCCCGTACTCCCCTCCCTGTGGTCCGGTGGGGGTTATCCCGGACTCCACCAAGGAAACTCAGCACTCTGGCACAAATGAGCCAGCACAACTCCAATAAGCCTGAAACTCTGCAGAGGCCCCAAGATGGCCGCTGCTAAGGAACCAGCGTGGCGGGGAGAAGCAAAGCTCGCCAACATGAACCCTGAAGAACCCAAGCCCTGTGTACCTCAAACACCCTCGTGGGAAATCAGATTCAACACAGCGTTCGACAAGCTGTGCACAGCCTTCTGGGCCCGAATAGAGGCTCGACAGCTACAACAGACCCTTTCCTTTCCTGCTCCTGGGGGGGCTCTCCGGCGTAGACCGAACGCATCAAAGTCAAATAAGCCGAGAGACCAGATGGATGTCCAGCCCATCAAACACCTGCAGCCAAGTGAGCCTGTCAGTGGTAGAGGCTCCCAGAGGGTGACGGGCACTGTCTATGCAGACGAAGAGCCCAGAGATAAAGAAGCACTGGAATGCTTAACAGATCTAGCTCTTGGAGCGGAGGAACAGCAACACCAATGTGATGGCCTGCACGCTCTGGGAGACTCCCGACCAAGACCTGAGGATGAAGAAGGACTTGATCGAAACGGCCTGCCAACACGAAAACCCAGATTCCGCTTGCCTCACACATGTGGTATTGGCTGATATAGACTTGCAGACTGTACCTGTGTCATTCTCCTTAGTTGTTATTATTGCATTCAGTTTGAGTTTTTATTTAGTTTAAGATGCAGAGCCTGTTACCAAAGACATGAATAACCTTTAGATATACTCCCCCACTAGCTTGCCAGACTATCACCTTATGGCTAGACAAAATGTTCCTCACACTTGGTGGCCCTCTCCCATCTCAACATATGATACCTCACTAAGACAACCACTACAGCAGTCAGAGCATCAAGCCTAATTCACCCAGCCTAAAAGTCTATACTCCCTGACTGGTACAAGCATGTTTAATATGTTGATAAAATGAGAATTAACCTCACGTTGAGAAATATGTTTAGCCTGCCTTCCATAACACTTTAAATTGTGCTATTTGTCTTAGCATGTTTACTAAATACCACAAATCGATGATGCCTTAGAAGAGCTTGTTAAATCTATATTATAAAAACTGTTGTGGCTCTGCATGCTTACTGTTACTCCAAGCACAAATAAAATAAAGAATTAAAAAAAAAAAAAAAAGGCTAAAGGGGATCCATAATTTGGATGGCAACAAGATTTCAGGAATTCCAGCAAAATAGCATTTATTTTTTTGGCACCATTTTCCGAAATGTCCTGGTTACGAATTAAAAAAATAAAAAATTTAACACTATTTAACCCCTTAAGGACACATGACATGTGTGACATGTCATGATTCACTTTTATTCCAGAGGTTTGGTCCTTAAGGGGTTAAACAATATCTAACTGCTTAGGCCAAATAAATGGATAACAGACAGTTGGACCTGCATGGGGTACGGATCCAATGACACTGCATGTGCTACCAAAGACAGAAGACACAGAGTTTGAAACGATCCGGCCCTGCAGTACTCTCCGCTATTCTAGTAAACTGATTTTAAGGCCTCCCTTCTGAATCTTGGACGTCGTTTGCTGCACTTATAAGACCCTTGGGCTCAGCATGTGAAAGTCATTTTCTGCCATAACATTGCAACTGCCAACTCTAAGCAGTCCTTCTGGGCCATTTAAATGGATATGCTGAAGGGTATCTTATGAAATAGATCCAAATGAATGAATCATAACTCTCTGACATACAATGCCATGGTTTCAGAGCATTCTAATTTCTCATCAGATGTGTTGTGTTGTTTTTTTTAACCATTTACGTGACACAGGGGGGGAAAAAAAAACCACTGCTCATCCTTTGTGAATTAAAAGTTAAATTATAGTCTGTTATCCGGAGATTTCTTTATTTTCCAACACAACTAATTTGCCTTAAATTCTGTGAGGCGGCTGGCTGTCAACTCATCACAAGTAATTATTGAAGGGAAAAAACAAAAACAAACCCCTGTCATTTTCATTTAAGCAACTTCCATTAAAGTATAAATGCCATTCATTATTATTGTTATTAAAAATAAAAACATGTAGATACACAGCATCTGTGTGGATTACACTTTGTAATGCCTACGTTTTTAACACTGCATCTCCTGTCTTAACCTTGCACCGTGGCAGCCATCTTTAAAGTTTCTGTGACCAGAAGTAGCCCATATCCAACTGAATAGCATATATAATCTTAAGTTTTGAAACTATCCAAGAGTGCAATTTTGTGGTGACTGGGCTCACATGTGACATCAGGATCCATGATTAAGCTCTGTTGGTTGTCTACTTGGTTTTTGATGGGTTACAGAATGTTGCTTTTACCAAAGAAGACTTAAAGGGACACTATAGTCACCTGAACAACTTTAGCTTAATGAAGCAGTTTTGGTGTATAGAACATGCCCCTGCAGCCTCACTGCTCAATCCTCTGCCATTTAGGAGTTAAATCCCTTTGTTTATGAACCCTAGTCACATCTCCCTGCATGTGACTTGCACAGCCTTCCATAAACACTTCCTGTAAAGAGAGCCCTATTTAGGCTTTCTTTATTGCAAGTTCTGTTTAATTAAGATTTTCATATCCCCTGCTATGTTAATAGCCTGCTAGACCCTGCAAGGACCTCCTGTATGTGATTAAAGTTCAATTTAGAGATTGAGATACAATTATTTAAGGTAAATTACATCTTTTTGAAAGTGAAACCAGTTTTTTTTTTTTTTATGCAGGCTCTCTCAATCATAGCCAGGGGAGGTGTGGCTAGGGCTGCATAAACAGAAACAACGTGATTTAACTCCTAAATGACAGTGAATTGAGCAGTGAAATTGCAGGGGAATGATCTATACACTAAAACTGCTTTATTTAGCTAAAGTAATTTAGGTGACTATAGTGTTCCTTTAAAGATAGCCGCCCCCACGTCACAATGGTTAGCAAGAGAAGCATTCAAAAGGGGTGCTGACATATTCATGGATTACAAAAATAATACACAGACATTATAGTGCACAGAATCTTTTACCTTCAACAATAATGAAGGAACAGTGAAAGCTTTACTGTAAGGACGACATTCTATAATTCTTGGAGTTTGCATTTAGAATCATTGCTCTAGAGTGTAAGCTTCTGGGAAAAGAAAGCATATGTGCATTGCCCAAGTCTGCAAGTCTGTAAAGCTTTGTAAAGCCCGTGATTTATCTGCAAGGAGCTGCTAGTTACCGCTGTTTGTTTGTTCAGTGGTTTAAAGGGTTAAGTGTTTGTTTCAGAGGTTAACAAGGGAACCAGCACTACAAAACAACATGTGCATGAAAACAATGTAAAACTAGGAAGTTCTACGGAACAGGGAGAGAGAGAGCCAGCTTAGGGCGCTGTGTGTGTGTTCCTTCACAATGCCTTCCATATGTGTGCACGGCTCAGGCTGGGGGGGTGCAGTTCATATTCCCAGGCGAGGACCCCTTAATATCTCTCCCTGTAGCATGGGGATTACACCCTGACCCCCAGGCTTATGACTAAGCTCCACCTGCGTTGTGCACATGGATCAACATTGGGTTGGAACCTCACTTCATTGGGAACGAGTGTTACCACTTTGCCCCTAAAACAAGCAGCAATATTAAGAAGCGCCGAGTATGACCACAGAGTTAGAACTAGCTAATTCTTTAAAGCATTAGTGGGCTCTGTAAGGATTAACACTGCGGCTCTCTCTTCTAACCTAAATTCCTCCTCAAACCCAAATGCTTTAACGGTAGGCACCGTCCTTTTCTAGCTGTGATGAAGTCCCCCCGATGCGGTGTTCCTGGAGAATTTGGGGTGCGCATACGTAGCCCCGCACATTCTGCAATATAAATTAACATGGGTGTGTGGGAGAGAGGTCAGGAAGTCTAATATATGAATCAGGAGCAGGGGAGAGATAGCACATGGATGTGATTTTTGCTCCAAAAAAAAAAAAAAAAGACAAGAATATGAAAAGATGAATCATATGAAAAATATGAATGTGCATTGGCCACCCAGAGCTGCGGAACGAGAAATGTGTAATGCAAGCCGTCACATAGTCTTCCACATTTTAGGGGCGACAATTGCTGACTTTATTTGGAGTTGTGTATTTCTGTATAAATGACTTATAATGACTCCTATATATATTTCTAGACAAGAATTGATGGTATTGAAGCATGCGGTAATTCAAAATGACCTCTACAATGAGTGAATAGAACAGCCAGCAAAAGTAATGATTAATGTTGTCCCTTCCACCCCAGTTCTGACTTTACTACCTTACTGATACCAACCATAAGGCTGGTATGTAAGCCAAGTATTCTCTATGGAGGATCCAATCTCCATTGCAGAGAATTCTAAAATCTCAAGAACTAACAACCCGTTTTAAAAATGTTTTTTTCCTTTGTCAGCTGTACATTTCTTTAAAATTCTGCAAACACAATGTATTTCTCCATTGTTATAATCACTGGGGTAACAATAAGTCTAGTTGGTAAAGGAGATGATTCTGAGCCAGAGGATGGAGAGTCTATGAGCCACCACAACCCCACTTGTCCCAGGATATCTAGCAGGACAGAGGGATAATTGGGCATGTGGCAATAACGTTTTTTTTCTGCTTTCTCTTAAAGGACCACTATAGGCACCCAGACTACTTCAGCTCAATGCTGCTATGTTTCAGTAAGGGTTAATCCAGCCTCTAGTGGCTGTCTCACTGACAGCCGCTAGAGGCGCTTCCTCGATTCTCAGTGTGAAAATCACAGTGAGAAGACGCTGGACGTCCATAGGAAAGCATTGAGTAATGCTTTCCTAAAGGCGGTAGGAATGCAAGCGCGGCTTTTGCCGCGCATGCGCAATCTGATCTGACGTTGGCAGAGGGAGGAGAGGTCACAAGCGCTGGAGAAAGGTAAGTAGCTGAAGGGGTTTTAACCCCTTCAGCCCAGCGGGAGGGGGGCCTAATGACCCTATAGTGCCAGGAAAAAAAGTTTGTTTTCCTGGCACTATAGTGGTCTTTTAATGTTGAGAATGGTGTCATACACATCTTGGCCACACGAATAACACACTGTGATGTGACAGGTCTGAGTTATTCATTACAGTGGGAATTGCAAGTGAATTCAAAGTGAAGGGATTCAAATTTAAAGGGATACTATAGTGTTAGGAATGAATGCCTGTATTCATAAGACTATAGCTCCCTCTGCCGTCCCCCTCCCTCGCGCCAAGGGTTAAAACATTATTTTCTTAACCGATCTCAGCGCCGATGTCCCTCTGCGCTGGGCCGCACTCCGCCTCGAAGGGGGCTAACATGCATGCTTTCCTATAGGAATTAAACAGACGCTGGATGTCCTCATGCACAGCGTGAGCACATCCGTCAGTTAGCGACCAAAAGTCCCCTTCGGATACTTTAGCCTTACATTTGACATTCCCTTTCAATTCTTGATTTAGTGAATGACCCTGGAAGAGTCTATATAGAATATATTGACTATACTGTTGGCAATTCACAATTATTAAAGGACCACTCTAGTGCCGGGAAAACATACTCGTTTTCCTGGCACTAGAGTGCCCTGAGGGTGCCCCCACCCTCAGGGACCCCCTCCCGCCCGGCTCTGGAAAGGGGTAAAAACTTACCTTTTTCCAGCGGTGGGCGGAGAGCTCTCCTCCTCCGATCCTCCTCTTCTCCTCCCCGTCGGCTGAATGCGCACGCGCGGCAAGAGCTGCGCGCGCATTCAGCCGGTCACATAGGAAAGCATTCATAATGCTTTCCTATGGACGCTTGCGTGCTCTCACTGTGATTTTCACAGTGAGAATCACGCAAGCGTCTCTAGCGGCTGTCAATGAGACAGTCACTAGAGGATTAGGCGGAAGGCTTAACCCATTCATAAACATAGCAGTTTCTCTGAAACTGCTATGTTTATGAAAAAATGGGTTAACCCTAGAAGGACCTGGCACCCAGACCACTTCATTAAGCTGAAGTGGTCTGGGTGCCTAGAGTGGTCCTTTAATCCATCAATCCCTAAACATCTAAGGAGAAGATCTCAAGCACAAAAATCTTACCAGAGTTTTATAGCTCTTCAAATTTAAAATAAATTACTTTTAGAGCCCACAAACTATAACGTAGACATAGGCAGTTGTCCTGTTTAAGGGGGTTTTGCGACATGGAGGGTATGAGTAAAATCATTGTCGAGGATGACATGTAAGGAGTACCTTGATAAAAAAAAATGAGTGCTAACCCTGTGACGGAGGGGGCCTACTGTGCTTTAGCCAAATTCTATCACCAAATTAGCTCTTATCTATTGCGTTTACACGCGTGGTGCCAACTTTACTAAGGATGAGAGGCGCAGGCCTTTCTTGTTGCCAATTCTCTGTGCCAGCAATACCACTGAGGGCAAATATCGGAAACTCCAGATGCTAGTAAATCTTTATTTCTCACGATGATTTGCCAGTCTTAAAGGTTAGAAACGTCTTGGCGTTGTCAAGTTGAAAAATGAATTTCGGTCCCAAAAGATTTGTATTCATAATGTTTATATTTGCAATGTTGTTCATTCTAAAATGGGTTAAACCAGTGTGGCCTCTTCATATCACTGAGTGTTCTGTATTTTTTTAGGCTTTGGCTCCCAAGAAAATCTAGGTTGCAAAAGTAAACCATCAGAGAGCACTATATACCCCTACCAGTTAGAAAGCATCAGACTATAGGTGTATATTATTTGAGCCTACAACAAGCTTAATATATCAACATTTTCCTTTTTTCTTTCTCTGTTTAAGCGCCCCTGGAGAAAGCGGTTTGGAATGTGCTAGTACCCTCATATATATGTAGGATATCTAGTTACCAGTTTGAAGGATTCAGGGGATTAATGTATGGAAATATCTCTGCTCCAGTCAAAACAGACACAAAAGAACCCCTCTCCCCCCCCAGTCCCTTCCGACTGTTTGCAAAGCCGCAGAGATACGTCTGATTTGGGGCCAAACCAACCATAGACTGCTGGCAATACACTAGTATCCCACCATTCATAGTCCAGTGCCAAAAGGGATCCAATCAGGGGCTTGCATAAAGGAGCACAACTTTGTTTGGACAACAACTCCCAACAGGTTTAGCCAGCTCTCAAAAAAACACCTGTAACATCTGCCAAAACAGATTGTTGGCTGTAGAATGGGGTATGCGCTAACTGAGCCCCAATCTTCCTCTCTGTTTTAACTAAGGGGACAAGGTACCCCTCAATGGAAAGAGCAGAGTCTGTGCAAAATGTTTCTGCAGCTAAGGGGTTAAGTAGCAACCGGATTATGGAAATATTTGCAAGGACGAACCAATAGCCTTTCATTGCTGGATTCGGAGTGCCATGTATAGATAGATATTGAAGGCAATTCTAGGATGGTATTGCTAGACAGTCATCATTTAACCATTCCATGTTAACACTAGTTTTAGAATGTGCTGCATTTCTATCATTCTTCTGATTTGGCAACATTGATTGTAGCATTATACAAGTTTTCCACAATATGTTTTTTAAATATTGTTGTAATAACGCTACATCTGCAAGCTACAAGCCTGTCTGCTATTACAATTTGTGCTTTCACAGGGGATAGGAATGCTAGAACATGATTTTGAAGGGGAACCAACATTACATTATTAAATAAAACATTGAAAATCACCCAGATTTTAAACTTTTCTTTCTTTCATGCGATGCTCAGATATCTTTGAAAATTAACTAAAGTCATCGTGACACTTCTTCTCAATGAAGTGGTCTGGGTTCAGCGGTCGTGTATGTTTAACCTTTCAAGGTTAAATATTGCCATTTTCCAGAGAGGATTAAACATACCTCTCGTGGCTCTGTGATTGTCATACTGCCAGTCACAAGAAGAGTCTGCATTGACCAAGCAGAGCTCAGTTACGGGATGCTGCTGCTCATAGGAAAGCGTTGGATTCAATGCTCTGCTATGAAACGTATTTGATACGCACACAGGCTCTCAGCACGCTTGTGCACCAGATTCCCAATGCTCCTCTATGAGGATGAGGAAGGCCTGGCGTTGGAAAAAGGTAAGCAAAAAGATTTTTTCAAATAAATCCTCTTCCTGCTTCCGCGGCAGAAGCTGATGTCACTGCTGTACTCTCGCACATGTACGATTGCGGGATTCTCCATAGACAGAGCTAATTCCCTGCAGCCGTCACTGGTGACGCCTGGGGGATTGACACTTCTAGACAGCGGTAGGTAGCTCTGCCAAGTGTCAAGAAGTGTATGGCGTAGGAAATATACTGAGACAAGGTAAAGGTGGGAGTGCAGCGCCGCTTTAAATAGTGTATGGCCATATTTCATAACCAAATAGTCATATTTGCTAAGTTAGGCTTTTTAAAGTAGCCTTGTAAGATTTAAAACTGTATTTTTGTGTGCTGTTTCCGTAACCTGTATTTTGTATATATTTAGTCTTTACAGCAGCACCACTAACAACAAAATGCCTGTTTTGGGTGTGCCCCCGAGCCCCCCACAAAAAATGAATGTCTTTTATTATGGTGAGAGTCCTGACATGCGTTTCCACCTGAAGGGGTTAAAAAGCACTGCCCACTAATGTTGATTTGGAATGTCGTCCAATTCTGTACGAGACCCGAATCTTGGACTCCTCCTTCCCCTCACTCTGGGGAGTCCCAAAATTCACAGCCACACTGGGAGTTTTCATAACATCACTCTATAAAGAAGGGATTGTATGGTCCAGGATCCGACACTTGCTGGTGAAAGTGTGCAAATGGAGAGAGAGAAATGAATTCACGACGTAAACGCAACTCTTTGGGGTTTATTAATTAAACTGTGAATTGCAGAATAAAACTAGCAAATATTAAGTCAGAAATAGCACACTGGCTTTATTTGGCTGAATTAGCAGATATTTCGCAAGCTTAGTTTTCAAGTCAAGAATCTACAGAACTGCATAATAAATCCACTAAATAGATATATATATATATATATAAAAAGAAAACTACATCAATAATAGGTCAATATAATGTGTTAAAAATATGTCAAGGTTTTTTTTAGCTATATATATTTAAATGATCTGGCATAGTAATCATTATTCTGTAAACGTTTATTGCAAAGAATTAGTTGGTGTTTAATTTCCAGAGTCCTGCAATGGTTATACGACTTGATATTGAGATGTTATAATAAGGGTAGCCAATTGGGACGAGGGGTTCATGGTCATGCTGGGATACATGAAATTAATGAAAACCTTTCAAAAACAGTTAATCCATATGCAGAGGTGGGTTTATTCTCCTGGGGCTTAGTGTTTTTCACAAGAGCATCTGGGACCAGATGTGGATCTGATTTGGGCAGAAAGTGGTAATCATTGACTCAATGTATTGAAAAATATTACATAATAAGCTCTAAGTTGCTTGGCCGCAGCACTCATTAAATAAACTATATGGTCGATACAACTACCACTATGGCAACCAAGAGGCCACAGGAAGATTGCAGACAGATTGGCAAGGCAATAAGGAAGGATCAAGGCGTTCTAAGGTTCAGCGGGTCCATGAAACAAGAGTCAGATCAGATCCACAATATCCAAGTATATAACGTTAGGGATAGGAGTGATAGGAGTTAGGGATAAGAGTGTCTAAATGGCCAAAAGCTCTATCATGGCCAAGGTGTAAAATATTCTATAAAATCACATTGAACGGCACAGCATCCTAAGGGCCTGGCTCACGGTATGTTTCTTATGCCACCTTCAGAAAGGCACTAAATTTAAGCCATATGGCAATAAGAATATTAACCTCACGTTTCATCCTGATACCGGAGAAACTGACGGAAGCCAAGCACAGAGAGATGGACACAGGTTTCTTCAGGAAGGAAGAGATTCTTTATTGGATCACCGATCGGGACTCAGAGGGACTAGCGTCACCAAAATACAGCAAAGTCTGAGTACTGAATACATAGAGTACATTCCTTATATAGCACTGTAGCTCCTCCCACAATTAACTACACCCACACATACCCTTAACCTATTTAATGAATAGAGTCTAAACTCATCCATCCGGTCTAACCACGTGGCTCATCTGATACAAAGGAGAGGGACGCGTAATTCCAGTTCTTACATTCCTGCACCTGGTCAGTACAGTGATGACAGTATCTTAGCTACGTGTAATTAACTACCTGATACTACAAACACATATACATACATATGCCTTGTGGCAATCTTAGCCTGCTAAACTTGTATTTTACTGGAATTACATCACATTCCCCCCTTTGATGCCTCTGATATTTCACAATTACTTGAGGCATCACTTAACCTTGGTTTGCATATACCTCAGGTTACCATGAACCAGACCAGACTTATCTTATGATGTGAATCTTCAACATTCATCTTCTTGCATTGGTTCTCCCTGATCTAGAGCCTTATACTTATATATCGCCATTATCTGTGCAGCAGCCTTCCTCTCTGCTATACTTCCTATCAGGCTTTGCACAGACCTAACTACTAAGGGTATAAGACACGGTAGGAGTAGACACAACAGTAAAATCAGTAGGACTCCACCTACCACTGCCTTAAGCCCTCCAAACCACTCATACCAGCTACCAAACCAACTACTTGGATTGTACCCTTTCCATACCTGAGTAGGCACATGCGCTAGTTTAACCATATGGCTAGTAAGCTCAGCTATTGCTTGCCCTTCGTCATCTATTTGAAGACAGCAATTACTTAGGTTAAACTTCCCACATACACCTCCCTCTACTGCCAAAAGGTAATCCAAGGCTAATCTATTTTGGTAGACTGCTGTCCTCATCCTGGTGTTATGCTTCGCTAGAAGATTGAGCGCTTGTGATGTCTCATTTGTGATAATCTCAACCACCGCCTGTAATCTTATAATACGGTTGAGCATATAAATAGGGGTTCTATAACCAAAGGTACCATCCTCAGCCCACGTGGCTGGCCCATAGTAATCTATAATACGCTGGGGAGGCCATTCATCATCTTCCCAGGCGCCTATCTCTATGGGTCCCCTTTTCTTCCTATGATTCACATCATACACTTTAACACCTAAAGTCTCACCTGTTTCAATCGGTAACAAGAAGAAGGATGGTTTGAGCATACCCAACACACATGCCCCTTCCCAGTCCTGTGGCAGCTCCGAATAGGCTTTCTTACCACAGATCCAGTACAAATTTGCTGGGGCTCTCCAAGTAGATGTGATGGATAGATCAAACCACACATCCTTTAAATTGGCATATCTAGCAAACGGGTTAGATGGTTCTGAGACATTTGAAGCCGACCACCAAGTTGTATTCTTTGTATCATCATCATAAGCTTTTTGCCCTAGACAAGTTAATTCTCCTACAGAAGTATTATACATTATTCCTTTCCTTGCTATGCAAACATAACCTATGATGGAGGTCTTTAATCTCCACTCAGATTTACCTCTAACACTCATATGATAATCGGCTTGTGTAGATATTAATTGGTCAACTGCCTCAGAACCGGACATTACCTCCTTTGCTTCCCAAGGCCATTGGTCTCCCATGTTAGTACCTCCACACACATAGCAGTTGGTAACATTAAGACTACCGGCAATACTTTCAGCTAAATCGATGAACAGGTTTTTAGCATTATGGGGGATCTTATTATCTATACTCATCTCTTCGTAAAAGGAATGGTATACTTGATGAGTCTGGGAGGATACCGTATCAGTCTCTATTCCTATAAACAATAATGTCCCAGGATCTAAACCCGTCCCGTATATTTGAAACCCAAATAAATTTCCATACTTATCTAAGAACTTGTCGGGGTTATTAATGAGTATATGGACTGGGTTGCATTCCATAGACTTACAATAAGGGCTAGTCGGCAACTTAGTCACTATCATGTCTTTGTCTACTGTCTGTCCCCAAGTTGCCCACCCCACACAAGACCAATATGGGCAAAAGTTATAATCTCTATTTGGGCATCTAGGACTTACATATTTATTTTTGCTACTGGGACAAATATATTTATCGTTAGACCCATACGTCCTCTCCCATCTAAGATCCCCACATACATTCCACGGCTTTCTACCACTCGATATCGCTTTACACGCATCAAATAGCAGAACACCCGAAGAATGTACGGATTCTAACACCGTTTTATTAATTAGGGTCCCCTGAGGATCTCCATTCCTGAGAGTCAACCAAATTGTACGAGGCTGATACTCCGGACTGAAGCACTTAGGTTCTCCTACTCCTAAATGGCACACACTATAATCTATATTTAAGTATCTACATCTCGATACATCTCCTTTACATTCGTATTGTGAATGCCAAATTAGGGTTTGGGAAATATGGTTACCTGTTCTCGTAGTCTTAATGCATACCTCACAGCTAGGAGTGTCGGTACCTCTACCTTCCTGAATATAAAAACACATATAAATAAACACTAT
The DNA here is from genome assembly GCF_036172605.1 of Pelobates fuscus. Classification (NCBI taxonomy): domain Eukaryota; kingdom Metazoa; phylum Chordata; class Amphibia; order Anura; family Pelobatidae; genus Pelobates; species Pelobates fuscus. The sequence continues at coordinate 155,541,147 of NC_086324.1, read as the reverse complement.
CAAAAGCACATCTTTCGCCGTCATCCTCAGTCTTCGTCCGTGCGATGGCGCCTCAGCTTCCAGGATGTGAGGGGCTGCAGGGAATGGAGTTCTGCTCATCTTCACAGGTGTCCCTTCGAGACTTTCCTGGCTTATACACTATGTGATGGTAAGCGGACAGGCTTTATTATGGCCTTCTCACTCACACCTGTAACAATAAAATTTGTAATCCACAATAATTCCTCGTTACTCCGACTGAGTAGTGCGTTTTAACCGGATCTTGCAGGGATTCTCTGGATCTGCTGTAACTTGCCAAGAATCGACTGCTGCTGGTTTAACCCTGGAGTGATGTATCCACGGAGTCACTTCTGCTACTTTTATTGCTGTAGGGGTAGACAAAAGAACAACATAAGGACCTCTCCACTTGGGCCCTAACGGTACATTATTCCACTCTTTAATCCACACTTGATCTCCTGGATGATAACTATGAACAGGGGGATAAATATTCACAGGTAATCTATCTTGTACCCATTTCTGTACCTCCTCCATAGTCTTACCCAACTCTACAACCTGCTGCCGGGTAATTCCTTCTCCCAACTGACTCAAGTCCCCCCTTAAGTTACCAAGTACGGGAGGTGGTCGCCCATACATGATTTCAAAAGGAGAGAGGCCCATCCTTCTGGTAGGGGTACTGCGGATTCGCAATAAAGCTATGGGTAAGAGAACGTTCCACTTAAGTTGGGTTTCCTGACACATTTTAGCCAACTGGTTCTTTATAGTTCTATTCATTCTCTCTACCTTACCAGAACTCTGGGGTCTATATGCAGTATGAAGCCTCCACTTTATACCAAGCATATGAGTCAGTTGTTGTAGGCACTGGTGAACAAAAGCTGGACCATTGTCCGATCCTATAGAACAGGGTAGTCCATATCGGGGTATTATTTCTCGTAGCAGGAATCTCACAACTTCTCCTGCTTTCTCTGTACGAGTAGGACATGCTTCTACCCAGCCTGAATAGGTGCACACAATTACCAGCAGGTAACGATGTCCACCCGATTTAGGCATCACTGTAAAGTCTATTTGTAGATCGGACATGGGGAGTCCCCCCATAAACTGAACTCCTGGTGGCTTTACTGGTCCTTGTCTTGCATTATTCTTAGCACACGTTACACATCTGCGTACAATGGCCTGAGTCAAGTTGGACAATCTTGGTATGTAGAAATGTTTTCTAAGAGATTCTTCAGTACTGTCTCTCCCAGAATGTGTCCCGTTGTGATAATTTTGGACAATTTCTACCGCTAGCGATGCTGGTATAACTATTCTTCCATCTTCTAGCTGATACCACTTGTTCTCCAGATACTTTCCCGGTTCAGTCTTTAACCACTCCTCTTCTTGAGCTGTATAAACTGGAGTCCATTGGGACAGTGGAGTTGGTATAAGAGCAGCTATATGCCCTACATACTCCTGTCTTCCTGATTCAGCAGCACGCTTAGCTGCACTATCTGCCATCCGATTTCCCTTGGTTACATCACCATCTCCTCTCAGATGCGCTCGACAATGTATGATACCGACTTCTTTCGGCTCCCACACTGCTTCCAATAGTTGTAGGATTTCAGCTGCGTACTTGATTTCTTTGCCTTCTGAATTCAGTAGTCCTCTTTCTTTATACAAAGCTCCGTGGGCATGAGTGGTTAAAAACGCATACTTAGAGTCCGTATAGATATTTACTCTTAAACCTTCAGCCAATTGTAACGCTCGTGTTAGTGCTATTAATTCTGCCTTTTGTGCTGATGTTCCTTTCGCCAGTGGCCGAGCTTCTATCACCTTGTCTATTGTTGTCACTGCATATCCTGCATAGCGGATCCCTTCTTTCACATAACTACTGCCGTCGGTGTAATATTGAACATCGGGGTTCTGGATGGGAAAATCACGAAGATCTGGTCTACTTGAGAATACTTCATCCATTACTTCCAAACAATCATGTTGACTTTCAGTAGGTTGTGGCAAAAGGGTAGCTGGATTTAAGGTGTTTACAGTCTCTAAATGCACTCTTGGGTTTTCACACAACATTGCTTGATACTTGGTCATACGGCTATTACTAAACCAATGATTTCCTTTGTAATCCAACAACGTCTGTACTGCATGTGGGACTCGTACATAAAGTTCTTGACCCAGAGTGAGTTTATCGGCTTCAGCTACTAGCAGGGCGGCTGCAGCTACGGCTCTTAGACAAGGTGGAAGTCCGCTGGCCACTGCATCCAGTTGCTTAGACATGTAGGCAACAGGTCTTTGCCATGATCCCAAGTACTGTGTCAATACTCCCACAGCCATTCTTCTTTGCTCGTGTACATATAAGTAGAATGGTCGTGTGTGATCAGGTAGACCTAATGCTGGGGCACTCATCAAAGCCTTCTTCACATCTTCAAATGCCGTTTGCTGTTCTTGGGTCCATAAGAAGGGGTCGTGCTCTGTACCTTTGATAGCTGCGTACAGAGGTTTTGCTAGTATCGCATAACTGGGAATCCATATCCTACAGAAGCCTGCTGCCCCCAAGAATTCTCGCACTTGTCTTCTATTCTTGGGTATTGGTATTTGGCAGACAGCTTCTTTTCTCTCTGGCCCCATAATTCTTTGACCTTCAGAGATATGGAATCCTAGATACTTGACAGTTGGCAAACACAACTGAGCCTTCTTTCTAGACACCTTGTATCCTGCCTTCCAGAGAATGTGTAGTAGATCGTGCGTTGCTTGCTGACAGATTTCTTTTGTAACTGCTGCTATCAACAAGTCATCTACATATTGTAACAATACACACTCTCCTGGGATGGACTCGAAATCCAATAGATCTTGACTTAGGGCTGAACCAAATAGGGTAGGTGAATTTTTAAACCCTTGGGGCAGTCTTGTCCAAGTCATTTGGCGTTTTGAGCCCGTTACAGCGTTCTCCCATTGGAAAGCGAAAATACATTGACTTTCTGCGGCAATTCGGAGGCAAAAGAAGGCATCTTTGAGATCTAAGACTGTGAAGTAAGTAGCCCCGCCCGGAATTAAAGCAAGCAGGTTATATGGATTGGGTACAACTGGATGTATGCTAACAACCGCATCATTGACTGCTCTTAAGTCCTGCACAGGTCGATACTCATCTGTGCCGGGCTTTTGAACAGGCAGCAATGGGGTGTTCCAGGGGGAAGTACAGAATTTTAGGATACCATACCGTATGAACTTATCCAGATAGGATTGGATGTTCTTCTTAGCCTTCTGCGGAATGTGATATTGTCTTAGGCTCACTGGATAAACCCCATGTTTCAGTTCAATTTTTATTGGTGGAATATTGCGGGCCAGTCCTGGTGGGTTGTTCTCTGCCCAAACTCCTGGTATGTTAAACAATGTCTCATCACTCCTAGGGTTTTGGCTAGTCAACACTGTATAAAGTCGCCACTCTTCTTCCTTTGGTACGGATAAAGTCATAATACCTGAAGGTCCATTAAACTTTAAAGATGTTGTTCCATCTGGTAGGAACGTAATCTGCGCTTGTAATTTGGATAGCATATCACGTCCCAGCAATTGGACTGGACATTCAGGCATATAAAGGAATTGGTGTTTTACTACGTGGCCTCCCAATGTACAGAGTCGACTTTTAAGAACCGGTCTTTCAGCACTTCTTCCAGTTGCTCCTATCACAGTAATAGTCCTTCCAGATGGAGGAGCAACTAGATTAGTCACCACTGAATGTTCAGCACCAGTGTCGATCATGAACGCACTCCTTTTCCCCCCTATTGATACATCGACCATAGGCTCCGCTCGACCAAGGGGGATGGAGCCCGGTCGGTATCAATAGTCCTCCATGACCGTGTCAGCCAATCCTACAAAGTCCCTACCTTCTCTATCGCGAGACCTTTGCGCTGCTGGAATATACCTGTCTTCCCTAACACTTCCTCTGTTCCCATTACTCCCTCTATAACCATTACTCCCTCCGGGACCTCCTCTACCTCTCGCTCTGCCTCTAAAGTTTCCGTAGCCTGCCCTGGGTTGGTCTCTCTCGTACTGCTCTCTTTGCGGACATTCGTTCCTCCAATGCCCTTCTTCCTTGCAATACGCACACTGATCCCTACTCAAAGGCTCCCTACTCCATCTATTATTGCCTCTATCTGGGCCCCGTTTATCTACGCCTGCGATCGCTACCGCTAGCATATCAGCCTTTTTACGCATCTTGCGCTCCTCCTCTTTCTTGCTTTCTGTTTCCCTATTCATATAGACCTTATTAGCTACCTCCATTAGTTGGGAGATTGACATACCTGCAAACCCTTCTAACTTTTGTAGCTTGCGCTTAATATCTCCGTAAGCTTGGCTGACAAAGGCGGAGTTAACCATTCGGGAATTGTCTGCGTCTTCCGGATTAAAGGGGGTGTACAAGCGGTACGCCTCCAATAATCGGTCATAAAAGACACTGGGTGCTTCATCGCTTTTCTGGATCACCTCAACTGTCTTCGACATGTTAATGGCTTTCTTTCCTCCGGCTTTCATGCCAGCAATTATAGCGTCTCTATAGGCTCTGAGTTGAACCATATCAGCACCATTTACGTTCCAATCGGGATCAGTGTTGGGATAATGTGTTGCGGCCCATGCTGCTGGATTAGCTTGGTTCAAAGCACGGGCTCTATCCTCTAATGCTTTAATGGCTGCTTGATTTATTCTTGTCCTTTCCTCATTGTTAAATAAAGTCATTAATAACTGCTGGCAATCAGCCCATGTCGGATTATGTGTCTGTACTATTGAGGTGAACAGATCAGTCATGGCTTGTGGTTTCTCAGTATACGAGGAATTATGGGTCTTCCAGTTTAAAAGGTCGGTAGTGGTGAAAGGGACATATACGAAGACAGGGTCAGCGTGTGCCATTTGACCTGCGGCATCGATATAAGCTGACCCGGGATTTAAGCGAAGAGGCATCTGATAGTGCTTTAATTGTTGGGCACCAGTCAACTGTCGGGTTTGGATGGGGCTACGTAGGGAAGCGTCAGTCATGGGTTCCGGTCGGGGAGATATAGGGTATGGGGATGTGGGAGGTTGGTTTTGGGAAAAGGTAGTGAATAGAACACTTCGGGCCGAGCTAGATGAAGCTTGACCGGAAGTCTGAAGTGGCGCCAAATCAGGATATTCGTTTCTAATGGGGGTGGGTTCTGGTTCTGGAAGGGGAGATTTAGTACGAGGGGGGGTGGATCCTGTACTGGAGGAGGAAGCGGAAGTGGATGAGGGTAATGAGGGAAGGGTTACAGGACTTCCTGTATTTGCGTCACTTCCTCTTACCGGAAAGTAAGGGGGCGGCAAAGGGATCTCGGACTCAGGGGGCGTGTCCAAAATGGGCCTAACACCAGCCCTAGTGGACGAACAAGTCCTAGCTACCATGAGGCGACACTGTTCCTCGTGGCATGTCCGGAGCCATTTTGGCGAGTCATTTACGGCCTGTCTCCAACAATCAATATAAGGAAACTGGCCGTAAAGTTCAGGCCTACCTGATACAGCCACGTGTAAGCGCTGTACCAGAGTTGGATCCAAACTGCCACGTGGCGGCCATGCCGCAACCAAAGTAGGCCACTCCCTAGTGCACAAAGTGACCAAACGTACAGGGGACATCTTAACCCCAAAATCACAAACTTTGAATCCCTTTTTAAAATTCTTAACCATACATCCTAAGGGATCCGGAATCGTTGACTGCGACGCACCCATATTTAACAGTGGAACGTCGTCGACAACGATTACTATACACGCGTACTATTCAACAGTCACACCCGTTTCCTCTGGCAACAGCACCACGTGGTACGGTTACCAAGTGAAACGTACACAATAACAATAAACACTCAGGGAATTCCCGTACACACACAGCTGCTACACCAGTCACTATATAATCAATATTATGCCCTTTGGCGTAACTACACAGTCACCCACGCTATAATTCTCTATATACGAATTACCCGTCTATAACACACCCCAGTAACATCGTCTTTTACAAATAGCGGTTACAGTACGGTTAGCATAGGTCAAAGCACAAGTTAAGGTCACAATACAATTATTAGTGGTTATGGTGTTAAACATGCAATGGACGACAATGATTAGTACTTATTATATAATGTCAGTAAATATACAGGGTTATGGTACCGTGCACTATAATACAGCAACACACTATTAACACTCTCGCTAGACGGCTGAGCTCGCGCTATCTAACAAGATATACACTTTACTAAAACAATCGTTAACACATTTACAATTCCCAACTAAACTATTGGCCAGTACCTTGAATGGACTACCTAAAACTATATACACCCGTTTTGGTTAGCCACACTGCCCAATCACCACATATATAGCGAGCTAGAGAACCGAATTTACACAGACGCCTCTTAGTCGCACTATACAACGAGCTAGAGAACCGAATTTACACAGGCGCCTCTTAGTCGTACTATCAAAAGTCTAGTGGGTTCCAAATTTACACGCCTTCCCACTTAGCCCAGATAGGATGAGAACTAGCGAACCGAATTTACACAGGCGCCGCTTAGTCTCCCGGTCCCTCCGACCTAGCGAACGTAATATACACCCTAGAACGCTAGTCTAGACAAGACACCGGTGTCCGGCTAGGGCTATTTACACCAGGACCCCGCCTGACTAACCAAATCAAACGGTCTGACTAAAGAGCGTTCGATCGAGCGGTGCGCCTTCGCTCCTTCCCTCCGACAGAGGGGGCAGATACAGATTCAAAAACCCCTTTGGGCCTACCGCACAATCGGTATACCCCTAGCGGGTCCTGCCGTCTAAAACAGCAGTTATCTTACCTCCTCGTTCCTGAACCTGAGTTCACACTCATCGACGGGGACACCCCAGCACTTCTCACGTAGAGGCCGATGATCTCCTGGACAACAGACCAGTGGCGCCGAGACGAAGGGAGGTCCACGCAGAAGTTCAGGGGTGCAGCCGTAGAGAACGTGGGCAAAGATAGACCGTCTCACGCCTCTGCCTCTCAGCTACCGTTGAACGATGAGCTTCCCGGCCAATGCACCAAATGATACCGGAGAAACTGACGGAAGCCAAGCACAGAGAGATGGACACAGGTTTCTTCAGGAAGGAAGAGATTCTTTATTGGATCACCGATCGGGACTCAGAGGGACTAGCGTCACCAAAATACAGCAAAGTCTGAGTACTGAATACATAGAGTACATTCCTTATATAGCACTGTAGCTCCTCCCACAATTAACTACACCCACACATACCCTTAACCTATTTAATGAATAGAGTCTAAACTCATCCATCCGGTCTAACCACGTGGCTCATCTGATACAAAGGAGAGGGACGCGTAATTCCAGTTCTTACATTCCTGCACCTGGTCAGTACAGTGATGACAGTATCTTAGCTACGTGTAATTAACTACCTGATACTACAAACACATATACATACATATGCCTTGTGGCAATCTTAGCCTGCTAAACTTGTATTTTACTGGAATTACATCACAATCCCACAAAAATGGATATCCCTTCAGAGTTCTGGAACAATGTTTTATGGACATATGAGACAAAAGTAGTGATTTCTAAGAAATATGGATCTGGTTATATCTGATAAACATTAAAGGGACACTATAGGCAACCAGACCACTTCAGCTCATTAAAGTGGACTGGGTGCAATGTCCCTGTCTCCTTAACCCTGCAATTGCGATTATTGCAGTTTCTGAGAAATTGCTATAATTAAAGAGCACTATAGTGTCAGGAAAACCAGTAGCTCACCTAGTTCCAGGGCCGGGCTCCCTTACCTCTCCTCCCCCGCCGACGTCAGCATCCTCGCCTGACCTCACCGGTGCCGAATGCGCATTTGCGGCGCCACCGCACGCGCAGTCAATGCTTTCCTATGGACGCTCTGTGTGGTTGAGGCATAATATGCCTCAATCATTGCCGATGGGCCTCTAGTGGCTGTCCGGAAGACAGCCACTAGAGACTGGTTTAACCCCAGATGTAAACATAGCAGTTTCTCTGAAACTGCTATGTTTACAACAGGCAGGGTTAACCCTAGAGGGACCTGACACCCAGACCACGTCATTGAGATGAAGTGGTCTGGGTGACTATAGTGTCCCTTTAAATTGCAGGGTTAAGACTGCCTAGAGGCACTTCCTGGTGATTAGGCGATTCATGGTTGCCTAACTGAGGCTGGACGTATTCACACTCTGCATGAGAACGTAAGTCGTCAAGCAAAACCCCATAGGAAAGCATTGCAGCAATGCTTTCCTATTGCAAGAACCTAATGTATTTGCAACATTTGCCTCACATGCACATTAGGGCCCCCTGTCGAGTGATGTTGGAGGAGGCAGAGCCCTGACCCAGAACCGAGTGACAGCGGGTAAATGCAGCAAGTGTATTTTAACCCTTCCTGTTAATGTTTACATTGCACAGCTTAACACACTTCTAGAGGTTGTCTTCCTGACAGCCACTAGAGGCACTTCCTTATAAAACTCAGTCACCAGACATTGCAGCTAATAGGAAAGAATTGAAGCATCCCTATGAGAAGCATTTGTATACCATGTGGTGTTTGCCGTGCATGCGCATTGGCAGCCGATGCTCCTTTAGGGAGAAGCATAGGATTGGACCACCGGCTTGAGGGCAGGTGGAGGATGGAGTCTTGGACATGGAGAAGAGGTACGTTTTTACTCAGATTTTTACTCCAAACAGAGGATTGGGGGGGAGACTCACGACCTAAAACTAATCATGCATTGGGATACTATATGGTTCCTTTAACAGGCCTTCGCTCAATGAACCATGCACTATGGTGTATTAGGGACTACCGATACTGAACAATAAGGCTACCGCAGGGTGTAATCATAAAATGTCAAAATTACCTACAAATACTTTAATAACAACCTACTTCGTACCCCTATTTTTACCATTTGTATCACTATACCCCACTCCCTCTAGAACAGTGGTTCTCAAATCAGTCCTCAAGACCCACCAACAGTCCAGGTTTTGTTAGTATCCCCATTGGAATAAAACAGGGAAATACATACATCTTGGACTGTTGGTGGACCATGAAGACTGGTTTGAGAACCACTGCTCTAGAATGTAAGCTCATTGAGCAGGGCCCTCCAGTACGTCCAGTTGTCTGGTTATAATTACATGTCTGTTAGTCCACCCATTGTACAGCGCTACGGAATCTGATGGCCCTATATAAATAATAAAATGATAATAATATATCTGACTGAAATTCCATATTTTGTATTATGCATTTTTAAGCAGCTTGTTAAGGATGTGCTCTGAATGTAATCTGATTTCAGTATAAAATTGTAGGTTATTCCCCTTGCACTCCTAATTATGTTATGAAAATATGTTTGCCAGGATTGTGCTTCTTGTTTCTAATATATATATATATATATATATATATATATATATATATATATATATATATATATATATATATATATATATATATATATATATATAACAGACACACACACACACAAGTAATTTCAACGCAATGGTAAAGTTAAATCAGTACCAGGCATGGAAAAGTTAAAACCAAGGTGAAACTACATTTTAAATAACATTATCCCTCATAACAGTGAGGGGAGATCACAAACCCTCCCCCTGGATTGGAATCAGCGTAGTCAATGCTAAGCAACTGGCACCAGTCTGAACCACAAGTGGCTAGTAAAATAAACATCCCTAGGCTTCAGTGACACTCCGTCTCCAGGAGAGGCCAGGCAAGCTTCGATGAAGGGGGAAGCCCGAGAGCCTGGCTGCTTTAAACAAACACTCCTCCCTTCCCTGGCCAGAAACACCCAGTCATGAAGCCTCAATAGGGGTAGTGTCTAGTGTGAAGGTGTATCTCTCCACGGAGACTGTGGCTTGTTTACCGCTCTCCCATAACTGTGCAAACAACATTGAGACCCAATATTTGGAACACGGTTCCTCTTCTACATTCTAACTTGATGATTACTACCTTAACCTGTAGGGGACAGTAGTGAGTGCAGGTTCTGGACTCTATAAAACCCAAAGTGGCAAACTGAAGACTTACGTAAAGATATATGGAGAAAATTTTTATTATTTTCAGTTTACGCATCTTTCAGTAGATCATGGTATACATCACAAACATCAAAATTGCCTTTAAATGTGGTTTACATAGATCATTTTAAATTAGGGAGGTTTTTGTCATCTGGAGTATTTGGGTCCTATGGCCTGCAGAAATCTTCCATATAAGCACAGGCAGAACATATTACATAATAAGAGTCACAGGGCGATTTTATAACCTGCGTAACAAGTGCTGGTCCAGGCCAGTGATTATATACGGTTAGCTTCCTGTACTAGTTAAAGTCTCCGGGGCTCCTGGGAAGGTTTCCAATAAATATTTATACTTGGAAACTGGATTTTACAATTGCATTTTGATACCATTTCCAAACCAAGGAAATGCCATGCAGAAAAAAAAAGAAACTGTACATTTAAAAATTTAGTAAATCACTAAATATAGGCAAGCTTCATCACACAAAAAAGGTGGAAGAAGTACATTTAAGAAATAAAACATAAAAATACAAAGCGCATGGACTGTACCAGAAACTGTTTATCATTATTCTGTAAACCGGGTTGTTGCATCCCCAATGTTTTCCAAGACATTTTACCTTTACATATTGATGGCGCCTTGTAGTACGCAGAGTTTGGAAGGATGCAAATCATGTCATTATTCAATGAGGAATCATGCAGCATGTGAATGCTACATACTACAGGGCATCACTTTTCCAGTGCGTCTTGCAAAATACGTTATATCCAGCAATCTGACTTCAAACTGACAGAGACGTGACTCTTCTAAAAAAAGATTACCACCAATTTTTTTTAGAACCCTGATCATTTAAAAATGACACATCGGAATTTTAAAGACGGGTAAATTTTATCTATACTAGGGATGCTCAACTATTTGTCTACAAGTTGCATAATATACAGGCACAAGTAATTCCGCAAGAATCTAAACATTATGCTTGTAGTTTGCTAGTAAGTTTATAAGTAAAATAATATATAATAATAATAATAATATATGTCTGAGGTGTATGCATTCTAGATCTGGATGAATTGGCATTGGCAAACAGAATTACCCGAAAATGGCATTAATTAAAGGGCACACGAAACAACTACTTGTTATAGTGGGTAGGTTGCCACTTGCCAAGAGTCGCCTGGCAACATGCCTTAGTTTAATAGGACACCGAGGGTCTTCTGGGGACAGAGGGACCACCCCTGCTAAGCTGCATAAACAGTGCAGATTTGGCATTGCTGCATTATCAAGATCAATTGAATGCAAACCCGATGACACTAATTGAGCACAGGGGGCGGGTTAGCCCAACATTGACAGCCAATCAACATCTTCCAAGATGGACAAAATTTACCTTGATAATGTAGAAGTGGTAGCTCCACAGTATCGAAAAAATGGGGGCAATCCATCAGTATCTCTGTGCCTGGGAGGCCAGTAGATCAAGTGGTTGTTTAGGCTGTTTCTATATTATTATTATTATTATCATTATTATCTTATTGATAGGGCTTTTTATACCAAACATTAGAAAGCTGTGTATGTAAAGTGGGGCCTTCGTACAGTATGTGCAACACCTAAATCGGATTAGAGTGGGTTTCTTTTTTTTTTATTATAGTCCGGCTCTATACGTTTGTCCGTCCCTTTCAACCAGCACCTTGTTTCACTATTTGTTCCAGCTGTACTGGATCACACATAGCTGTATTAAGCAGAGAGGCTGAATAGGCAGGGATTTCTGGGAGCTGAAGTTCATCTGACAACTTTATTTACTGAAGAAGCCGACAGTTGAACTACAACTTCCATAAATCTCTGTTTTTTCCATAAAGCCCTGCAGAGCAATGAATGATATACGCTGAGCACATACATCGATGCAGACATAGGAGCATCATGACTGACTGAGTCATTTCCTAGTTTTATGAGAGTAACTACAGATGCTGCAAAGCCTGAGGATTTATAGGTAATGCAGGCAATTTAACAGGAACAATATATACTTTTCAATGCATTAATAATATGGGTTCCCTTTAATAATACATAGATCTAAATATACACAAAAAACCTAAGCAGGTTTCGGAAAAGCAAAATTTTATTTATGCCTTGCATAATTTTTTTATTGCATTCCCAGTTTGTCAAGACACCTTTGGACATTTTATAGACTGCACAACTGAATATTTTTCCCCCAGGCATTCTAGAACATGTGTACACATAATACCTGGGGTTGGCATTCACAATCCGTAACATACAATATATTTTGTGTGTTTATAAAAAGTCCATCATGCGTAATATATAGATACAAAATAAAAACTAGTTTATAGTAATGGAGCATGGATAATGGTTGGGAATATATTCATTTGTTCATGGAAGGGTTAATGCTTCCAATGACATTTACTCCGGCACGAAGCATTAACAATCTCTGGGATGCAGGACGCAATACCTGGGGTTCACTGAACGCCTTGTCTGCAATGTCGGATCTGGATGGGAGCCAGGGAGAGGGAGGGAATGATGGGAGGGTGAGGGGGGCAGGAAAAAAAATAAACATACAGTATATTTCCTTTAGAAATTCCATGTCAAAAATATAACCTAACAAGTCAGGGGCTCCAGTTTCAATAAATCAGCAGTCGAGCGGTAACAGTAGCGCATGTCTCTCTCCTGCTCCAGGTAAAAGTCACGGTGGACAGAAGAACAAAACGCCTCTTCTCTCTGCAGCCTGGCACGGCGACAAGTGGCTTTCTGCACGTCCCTGGGGTCCAAAACAGCAACTCCTTAACCCCTGCTAGGAAGTCAGGTAGCCTGCTTGTGGTCTGCTTCAAATCCAGTCACCTGCAGAGAGGAGGCAGGCAGGATATACAAAGATAGGGTAGCAACGGGTAAATGCATTAACTCTATGAAAGTGGGAAAGCCAAAGGAAACTCAGGGTCACAACTCTATTTGAGAAGATTTATCTTGACACAGAGTTTTATTCACTAAAGTAAATAATCTCCTACAATCTCCTAATTAGCATAATGTTTTTGGGCAGGACATTATAATGCTGCATGAATATCTACACAGAGTTGAATATCTACACCAGGTCTTGTCTAGTTACATGTTCATGTGGAGCTCCTTGTTGGACTCATGATCTCTCCAGACCTGGCTCTACATATATAGGGTCTGGTATCTGAACTGGTGAAGGGGCATGCAAGACCTGGATGTCCACGAGGATGATCCTTATGGACTGTGATGGCAGCGGCACCCCCTCTCGGAGGTTGGTAGGTTACCTAGTGCAATATCAGTTTCAGTAGTTATTTTGCAGGATAGTTTGGTAAATTTCGTATACAAACGCTAGATAACTTTTTCGTCTATACATGCTACCTGAAAGAACAAAAAACAAGAAACAAAGGGAAAAAAACAAAACAAAAAAACAACAACAACAAACTGGGAGACATATTTCCAGTTGTGATACACGCTCATACCCAAGGCAGTTTATGGAGCTGCTACTTACTGGATATGTAGTGTAGGGCTAACCTACTATCTCCCCTCGGTGGCACTCCCTTCATTAAATAAATTCTAGTAAGAAATACAATTTAAACTCAGCTTCCAGTAGGCCAAGTACCCGAAAATAATTTGTACACCAAGGCCTTTTTCCACAGCTGTTTATCTAGAGAACTGGGGTATTGTGAATGTGTAGTCAGGGACTGTTCATGATAAGCATGGATACAGAGCAAATATATTGCGAGGCTCTTGCAGGGTAGGCTTTTGCGATACCACTTTTCTTAAACGCCCATCACCCCTTGGGCGCTACCTGATTCACACATTTAAATGTGTGAAGGAACTTTCTGTATGAAGCCCACGACCCAACAATTTAGTATCTTGACATTAAATATAAACGGTCTAAATTCTCCACACTAGAGGAGGCTTGCATTCCAGAAGTTGCGCACTTCTCCAAGAGACACAAATTTGCAAATGAAAACGGATACATTTTCCCTCAAATTATATCCCTCTGCAAACCATACGTTTGCCTCTAGCGAATCACGTGGAGCGAGTGTTCTGTTTCATGCCGATTGGGTCTTTTCATGCCATAGGGAGTTTGCAGATGATTAAGGGAGACTACTGATATTGCCGGGTACCTTAAATAACACACCAATTACAATTGCAGACATGGAGGTCTCTTTATCACTTCACTTGGGACTATTCCTTTTATTCCAAAGTTCATGCTACATACTCATGCATTGATATGTGTCTGACTGATGGATCAAGTTTACAAAACTCAAGGGAGGTGTATATAGACCTCATTGCATGGTCAGATCACGCACCAGTGCAGTCTATATTCTCAACCTTTTAACCAGTTAGAGGTAGGGGCTCTTGGCACCTAAATGAATAGCTACTGGATAAAATAAATATTTCTGAGACTATAAAACTTATGATCAGGATTCTATGTACAATACTTGGTTGGCACATAATGCAGTCATTAGGGGGCATTTGATAACATTGGGTGCTGCTACTTGGGTCCTTGGCATTTTTAGAAGCCAAACCCAAAGCATGTCTGAAGAATCCTATAGGCACTTGATTCTTAAAATGAGAAGAGAGTCGGCAGGTGACTAGGATACCAGCTGTAAATCGCCGCCACAGTACTCTGCCTATTTCCAGGGCGACGGGGTGATCCTGCCGGCCCTAAACTTGAACTCATTGACTAATGGAAACCCGGGGTGCGCCATTTCGACCTACTCATGCATGAGCTGGAGAGAGGCGACCGCTCTCACCGCTATAATTACACATAGCTTGACAATGTTACAATCCTACCCTGCCCCTCCCCCCCCCCCTTCCCGTCTGGACCGGAGGGGGAAATGCTGCATGAACCTCAAAACTTCGGCACAGAGACTTTTCCTTACCTTTTAATTAAGCCACACAGCATACCTATGATGGGCGCCATACAGACTGAGCACCCACTGTGGAGAGCAAAATCTGTGGTATTGGCTGAAGCATGTTCAATGACTCTACTCAACCCATATAGTGCAGCCATAGTTTATTTGTAGCACATCAGATTGGAAGATATGTATTGGTTGTCTCTCTGTGTACAGAGTCAAATGCTTCTCCTTTGCATTTCTCTTAACTATTCCACTCCTCTGATACCTGCTGACAGCCATCATAAATGGTTTTGGAGCACCTTTGAATTTTCGCTGGTGGCTCATCTCATGCTGTCTCGCTGTACAAATCACATACATGATGTTACATTAGCCAGTTACTACCACAGTACTCTTGTCTTACTGCCAATTCACATCGTTTGACTTATTCCCTGTTTCTTATTATCCACCTACTGTGCAGTTCATGTCATATTTCTTTCTAATCTCAAAACCGATGCTGATCCACAATTGACCTTAGCAAGTCTTGTTAAGTTGACAGCTAGACACGACAGGCCAACATGTTTGAGTATCCTTTTTCTTTTCTTATTTTGCTTAAAAAGGCAACTTTCCTATTTACCATGTCAACATATCTCTATATAAGCTTATCATTGCTGTTGTGGCATAGCAAGCCTGTTTGTATTGCACTACATAAATAAAGAATATTAAAAAAAAAAAAATGTATTTGCTACAAACACTGATGTTCATCAAATAATTTGTTACTGGAATGCGACAGTTGGTGGCCAAGACATTCCATCATTAAAACCGATGTGTGTCAATGGATATGACAAAACTTCAGAGTTAAATAACTTGCATCTGAGCAGAGTCCTAGTCACTGGGTGTTCCTGATCACCTAAAAGCACCATTCTTTAAAGGTACGAAATGCTTACTAATTAGACAAGGCTACAGAATACGATGGCCCTTCCTGAATAATAATAATGATATGAGGAGTTTTATGATTAATAAAAAATAATATATTGCAAAAAAAAGTAGTAAGTGAAAATAAAATAGTAGCAAGACTATTATAGATTAGAAAAGAAAGGGTGAAAAGATTTGCCGTGATATAGCAGTTTGCAGACACTATGAAAAAATAATTTAGAAACAGCAGACCTTTCCCTCCTATACCACAAATCTCCTAAAGAGGGCAGTATTGTGCTCTGCAGTTTTACATTGAGGCTCTGTGTTTAATGGAATCTAATGTCTTTAGACTGATACTGATACACAATCAAAATTCCCATAGAAAGTAATTGTGTTTCTATGCATGTAGAGGTATGAAAAACAATTCACCCATATGTGTATTTTATTCTCAATGCAAAATCTAGGATTTCACCTATATAGACATATTTTAAATGGGCCACGGTGCTACTGTATATTGATTTGTGTTTATCATCAGAGATAAGCGTATGGCTTTTGCAGCCACAGAATCTAGAAGCCACGGCTGTCGCTATTAATTCTGACCGCTCTCAGTCAAAGACTGACATTCTGTTTTTTGTTTTTTTAAAGTTGCACACTATTTATTGACATTAGCCAGCCCGGAACTCTAGTTCTGAGTTGGTTGGTGACACTCCAATATCGCTCCCAAAGGTGGAGTCACACCTCCAGCGGCAGAGGGGATAAACTTGGTACGTTCACTGACAGACTCCAGGCACCATGATCACTGCAATTTATAAAGGCAGATTTTTTTTTTCCTGTACCTGCTTTGAAGGTGAGCAGGAGTTATCCTACAACAAGGATTCATTCATTTTATGTTTAAATAATCTACAACAGTATCATTCCTGAAATCACATCTATTACAAAAGCTAAAGGGACACTAGCCACCAAAACAATGATAGTTTAATAAAGTTGTTCTGGTGAGTATAGTCAGTCCCTGCAGGCAGAGAAAAGGTATAGTGTTTACATTGCTCCCTAGGGACAACTGGCCACTCCTCAGATGGCCACTAGAGGAGCTTATTGTACCAGTGATGCACACTGTGCAGCACTGATATTCAGCGTTTCTACGTACTGCATTGAGGCGCTGAACTTTCCCTATAGAGATGTATTGATCCATGTATTGATGAGGAGATGCTGTTTGCCCAGGGTGACGTTTAGCCCTTCCCCACAATCCACCTCCTTAGCGAAGATATTAGAATTGACGGTCTCAGCCAATACAATGCTTTCCTATGGGATGATGTCAGCCAAGGAGGTGGATCAGGGGTGGATCCAGATGTGAGGACCCATGCGCTCTGGGAAAAAAGTGAGTAAATCCCCTTTCTAACAAAATGTAAAGGGGGTTGACCATCTAAACTGTGGTTTTAAAACTATGGTGTAAGGAATACGTTTGTTTTCCTGACCCTATAGTACCCCTTTAAATTTTCTTACTACCCCTGAAACTACCTACATGTAGCATGAGAAGATGCCCGATCAATCTAATATCTGAAGTTTTGTCGACCAGGAAAGTCCAGCGGTAATCCCATAACGGTTATTGGACCACAATTATTATTTACCAGGAAATAGCAGCAAATGGAATTGGGGCTTAGTACCAGTCTTTAAATGATTAGCTCCCAAAAGAATGGCCCCCAATTATAATTTCATTTTAGCAAATCAGAAATTGTGGAGAACTGATAAAGAAGTTGTACATTTTAGCAAAACTAGCAGGTTTGGAAACACATCAGTGATGGAGAGATTATTTCAACAGATATTTCCACTTTTATAAATGTATCTAGTTACACCCATTTGGCTGTCAATCATGACAGTAGGTCCTGTGAATTCCTGGTTTGGTTAGCTTAGTGGAGCTAAACTCAAGGGGCAGTAATTGCTCAGAGCACCTGCCTTGCAAAGACATCTCATTGTGCTGCATTGGGAAGACTGTGATTGGACAGTATCACAAAGCTGGGTGGGGTTAGAATGGGAGGGCTTACAAGACTGCAGACAAGTGATCTGAAGGTTTTGCTTGCTGTTTTTTTATGTACAGCTAATGAAAAAGTGCACCGTTAAATGCATGCAAGTTTTCATTGGGATTATATATACTAAACAGTATTTAATTTATTATTTGGGCAATGGTGTGTCCCTTTAAATAGAAAAACTGGATTCTTCCTCTAGAGAAAAAAACAACAAATCAAGCCATAAGAAGTAAGAGGGGAAAAAAAGGGAACCTTTAATGAAACAGCATCACAGTTAAGGCTTTTAGGGGAAAGGAATGAATCAATCTGACGCGTTTTGCACCCACTTTGGCACTTCCTTCTTTTCTCCAGAAATTTTTATTGTTTGATATTTTTTGCCTTCAGTATTTCTTATTTTTCAGAGTAACAACTATGACAGGATAAGTAAAACTATACACAATGGCAGGATAAGTCAAAGTTTACTAAATTCCCCTTGATTAACAAGGCAATCATCGATGGAGTCACACTTCCCTCTGTCACCTGCACTGTTAAAGGAACCTCATCACCTATCAACAATGAATACATCTGTGTTTGGACTGCTCAATTAAACTTCATTATTCATGCTTCATGTGACACCATAATGCTGTTTCATTGCTTTAGCAGAGTCATCCAATTCTAAAATAATCTCAGGGTATCAAGCATTGCTCATCACTGAGCAACCTGTCTCTGCCATCCAAAGTAGACCTTTTTTTGGACAATAAATGCGTAAAATAAACTTCTGCTTTACCCCAGTGTCTGGTGAGAGGCTGCTTGAAAATATTTTATCGGAAAGTAGGAGGGGAACATCCAAAGACTCCTTGCACCATACCCACTACAATACCATGAACTGGTTAAGTGTAGAGTGAGTGTCCATTTAAATCATTGTTGAAGTCAAAGTGAAATCTCAGGTTTCACTGAAAACTCCTCTACTGGTAGACCACAGAATGCCTTCAGGAAAATGTTACTCTCTCCTTACACCACTAACATACAGAGCAGCAATGGAATCGGTTTTTCAGTAGTGTTCAACAATGATGGTGTAAATGTCATTGATATGCAGATGACACACACGTTTATCTTTCCTTTGTAGCAGGAAGTAATGATCTAAAATCTCTAACAGATTTTTAGCAGGTCTCCTGGGGTGGATAAATGCTAGTTGCCCAAAGGTAAACCCTGAAAAAAGCCAGTCCTTGTGATGAGAGGACATAGTGTAGGCAGGTACTTGGCAGTTGTGAATGACTAAGTTCAAATGAAGTGGAAAATCTTAAAAAGAGTTGTTAGAATTATTTGGCACTGGTTTGTCATTCAACGTAAGCCTGACGTGACAGTTTCACTTTAACTGGTAAATATCATATATTCATAAACATAATTCGCCTAAATTGAACACAGTTTGAAATAATATCCATTTATCTAATTTTATTACATTCATTTGGTCTTTCAGGAAAAATGTAATATTATAGTGAGCACGCACAAACACAGCCTATATCTGTCTCTGTCTGGAAAATTTCTCCAAGCAAGGTATGCCCCCACCATGACACCGGTGCACTGGCGTCTAAACAGAGAGAAATCTCTCACTCCTACATTACTATGGCAAAACGTGACAAGCTAACCAGAGCAATAATCAAAGCAACTATCGCATATAATGCACTGTAGTTGATGTGACGGAATCAGGGCCGGACTGGCTCACGGGGAAATTTCTGACCCACCTAGTGCGCACCAGCATGCGGGCCGCACGGCGCAATTACAGAGTAACCGGCAGAAGATGTGCTCCCCTCCTGCCGGTCACAGAATGTAGCGTGGCCGAGCAGGCAGACCGCGGTAGAGGAGCTTCTGTTGACCTAACCCGTCTGACAGGAAGTGCTCACAGAGAGCACAGAACTGGTTCCTGTCAGACCGGATAGGGGAACAGAAGCTCCTCTACTGCGGTCTGCCTGCTCGGCCACGCTACAGCAAGGTACAGGGAGAGGTGTGAGGGGGGGGGTAGGGGGGGAGACTAATGGGACATATGAGGGCTATGGGGAGAACTAATGGGACACATGGGGGGCTAGCTATAGGGACACATGGAGGGCTGGGAGTTAATGGGACAAATAGGGGGCTAATGAGATGCATGGAAGGGCTGGGGGCTAATGAGATACCTGGGAGGCTAATAAGACACATGGGAGGGCTGGAGGGGCAAATGAAGCACATGGAGGAGCTGAGGGGGCTATTGAGACACATGGAGGATCTGCAGTGGCTAATAAGACACATGGAGAGCTGGGAGGAGGGCTATGGGGACATGTGTAGGGTTGAGAGGAGGGCTATAGGGACACATGGAGGGGCTGACGGAGATAATAAGGAACAGGGAGGTCGGGGGAGGAGTAATGAGACACATGGAGGGTTGAGGGGAATGGATTGAGACACATAGAGGGCTGGGGGGGATGGATTGAGAAGCATGAAGGGATGGGAGGCTAATGAGACATGTAAGGCTGGAGGGGGTGGAATGAGCCACATGGAGGGCTGGGGGGGAGGTATAGGGACACAAGGGGGCTGAGGGAGTTAATGAGGCACATGGATTTGGGGGAGTGGATTGAGACACATGGGGATGGATTTAGAAGCATTGAGGGATGGCAGGGGTAATAATACACATGTAAGGCTTGAGAGGGTAGAATGAGACACATGGAGGGGCAGGGGAGTAAAAAGACACACATAGAGGCTGAGGAGAAAAAAAAGACACAAAGGGGTCTGGGGAGAATGACAGAGGGGCTATGAAAGGGGAACAGGAGACACACAGAGGGGCTGGGGAAGGGGAGAAAGACACACAGAGGAGCTGTGGGGAAAGAGACACACAGAGGTGCTGGGGCCTGGGAAATAGACTAACAGAAGGGCTGGGGAAGGGGGAGAAAGAGACAAAGGGGCTGGGGCTTAGAGACACATGAAAGGGGCTTGGGGGAGAAAGACACAAGCAAAGAGTATCTTCACTTGTGTCTCCTGCTCTCCCTGTAATTTAGAGTCTACCGGTGAGAGAAAGACATTGTATTAAAGGGACACTATAGTCACCAGAACTACTACAGTTTAATGTAGTGGTTCTGGCGTCTATAGCCTGTCCCTGTAGGCAAAGCACTGTAAATGTTACCTTTTCAGAGAAAAGGCAGTGTTTACATTGCTGCCTAGGAACATCTCTAGTGACAGTCACTCAGACGGCCATTAGAGATGCTTCCTATTTTGAGCATCTCCACACTCTCTATGGATACGATGAATGCTCCACATGCGCAATAGCCTAGCAATGCTTCCCTATGGAAATTGAATTGGCATTGACGGAGATCATCCAGTTGTCAGCCAAAGTGAAGAGCACACTCTTGTTACTTCAAAAAAAAAAAAAAAAAAAAATGCAAGATAACATTATTTGCTTTACTGTTGTGTAATAGCATATATTCACAATTTTACCACATGACAGGAGGCTTCATATTTGCATATCTTTCTTTACTGAAAACTCCAGCAGCATAGAAACAGTAACAACCAATCAGAGAAAAGATATGGTGCCCATAAAAGGCCCTGTCTATGACATCACTTCCTCTTTCTTTGCTGCTGCTCCAGCCATCAACAGGTCAGAGTATTTTTTACCTGATGCTTCATATTGGTTATTCCTTGTTATTCTGTATTCTGTACCGTTTTATTTTGATCTAACATTCTTAATACCCTGTCTACCTGTACCCGTTTTTCCCCCTCTCTGTCTCTAACTGTCCCTGTATTTTGCCTTATATCTCTACCACACTTTCCAGGCGATCCGCGGGCGGCGCGGCTGCCCGTGCCTCGCTCGCCGCGCGGACCTGCCTGCTATTATACAGGGGCTGGTGGGGACGGGTGGAGGGTAGCCGGGGTTATTGTTATTACTGTGTTTGCTTTGTGATTGCCGCGTTCTGCGTCTCGCTAGCGGCCGCGAGTGGGAACCCCTTCCCCACGCGGCCGGCGGCCATCTTGGATCTCGCGGTTATCGCGAGATCCGCGGCGACCGTCTCTCTTCCATCACGGCGACTCGGTATTCACCCGACCGCCGCCACGGTACCGGGGATTGCCCTCAGGGTGACTCCCCGCTCTCTCCCCTAGCCACTTTCGTTCTGGTGCAGGGGAGAGTTACATTTCTTCATCCTACCCCAAAGGGTGAAAAAGTTTTTCATTTTTTCATTTTTTACGTTTTCCTGTATATCTGCCTCAGTGAGGCAAGTGGAGTGCATGCATATAATATACATTTGTAGTTGAAGGCTTATTATTATACAAGCTATCAGTGTCCCTGCTGATATGATACAAGCAATTTAAAGTGACATATGCTTATATTTCCTCCCCTCAGGGGAATTTGGTGGTATCACTTTACCCATCCAGGGTATATTATATGGTTTCCCTATACAGGGTCATACCTCATTACTGCACCCAAGGGTGAAATTTATGTGGGTGTCCTCTGGGTATTTTTTCATGACCAACAAGGTAATTTTACTGGCAATAAAAGCAGGATATATATAAGGACCTTTTCTCACATATTTGTAAATAACATTCATTGTCTACGTTTAAATGTAACCTATTAGTTTAATAAGTGTCCTATTTTACCTATGTACCAGCTTCTAAGGTACACATTTAAGTTTGTGGTAGGCATTACTCTCCATCCTGCACAATTGAGTTTCTTTGGTATGGAGGCTGTACTATATATGATATACATACCTTAACTGCCATACTGCCTCGCTGGTCACTCAGTGGTTAAAGGCTTGCACTGGGAGTTTTCCTCCATGAGTTCAACTCCCCTGTGCAGCAAGAGTTCAGCAAGAGTTCAGTCTGCTGTGGAATTACACACTGGCTATAGCAATGGTAGTCAACCTTTTGAGGCAACGTTATTTCCCCTCAGGGGATCAAAGACTGCAATACCCTTCAAAAGGAATATTATACTGATTACCCGGCACAGGGTTATATTACATTACTGTACCCAAGGGTGCAAAAAATTTATGTGGGTGTCCTCTGGGTATTTTTTCATGGCACACCACCTGGGGTGACCCCCCAGATATGCATGCAAGGGTGCTGACGGCCCATTTCAATTGATGTGGGTGTCCTCTGATTGCCACGGCACACCACCCGGGGTGAACCCCGATGATATGCACAAGGGCCTGTATTTTTCAAGAGATAAACACATACAGCCCTGATTTCACTTACTACGTGCATATACAGCCCTCTCACTGCCTGTCAGTTTACTTTAAAGTAACAGTACCATGCAGGATACAGTTTGACGGCAGGACCACTAAGGAAACTGAGTGTACTGCGTAGTACCCTTCACAGGGCTACGTATATGTATATTTACGGTGCCTAGGGTACATATTGAACGTGGGTGTCCTCTGGGTTGTTTTTTACATGACACACCACCTGGGGTGACCCCCAGATATGCATGCAATACTTGCAAGGTGCCAATAATTATGATGTGGGTGTCCTCTGGGTACTTTTTCATGGCACGCCACCTGGGTTGACCCCCCAGATATGCATGCGAGGTCACTGACAGACCATTACCTTTGATGTAAGTGTCCTCTGGGTTACCATGGCACACCACCTGGGATGAATCCACCCGAACAGACGTGGGTCCTGCGGTTACAGACCTTATGGAGACAGGCCCCACGCGCCTCTATAATCAACCGGTATAATTTAATACCGTACATACAGCTCTGGCGTACATTTGTGGTGGACCCGGCTAACCTGACTTAACACCACTACCAGTCAGTCGCGCCTGCACCGCGGCTCTCAGTAGCCAGATTACACTAATAGAGGTGACCCCTCTACACTTGGCACAGGTATTCATACACTCAAACAAACTAAACAGGCAAGTCAAACCATTTTACCCGGGTGATCCCCAGTTCTAACAGGAGTCTAGCACCCCTACGTGCTGATCCTCAAACACTACTCCCACTGACTACCACTGTCTCCAAACAGGACGGGAATGAGTCATGGTGGACACTCTCAACCTTCCCAAGATTTCTAAGCAATGACAAACGCCGCTGTAGCGGCCTCAGTGGAGAAGGTTCTGTTATGGGCTCTGCCCCACATCGCTTGATGGACACTTCCTCGAAGTACGTTAGTGAAACCAGACTCTGTGACAGCGGCCGAGGCAGAGATAGCAATAGCGGCACTAAACCAGAGTGACCGAAGACGGACCGTTCCTGGAGGAACGCTATTGGCCGCGCAACCCTCTGGGGATGGAAGTATGCGCACGCCTCAGGGCCAAATACCCCAGACCACTGCTACCAGACAAGTGGTAGTTGCGCCCGAGCTCAATGGATGACGTACTATGCGCCGACAGACACAATTCTGTTCTGGTGCGCATCAACAACACATTATGGGACTTAGGAAAGACAAGAATTCGCCCCAAAAGCACAAGGCCTACTATTTGAAGTAGTGTTCATGGCAGGACTCAAGGAGCACGTAAATCTATTCAAGTCTCCCCTACGGGGAAAGATGTTTTTGGGAGGACTGGTCGGTAGCGGAACCGAGCCGCCAGCCGCTTCTGGGCGACAGGTTCCAGATCGTATACACAGTCCTCGGATATTTTCTTACTCGCTTCTCTACTAGTGAGTCGACCTACATAGATGACTGTTTCCAATTCTCCAGACACTACAAGGCTATCTCACAGAATTTTTTATCACAGCCGTTCAGGTCGCCCTTTCGCCTCCATTACGCATGCTGGCAGAACTGGAACGCCTCGTGGACAGAGAAATCCGCACCCCTTTTCAAGAAGGGCGCAATCCAATATGCACCGGAGGGGAAGGCTTCCTCAGATGTTTTCCTGGTCAAGCAGAAGCCAGGAGGCTACATCAATGGAACTCCCACGTGGTATACAAACACTTCAAGATGGAGGAAATTCATCTTCTACAAGACCGCCTAAGCGATAACGACTGGTTTACACATTTGGTAGTACACAAACTAAGATCGCTTATCCATCCGAGTTGGGCCAATTCCTCGGTTTCGACATCGGCTTGGAGAACCACGTTCCGCGTCGGTCTAGGGCAAAGATCGCCTCTATGAGGATAGAGGTCAGACACACTCTAAGGTTGGATACGATTCCTCTCAGGATACTAGCCGGATTGCGGGATTCCTCTCCTCCTCTCCCCCTCCATACAAGCGATATTCCCTGGCCCACTACACTACAGGGCCATGCAACAGCTGTTGGCGAGATACGTACGCACCGGCCACTCTTACGACCACTGGATCTCACGGTCAGCAGAAAGGAGGACGGAATTTCGATGGTGATTACTTCACATACAAACTTGAATTGGCTGAACGATCCTTGACTCTTCCTCCGGATGCGAAGCGGTGGATGTGTCCCAGCCGTTCTCCACAATAGCAAGGGTGCTTCGATACACACGTACCCACAAGATATCGCTCCTGCTCATGACACCCCTCGGACAAATCAACCGCGGTTGCCGGATCGCCTGGAGATGTCTCGCGAAGACCCTCTACTACTCCCTGACTTTCCTCTACTTCTGATGGGCCCGCGAGGGGAAGCTCACTCCCTTATCAGGGAAGGACAACTGGCACTAGTGGCCTGGACGGTTTCAGGGGCTCCTGGTCAGTCCACGACCTATTGCATCAACTAAGTCCTTCTATGGGACTCGTAGGCTCCCGGCACCAGGAAATGCTATTTCCTGCCTGGTCGGCCTGGTGTGACTGGTGGGTGGAAAGGGATTCCGACCCCTTTACCGCACCTGTCACGCTGATCCTTACCATCTGTCACACCTGGTCTCGTGGGTCGGTCATGTCGATCCCTCAACGCGATCTGACCCACCATATCGGCGGCGCACGTTCCGGTACAGGGCAGGCCAGTAGTTCAATATTCACTGGTTTTGTCGACTACTACGGTGTGCCGAATTATCGAGACCCCTGGCACCCAAGTACTCACACCGCTGACAGGTGGATGTGGTGCTTAGATCCCTTAGGGAATGGCCGGACAATCCTGGTTTGTCACTGAAACAACTTTCAGCCAAACTAGCCCTCTTATTATGCCTCGACTCATTTAGATGTGTGGCGGACGTTAGGGCTTGCGATATGGATGGCTTCTCTCTCACACCAGACGGGGTTGCCTTTACCATGTCGAGACGAACTAAGTCCGATTCGTCTTCAGTGTCAGACACCACACTATGCGTGGTCAGAATGCTAATGGGTATGCCGATATCAATACCCCCCTTCGAACTCATTCGACGGGTCACCTCCTGACGTCGTACGTGAACCCTCATGGACCGGTGACTACCGCAACACTGGCCAGATGGGTCCGCTGGCTATTGTCTTTCGCGGGCGTCGAACCTTGTTTCGGAGCCCACTCGGTCAGGGGAGCGGCGGTCTCACAAGCAAATTTCGGGCCAACGCTCCCCTAGCCGGCATTATACGCTGCGCGGTCAGGGCGCGAGAAAGTACGTTTGGAACGTTCTATTTCGACAACATCTCATGCTTCCTTCACATTGGTCAATTCAAAGCTTTAAAAATGCAAATATGAAGCCTCCTGTCATGTGGTAAAATTGAAGATTATATTAGCTTTAGTGTACTAATAATCTTAATTTTAGTAATGACAGGAGGCGAATATTTCCCACCCTATAGGATCCCTCCCATGTTTCCTCGTGTGGACCAGAATATGCCCTTATGTTCAGGAAGGTAAGTACGTTATGGTTTGTATGTTTGCTAATTAGACCTGTATCTTGAGGGTCTTGTATAGGTTGAATATTAGACACGAACCTTGAATTATGTTGTGTTTATAGCTTCTTAAATATCATTGCTTTAGTATTAATATATATTGATATGTTTCACACTCTAATGTTCGTTGGTATGTCAGATGCTTAATGCTTATTGTATGCGGACAAGTTATCACGCCAGAAACCTTTCACCTTTTTCTTTTTCTTGCAGCGTGAACGTCCTCTCATCGAGACAAAGATTCACCTTCCATACCTCTGCATCGCGGAACTACTGGAGTTGGATATTCTAATATGTTGTTGAACTGTTGACGTAATATCATTATGTCTCTTGTTGTTACTTATTGTTTCGCTTCAAAGAAAGAGGAAGTGATGTCATAGACAGGGCCTTTTATGGGCACCATATCTTTTCTCTGATTGGTTGTTACTGTTTCTATGCTGCTGGAGTTTTCAGTAAAGAAAGATATGCAAATATTCGCCTCCTGTCATTACTAAAATTAAGATTATTAGTACACTAAAGCTAATATAATCTTCAATTTAAGTCCAATTACGAAACTTTTCTTAATATCTCAAGGTAGTTGGACTGAAACGTTGATTATATGCAAATGCAGTCTGCTTACAACAAACCCGCTCTTTTGTTTATTTTGAAGCCCTATGAGTGCTTTCTTTCTCGTTTGAGTGATAGTTTTTGGTTTTAAGGTTTTTTCACTACGTCCATATCTGCACACTATGCTGGCGCGATGCATTATGGGGCTGGTATACAATGTTTTCCTGGGCGGATTTTCATTCCCAGTCTGGCCCTGGATGGAATGCTGAGAACCATCTGCATGATTCTATAACAATAATCGATTCACAGGTAAAGGATCATATCAGGCAAAATATCAGCACACGGTATTCATTTTTGTACGTTTTTTTTTTTTGTGAGAACATAATAGAAACTTTTCTGTAGTGAAAATACTATGCTTGTTTCATTTCAGGAACACAGCCAAGCCAAAATAACACACGGAATTTAGGAAGACAAGTAGAAGATATTGATCTTACTGTAAAGCACTGCGGAATAAGGTGACGCTATATAAATACCAATAATAATAATAATAATAATAATAATAATCTAACTATGGATTTACATAGCACACAAGCAGTACAACAGTAAGTTTTAGGTCTTGACTTCCTCTTGTTCAGATCACGGTAAAGCATTGCATATCTTCCAGTATTTCAAATAGACAAAGAGGGAAATTTAAATGTAGGGGTGTAAGTGGGGGTATGACCATGGGCGTGGCTGCTTTGAGAAATTTTAAGTGACAATCATTTATGCAGCTAAAATGTAATTTAGAACAAGAACAATGTATCTTACTTCCACAGACTGATTTCTAAACACATTTATTGTAGATGAAAGGATCACCATAGTGTCAGGAAAACAAACTCGTTTTCCTGACACTATAGCATCCTTAGGACTCCCCCACCCTCAGGTTAACACCCCTGCAGCCACTTACCTTTATCCAGCGTCGGGCTCCCTCGGCGTTGGTGACCTCTCCTCCCCCGCCGACGTCAACTCCCGAGTGGAGCGGAATGCGCATGCGTGGCAAGAGCCGCGTGTGCATTCAAACAGTCCATAGGAAAGCATTTCTCAATGCTTTCCAATGGACGTTCTGTACGCTGGATGCAAATTTTGCATCCAGCGTCGCAGATGCACCTCTAGCGGCGGTCAGGAAGACAGCCACTAGAGGTTAGATTAACCCTGCATTGTAAACATAGGGTTAAAACCTGAAGTGGTTTAGGTGACTATAGTGTCCCTTTAAATACACATCACTGGGAGTATTATTGCTGTGGAACTCTGGTGTACACTCAAACACACCAACAATATGGAGCTCCTAGAAAAGCATTTTTTAAATGGTCTATTTTGAGCTTAAATTTGAAAATTCACTCTGAATGCTCTCATTAGTGATAAACCCTGATAATATCACATAAAAAAAAAAAAAAGTAATTGCAAGTTATGGGTGACTTTAAATGTATGAGAACGTTTAGGGGTAGTTCAATTATGTATGTGTGAAAATCTTTGAATTATTTTTATTAACAATAAGATTTAACCCCTTAAGGACACATGACGTGTGTGACACGTCATGATTCCCTTTTATTCCAGAAGTTTGGTCCTTAAGGGGTTAATTAAATGGGGGCTGCCACTAGATAATCTACATCTGTGGATATATTGGTTACTGACCCTGATCTGAATATTGATTACCCAATAATATTAATAGTATAGTTTTGTATTAGTAAGTATTCAATGATAGCGCCAGTTCTTAGCTGCAAGACTTCCTTGCACCAGTAAAATGCAAAATATTAATAATAAAAAAAAAAATTATTTTGTATTGTACCATTGTATTAATGTATTAGTAATGGACGTGTTCGTAGTCTGACATTGAACTGGTTAATTCAGCCAGAATTTGGGGTTTATACATTTTTACTGGCAAATAATACATAGCTAAGAGCTATTAGCTTTAAGAAGCCTTCGCTCCCTCTCTCGCTAACTGAATCTGCAGGCTGTTCTCTCAAACAGCACAGGAGTCCTCCTGCTGAGTTAAAGGACCGGAACGCTTGTAAGAAGCACACGGCAGACTAGCCGGAGTCTGAACTGACCTGGGAGGAGAACCATGGGAAGAGGTGTCGGAAAAAAGACTGAAAAATGAGAGAACTCCCAGCCAAAAAATATAACTTATACATTAAACAATTAGACTTTATTGGATTTAAGGTAACTCCCAAAGTGCTCCTAAACACCAACTTCTACTGCTTACATTGAGAAAGGGGTATAAATAAAAAAAAAAGCCATTTCTGATGTATGAGTCATTTACTGTTTGAGGATACTTAGAAAGATGTTCAAATGTATGGATTGCAGGGTCTGATTAAGTTATGTTATATAATGCTCCCTTTAAGTTGTGCGAAGTTAAGCCTGCTCTAGTGGTTATAGTGTTACATGGTACTGTTCCAGGTTAAGATGCCAAACTGGTGTGACGATTACCTGGTTCTGTCGAGTGCCCATTGTCCTTTCGGTCGGCACAGCTATGCTAAAGGGGAAGTTAATAATTCTGCATTAACATATCATTTTTAGACATTTTTCAATGGCCGACAGAACCTACTGATGCTCTCAGTCAATAAATAAAGTCCAAAGTAGGTATGCGATGGTATTTTAATGCGAAAGTCCAGATGGGGATGTCAATGGGCCTGCGACAGCGACAGGTAAGTGTCAAATTGCTTAAAAACAGTTTGACAACTAACTTTGGGATGTAACCAAGGGACTCCTGCAATCATAACCACGAGAGTGTGCTAAAGTGGTTATGGTGCTTATAGTGTCCCTTTAACAGAAAATGTACAGAAAAGTTATATATTCACTCAAAGGGTTCTAGATGCAGGTTATGGCACTGATACAGCTTAACACTATTGGCATTCTTTGAGTACATGTTTAGCATTTCTGTTGAGCATCAAAGGCATAGATATATATGATACAGTCTTAAAGGAACACCACAACTTTAAAAACAAAAAATATTATTTTTAAAGATAAATGTATTTCTTTGCCATTTTTGAGTGAAGTCTTAATGTAATCCCACACAGAGAAATTCTCTTTGAAAGAGCTGATCCACCTTTTCCGAGATCTTCAATACTGGTCAAAGCGAAGAATAGGAATTCAATCCAATGCTTCTCTGTGAGAAGCATAAGCAGTGTTTGGTGACATCATGCTGTGTATGATGATGTGGAATGTGAAGATCTTTTTAAGTCCACGTTCTTCAATGGAAAAAAAGACTCTACTGAGTGTCAGCCATTAAAGGGACTCTCCAGGCAGAGTCGTTTACTCACCTGGTTACAGCGCCGGGAGCCTTGTGAAGCCGCGCCCCTTATTTCGTCAAAATGACGAAATAGGCGAGCGCGAGCAGGGAGCAATCAGATGCTTCCATTTCAGACACAATCAGACGCTTCGCCACACATGTGCACATACTTCAGAGGGTGGCATTCACGCATACGCGCGGTGTGTGCGGCCGTGAGCCGAGCTGACTGACAGCTCAGCTTGCGGTCTATGCCCGCCCCCCTCCTCTGCTGACAGGCTGGAGAGAGAAGGCGCGCACACAGTGCCTTCTCTCTCCTGCACACATCAGACGTATTTTAATACGTCTGACGTGTACAGGGCCTCTGGTGGCCGTCTGAGTGACGGCCACTGGAGGTATTCCTATCAATCAATGTAAACACTATATTTTCTCTGAAAATACAGTGTTTACATTAGATTGTCTGCAGGGAGCTATAGATCTCACCTGAACAACTACATTAAGCTGTAGTTGTTCAGGTGACTATAGTGTCCCTTTAAGCCTGGATGCACGGCTTAGCTCACTGGCTGAGAGCGATCAGCTGGCCCTCACCCTGTACTACAGAGCTTAGCTTGGGAGCTTCTGGCTCTCAGTGAGAAGTCAAACCTGGTGGGTCACAGCTAAGAAGTTAAGCCATTCTTAAAAGCATGCAATAGTGGTTATGGTGCTTGGAGTTTTCCTTTGATGAGTTAGAACAAAACGAGGTCAATAACATTTACTGACTTCTGTGTCACTGCTTGCAGTTAAGTGGTCTGGGGATTTTTGATTGTGATCTATTTTAAAACTGCATTGTGACCCCAGTCAACACTCTTACAAAGTTTCTGAAACTAGACTGTCATTTACTCCCCGTTTTAAAATGCATTATGAAGATAAAATGGCAGACACAGAAAAGATACATACCTTATTTTTTCCTTTGGTGCACTGTTCAGTGCAGGGTCACTTACCTGAACCCGTCCTTTGTGCGCACCACTATCTTCTTCAGAGAGGTCCTCTTCAGCTCCTAGCTCCCGACGTCAGCACTGTACTCTGGTGATATCTATGGAGGATTCCTCAAGACCCTTCATAGAGCCTATTGCTCCTGAGCTGTCACATACAGCTGAGGGTTTAGCAAAAGGTAGCTCAATTGGAGGAAAAATACATAAGCCGAAGTAGTCCCTACTTTTAGTCTTTATGAGCATCTCAAAGATTTTATCTTCATAAAATGCTAATTTGGTGGGGTGACAGAGGCGCTAGAAAGTATCCCTAACACACAAAAATGGGTACCATAGATATACTAGATATAGATTGCATCTCACCGTGCAATACAATAAATCTATATATTCCATAGCATACTGGGAGCATTGGAACTTACT